>NW_028277087.1:5650000-6275000 GCF_059951505.1 Python bivittatus
AACAGTGAGGTCTCATCAGCTCCCGTTGGAACTATGTCCAAGTAATTTGGAACTCCAAATTCTAGGAAGGAATGTTTGGAGGAGGAGAAGTTGAAGCACCACATGTTGCAAATGTTTGCTTCATTCATTGCCAAATCAGTCTGAATGACAAAGAACATTAAGGTGGGCTGCATCTACAGATAAAATCTATTTCACCACACACAGATTCTCAAGTGCAGTGAAACTGCTGCAGCAAATAAAAATTGTGAACAAAGGTTAAAAGAGAGTCAACATGGGCTCTGAGTCGTCTTTGTTAAAACTAGCTTGCCACAGACTTTAGCAGCAATGATTATACAGTAAGTAGGAAAAAGTCTCAGTCCACCACTTCTCAGCACTAGCTGGCTGCACTGAAGTGGAGCAAAGCAGGGATTTGGGGAAAAGAAAATTTACAAGCTCAGAAGTACTTCCCGTGGTGCCCTTTCCTCACCAAACCTTACAGGAAACCAATGCTCCATCACAATTTGGTATGTAATCCTGAAGCCAGATAGGAACATGCATATTTTATATTGTAAAACACTATATAGAGAAGCTAAATTGATTGTATATATCATGCCAATAGAGTGAATCTGTGCCATTTCTTTTCCAACATTTCAACATTTCACATAGCTTATTTTCCTCAAGGAAAAGGTACCTGAATCCTTCCCTTCTGGTAGTTATAGTCAGTATTACCCAGTTCTTCTAGGGTATCTTCTCAATCACAACAGATGGAAAATTCATCTTTTTCAAACATAGTAACTAGTGGGAGCTGAAATTCTCAGAATGCTAAATAACCCGGACAAGCACCTCATTCAATGTTTTTGTTTTTTATCTTGCAGCAAATAGTTTTTCCTAGCTATTCTGTGCCACTAACACAAACAGAAAACAACAGTGTGGGAAAAAGGAAAGAATGCAATTTTGTTACAAGTATCCTAATTAAAAAATCTTATAAGAAACAAACTACTTCAGCAGTTTAATCTGCTTTAATTAGTTATTTCAAATGTCAGTACTTCCTTTTTTATAAATGATGAAGAGGGCTCATTTGTGGAAGTGAAAATAAGTTGAGTTTCGACATTTTATTTGTATATGTGAATGTTGAGATAAAGGGCAGTGCCTGCACTCCAGCCCCTGTAATGACAAGTTCATTACACATATTCTCTGATCCAGGGTATGGAGATCCTTAGAGTGTTAAAAGAAGGTGTGTTCTCTCTTTATTCTCTTCTGAAATGAGGACATGTCTTAAGCAGAGAACAGCAACCTGTCCTTTGTCTGTGATGATCTGCAGCAGGCTCTATTACAGGAACCTGATAAAAGGCAATTTGTCTCTTTCCCAGGATGGGGGCCATCCAACTACTGATCTTGGATGCAAGCTAAACTCAGCAGCCAGGAAGTGGGGGTGGGGGGTGGGTTGCCACATGTAGAAGCTGCAAGATGAGTGAGCATGCACAGCAGCCTTTGGAAACAGAAGATAAATTGCACATAGGTCTCCATCTTGCATGCTGGTTTCTATGAGAAGCTAATATTATTTTCAGCAATAATGCAGTGAATCTTTTAATGCCAAACACTCTGGGATGTCTGTACTCTGGGGTGTGCAGAGAGGCAAACTTCAAATGTGTGAAAAGCAAACTAATTAGGTAATTAAAACATTCAAGGAGGACCTACCCAAAGGGGAGCATCTCTGCACAAATCACTACTGTAGCTTCGCCTCTTGAGGAAGGGCCAATTCTGCCACAACTGTGCATGAGGTGTGACCCATCACACCTGGGGCAAAGATAAGAAGAATTACTTGCCCTAGGAGGAGACAGTCTGAAGCATCCCTGCCCAAGTTACTGATCTGGATTGGCTTCTCTCCAATTAACCTTTGCTGGGGTGGTAAATTCAGACACTTCTCTGCATCAGGTACAACAATTTGAAATGCTGAGATGTCCTCAAGCGAGGCCATCTGTTGGGTCTCTCTGTAAATCATTGCTACTGCATTCCAGTCAGATGCTTAATCAAAGGAAAAGAGAAAGTTGCTCAGTGCTGAATCACACTATTTGTCCATCTAGCTGAAATGGGATTTCTTCAGTTCTCATACCTAAGATAGTGATCTGGAGATGCCAGGCACTGAACCAGGTGAAAAAAAGTCCCTCAACTAATTAATAGTCTCCCTGAGGGACTATTTGCCATCTTTTAGCCCAAAACAACCCCATGGAATTATTCTGTGGAAAATTGAATGTATGTATGTTTTGGCCTAATAATCAGAGGTGAATAGAAATGGGGGTAGGGGGCGAACATCTCATTTTTGCTTTCTGTCTCACGTAGCATCTGCTTTCACATTCATCTAATTCTTATTCTCTCCTCTTTTTCCCTTTGCCATAGTGGTAACTCAGGGTTGAATTGTTGGGGTTTTCGTGTTCTCTGGGCTTCCTTCTCTGCCTGCAGATGCCCAAACCAACAACAATTATCAGGGGTGGATTTTGCTGGCTGTTTATATGTGGTAGCTTGTCTTATCAGCAGGGTTTATGGTATTGTTTCTTCTTTGATTGTTCTGGTTTATTCGGATCTGGTTCCTGCTTATTTGCATATTGGCTAATAAGTGTGTGATGAGGAAGGACATGTTTAGGTCTGCTTTTCTCCTTTCTTGACTTTTGGTTGCTTCCTTTCTTGAATGATTCGTAGATGGAGCTTATCTCAACATGTCTGTTAAGGGCTGATTCGTCAGAGTGCTGCACCTCTAGAATTCTCTTGCATTTTTGAATCTGGTTTGTTCTGAGACATCGATTGTTTCCAACCGAATTTGTGGTTGCACTTGTCCATGTGTTTTCATTATGTCTTCTGACTGCTAGTTGATGTTCATAGATGTGTTTTCTCAACAGATTACTATAACCCTCAGCATCATGGCAGCCCATAAACTAACAAAATCTATCCAAAGCATCCTAAGCAAACCCAAAGACCCAACAGACAAAGAAGATGAAACAAGAGTCATTTACAATATACAATGCAAGGACTGTGAAAATTACAGTGGGACAAACAAAGAATTGAGAGAACACAACCATGAACATCACACATTTGTTAGCCAGCATCTCGCTAAGCAGGAACCATCTCCAGATAAACAAGAACAATTAAAATCCCATCCACAAAGCAATTTAGGAAGGGACAATACCCCAGTCAAGGCTGCTAACACAAACTACCATATGTGATCAGCCAGCAAACTCCACTCTCCCATGCACTGGTGATGCTACCTAGCCTAGCAATGAAATGTCTGCAGGAAGAGAAGCAATCTCAAAGAATACCAAGAACCCAACAATTTTTCTCTCTGTAACTCCTCTTCTTACTCTTGTTCTTGGTTCCACTTTCTATACAGCTGTTATCTTAAGGAAAAGTTTCATCACTGATGGAAGTTTTTCAGATGCCTAAAAGTGACATTTGGGATTGCAATGCTCAGAGGGGATTAACTTGTCTCTCTAGCTGCAGTCAGGTTTTCAACAAACCTCTAGAGGCATCAAAGGAATATGGTGGGAGAGAGGGGTCTGCTGGCCAGGGTGATAGGCCCTGTGGGGTGGGGATTCCCTACTTCCCTATCCCTCCTCTAGAGATGAACCTTGAGTATATAATGAAATTCTTTCTGTTCCTATTTTAAATTGGGATAAACAAAAGTTGCAAAAACTAATGGCTATCAAGCATTTGGGATACCCTGTCCTGCAATGTCTGATGGGGATGGGTTATGTTTTCATGGCAAAGGACAGCACTTAATTTTTTGTCAGGAGCCCAGGGCTATAGTAGCAGGACATGATATAGAGTAGGCAGGTCTTTTCCATTTTTATTCTGGTTTCAATGGTTATCGGAGAATTTCCTTTTCTTTTTAATGTGTTCAATATATTCTAGGGCCTTCATAACCAGCATTATTATGCTTTCCACCTGGAAATCTTAAGAAACCGAACTGTCAATTCTCAGCTATTTCCCACCTCTCTTTGGTGTTATGACTGAATGAGTGGGGAAGTGCTTTTTTGTTTTTTTTTAAAGGTGGGTTGAGTTTACAAGTTGCCTATTCCTGCCATGTTGGCCCAAGGCTTTGATTTGTTTTGGATCCTAAGATATGTAGCAGGACTTCAGTGAAACTTGATCATCCTGTGCCCCAAATGCCTGATAAAAGCCTTGGCCCTCCCTTGAACCTCCACTCACTCGTTGGCGCAGTGCTTCTGTCTCCTCCTGATATGCTGCCAGCTGCTGCTTCCATTGCTCCACATTGGCATTAGCTTCATGCAAGGCAGCCACCAGTTTGTTGTTGTTGTCTTGCAGGGTGAAAAATTCAGCTTCCCACTGGACCTCACAAACAGACCTGGGAGACACAGGGACAGGGAATATGCAAAGCATTCTAGGTATTTTACTTATTTTATGTATTTCTAGCTTTCCTACAGCAGCTGACAATATTAACAATATTAATCTATTGTTAATAAAAAATGAAGGACATCAAAGTGGGGGCTTGGTGAGTTTGCCTCAAGAGTATTTTTGACAAATGGAATGAAACCTACTCAGTTTCTTCAGTAACAGATCTAAGCAGGTGAGCATGAAGAGAAAGATTTCTAAGAAAGATCTTTGTGGGCAGGTATATTTGGAGATGGTTATTCTGAATCTCAGAGTAAAGGACTTCAAAAATATCCAGCCCCAAATGAGCAATTAAGCAGTTGCCACAGCCAGCTTTCAACTTATTGGTGCTGGTACCTCTAAACAAGTGCAGAATGCCTTCTCTTGTTAAGCGCTATTTATACTATATTCTGTATAAAAAGGAAAAAGAAAAAGAATCAGCTAATTCCCTCCCTGTGAAATGTCAGGGTAGGGAAAAGACAAAGAGCAGAAATCTGTACCTGGGCCTAGAGCAGGGAAATGAATAAATTGTATCACAAGCCCTGGGTCAGTTGGGGGGGAAGGATGCTTAGATTTTGGAAAAACATGATGAATGGGAAAACAAACAACCTAATCCAATGTTTCACTTTCCTTTCCAGGATTTGGATAACAGAGCAGGAGTACAGAGCCTATGGGGGAATATAACTGCAAAAGAGAGAGAGAGTGAGAGAGAGAAAGAGAGTGCGAGAGAAAGAGAGGAGAGAGAAAGAGAGAGAGAGAGAGAGAGAGAGGGAGGGAGGGAGGGAGGGAAGGAAGGAAGGAAGGAAGGAAGGAAGGAAGGAAGGAAGGAAGGAAAGAAAGAAAGAAAGAAAGAAAGAAAGAAAGAAAGAAAGAAAGAAAGAAAGAAAGAAAGAAAGAAAGAAAGAAAGAAAGAGGGGGGGATGAGACCATCCTGATAGATAATTTGTCTGAACCACCATAATTCTAGAGGTACCACCAGTCATGTCATATACAGAACACAGAAGCAGCTTAGCAGCTCACTGACTGGTACAGTATTTTCCTCTGCATTCCAAGCTGCAGATGGAGGCACCAATAACGTTTTCCTAATATGAATTTCTCCCTTGATTTGGGGCATTCTGAAAGGATTCAGTTGTATTTCCAAAGCAGAAACAACGCATCTGGAATCTTTTTTGTAACGATTTTAAAACAATCTAAATATGTGTTTCTTTTCATACATTTTTATGTTAGCCTTTCAATATAAACAAAGGTGGCACAATTTCATCAGGACCGATGATCACCTCTGGTCCTTGAGCGGTGGTATAATTGGAGCAACTATCCGAAAAGTAGTGCAGGAGGCCAGAACAAAAGCTAAATTTGATTTAATTTAATTCATATGTAATTCATATTGAACACAGTTTGACCATGCTGCACTAACCTATTTAATAATGTTCTTGTTCACTCACATGAAAAATTATAGTTTGATAACAAATTTTAGAGGCCTCTGGAGGCTGCATTCAAGATTTTTCAGACTATGCAACAGTGAATTAAAAGTTCGTAGAACGGCTTGCAACAAAATAAAAACAAAACCAATAGCAGTGGTACCAGGCAACATAATATCGGTAACAAACTGAAAGTTTTGTGAGGAGAGCTGTGCTTTCTCTGCATTAGCGATGTTCTTTTAACAAACACTGCAAAAGACAACATTGTTGTCGCTGTACATAAGTTTGTATCAAGTTTCCTTTCACTTTTATCTATGTATGCAAAATACACAATATTGGTAAGAAACTACAAAAAAAGCAGTTTCTCTGCCATCACATTAGTTTGCGCAGGTATTTATTAATACATGTGCACACTGATAATAGAGAGGAGAAAAATGTGCCAATGAATGGAAGGAAATGAGTGGTATAGTAATCAGCAGATACTCCAATTTAGCATTTAATTTTAGAAATTCTCCTAGTGATCTGAATTTAGCAGGAGCAAAATGCAGAGCAGAGTGAATAATGAAGGAGGAGCGCAGGAAACCTCTTCATCACTAGCTGAGTAGGGTACTCTAAAAAAGAGCATTTCATCCATTGGTAAAGAACTAAGAATGTGTGTGTGAGAAAGTATACTTAAAGGCAAGGAAGCACACTTATGCAGGTATGGTGATATGTCTGAAGGTAGAATAAGGTTCTGTTGTGCTTTGGATTCGATTCCAAAAAAGGCACTTTGGTGTGCATAGGAGTGCAGATGTCTGCAACTCTTTAAAAGCAGTTTAATCTTTTCCTGGGATTACACAGCTGCCCTTTGCAGCTGCCATGTGATCCACAGAATAAAGTGGCTGTTTTAAAGACTTGCAGACACATGCTATTTTTTTCACTCTGTGCATTCTAAAGCACCTTTTGTAGAGGAGTATGGAGACAGCTTTGAAGAAATATGTGACAGCCATTAGCAAAACAAACTTAGCCTGAAAAGACAGGAAGGAGTAAGAAAGAAATTCCAGACTGCCTCACCTTGATTCTCTTTAGTATAAGAAGAAGGGAAATAAAAACACTGTCAGGTTTTCTATACTCTATTATTATAACCTATACCAATAAAGAGAGCCAGTTTGGTGTAGTGGTTAAAGCACTGGGCTACAGACCAGGAGACCAGGAATTCTAGTCCTGCCTTAGGCACGAAGCCAGCTGGATGACCGTGGGCCAGTCACTCTCTCTCAGCCCTAGGAAGGAGTCAATGGCAAACCACTTCTGAAATCTTGCCAAGAAAACTGCAGGAGTCGCCTGGGGTCAAGACTGAGTCAAAGGCTTGAGAGAAATACTGATAAAGTAGAGTTCCAGTATTTTTTGTGGTGTCTATTTCCTGACCTGGTCTACCTTAAAGGGCTGACATATTTTTGGAGTCAAGTCCAAAGCAACATGTAATCCTCAAAAGTAACCAATTCACTGGCATTTTAAAAATAAAACAGATAACAGTATCTCAGCAACTTCTTGATAATTCCATTTGCTTTTGTTCCACCACTGGGTGTAGTGGTGTAGAGTATGTGTCCATGGGAACTGCTCCCTAAGCAGTTGCTCACCCTTCAGAGAGCATTTTTTTAATCCGCTCTCTTTCTGTTGTCGTCTCCATGTCAGCACTCTGGCTCCGGAACAGCTTGTCATCTCCAGGACCATTAGAACTAATGACGGGGCTGGCCAGAATCTGTCAAGCGAAAAAACATGAGAGTCACGTATGGAGGGAGGGGGTCTACTTTGCTATCCCCAAGGCAGCTTGCTAAGAAAAAGAAATCCTCCCACCACACCCATAAACACATACACAGAAAGAAGTACCACCAAGTGGGTAATCTCAGTGCCACGCTAGAACTTCTGAACCTGTCCAAGATCCAGGAACATTCAAATCCTAGAATGTCATCCCTCTCTTTCTCATATCCAAACTAGAATAGCATTCTTCTCTTCCTCTTCATTTTTAAGAGAATGCTATTCCTCTGAAATCCTTTGCTTCTAGATACTCAAGCGTGTACTGAAACTATTCTGTTAAAATTGTCATATAGCATTTATATAGCCAAAACTATAGTTTCAGAAATCCTATATAGTCATGACAAAAATTCTGTTAACTTTCCCTGTCTGCTCTCTTCCAGGGTGTTGTGTTCTCTCATTTTCCTCTTCTCCAGGCCAATGGATTGTTCAGACATCCTCCTCCTCCTTCTCATGTACTACCAATCCATTTATGCCTAGCCTAGGGAACACAATGTTTTCCATCCTCCAGATCCATCCATCCCTGTTACCCAGGAGATCAGAGGAAAACAGTCATCCCTTGGCAGTGTTGTGAAGGGGACAGTTCTCTGTCTTCCAAGCACAAATCAGGGCTTTCTTGTGTCTACTTTCTTCTCTCCTATGCAGCTAGATTAGCAGGGGAAATCAAAGACATGTAATTTGTGGACACATGTAAATCAAATCCCTCCTTACTGTGGTGGTGGACAGCCGTAAGATTAGGAAGCACATGTAGAGCGCCAACAACCGCTGATATTTCCAAATGACTTCTACTCTTCTAAATGGGAGGGGTACACATGAATGTCCTCTTCCTCTTCCACACATCCATATCATTTTTTGAGTGTTTCTTATCATTGGTGATAGCACCAGAAAATAAAAGCAGCTGAGTACAGAAAGAGTGAAGTACATGGATGGATTGGCTATGTTTCATACATGAAATTATTGAAATACAACTCATGGTATATTTCACTTCACTTCAAGGTGTTTATAAATGGGACAGTGGGTGGAAGAAACCACATCTTGGGGATGTTTGTCCAATTGTCATCTCTCTGGAGTTGTTCCTGGATTCTTGAAGGATGTACCCCTTTCAGGAAGTGAGATGGGTGCCAAACAAGTAATAATTCTGCACTCTGCATTCACTCAAAAGTCAGGAAGAAAACACATAGGACTGTCTCTGGGAACTGCATAAATACCTTATATGAAGGACTACCTCTCATCTGCTTGCACCCTATACAGTATTTGGCATCTAATAGCCTGCTTTGGAGAAGTGTCTGCTCATGTTCCACCTTTCCAATCTGTACAACTTCCTCTCAAAGAGATCTTGTTATGCTCCTCTACCTCTTTTTTGAATTTTTGGGAAATGGCAATAATGTTTAGTGGTGCAGTTGGTTTATATACTCTTCCCTGCTGCTAATTTAATTATTTAATTAACACATTATCTTTTCTTTAATCTCATACTGTACTTTTTACAGTATGAGCCACTTTGAATAGTCCTTTCAGGGATCAAAAAACAGGAACAATTTTTGTGGAATAAATAAGTAAATAGATGCATAACATACACCCAAGAGAGAGTCCCAAAAAGATTCCAAGAGTTCTGTAGTTCTGCTCTAGATTCCTCCTTATTCACCTACACAGCTGTCAGGACCAGTCCAGGTCCAGAGTCAGAAAGTGATAAAACTTTCTTGCAAGAAGGCCACTGTCTTTCCACTGGCTCCAGCATGCCTATGACCAAAAAGGAACTGGCATATCCTAAATAAACATCTCAAGTCACAGAAGCTGCTCTACTGCTCTACTGATGGTATGGGTACACTTAACCAAGTCAGTTAAACCTAGTGGTTGCATTCACACAATATATTGAGCTTGATAAGTTTTAAGTTTGATTCATTTTTTGTGGTTGGTATGCTCTGAAAACCCTGTCTGTTTATTTATGATTCAGTATATTGTATGAATCCGAAAAATAAGTTAGATCAGTAACCAAATTAAGTGTAGTAGTTAATTGGCATTAATATTATAATATTAATTATTAATTATTATATGATTATAACATCATAAAATATAATTATATTATAATATATTAATTAATATAATATTAATATCAATAGTTAATTGGTAGTTAGAACCAAGTCATGGAATCTGCAGAGTGAAAGAGGAAAAAACAACTGAGTATAGTCTTTCCTAGTTCTACCATCTTCCCACCTAAAGTAGTGGGACCCCTGGAACAGAAGCAGTAATAAGCTAAAGCTGAAACCAAATTCAGAAAGCCCACTGCTTGTCTAGCAGCACAAAGCTTCCTGTTGCTGGCCCTCAGAGCCACCTGTTGAACTGTTCCGTAGCTGCCTTACTGCCACAAACCCTGACCCTTCTGCTATTGCCCTGCCTCTTGACTTTTCTGCTGCATCTGCTATTGCTGGGATCAAAGGACCTCATCCCAACAGTAGAGGTCCTCCTTTGCCAGCAGAAGTTTCCAGTTTAGTCCCCAATATCTCCAATGCAAAGGCTCTTTGGCAGCAAATGAAAGAGAAGGACCCTTCTCAGCCCTGGATCCTGGAGAGCCATGGCCAATTAAAATGGACAATACTTGGCAAAATCTGGCATGGGCCAACACTGGATGCATGCAGTTCCCTGCCACATTTTGCAGCCTCCCCAAATCCCCCCAAATCACACTAAATTCATCTGCAAAATGCTAATATTGCACTGTGCAATTTCTTTACAAAAATAACAATGAAAACAAATTATGATCCTCAGAAGGGCCCTTGACAGAGGGTCAAGATTTCCTGCCCTTGACAGAGAGGTTGACCTGAATCATGTTTAATTTACAGTGAATCCAGCCATCTGACCATGGGTTGGTAGATATGGGACCTAGTCCCTTCAGACTTACTTGGTGGGAAGTCAAACTGAGAGCAGGGCTGGTTAGTTCAGTCTTATCCTGTGACTTCTCTCTTGCCAAGCGGGCAGCTTCTTTTACCTCTTGGAATTTTGCTGCAAACTGTTTTTAGAGTACATGGAACCGAAGACAAAAAATATCATCTACTGCTCTGGAATTTCCAAACAAACCTAAGCTGTGAAACTGCAACCTTCATTTCATCAGCTCCTCACCCTCTCCTGCCATCTTTCCTCTCTTTTGCTGAGGACTGTTGATTTTCACATACTGAATGATCGGAAATCAATGTTTTCAGGACAGGAGTAAGGATTTGGCTGCAGGATTAAGAGCTACAAGCATATTTCCAAGACTGAGTTTCAAATTAACTGTTACTAAGGCAAACACTGTTGTTGCAATAATGGGAAATGCTGGGAAGCAGCCATTCACAGAGGATCTGTAGAGTTGAAAGAAAGTGGTCATCTCATCTAGTTCCCCCTATTTCCCCTTTTGGTACAGGAACCTTGCAAATAAGACATCCCTGCTTAAATATTTCCAGTCAAGATAACTCACCACTGCTGAATACAGTCTGACAGTTCATTATTAATCAACAACTGCCACTAGAAGGAATTTTTTCTGTGCATCTCTTTCCTTGCAATTTGTTTGTTCTGGAGCAAACACAGAACGGGTCTTCAGTCTGACAGGTTTTTGAATAACTGAAGATCCATTCAGACAGCTTTATTTTTATAGTTTTATACCTCATTCTTCAGTCTGAATAATTTGAGTAACTTACAAAATCATTAAAGTCACTTGTTTATACATGACAAATTGGTTAAGAGTTTCAGACTAAGGCAACCCAGCCTTAAATCCCTATTTAGCCATGAAGCTCACTGGGTGACCTTGGGACAAACTCATATATACTTTCTCTTACATTCACCTACCTCATAGGATTATTATGAGGAAAACAAGAAGAGGCAGAAGCACTTAAAAGGAAACATTATAAGCAATAAAGAAATAATTCAATGAAACAGTAAACAAAAAGAAATCAGTTTATAATGATTAGAACAATTTCAAAAAGTAAATTTCATCTGGTGCCCAAAATACATTACATGATACATTAAGCAAGCCTTTCTGGGGTTCTCCCCTCTTGTCCAAAAGAAGGGCTGCTAAGGAAGATGGCTCATGTTTAGATCAACCTTCCCTAATCAGCTGGCCTCCAGATCTGTTGAAGTGGAATTCCTATTATTTCCCAGCCAGAAGGACCCAATAGCTCTGTGGGCTGGGATTGATGGGGACATAGTCCAACACACCATGAAGGGTGGGGAAACTGATCTAATTTGTCCACAGTAACTGGCCTTGTTACTTTGTAAAGCTGTAAAATCCTTCCTGAGATTAAAACACTGGTCTTTGTGGCTTTAAAGCAATATAAGAAATGAGAACAGCCACTAGTCCCTTCTGAGATGTTCTTGGATCCAATCTATCCTTTACAAACTTCTTTAGTAAAGTGGTCCTTTCCCCATCCAGTTCCTATAATTCATTACCTGAGAGAGATGTTGTTCAGAAGCAAACCCCAGCCCATACACTGTGTTGGCTCTGCTGTCTGCCCATTGGCCAAACTTCTGCGAGGTCTTTGTGAAGGTCATGTTGGGAGTGATGGTGCTGTTGATGATGGCCTGTGAGAAAGACAAACATCAAGAATTTTAGAGTCAGACTAGAAAAGGAATAATTTCCACAACAAGCAATTGCATGAATAGTTTTTGAAAAGTGGAAAGGAAGCATGGGTGCAGGATGCAATGATACTCAGGCAGGTGACAACAAATTAAGTGTGTGTTCCCCCAGCATCTTGCTGGTGTCCCAGTCTGGGCAGTTCACACACCATGTTTACAATTTACTTTTTAAAGAGATGTTCACACAGTTATGAACATTGTGCAAATAATTTCTTCTTTAGCTCCAAATCAAGATAGTTGACAAATTTAAATAAGCATATTTTGGAGTTGTTGGATGACCAAATCAGACTGCTTCATCAATAAAAAGATTATCTTTCTGGGATAGCCAGCACAATACAGTGATCACAATTTCATGGGAGACAGTGGTAGAAATTCCCATTCAGCAATGAAGGTCACTGGGTTGACATGAGGCTGCTTATCATGTTTCAACTTAATGTACATACAGAATCTGTTATGAAGACTTTTTAAAAAGTATATGCCTTAAGTTCCTTAAAGAAAGACAGAATATAATCATAACAATTATTTTTCATTACTAGTCCTCATTGTTTTAAAACAAGAAACTGGAAATGGGAGAAGCTGCTTGCCTCTTAGACCTCACCTTGGTGCCTCCCACACTGATGATCCGATAGACATTGCGAGTAGCATCATAGAAATAGGACACTGTCAAGGCATGCTTGCTGGCAGGGATCCAGTTCCTCTTGGTGGCAGGATCAATCTGAAATATGTGGGCTCTGGTGCTAAAAATTGGTTGCTCCCTGCAGAAGTGAAGAAAATGGAGCATAAGGGGCTGAACTGTAGCAGGGAAGAAGTCGGTAACTCCTATCACTGAAGGATGGGTTTCTCTACTCTAATTCATACACACATGCACATGAACACACATTCCTCTAAGTCAGGGGGTTATGTGAAATCCCTGGGAAGGGACAAAATTAGAATTTCAGAGGCTGATCCCAGAGAACAATTGACAAATAATGTCTTAAACTGTCATTATTCTTCTTGTATTTAACTGTGCGGAAGGTGCACTTTAGTGGGGGGTTCCGTGATAGCTAGTTTAGATATTAATTATGATCAGAAAAGAGGTGTTTTGATATATTTGAGGACACAGGTGTACATGTATGTTCAGCCCACATACATATATAGAAATATACTCTCTCACATATGTACATGTATACTAGGAATGTAAAGCAAACTTTTCTCATGTTTCAAGACTAAACAATGTTCTGTCTCTTCTGATACAGATTGATTTACAGATGAATTCAGACTTCTCACTGCTTTCTACCTCCAAGCTCTAAGCTCTGATCAAAAAGGGGATTGCAACATCTTTAAATTGTTTGAATGTCCACACTCTCTCTTTCTCACACACACTCCAGCACACACACACAGATTATAGGAAGATTAAGACAAGGCATTACCTAATTGTTGACATTGGTTAAGACTGATTAAGGCAGCTGGCTTGGCAATAGAGGTAGTTAAAAGACCAGGTCATCTACCATTGGGTTAGTACAGTTGCTGGGCTAATATCCCACTTTGGTTAGGGTCTGGCAGCAATTCATTTCCTACCAATGGAAATGTACACTGTTAATTGACACTGGAAAATACAGGAAAGGAGGAAAAAATGGAAGAAGAATGCACATAATATTATTTCTAAATTAGACTCAGCTAAAGCTCTTTAAAAATGTTAATCTGAAATGATTATTGGCTTCTAAAAGGAAGGGGGAGGGAGAAATCCATGCAGCTTCCAAATGCTAGGTTGTAACAGCTTATTAACAATTCCATGATTTGTGTCAGAAGGGTAACTAAGGAACTGGGCATTTTATCACACTTGTACTTGGATAAAAATGGCAACATCTGAAATCTATGGAGAGTTGTTAGAATTTTTTAAAAAATCCACAAACCATTAAATTATGTGTTTCCATATCAGCATGGTTTACAAAGACAAAGACAAATGTCAGTTTGTTCACAACGGGTCAGATATAGCAGTACCCATATAACTTTTCATTAACTGTAGGCTTACAGTGAAGCCATTCAGCCAGTGAGTTTTACTGAGCACAAAGAAAGGTGACAGGGCAAAAATTATTGGGATTGGTCTTTTCACCAACACCATAACATTTTGAACAGGAGTGATCTAAGACGTGTGAACCTTGAATTTCAGTAACAGCATTTGAAAATATTTAAAATTTGCACAACACAACCATCCTCAACTATAATGGTTTTGGTTTCCTGATGGGACATCAGTTGAGAACCTTCCTTGGTGCCCAAATGCTCCTCTACATCCTTCCAATATTCTTTCTTTGTGAAGATAAATAACTAAAATTTTGAAACACATGATATAGATGAAAGCTGTAGGATTTTATAGGCAATAATGGAGGATAGTGTACTTCCATTACAGTGTGTGTAACTTACCGTACATTTTTCAACCTATGTTACAGGGCACATTTCAGCTACAAGAGTATGTTTTCACTAAGGTTCTTTTTGACCATATATTAATGCACTAGAGCATGTGTGTTTTCCAGTCAAACATTGCATGCAGACAATCTGAAAGCCAGTCTACTGATAGCTTTTATTTTTGCAGTACTTTATCCATGTGCATACATGGTTATATGAGACAGTGGTAGAGATGCTACCTGACTAAAAGCTGCTGCCTTAGTTATATTATTTCAGGAATTAAAACGTTAGAAACTCTTCTGTTCAATAATAAATTAATGAGGAAATGATCAGGTGATCCAGGGTTTCAAAAGAGTAAAAAGAACAAAACGGGAAGGAAGGTGGAAGAGGGAATACTTTCTTGTCTTTAGAAGAAAGCTGGAGCTCAAGCAGTTTGGTGTCCCCAAGGCTTGCACTTTACAGCCAGGCTCACATGTAGAACAACTGCTGAGATTGCTATTTCTAATCTTGGAACATTTTTATACCCAGCAGCTTACATGCCAACTGCATATGGTTGCCCAGAGGACAAAAGGGAGAACTTCATACTCAGCTTGAGAAGATTTCAGAGTTATAAACTATCCCTCACCATCACAGTCTCATCAAGGGAATTAAAATGAGATGCGGGTTATCCTATGCAAGCCAGTGGGGACAAGGATCGCCCTTCTCAAGGTATCTTGAAGATCAGCCTATTACTGTGTGCTCAACTGCTCACTGAATAAGGAAGAAAAGCTGGATGTGAGGAGCACAATAACTAGAAGAAGAAATGGAAGGAAACCAATAAAAGGAAGGAAATGACCCAAGAAAAGTAAGGCAACAATGGAAACACATGCCAATGAAAACCAAAACCACCAATGTAGGCAAAGCCCTGCTGTTTCTCAATTAAGAAGAGCGGATGTAAGGATGAAGGAACTGCCTTTCTGGAGATCTGTCTAGTTAATCTTTCTTGTCTCCACCAGTAGTGAATTAGAAAGGAAGTGCATATAAGGAGAACTGGGAGGCTGCTTCTGAACATTGAAATAAAGTCAATTAAAAGAGGCAGGCAAAGTGAATTCTGCTTGTAGGCTATGCTGATTCAGTATCTTCTTACATCTTGTTAAAGCCTTTGACATTTTCATGGGAAGACCATAAGTCTATGTGAAACATCCAAATATTGGGGCAGTCTATGCCTTAGCAGTAAATACCAAGGAAAAGAAACATGGACAAAAACTATTAGCTTCTTGCCTTATTTGGGGGCTTTCTAAAGGCATCTGCCTGACCAATGTTGGAAAGAGAACACTGATGGGAGCAAATACAATTTAGTTTTATCCAACAATGTTCTTTTTCTGAACAAGGAATGTCCATGTTAAGAGTATTATTCTGCTGGTGAGCTAGATGTATCTTTGTTTTGCTCCAACTAAGCTACTTCTTATATTGGTTCGTTTGTGTTTTAGTTATATGTAGGATTTCTCCAATAGTTAAGGTTCTCTGTATGTTAGATAATAATTACCTAAAATGTATACAAAATAAAAACAGCTCTAGCATAAAAATAAAAGGAAAAATCACCAGCAGCAATCATCATTAATGCAAAATATCTAACAAGTGATATTAAAATATTTTGATTAAAAAAAAAGTTCTTTAACTGACACCAGAAAGCCTACAACAGATATCAGGCTAGTCATTCTAAGAAGGCATTTCACAAGCTAAATGAAATCAATTCATTCAGCACTGAGCCATTCTCACACTAACCAGATAATATTATACAAGATGACTGACTTCATCAAGCCCAAACTGGCTGCTATCCAGAAGTCATCCCACTTGGCCACTGTATGGAAAACAGGATGCAGGACTAGACACGTCTGGTCTGAATTTAAAGGCAATTGTCATTCTTTGCTGCCTCTGATGGCTGGAATGCCTGTGGTCCCACTTCTCTCTGTTCATGCAAAGCACTTTTAAAATCTCACACATATTTTTGTGAAACCTTTGGTAGGACCTCTGGCTGTTCAGAGAGCTACTTTCTTTCTCCTGTACTTATACTCTTTTTGTCAAATGTAGATTGTAAGCCAAGGATAGCCAATAGCTTTTGGGATAGGAGCTGAACCAATTGTGTATGTGTACATGTACGTGTACATATATAGGTAGCTTCTGAAGTCTGAAGAAGTGATACTGATTTATCATCACTAATTTTTTGGTACATTACTTCAACTTTGGATTTTTTTTTAAGGAAAAGACCAGCACGTAGCCCATTAGAGGACTAATTCTTTCATCCTTATGTTCCAAGATTTTAAGTGAGCCAGAGAAGATCAAAATTGGAACAATGAACAGGAGAAAATGTGAAATATCATTATGGAGAATGATGGAAATGACACAACATCTGAAGAAAAGGTAACTCAGAATGTGTTATTTCTTCAAGTTTATAATTAATGGAAAAATTTGGTCTCTGTCCATCCATACTCTGCTGGCCTTTGCCACAGCAACTTTCAAGCCATTTAAAAATGGTATTTGAAAGCTTGGGGTCAAGCCAGCCATCTTTTTCCCCTCCTTTTTCCCTGTTTTCAATACAGAACCTTGAATGTTGCATACACATCAGTAGATCCTGACAATGCCATGCTTCACTGTAGCACTTTGTGTGTACAAGAGAGAGACGTGGCAAGGAACATGGAAAGAAAAGTAATTTATATACAGAAAATAACCTATTCCACAGGAAATATCCCTACTTCTTGCTGTTCTGCCCACATTTGCCCTGCTGTTTTAAAACAGAGTTCAATAATGAACAAAAAAGGAACATGAAAAAGATATGCATCTCTAAACAATGCACAAAAACATTTCAATTCTTGTTTCTTACTTTCCTTATTTTAAGAGGTACAATATACAATCTGAGACTCCATGGCCATTTGTGACTCCTGAAAGTCTTGGATGTGGTGCCAGACACTTCCAAAAGTTGCTATCATATTATAACAGAAGTGCTTTTGTGTTCAATTTTTTTCAAACTGAAGTGGCATAAAAACACTTATAATAAATAAATAAATAAGCAAGCAAGCAAGCAAGTATGACAGGAGGGAAAATAATTCAATATAGAAGTGGAGAGTAATCATATTCACTATAAGTGTAGTTCTAGCTCCACTCACATCTTTGGAGAGTGGTGCCCATTTAATGTTTCCCATTTTCTGGACACAATTCATGGTCCAGAAAACTTGTGCAGAACAACCTTATTTTCATATCTTGCTATCTTGCATATTATTTTTTTCCTTCTTTATTGTCTCTTTTGTTTCTGTCCAACTAGCATTAGCAAACACATGAATCCTTTTCTTCAACCAAGGAACACTTGCACGTCTACCCTAACATACCCCCACATTAAAGAAACAGTATAATATTATTGATCTTAATATGCCTCGAAGCAGATGGCCAAGAATACATCCCAAATTGATGGTGTCCAGATGGGTTGGACTACATTACCTCCCATTCTCCAGAAACACACAATTGACCCATGCTGGTTAGGGATGATGGGGTGATACCCTCATACATCTGGAGTGCATTAGGTTGGGAAAGGGCCGGTATCCATATTGGAATTCAAGATGAAATGCATAGCTCTTTGCTCATCTTTAGTTCTCACTTCCTAAAAGGTGAAGGATCACCTAAAAGGTGATCTCTGCGAAGAGAGATCTCTTTGGAGAAGACCCTGATGCTGGGAAAGATTGAAGGCAAAAGGAGAAGAGGACGGCAGAGGATGAGATGGTTAGATAGCATCACTGAAGCAATGAGCATGAAACTGAGCAAACTCAGGGAGGCAGTGAAGGACAGGAAGGCCTGGCGCAATATGGTTCATGGGGTCACAGAGAGTCGGACACGACTTAACGACTAAACAACAACAAAAAGGTACTGAAAGAATATGGGCCAACAGAAATATGCAGCACTCAGGAAAGCTCAACCCTGTCCCCAATGACAAGGTGCATAGTTCCCCAAACCAGCTTCTTTGACATTTAATTCTCTCAGATAAGAAAAATGCAATAATATGAAGCTGATATAACAACCAATAATGTGTGACTTCCATGAACACGATTATTTTATTTATTTATTTGATTCAATTCTGGAACCACCTGACTTCAAAGCAATTCTGGGCAGCTCACGGTATAAGGAAAAATGAGATAGGAATACAATTTGGTAAATAAAAATATAATAAAGGAAATAAACAAGATAGGAAATCCAGACAACCAACCCCAAAACATATGCAAAATACATCAAGCACATTTAACAAGGGGTTCCATCCACCCTACCCCGAGGCATGGAAGAACAGTCAAGGCTTTCCAGAATGCCATCAGGGTTCTGTTACCTAAGTGGCGCTGCAACCTTGTTTTGCTTTAATGCAAGATCAGTACTGCTACCCCAGAATGTGAAGATTCTAGTTTGCTGTCTGTACTAATAGCCATCAACAAATTGTTCCTCATTTGTGAATTTATCTAATGGCCATACTGTACTAATAGCCATCAACAAATTGTTCCTCATTTGTGAATTTATCTAATGGCCATACTCTCTTGTGAGAGTGAGTTTTAAAAGTTAAAACGTGTGCTTTCTGTTAATTGTGCTTTCTGTAAAATGCTGGACTCTCTCATTTTCTTTTTTCTCTTTTCCTTTAAATGCAACTGTATAAATCCAACTTTGGGAAGTTGAGTAAGGATTTTTTTTTCATATAGTGTTTTTTCTTGCAAAAGCAAGAAAGGAGCACTGGGTAATCTAGTCTCTTATTTCAAATCTCTTACCACCAATGTTCCATGTCACCTTGCAGTATCACTGGCCAAGAAGCATCAGTTAATAAAATTCACTCCCTCCTTGCCACATCTAAATGGGTATGAGAATGGTGATTCTGACTAGTAATTACTATCATATGCACCCAGCAGATTGGTTCACAAGAGTGGGGGCTAGGAATAAATATTATATGGTTCAAAACCAATAAGTTAAAAGATTTTGTGCCTCTCATTCTCTTGTCTATCTGTTGGTTCCTCCTTTCCTACAGCTGCCAATTTGCAATTTGCAATATTAATTCCTCTGACAATCTTTATTCTTATTTCCCCCCATGTTTTTCTTTCAAGTTCTATGGGCTGGCTATGCGTTTGGTTCATTGAATTGCTGCTTATGTCTTCCATGCCTGCTGTGCCCCTCCTCCCTTTCTGCTTACAGAGTGCGGAGATATATTTTATCCCGGCCTTGGCAAAGGGCTTCTTTTTGAATGCTACAGCTGTCTCATTCAGGCCACTCGAAAGACTTATGCTTCTTGACTTGGTCTGAATTCCAAACCAGAATATAGAATTGCTATCCATAATGGATGGCATGAAAGTGACCCATTAGCTCAGATAAACCTAGTATTTTTGCTGTTAGTCAGCTGTGGGTGCTGAAAGAGGAAGTTTGTAAGAAATCTGAAAGACTCAAAGGACGTTGAAGTTACTGGCAGGGCAGCACTTCACAATTGCTACTATCCTTGGACATCCTGAGCTGCTAAAAGAAAAGTGGGATAGAAATCTAACAAACACTGAGCCACTATGGTGTAGTAATTAGCATTGGGACAGAATTGGGAACACCAAGCTCAAGGTCATTCTCAACCATGGAAACTCCCTGGGTGACTTTGAGCCAATCTCTACATATCATCCAACTGACCTGACAAGCCAGTTGAGGAAAATAGGAGGAAGAAGGCCTATTTACACCACCTTGATCTCTTCAAAGAAATACAGGATATAAAATTAATGCACACTATAACAAAATCTATATCTAAGAAACCCCTTTTGGACCAAATCATTGGTTTATATCAACATTTCCAACAATGACCAAAAGACAAAGGGACAGTCTTCCCCTAATTGTATTCCAGTGGTTGATTATTCAAAGATAATGTTTCTCTGTACCCAGAGAATCAGTCTAAGCAGAGAGGGTTTTCAGTCTGAACAAAAAGCTTATTCCCCAAAAGCACGGGTGGGTAATTTCTGTTGGTCTGTGGGCTCCACTAACTTTGTGTGGCATGTTTCAATGCCACGTTGTCAAATCTTGAAGCAGCAGACTGATGTTCATAATCACTTGGAATGTATCAAATTTTAGAGGTTCTGTTTGGAAGGAAGTAGGGCAGTCATATGGAATGTGAACACATCATGGAATGAAAATTGAAGGATAATGTACAGGCAGAAGGGAACTAGCTAGCTTGGAGTAGGTTCAGGACAGGGAAATTGGCAGATGGGGTCCACCCTAGAGCAACCCAGGGCTTCAGTGGGCATGCAGGAGGGCACTAAAATTTATGATCTTGGAATTTATGGGATTTCTCCCTCTGGCAGAGGTTTGTTGCAGTTTTCTTGGTGAGTTAAGCCCAAAGCTCTTTTGCTGTTGTTTTTCTGTCCCCATAAGATGAGCAATTATGCCTCTTTTTCTAACAATTTGACCCAAGATAGCTCTTATGAAAGTAGATTTCAGCAAAATATTTCAGGGATTCTGACAACATGCTCAGCAGTCAAAGAGACTCTTCTCCACAAACAGAGGTTTAAGCAAAGAATGGATAGCCTATCAAGGATGCTGGAATAGTACCTTTCCTTTATTAGCATACGGTTGGATGGACTAAATCATCTAAGTGTTTTTCACTTCTATTTTTTTATTGTACAAGAGAACCTTTAGTGTGACAACATCAGTACTTTAAAAACCCAACTCAAAAACATCTACTGCGACTACCAAAGGTATTTGGCAAAACTGTTGCTACTAAATTGCAATAACCATAATCCCACAGAATAAATCACTGGGGGAATTCTTTACTAAGGCTACCAAATCAGAGAGCTCCAAATAAATTTTCACTGAAGTGACTTCATGCTGAGAACTAAACGATATCTCAAAGTCCACAGGGAATAGGTCTTGAACTTCAGAATAAATGCTTCACATCCTACTTGTAAGGGATGGGGAAAATAGCAGGCTAAATTAAGTGCTCAATAAATCTAGATTCTTAAATACTGCAGTGAAGAGTAATGCAAACAATATAAAACCTACAGTTGTGCCCCCTGAAAATAGAAATGTATTTTCCACTTCTTTAAAAATTAGCATGAATTTGCTTGTTTACAATATTCTCATCAGAAGTCAAAAACTCTTAGCAGATCAGTAAATTAGCTAGTAGGTTTTTTCCTGTCAAAATACCTCCCTGTCCAAACATAAAAATATTGTATTTCATTGACTGTCATAAAAAAAAAAGAAACTAAATCTGAAGGAACATTGCCTGGCCCACTAGTCTAACCCTACCAGCGTCATCAGAGAATTTTAAAAACTAAAATCACTCTGGCTGTGTTTGATGATATATATACCCAGGTCATACCAGCTGCATTCATACAATATGCTAATCTTTGGTTAGTTTTAATCTTGCTTAGCTTTTTTTGTGGCTTATTTATTATTTATTGGCAACGTTTTTATATCATTCCAATCAAATGACCTGGGCAGTATACAGAACAATCTCAAAAGTAATCTCCCAATATACAGTAATCAAGAAGAATAAGTAACCATACAATCCAAAAACTAAAATCAGGTGGCCAGCCACCCTCTATTTACACCAGGCATTAAACAATCAAAAGCACAAATAAAATTAATAATTTTTAATATTTCCAAAAATCCCAGACATTTGAACACCATATTCCATTTGTGTTCCAGAACCAAGTAAAGGATATTTTCATAAGCAGAATGATTGGAATTTGTCTGAGTAATATTTCCTGTTTATTAGGCTTGGGCACCAGGTTTGGGCAACAAGCCAGTTGGTCAATTCCTGTCGCAACCAGTGGATCAATATTTGGTTTATCTGAAAAAAAACCGGACACTGCACCTGCGGGAAAAATGCTAGGAAGAAAAAAAAATTCCTGGCTAATGCAAGTGGCTGTCCCGAACACATGGTTGGTGTCTTTGAAAATAAAAGTGGATAGTTTGGTTTAGCATGGTTTTTAACTTTTCCAACCCAGGAGAATATTGGGAAGAAATTACTGTATGTAAATGGGTTACGGGCTTTGTCTGTCCATCATCAGGATAACACTCCAAAACCAAAACAGGATGACATCACATTTGGTGTTATGGAAAAAGCCAATAAATGAAAGACAATAAATGCGTCTGAAAATGGGCCAGATTTTGTTGGGACCTGCAGAGAAAAAAAAATTCAGAAAAATCCGAGGACATCTTGATGGGAGACGCAGTTGGTCACCAATCATAAGGTTATTGAGACCTCCATTCTTTGTCCCCTCCCACCTCCTTCCAGTCATGTGACCTACAGTAGAGCTTTTAAGGGATTGGAAAGGATTGAGAAGCCACGTTCCACATGCTTTCCTCTAACTTGTTATATGTTCTTATGACATCTGTGACCATGTTACTTCATCACAGTTGCAGATCAGATGCTAAGTCAGATAGGCCTTTGGTCTGACTGTAAATCAGTCCTCATACCTTTTTGCCCTTCTGCTTGTTACTACAGCGAGCCTAATTTTAAACTGAAAGGAAGCTCTTGGCAACGCAGGTTCAGAGCAGGCAACAAAACTGCTGCTTAAGGACATAACACATCAGTAGTCCTGCTGGATCAGGACCACAATCCATTTAATTCAGAGGTGGACAACTTTCTGGCAGCCAAAGGCTGCATTAACGTTAGGTGGAAGCTGAACAAGCAGACTGATGACACAAAATACACAATGCTCTATCATACACACGGGTAGGATTAGATGTTTTGGAGTCAGTTTTTAGCCTTTGCATTTTCAGCATGTCAGCGTAAGTAGTCGTTTTTATGTTTCCTGCCTCAAAACCACCATAAGTCAGAATGCCCCTGAAAGGGTGTGCGTGTGCCATACCCACTTTGCATCTATGGGTTATCCACCCCTGACTAAATCCAACCTCCTGTTTCTTCAGTGGGCAGCCAAATGCCCCTAGGAATAAAGTAGGCAGGAGACATACTATTTGTCCTTCAGCAATGAATATTCACAGATAGGCTGCCTCTGAATATGGAAGCTCCATGACCTGGCGGAGATGTTTTGCAGACTTGTTTTGAGAGCCATCATTTCAAAACAATGCTTGGAAAAAATCCCCTGTCAGTTTCACAAAGGTGCAGATTCCAGTTCACAAAAGAAACAATCAGAGGGGAGACTTAAAGATCCAGTGTTCCATGAATGAACAGACAAAAAAAAAAAGAAGAGAGAGATGCCTCTGTAATTCCTCTTGTATTTAACAAGAATAGCCATTATTTTTCATTGTTTGCATACATCACTAGGTATTTTTCTCCAAGTGTGTATGCAGTGCCCTGTCTGCAGCATATTAGGGTGGGAGAAGTCTTACTTCCTTGTATTAAAACTCTGGAACATCTGCTTTCTCCTTCTGAGCTTGTCTCCTGAGCTAGCAGCAGCATGAAAGAGTCTGGGAAACGTGGCTGATTGCTGGCAGACAGCCGATTGCTGTGCTGAGTCAGCTGGATTGAAGGCTCCAAGGTGAAAGTTTTCTTGTTTTGCCCTCTTCTTTTCTCTAGCTTATTTGGGGGAAAACTTTGAAAGCAGAAGATTATACTTTCTCCCTCTGGCAAATCGCTGCCTTAAGTTCCATGATAAATACTAGGAAAGGAAAGTAAGTGATACCTATGGCAGGATCTGAATTCTCTTCTGGACAATGCCCTTCCAGTTGTGGAAATACCACTAATGGCTTTCCTTGTAACTCAAAGAATTCCCCCATAGGATGCCCAGCTGATACAGTGTGGTACTTCAGAGAGCCATGTGCCTTAAAGACAATGAAATCAATATTTCACTGGTGAGTTTGGACAGCACTGGATGAAGGCAGAACTTGGCCCCTGTTCATTGACTAAACTAATTCACTGAGTCTAATGTCAGACTCAGCCTTGGGTTGATGGAGGAAAGGGGAGAAAACAGTCCTGCCCTTGGGTCTGATTCCATTTCCCCACTGGTGTCATACATTAATAATAATAATAATAATAATAATAGGAATCAGCTTTCTCTGTTCCTCTGTTTGCTTCACCAGCACTTGGTTGATCCATGAAGATGTTCTGCTAGCTAGTGCAAGGTTAACCAATCTATTATCCATCTGACTCTAATATTACTACCAATCTACATGCACACATAAAACATCTGAATTAATAGCATTGATTGTCAGCTTCATCCAATACTCAACTTTGGAAGATCTTTGCTTTCCCCATAGCATTATGGAGATATGTCATTATATAATTATTATAATATATTTTATAATATTATCATATATTATAATAATATATTATATATTATTATGTTTCTTTTAATAAACCTAGATAATGTCATCTTCCCCCTTCCCATTTTTGTATCATTTATGTCTGCTTCTTTATATCAATTTGATTGTATCTTCATGTTTGCCTATCAGCTGACATGGGTTTCTCTCACTCACATCCACATGCTGCTCAAGGTACGTACGTACGTATGTACGTACGTATGTATTTATGAGACTTATATGGTTGCCCATCTTATGTGCTGTAACTTACAACTACAACAATAAGAATGTAAAGAAATAATAAAAACCAACATCCCCCCAAAACCCAACCCCCATTCCTGTGCCCAAAAAAATAAAAAAAACTCTCCAGTACATAAAAAATAACAATTACTGGATTTCAGCCTTACCCTATCCCAATGCCTGGGGGACAAGCCAGCTTTTTAAGGCCTTCTGGAAGGCTAGAAGGATAGGGGCCTGCCGGAGATCAAAAACTAAGTTTCTCAAACCAAATTCTGCACCTTTGAGCAGCAACAGCTGGCTTTCATGGTCCACATCCAATGATCCAATAATAAACAGGATGATTAGAAAGAACAGGGGGCCACACTAATAAAACTTACTTGCTGTCCACTTTGAGCTCTTATTATATATGTGTTGGAGGAAAGAACCTTGGATTGATAAACTCCACCCCTTTGTCAAACTGATGCACTCATGGAAGTATTAGTTGCTGACCAAGGTAATATGACTTACGATATGCAGATACACACTACAAGTCAACAGGAGTGAAGGGAGGGGGGTGCTGATCATTTGCAAGCTACTTCAAAAGCAAACTATTTGCATGCTATGGTGAAACAGAGTGGTAATGTAAGATGGGGGTGGGGGTGGGAATGGGAACAAAAATGTGTAGCAGTATTAATTTAAAGTGGCTACATCCAAAAAGAAAATAAATGCCATTTTTTTTAACATACAGGAAGATTATATTCATATCCCAAGAATATTCCTCCTTTCCTTCTCATCGCATTAAAACCCTGTATAGCAGGAAATTCACACAATCTCCTCCCAGGATTGATAAACTTTGTCTTTGTTGATTCATATTTTTTTAAACAGCAAAACTAAAAACACACCCATTCCAGTAATGTCAAACTCTGGTTCTTCTGCAAGCACCATAAAGTCAAAGATCTGTTTCTCACCCCATCTTCTCCTGCCGTCTGCCTGTGTCTCTTTCAGCTCTTCCTTTGATCGTATCTCCACGTTGCCTCTTTTTTTCTTTCACTCTTTCTCCGGATCCGGATACTCCTCAAATTTCCTCCGGAATTTCACTTTGGAAATCCATGACTTTGTGATGGGAAAGGCGGGGTTGGATTCTGTGCTTGAAAGAAAGGGAGAGAATTACCACATGCGCATACACACACACAAGCACACACACTTCTATACACTCCCAAGGGTGTGGGAATGGAAGAGAAGCATAAAGATGAGAGCAGCTGCTCCTTTCGCTCCAAAAAGCACTCCTTCCAGATATCCCTAAAGGACCCCAGAGATAAGAACTTTCTTCCTCCAAAAAACAGATTCCCTTTTTTCCTCTTCAGTTAGAAAGAGGGTGGAAACAGGAGGTTTTCAGCTTTTTTTTTGTTTCTATGTGCAAATATTTCTCGCTTTTTTTCTAGTGCTTCAGGCAAGCCAATAGCTTTCTCTGCAGAGCTTAAAATGAAAAAAAAAATGTTAAAATGGAGCTGCTTACCCACTTTGTTCTTTTGTGGAGGATAATGACGGCAGTCTTTGTTCTCCTTTTTAGTTTTATTTATTTTTATTTTTCTTCCTTCATGTGCAAACTCTGCTTCATTTCTATCACATTTCTTCTGAGTTATTTCCAAAGGGGCGGGGGGGGGGTGGCGGGGGCGGGGAAGGTGTCTTCTTTGTTGGCTCTGTATTGCCATCTGCTGAAGGAACCTGGATTTAGCAACTTCTGCAGTAACACTAGAGTCCTTTTTGAATTAAGAGCTTTTTAAACATGTCAGATATCTGACTGAGAGAAGAAAGTTGCTATAAGACTATGCTAAAGTTTTGGCCTGGCAACTTTCAGATAGAACTGAAGCCATTGTTTAAAGATGTATTATTAGGAATCATAGAATTGGAAGGGATCTTGAAGGTTGCATATTCCAATCCCCTACTAATGCAGTTCCAAGAGGTCATAATTAACTTCTGCTTAGAAATGTCTCAGGTAGGAAATCTAATATATTCTCATTCACTCTATTCTTTTAAACAGCCCATAACATTAGAGAGTTCTTCTTAACATATAATTAAAACTTTTCTTGTAATTAAAATCCATTACTCTGGATTCTATTTTCTAGAGCAAGAAAAGGCAGATTTGCTCCTTTATCAATGTGAGGTCCTTCAATTATCTGGCCAACTTTAACAAGCTAAATATATCTGACTTACTATACCGTTGCTCACAGAACTTGATCTCCACAATCTTTACCATCTTTTTAAACAGTACTGTCCAGCCAGCTCAGGCACAGAAGACTCATTTACTCTAGCATCTTGGCTGATAGGTGCTTCCAGGAAGCTAGAAACAATAAAAACCCATCCATACTGTTTATTTGTAGATAATGTATCCAAAACTAAGCTGCGTCTGAAACATGGAAGGTCTATCTTTGCTAAGATAAAAACACAAAAGTTCTTCTGGATCCTGTCTCTACCCTACCATGCTAATTAGAGGGAAAGAGAAGTCAGGCCAGGCCAAGAAATGTTGCTGCTTGGTTTGGAGAAGATGGCCCATACACACACACTTCTACAAACAAAAGCCAACTGGACTGGCAATTACCTTAAGACAGGCACTAGGACATCATTCTCTAACTACCTGAGGGCAACAGACCACATGGTCTATTCTTTCAATAGCCTTTTGCTGTTTTCTACCTATCCTATCTCTGTGTCTGATGACTGAGATGACCTCACTTTTCTTTATGATCAATCTAGGCCTTGCACTGCCATATTCAAAGGCAAGTACCAAGTAGTAGAAACAAGCAGTAGTTCATGTTTGTCTGGAACGAGAGTAATTGTTGCTTTTGTGGCTAGCTTGTAAGCTTTGCAAGATCTATTGTTGGAAAAATGCATGAGATACCAGGCAGATTTTGTCTGAAACAGGTAGGCAGTTTTTACAGGTAAAGGTTAAATCAGTGGCTGTCATCATGACCATTAACAAAGGAGCTTCTTTACATGATCTATCCATGAACACAAGATAATGAGGACAGATAGCAGAGATGGTGATTGCTTCCATAATTTGGTTAGCAGTTTCACTACTGATTGGCTATTGTTGGAAACTGAATGTTGGAACACATCAGCTTTTCCCAATTTTTCCTAAGAAAGTCTTTAGAATATGAAAGATCTTTCATAGTATGTAGGACAACTCCATTATTCTGAAACAATCTGACTTAATTACCAGGCATTATGGGAGCTAGACACATTTGGAGGGCAGAGCACCACACTGAGGAAGGTTCTGTTTGCTTTCATTTCAGAGGATACACCACAATTTCAAGCAGGCTATCATAAGCTAACCTTTGCCTTGCCCTCAAGGAACATGGATTACAGTAAGACCTGAGCCCAACCTTCTGTTCAAGCAACAACATCTCAAGACTGTGAGTCACAAGTCTCAGTGAGAACTTCATGTGGAAACTTGTGAACAGCTGAGTAATTAATGCCCCAAATAAATTGCCCCTTAATAATTCCAACTGCAAGTTTCAAGGATGCACTTCTGAATTTTAGATGAACAAGACATGATATCCAAAGTGATACCACCAACATTCATCTCCTGTTTCTGTTGACCCAATTAAAATAATCTGCCTTGTGCCAGATAATTAGTTTCTAAAAAAGGCTGTCAATATTAGATAGCCCATTGCTAGCAAGTTGGGGATGCTGTCTGCTCTATTTTTCAAAATGTTCTTTCAATACTTAAAGTTTAGCCTTTTGTAACCAGTGGTAATAAAAAGACAGTGAAAGTGAAGCAAAAGCAAAGAAAGGTCACATCACTTCAGATCCAGAGTAAATCCAGGATGCCATGACATTTTCAGAATATTTATCTGATCATACTTTTTAAGGAATAACATCTATTTTTCTCATTGCAGCTGCTAGAAAAGCTAGTCTGCCAGAAGAACTAATGTTCAAAGCTATCTTCTTCAAGAGATGCTCAGCAGCCTGCCTGCTGACTCTCTGCTTCATTCTCTGCTTTAAGCATATCTCCTTCCAATCAGCCTCCACTTGGAGAGGGCAGATGATGCCCTATTTCTGCATTAGGTGCCATTAGTTCCTTCAGTAATTCCCAAAACAGAATGATGCGCTTACAGAGGAGAGTGCCTGATGCACACCTGGAAAAGTCACTGCTCTGGGGTTGCTCAGTGCCAATCACAAAGTGGGGAATTTCATTGCTTTTCAATATCTGGCATAACTGGCTCAGTTACCAGAAACAAAATCACTGCTCCAAGAAAGAGATTACTTTTGCATGTCTACATGAATCACTGCTTCTTCCATTTCAGAAGCATGCTACAAATCAGTGATTCAGAAATAAGTATGGAAGGTAGCTTTTTCAAAGGGTAAATTATTCTTATTCTTATACATTCTAAAATGAAATCTCAGATGCAAGAACTGTCTCTAATTCTAATTAGCCAGATTTTTGGAATGCAATCATTACAATGGCAGAGAGTCCTTATGGATCAATACAATTCTTGAACTTTAGCCAAAAGTTTACAACATTTAGTGTGTGTAAACTCAAAGGTGACTACAAATGGAATTAATACTGTACAACAATGGAAAATACAACTCCATCTTTAAAATAAAGGGTTTGTCTAGTGTAAACAGAAAATGTTCTTCATGAACATCCTGGAATCCATACATAATACTCCTCTGTTTTAAATAGCTACACTAATAGTAATCTTAGAATGAGAAATGAGAAGCATTTATAATTTAGCTCAATGGATGGTGCCATTCTCCCACAGTGGTCTGAAAATATGGGAAACAGTATGGAGAAATGTAAAGAATGACGCTTGATAAAAACTTTTCTTTCAAAAGGTTTATTTTTCAGAACCTCTGAAAATGGCAGGAGAAAAATGGTGGGTCCCAAAGAAATCTAATAACTCATTTAAAAAAAGCTAAAAGATGTTTGCTTACATAGCAACTAGTTTGTGGGATAAAAGAGGTGTTGAACTCCTTCCCTTGGCGCAATCAGGTATTTCATGGCTTTCATCAGGAATGTTGGTTTCATCCATGACCAGACAATTTGAAGAACCACACATTATCCCACCTTTAGTGGAGTTAATGTCTGGCTTCATTTTCATGCTGCATTCCACTTTGGAGGAGGTCATCAATGGGGTTGATCTGTCAGTGAAGATGGTCATCGTTTGTGAGGGTGAGCTGGTCTGAGTAAGGTCCACTTGTTCCAGACTCATCTCTGGACTTGCTGATTCAGCTGCATCTGCTGATGTTTTACATGTAGATTTCCAGGGCAGGGAGATATAGCCTTTGTAAACGTTCCAAGAAAGCAAAAGGAAGAAAAGGAGGGCAAAGGCAGACCCCACAGCTATTAAACTGAACACTGAGCCTTGGATTCTTCTAGATGGCTTTTGTCTTGGATTCTCTGTCTCTGGGACTGCCAAAGATTCGCCTTTTGGACCTGCTATTTCAGAACACATCTGGTTTGCCAAGTTACACTTAGGGCCATAGAAACCTTTCTCTGGCTGGGGTTGAAGGAGATAGACAGCCATTGTTACCCAAATTTTTCTCCCACTGACTTTTTCAACAGACTGACATTCATAAAGCCCAGTATCTGCAACTGTTACATTAAAGACAATCAGTCCTTTTGTATGGATGAGATATTTGGCCTCTTCTTTCAGCAAGCGGCTCTTGTTAAACATCCAGAGGAAGTTAGCGATGTTGGACAGAGGTTCACAGCTAAGATGAGGGCTGCTACCAAGGATGACAGGGTACCTTCTGATTTTCTTTTCTGAAAAACAAGAAGCCTTGGTGGTTAGCTTTTGGTCATTATAGTTTCCTGCCTCATGCTGGAAACTATGCCCACCTTCTTCACTGTCTGTACTAGCTGCCCATCATACACTCTGTATCACCATTAATGGAAGATATCGATATTTTAGATAATAAATAAAAGACACTGGGTGAACTATATGTGTTTGTGATCCTGCACAGAGGTATCCAATATGAATGATCACACTATAATTTACAAGTAAATGCTTTTAATTTATGTAGCAGTTGTCAGAGAAAGAATGAAAGAGGATTAGCTCCCATTCTCCTCTGTATCATGTGCTTTGAAAATACTGCTTAAAATGTGTTGCCTGGTGCTTTGGGGTTTTTGAAATTTTAATGTGTTTTCGGCTATTTAATATTTGCTATCTTGTACAAGCTACTCTCAGTGGCAACAGTACCAGAGATTTTGCTATAAGCCAATTCTGCTGACATTCATTCCCATGTGGGAATTCCCTGGGTTCAGCCCAAGGTTAAAAATTAAAACGCAGGACTTCAGAGAAAATGACTCCAAAAGGAAAAGGGAGCACACTTGCCCCTATCTTCAATCCACTCCCCAAAGTCAAGACACTTTACATTCAAAAACAGCTTGCATTTCTAATCAAATAATATTAAGCCTAGAGAAACAGCATTTAAACACACACACACACACACACACACACACTCACACACACACCACAAGGCTTTCAGAGTATCTCTGGGAAAATCACAGTCATCCTCTGCTGGATTGAAAAGGAGATGAAAGCACTTAGATAAGCAGGCAACAACCCTCTTGAGTCTTTCAGTAAATTGCTATCCTACATTCAGATCTACCACTATGGTCTGTACTGCTGTTTCTAAAAATGCATAAACGGTTTAGACTAGAAGGACTTCCAGTTCCACTGTGTGCTATGAAATTATTGGGACAGGTGCTGGGCAGCATACTGTTCATGAGTGACAAGATAGAAAAATATAGTTATAATCTTCATGTAGGAAAGAATTCAGGTCCAATTAAACAGTTCCATGGATCTGTAGATAACCACTTACCCATAAGTGTGTAATGGGGGAGGGAAGAAGAAACCATTATTGTAGTTACTATGGAGAAAGCAATCCCATCTTTGTAGGAGAGATATTTTGCTGCTACACACCCACCTCTGACATTATTGTTGCCAGGCAAACTCAAATAGCAAGGTGATCCCAATGTACTAGCAGAACTCCTCTGCTGTGGTTTGTGTGTGTGCCTGTACATATGCAAATGATACTACCTCTTATGCCCTCAAAAATATTCACAGCATATCTGTTGCATCAAATCAAGATCTGAACACTTGTTTATGTGAGATAGGTTTCTTTCTTTAAAACTACACTCCATATTAGATTGTAACTTTTTCTGTTTCTTCTATACATTTGATTTTTATTTCAGTGCACAAAAAGTAATAGGCAGTCCTCGCTTAGTGACCACAATTGGGAATGGCAATTCAGTTGTTAAGCAAAGTGGTCACTAAGTGAAACTGTCACTGTGCTTATGATCTAACTTCAGCTTTCTATTGCTTTACTGACCTGTGAAGGTTGTAAATGCAAGGATTGATTGAAAAGTTACTTTATCATCACCATCATAACTGTGAATGGTTGCTGAATGAGGCAGTTGCTAAACAAGGACTACCTATAATCTAAAGAGCTTTTCTCATGCCAGCTACTGATATCTGTCTTTTCTTGCCAATTATATGACTTACAATCCTCTCTGTTAGTTGCACCTCTTTGCAAAGTTTAGAGTATTCTGCATTTTTTTTCTCCAATCACATTATGTGGCACCCTAACAATGGTTGAATATACAGGTATATTAAAAAGTTGGATCCCAGTCTGTGAGGGCTCTTGATAAAATGCCCTCTAATGTAAGAAGCATTAGGCAGCTGAGTCTGAGAGTGATGAATTTAAATATTTCACAGTATATTGGAATGATGCTACATAATAGACATTGTGGAAAATTTAAATGGCAGCTTCCAGATCAGCACAGACCAGAGTACCAACAAAATATTTGTTTAAGGGAAAAAGGATATGGCAGTTGTCAGCAGTGGATCCTATTTGGACACTAAAGGCCCAGAAACTGCCCAAAGTTGTGGAGAAACTGTTCCCAATGTGTTGTTTAGCTTTGGATAAAGCTGGTTTACAAAATGAAATTAGCTTTAGCTGTAAAGCTAAAGGGACAAATCCATTATAAGCCATTCAACTTTGAGTGTATTATTTGAGGTTATTTGAGGGACTGCCTCTCCCCGACGACATCTTCCTTCCCATCAGATTCGGCATGCTATGGGTCCCATCTGTGAGGGAACTACACTTGGTGGGCCCGAGGGGGTGGGCCTTCTCTGCCATGGCTACTGCCTTATGGAACATTCTCCCCTCGAAAGTGAAGTCAGCTCCAGCCCTATTTATTTTCCAGAAGTCTCTCAAGACCTGGCTATGTTAGCAGGCCTGGGGGTCTCAGGGGACCGGTGAAAACTTGAGGTGGCTCCCTTGCTGATTTAATCTCTTGTGTGTGTGTTTTTTTTAACTTTATAAATATGACATGTTTATTGTTTTATATTTTTTACTGTACAACACCCAGAGTCACTTCTTGTGAGATGGGCGTCCATATAAATTGGATAGATAGATAGATAGATAGATAGATAGATAGATAGATAGATAGATAGATAGATAGATAGATAAATGGATTATAGCATTTAATGTTATATGATTCACATAACCTTGGAATATTTGTACAGTATGGTGCAATTTATCTTATTATATCGACAGTTTTGTAGACATAGTTACTGTTTGCAAAATATATGCTACCACAAGAAGATTTTTTAAAAATTCCCCTACCTACTTCAGGACACCTGGAGATATCGCCATTCCTGACGCTCTGGATTAGATCTCTTGACAAAAGAAGAAAGAAGCTATATAAACTACTTCATAGAGATATTCAAAACCATTCAAAGTGGACAGAAATCTTCTCTTAAAACATCTACTTTCAGCCTCAAAATGCATAGAAAGAAGTCTGAGGATAGCAGCAAATGGAAACTCTCCTACAAAGAGAGGCTAAGAACAATATGCTTCAGTGGCATACACTAGAATATAGGACTTACAGAGCACCGCTTGGAGCTGTGAACGCTTCTACATGGGTTTGACACTGGCACCTATCCCAGCTTTTCTGCTGAGCAACCAATGCCCATCCCCTGCTTCCTTGGCATTTCCCTCTCCCTGCAGCTGACAATGTTGAAGCCCCATCATTAACACAAGCATGGCAAGGCAAAGACAAAGGTGGGGCAATGATTTTGGTCCCTCCTCACAGGGCAGTTGGAGGCAATGGGGATGGTCATCTCTAGTGAATGGTTGCAAGGTCGGCAGGGATAACCATGGGCAATTACAAGAGTGGGTATGAAATAGTGGTGGATGGAAATAGTGGTAATGAAGTAGTACTCAAAATGCGTTCAAAACCAAATTTTGAGAATTTCTCTGATGCCTAGAGTGCAGTTGGGAGAGCTCCTTCTTAGCTCACATAAAGCCTGAGTTTCTGTTCCTACAGTCATCAGTTAAAAGGATCTCAGACAAAAGGCACCTGGAAAGATCCCTATTTACAAGTTTACTATATTACTAATATACTATATTACTATAATATATGATAAAAGAGCTACTTTTTACTATTATTTTTATATGGAAACATCAATGTGGATTATTCATTTATTTTACTAGGCTCATATGCTTCTCTAATAACATGTGACTCTGAGCAGCTTACAGAGCACAATACAGAAACATGACAGTGTGACAGTATAATAAATAATATTCCAAACATCTAGGAGCAACCACAGAACACAATTAGCATTCAGGAGACACAAAGATGTTCCCTCAGCCCCCAAAGACCCACTGAATCTTAATAGGTTTATGAAAGACTAGCAGAATTGGGGCCTGTCTGAAATCAGGGGAATGCTATTGCGGAGAAGGTGACAGGAACAGAAAAGCTTGAGTCTGAAATCTGCATTCCCAGAATGTCAGAAGCCAGGGGGAGCTTTCTCTTCCAGATCCAAAAGATGGGCACAGATCATTGGGAGAAGGTAGTCCCATAGATATCCAGGTTCTAAGCCATGAAGGGCTTTGAACCTGGGTATCTATGAGTGACAACTGGCATCTTTTTTTTTTACCAGAATTTTTATTAAGATATATAAAAAGTACAATTAAAATACAAATCAGGAAGTATAGAAGAGAGAGAAGATAGAACTAAAAGAAAAAGACAAAAACTAAAAGAGTGAAGTAGAAAGATGAAACAGAAAGTGACTTCCAACTATCTCCAATACAGATATGAATACAAATTTAGAAAAAAATTAACCTCTTACCACTAAAACAACTAGCATCTTGAATTGCATCCAGATGCAAACTAGCAACCATTGCTGCTTCCAGAGGAGAGGTATTATGTTTGACAACAACTTATAACTGCTCAAGCTGCTGTGTTCTGGACCAGGTACAATTTCTGAGTGGTCTTCAAAAACAGACCCACATGGAGCACGTTGCAGTAATCCAAATGGGAGGTGACCAAGATATAAGTTATAGTGAATAAAACCTCCTGACTCAGGAAAATCTGTAAGTGGCACACCAGATGGATCTATGCAAAGAACCCCCTAGCCAGAGCTTTTACCTGTTTCATCCCCTCCAGACCCGCACAATCTCCAGATATACATATTTTAAAGCTTGTTTGCACAATATACCAACCCATGGTTGGGGTTGGGTTGATACAATACGGTATCATAAACTAACCCAGCATAAAAGGACAAAAGAACTGATCTCAATCCCAAGGAGCTTGCAATCTAAACGATATCGCCAAGCAACATAGATTGTGTTGAATTCTGTACTTGAAACCCCTTAATACCCCCCCTATCCTTTTCAGGGACCTATTCATCCTGTGCAAAATATGCTCTTTTCAAAGGGGAAATACTGTATCAGTGAATTATTGTGTGGATTGGGGGAGGCTTGTGAAGGGCTCCTTGGCTATTCTCACCCTGTCCTCGGCAGGACCTGAAGATTCCAATAAAACTCATACTTTCATGGTCCCATGCTGCACTGGCTTTCTCTCCCCAGAAAAAGCAGATAGGGGAAAACAACTTCAGCACTCATTTAAAGTTAGTTAAAAAAAAATCTTTCAACTTGTTCCTCTGTTCAAAATTCTCTTCTACAATAAAACTTCAGAGAAAAAAAATTGGGATTCAGTGGAAACTCTGGAAAAAGTGGCAGAATCCTCAGTAGTACAAAGGCTGGGTGGAGCTTCATTTTGTCTCCATTGCAAGTTAGCTCCTCAGTCATCAGCTAGGGAAAAAGCACCTTCAAGGAGCTAGCTTCACCACTTCCTGAAGAAACACTAACAATTTCACCAAAAATAGAGGCAGCAAGAACAGACAATGCTGGGGAGTTTCTTTGATTTGTTTTATTCTGTTGCAAACCAACTCAGACAGAGTATAAAGCATCAAAGCAAACAAAAGATGTAAAATGTAGAGCAGTCATGTACACACTTTAACGTCTGTATCAAGTCTCATTACTTGTCCCATTTATTACATTACTTACTGTGAATGCCCAAGGTGGTTAGCCAGGAGGATACAACTGTGAAGAGAGAGGGACCATGCACAATAAGGATCCCTTGCCAAGATACAATCAAAGCATTGTTTATACCAGCTGCAAGTTGCAACAGGGAGCTGTACTAGCTGGGAAGGAGAACTGGCATACAACAGGCCCTGGAAAGACAGCACTAAGCAGTTATCTTTTCCCCTAAATGATATTAAAAACCATTCAAATAGATAAATCCAAAATAGACAATGGAATGAAACAGAAGGAATGGGAGTCATGCTGCATAGACCAGGACAAACGTACCTTTAGAGAAGCTAGCTTGAGTATCTGTACAGGCTCTGCTGATGGAAACAGCTGTATCTCTTCCACAATAATAATTTCTCCATGACAATTGACAGCTTTATGCAAATAGCCCTTATCTATATAAAATGAAACACACAGTTAAGCCCCAGTTGCTTTTTGTCTTATAGATGCATTAGAAATTCGTATCCCAAATCATATTTCTTTAATATCAGATCTTGGTTATTTTGTTTGGCTACTCAATAAATTGGGCTAAATCAAACTTGGTGACAAATTTCTGGCCAATCAAATAGCAAAATTCTGGTCATAATGATGACCAGACAATTTGTCCTTTCAAACACCCAGATTTCTCAGGTTCTCACAGTGATATAAATAGATGTTAACTTTGCAAGGCAGTCCAGACAAGAAGCACAAAGATTACATTAACAGAATCTTGCAAGACTGACATTTTTCCTCTCCCTTCCTTTTACTCTCTGGAATACTAGGGAGGGTCCCCTCTAAAACCTTTCCCACACCATCCCCACTTGACCTGACACATCTTTTACATGCCAGTCCAGTCTGCAGCTCTCCCTCCTGTCTCCCAAGGTCATTCCCACATACTTTGGATACAATATTATGTTGGAACAATGGGAAAACATGTGGAATAAAGGTTTGAAATTTATGTTGAATTATACTTTAAAAGAAAATTTTTATAAAATGATGTATCATTGGTATTTAACTCCTGATAAGTTATCAAAAATGTACACTGGTGTAACAAATGTTTGTTGGAAATGTTTACAGAGTGAAGGAACCTTTTATCATCTTTGGTGGACCTGTGAAAAGGCTAAAAAAAAATGGGATCAGATATGTATTGTTATTCCAAAGATTTTTAAAGTGAACATTCAAAAAAACCCAGAACTGTTCTTATTGGGTTTGATGGAGAAAGGATTGGAGAAACAACATGGAATTCTGCTTTTGTATATGTTCACAGCTGCAAGACTGTTATATGCACAAAGATGCAAGGATCCACAAATACCTACAGTGGAAGAATGGATTATTAAATTAATGGAATTGGCTCAAATGGCCAAGTTAACAGCGTTAATAAGAGATAATACTGTTTCTAAATTTGACTCCTTATGGCAACCCTTCTTAGATTACGTGCTTGTGTGGGAAAAAAATGAGGCTTTGATTGGGGGCTTTAATGATTAGATGGTTTGTGTTGATAGAAATAATGTGAACTTGGATTAATTAGTGGTAAGAGATTACATTTTTTAAAATCTATATCTGTATTGGAGATAGTCGGAAGTCACTTTCTGTTTCAATTTTCTATCTATTTTCACTATTTTAGTTTTCGTCTTTTTTCTTTTAGCTCTATCTTCTCTCTTTGCTGTACTTTCTGTTTTGTATTTTAATTATATTTTGAAATATAATATAATAAAGTTCTTATTAAAAAAAAAGGTCATTCCCACATACCATTACAATAGAGTCTACTGAGAAATACATTATAGAAAGCAAAGACTTGATCTATATTTTCTATAGGGTACCACATATTAATGTACTAGGAAAGCAAAGCCACGCAATAGGTATGATATGCCAGTGTGGTATAGAGGTGGACTAGAGCTGCTGTTTGCTCCTCCTTGCTTTAAAACCACCTAAAAATAAACAGAAGTGGATATCACTTCAAGAAGTGGAAATCAGGAAGAGAGCATTTCAAAGAATAGGTACTATGGAAGTAGCACAGTAAGTGGCTTACCTGTCCCTAGCAAAAAGATGTCATATGTGACATTATCCAAGTCATTGGTTTGGCTTACTACAAGCTGTGTGTACTTGGTACCCCTTTTCAAGAAGACTGGCTGAAGACCAATTGAGTTCACAATGCTGTCCATCAAAGGGTGGTCTCGGGCAAACTGGAGGACTTTGTCTGGCAAGTCAAGTGAAGAGGTATACCCCAAGTGTAGAGCAGAAACATTGGCACACTATAAAGCAATGAAAAAGTGAGGTATAGTATTCTGTTTATTTAGAAAACTGGCTATTCCTACATATAGGGGAGATATAGATAAGGAAGAGCTGTGCAATATAGATTCTTTATAGCTTAATACATGGTGCCATCTGGGTTCAGTCAAGTAGTTAAGTTCAATATTATTACCACATAATATCCCATATTATTTGTGTATATCCACCATTTTGCATAATATGCTTCAACTGCTTTGTGCTATAATGATATATCTATCAAAGAGTCATACTCTATGCATGCTCTGTAAGCTCTCTGCCTGTAGTTTTTTGCTCTTAATTTTGATTAAGGAAGATGGCAGAACTACAGTAAATGAAGAAGTACGATTAATCTTCTGACAGCAGCATCTGTTACTCAACAATGGTAGCCTACAGGGTGTGAAAAGTATTTTGAATTTGAGCAGTTTTGAATTCAAGCCTCCCTATCTTGAGTCCAAACCATACTCATACTCAGCAAGGAAAAAGCCTATTCAAAATGGAGACTTACAGCCCCAGGGCGAGGGGTTGGGACATCTCCCCTGTACATCACCCATTTCATATGGGAATCTTCCAAAGCAACAGGACCTTTGAAGTTTCCTTTCAGGAAAACATCTTGAATAGTCTCCATCCTGAATGCACAAACAGCTGAAATATCCAACTTCCCCCTTAAATAAAGAAAAAAATGGAATTTGCAATGGACAGCTTTTTTGAAAGTGGGAAATCATCCTCTCTAATGCAGAAATATGGCAAAAATATTCCTTACCCCAATGGAATAATGTGAATACACTGAAGATAAAACTGGCCTTTGATTCCACTTGTGGTATATTGGCTAAAATGAGTAAAAACTAACTGGAATTGTCCTTACTGTTATTGCTGCATATGGCAAAGAGTGGCTAAGCCTGATAATATATTCTACACCTTTTCTATCTTACCAAAAAGCATTAGGTGAGAATCTCAACTAACCAAAACCATGAGTAGCAGAGATCAGTATCTATGGGCCCATCGGGTAAGAACTATGGCTCATGGATGATTGCCACTTTAATGTAAGAGGAATAAATGGTAAAGTACATGAAGGAATTAAATGTCTGTTATGGGTTTCTTAACCTGAGAAAGCAGATAACAATTTGCAAAACATTACTAGCTCAGAATTCTCCACGTTTCTCTATTATCAGAAAATGGTAAGTCACCTCCCCTATTTGTGAAATGGTTGTTAGAAAGAGAATGATGAAGCTTCCACTCGAGTGAACTTAGAGGTAAATTGGATGCTAAACTGAAAGTATCCAGTTGTTGAGATTTCCATAACTTAATCCCTTTTTCTTTTTAATAATTCTGATTAAAGACAACTTTGTGACAATCTTGCTTCCTGTTGGCAACAGCTTGACAGTAATATGAAAAAGGGGAAAAATTAATTAATTCTACTTGTATACCCCAAAGTAATACAGATTAACAGTGGTTTACAAAAAGTATCTGAAGTCTAATCTGATGGTGTGAGTTTATGAATACAGTGGAACCTCGAGTTACGAATTTAATCCGTTCCGTGACTCTGGATGCAACTTGAATTGGTCGCAACACGAAGCAAATTTTCCCATAAGGTTCAATGTAATTACCATTAATCCGTTCCGGCATCCACGGACCACGCGTCAGGGGCGGAAAAACGGCTGCGGACCACACGGCAGGGCGGAAAAACGGCCGCGGACCACGCGGCAGGGCGGAAAAACGGCCGCGGACCACGTGGAACGGGCGGAAAAACGGCCGCGGACCACGTGGAACGGGTGGAAAAATGGCCACGGACCACGTGGCACGGGAGGGAAAATGGCCACGGATCCGGTTCATAACTCGAGGTGGTTCGCAACACGAGGTAAATTTTTGGGGCCGGAGCTGGTCGTATCTCTAAAAATTCGTAAGGAGGGGTGTTCGTAACTAGAGGTACCACTGTACATGCAAGGAAATGAAGGTATAGATTTAAGTACAAATGAAAATACCAACTGTAATAATTATAATAACAACAACTAGAAACAAGGAAGATTAAGGAAGAACTGAAAATAATAAAGCAGCAAATAAGAGCCATAGCCAAGAAGATCAGCAGATATGAAGCTTGAATTGCACACTACAGGCAGAATCACCAATTTCAGTCGAATCAGAAACATTTCTACCAATCCATCAATGGAGAGACTGCAATGAACCAGTCAACACCTGACAAAGAAGAAACAGTACAGTTCTAGAGCAGCTATGTTATTGTTGTTGTTGTTCAGTCTTTAAGTCGTGTCCGATTCTTCGTGACCCCATGAACCATATCGCGCCAGGCTTTCCTGTCCCTCACTGCCTCCCTGAGTTTGCTCAGTTTCATGCTTATTGCTTCAGTGATGCTATCTAACCATCTCATCCTCTGCGGTCCCCTTCTCCTTTTCTCTTCAATCTTTCCCAGCATCATGGGAAATGTTGCCATTTCCTTCTCCGTGGGACAACCCAAAGAAATACAACAGGAATGCAGCTTGGATAAAGGAGGTAGATAAGAATAAAAAAGAAGCTGAAATGAAAGAACTTGTAATAACAACAGAAATGGTGGAGAAAAGAGCAAGGATGATCAAGAATTGGTCAGCACCAGGAAAAGATGAACTGCATGGTTTTTGGTTGAAACATCTGACTGGTCTGCACCCACTCATTGCCAAGCAGTTTAACAATATACTGCAAGAAGATGAAATTAAAGATTGGTTAATATCTGGCAAAACTTACCTGATAATGAAAGATCCAACAAAAGGGGCAGCATCAGGAAACTACAGGCCAATTACCTGCTTACCAACAACTTTCAAATTGCTAACTGGTATTGTAGCTGATGCAGTCCAACAGCATCTAGTTGAAAACAAACTCTTTCCATCTGAGCAGAAAGGAAACCGCCCAAACAGCAGAGGGACAAAAGATCAGCTCCTGATTGACAAGATGATTTTGGAAAAGGACAAGAGAAGGAAGACCAACTTGAATGTAGCTTGGATTGATTACAAGAAGACATTCGTCTCCTTGCCACATGATTGGATAATCAAATGCCTAGAAATAACAGGAGTCAGTAGAAACATCCAAAGCTTTGTGCAAAGATCGATGGCACAATGGAAGACACAGTTGCAATGGTGAGCATGGAATGCTGCAAGTACACCAGATAGTTGAAGAAGTAAAAAGAGCATTGGAAGAATATCTGAAGGACAGTGAAGAAGATGCACTGAAGCTAGCATATCATGAAGACTTACTGAATTCCAAAGAGACCAAACTGCCCTAAAAGAAAGACCAAATGAAGAATAGAAAAGAGATATAGCAAGGCAAAGTATTACATGACCAGTACACAAGAAAAAAACTAGCAGGCAAATCAGATAACAAGAAGACCTGGCAATGGCTAAGAGCAGGAATGTTGAAGAAAGAGACAGAGGGGCTAATTCTGGCTGCATAAGACCAAGCCTTAAGAACAAGTGCATACAAAGCCAGAATTGAGAAGACAGCAACAGACAGCAAATGCCACCTCTGTAAAGAAGCTGAAGAAACACTGGACCACCTGGTTAGCTGCTGCAAGAAGATCACACAGACTAACTACAAACAACAGCATGACAAAGTAGCAACAATGGTGCATTGGAATATCTGGAAGAAATACCATTTGCCTGCAAGCAAGAACGGATGGGACCACAAAAACAGACAAAGTAATAGAAAATGAAGAAGCTAAAGTGCTCTGGGACTTTAGAATTCAAACAGACAAGCACCTGCCACATAACACTCCAGACATAACAATTGTTGAAAAGAAAGACAAAAAAGTCTGGATAGTGGACATTGCAATACCTGGAGACAGCAAAATAGAAGAGAAAGAATTGGAGAAAATCACAAAATACAAAGACCTCCAAATAGAAGCAGAATGACTGGCCAAAAAAGCAAAGAGAGTACCAATAGTAATAGGTGCCTTGGGTGCAATCCCAAAACATCTGGAGCACCATTTGACCACCATCAGCACTGACAAAATCACCATCAGTCAGTTGCAAAAGGCAGCTTTACTTGGAACAGCTTACATCCTGCAATGATACCCTTAACACCATCACCTTCCCAACACCTTGAGAAGGACTCGATAGGTGGATAAAAATGCCAAATCCAGTCTAAACATCTGGCTGACTGTGCAACCAACGATAATATTAAATTTATATGCCATCTGACACCCAGCAACTGTGAGCAGTTTACAATTGTTAAAAACATTTAAAAACAAAGAACAATACAAAAAACACAAAAACAGGACAAGACAGAAGAACAATGATGGCAAACAAAACAAAGCTGAAGAACAAAAAGGAAGAAAGGGACATCGGTCATCCTCGCCAAAGTCCCGAGTGAACTTTAGAGATGTGCCCGAAATGGAAAACACATTTTATTCCATGCACAGAACTATTAAAATAACAACAATATGTGTTGCATGCCTTTACCAAGTAGGAACCCACAGGGTGGTGATAGTTGCATGATGTACTCCAGTGAATGATGATAATGGAAGAAGCAGAAATACGTTTTGTGAAAAATTGTACAACTTTCTGAATGAAGGTTATCTAGGGGGAAATTAATCTGCTATATAACATGAATGAGTGGGTGGAAACAAAACAAGTGCAGAAAAAGTGATAAGGGCTTTTGCAGACCCAAGAATAAATGAAGATTTGTAACTGGGGAATGTCTACTTGGTTTTCAATATGTGGTTTAAACATTACATCTATTTATATGTACCATGTCAAAAGAATGAACATAAATCTAAAAGCATTATATGTTTCAGATGAGACTGAAGAACAGAAGGATGAAGGCACATCCTGAATGGGGGACAGCCCATTGTTTTAATTAGTGTCAAGGGAGGATCTTAGGAAAAATGGACATGGAAGACAAACAAAACAAACAATGGAAGGATCCTGGCTACTCCAGAATACCTGAGGAGTGGCATATACACCTTCTTATGCAGGGCTTAAAAGGGGCAGATTTGGCAGGCAAGGGGTTCTTAGTTCTACTGGCAGCTTTGTCCCTTTAAAATGAGGTTGAGCAACTAAAGTCACTGAAGAAGGAAGTGTAAAGAAAATGAGGGAGCCTGCAAAGAACAAAAAGGGTTGACAGAGAGTGACCAGTGTGCAACAGCTTCCTGACTTCAGTAGCAGATGTATTAGCAAAGGAAAGGCAAGTTTATTTATTTAATCACATTTATATGGCCACCCATCTCACCCAAGGTGACTCTGGTGGCATACAATAAAACCAACAGTTAAAACAGTACTCAAAACCCACCCCTTGTTTAGTGACTGAGTTCTGTTCCAACAACCAGGTCGTTAAGCAAAATGGTCGCTAAGTGAACATGTGACTGAGAGATGCTATGAAGATCACTGGGTGCTGTTGTCTGATTCAGATAAAGTTCTCTCATGCAGCTACACGTTACTCTCACTCCGGCATTTATTGTCAGGTGCACAAAATTTGGTCATAAATGCATGTATTGGTCAGAAAATGAATTTTTAATTAGTGTTGTATTTGTGAATGGTTGGTAACCAAAGTACAAGCAGTCCCTGGGTTAAGAACATCTGACTTAAAGACAGCCCATACTTATAAATGGACTGCCTGGAGGGTGGAGCTGGCGTCGCGGCGATACGGCGGGCGATCCTGGGCTCCCAGGATCGCAGTCGATATCTCCCCCCCCGGACGGTCCTGATGGACCTAAGCCGTCCCGTAGAGATGGCGATCGCAAAGGGCGTGTCCCGCGGATCTCAGGGACGCCGCAAGTCCCAGATTGATCCCGGGAGAAGCTCTTGAAGCCGGCAGAGGAGAGGCAGCCAAAAATGGCTGCGAAAGCCGGGACAGCTCCAAAGGAAGAAGAAAGAGAGGGGTGTCAACCGGGTGAGATAGACCTTTACTATTCAACTATTCTTAGAGAACACCTTAAGTAACTTAAAGAGATTTTTAAAAGTGAAGAAAAGTGGATCAAGCGGCGAGATTGAGCCTTATAAAAAAAAAAAAGGGGGGAAAAAAATCTTTTCTTTTTAACTTTCCCTTTTTAGTGGAATTGGCAAGATGTTTTTCTTTTTAAAAAAATATATTTTTAACTGGACTGGCTTTTTCTTTTCAATACTCAATAATTCTTTATCTTAAGCTTCTTTTTTGACTAAGATTTCTTTATTGTTATAAGAAATTTATATTTTTTGATTTTGAAATGGGGAAAGTGGAGTTAAGAGAAAGTAAATGAAAGAAAGTTGCACTGCCATCTAGAGGCTCGACATAGTGCCTTTTTTCTTCCATTGTGACGTATGCTCAAGGACCCTGGGCTTTCTAAAAAGATAGTGGGATGTGCATGTTTATACAGGTGCCATCCAAATAACTATAAACAAGAAAGTGGAGTTGAAAGCGACTTTGAAAATATCAAGATGGAAAGTTTGAGTTAGTCACAAGAGCCTTGATTAGTGGCAGTAGCTCTTCTTTCTGCTAGAAGCTCTGCTTTGCTCTCTATTCCCCCCCCCAGTTGGATTTTTAAAGAGACCTAGCCTTTCCCCTCTTCTTTTTTTTTTTTTCTTTTGCTTTTTTTTCTCTCTCTCTTGGCAAGAACAAAGATAAAGAATCCTTTGACTCAATGAAGGTTTATACAAGATAATAGACTATACGAGAAACACAATGCAGAAAAAGATTTTTAAACTATCGAGGATGACTATAAAAAACTGGAAGAAGAGCTGCAGAAATTCCCGCAAAAAAAAGAAAAAAAGAAATTAAAGCTAAAATGGACTTAATTAAACATAAAACGGGATCAATGGAAAAGGAAGAAATAGCACAAGAAATCAGAAACATTAAACAGAATTATTTTGAGGCTTATAAACTGAGAATTAAAAGGGTTAATTAACTGATAAATGAAGAGGGACAGACTTGTTCTTGGTACTGAGGGTGAGAAAAATATTATACAAGATTATAATGGAAAATCGTACTAAAAGAATGCATAAAAAGAAGAAGTAAAACAATATTGAAAGAAACTACTCCAGATGCTTAAAGAAAAAATGAGGGGAATACAACAATGATGGAACTGACAGAAGCTTCAAAAAGCAGAATGTTTGAAAGGACATTTATTATTGCTTTCTCTTATCCAATAATATAGAAAAAGGAATAAACAGCTAGATGTTTTGGGATATTGAATGAAAAGGGTGAACTTAAAATTATGCAAGCGCTGGAATAAAGTATAAAACTGAGATATATAGTTAAAAATTGTATTTGATTGTAAATGTTTTAAGAGATTAGACTAAAATTCATACATGGTTGGATATAGTAACATATAGATTTTAAACTAGAGACATTTTTGTTGAAACATGTAGTGAAGAATTAAGTATGTTTTGATAGTGGTTAGAACTGTAACTTTTAAGAATTGGAAGAATGAAAAAGTACCTATGCAGGAGGAAGTTATTGAAAATTATGGAATGTGCAGAGATGAGTTAAATTGAGATTTGAAATTAGAGTAAGAAGATAAGTAATTTTATATGACACCGGATTTGTTTTATTAATGATCGGATGAGAAAATATAGTAATGTAATGGATTAGGAAATTTTACAATAGAAATTTGATATTAATTATTATGTATATACACATATAATCGATAGATAAAAATGTACTACTAATCCTATTGAAAGTTAAAATTTCTTGTAATAAATGATTCTATAGACTAGCTATGAATGATTAATAATTGTTAATTGATAAGTACACAAGTATATTTTGAATAGATGATATGAGAATTTAAGATTATGAAAGGGGCACCAATGAGTTGGTAACTGGTTGACACATGGTATAAAATGGAAGATGCTTTTTTTATGCTTTTGTATGTTTTTGTTTGTTTATGTATGTTTTGTGTTTGTTGTAAAAAATAAAAAATTTTATTAAAAAAAAAATGGACTGCCTGTTACTAAAAATGGTGGGCGGCATTCTTCTTCCTTGAGCCGACAAACTGCTGAAGCCACGCAATGTTCTCATGAACTGCTGAAGCTGTGCATTTTTAATATATAGCTGGCTTCCAGCAGTTCATGAAAACATTGCATGGCTTCAGTGGTTCATCAGCTTGAGGAAGGAGAACACCGTCTACCATTTTTAGTAATAGGCAGCCTGTTCGTAAGTATGAGTTCCAACTTATATACAAATTCAAGTTAAAGACAGGCTTAGGAATGGGACTTGTTTTAACCTGGGGACTGCCTGTAGTCACTAAATGAAGAGTGGGTGTACTGCATTTGCAAGAATTGCTTGTGATGTTAACAGAGTGTTGTGGAGAAGGTCTCCACAATCAACAATCAACACTTACTTGATCGCCATATGACTATATTAATCAGTCAAATACTGCAACAATATTTAGTGTGATCAAAAGCCTATATCTGTCTACACCTTCAGGTCTTCCAGTGATGCACCCATTGTTGCTGTAATCAAATGCATACATTTTGCTGTCTGGTTGTCCTCTACTCCTTCCTTCTACCTTTCCCAGCATTACAGACTTCTCCAGAGAGCTAGATCTTCACATAATGTGTCCAAAAGATGATAATTTGAGCCTGGTAATTTGTGTCACCTTGAGTGAGAACTCTAGATTGATTTCTTCTATGATTCATTTGTCTATGTATAGTTGATTTATTTCATCTTTAACTGTGTTGAGCTTTCCTTTCATTTTACTTATATTCCATACTTCTACTGTAATTCAGCCTTTGCAGCTTCAGGTTTTCTTTTCCTACATAGCAATATTAGCAACTAGATGTCCTGAAAGCCTTAATCTAGCTGTGTCATAAACACCATTAGTACTCCAAAAGATCCTCAGCTCTTCCTCAGTAGCAAGCTGAGTGCCATCTCACCTGAGGGGTCAGTTGTCCAGCACTACATCATCAATCACTTTATGCTATCTCTTCATGTGGTTTTCTTGACATACTCTCCCAATGTTCTTTGCTAATCTTTCCCAGGAACACACACACACATACACACACACACCACAATGAGGCAGCACAACAGGATTTGTCCCATGTGGTTTTAGTGAAGGTTGAGAACAATTCATAATTAATATTAGGGAATTAATGCTGCAAAAGTGAGAATCAGTTTGGTCTAGTGGTTAAGGTTCCAGGCTAGAAACCAGAGGTTGTGAGTTCTAGTGCCGCCTTAGGCACGAAAGCTGGTTGGGTGACTTTGGGCCAGTCACTCTCTCTCAGCCCACAACATCAGGCTCAGGTGACAAGCTGGTTGGTCAATTTCTGTTGCAACCAATGGATCAACATTCGGTTGATTGGGGGGGAAGAAGCAGACCCTGCACCTGCAGAAAAAATGCTAGGAAGAAAAAGAAAAGAAATGCTGCAAAAGTATTCTCAGCAGAACCAATATGGTGGCCATAAGGTGGTACAGCAGCTTTTTAATTCAGGAGCATCAGACTGCTTTAGTTGTTTCAGTAAATTCAGTAAATTCCCCAATTCAAGCCTCCTAATATTTTACAAGGGCTCAGAAATCCCATGGATTTTGACCTTTTATTTTTTATGCCAGAATACAGGAATAATTGAATCAAACATCATACTTTTACCTTAATTTGCATGTGCATTTGCCAGTGATTATAGATCGTCCCTTAAACTATGTGGTTACCATTATACTTCTAATACACCTAACCTTTGTGGTTAATTTTAAGAGGGAGATTGAAAATGTCTTGGGGTGTTATGGAGATGAACTCTTACCATTGCTGGGTAAAAATCCCATAAAATATGGTTTCCCGCCAATTGGAATTCTTGACTACAAAGACATCCTGAAGGACATTGAATTGGAATTGAAGTTCAGGAACAGAGCAAATAAGGGTAGATTTTAAAAATGAAGTCCATCTTTTTTTTAATGTACGCTTTCCACCAAGGTCACTCTAAATATGAGGATTAAAAAATTAAATCCTGTTATGAAGCTGCTTAGCAAATGGTTCCAAAATGCTACACCTGTTTTTTAAAAAGCATATTATTTCATTGCTTCATGAAAACAAATCAAATAGCTAGATAAACAGCACTGAAAAATGAGTGCAATAGATACAGAAGATACACTAAGAGAACCATCAACATAGAAAAAACAAACACAACAGAAAATATTCATAATTGATTTGGAACTGAAATGTCCTGAATGCTGCCTACATGATGTTCAATTCCCTAAAATACTAGACCTGTGCAAAGCTTCAAAGGCTCACTCCACTTCAACAAATTACTAAACAAATGATCAGCATCAGAAAATGAAACTTTCCTCCTTTAAAACCCACTTCTAGGGGTTGCTATGCCATGTCAAAGCAGTAGCCTTCAACAGTCTTCTATGCATATGTGTATATGCACAGAGACAAGTTGTTGGGCAAAGCAAAGGGGCTTGCCCCAGTGCTTCAGTTGGTGCAGGTTTTAGGAGTAGTGCCTCAATTTTTTGTGCCGCAGTGTTGCTCCTGATTTAAGGTTCGTGAAACAAAGCAGCACCATTTCACACAGCCATACTAGACACTTTTCAGATCTGGGACATTTGGAGAAGGGAAACATTATACATACCTATGTGAGATCTACAGAATTTCTGAAGTTCTCTTGGTGATTAACCATTTGAGAGCTAGTTAACTGCCTATTTTCCTTCCTTTTAATCCAGTGGTGAAAAGGAAAAACTGTGTTCTCTTCAAGACAGAATCAAAATAAAGGGTGTTCTTCCTTAAAGGGAGGGTACACAATTTCTTTCTCCTAATTCTGCCTTCTCAAAGAAAATATTAACCATTTCCTATCAGCTCACTGTCTCCACTGACTTCATTTTTCACAGCCTAGTAGAGAGGCAAATGAGGAATTCAAACACGCACTTTGCAGAGTTGAGCTATTCGTGATACCCGTAGCTTATCATAGAACTCAAATTCAATAGCAGTCTCCGTGAAGAACACATAAATTCTGTCAGAGCCAGAGACTGCTTCATTCTCCTGTATAAGTTCCATATGAATAAAAGTGGGCTCTGGAACAGATAAAGACAAGCAAGATTGCAAAGAAAATCCAACAGATTTTAGGATTATTATTTTTTTTGGTAATCTATAGTTTTAGCTAATGACAGGAAATACTGAGAAGCCATTGCTATTCCATCTTTCTATTTAAAATAATCAAAATGTCCAGTAAAGTTTTGGCAGTAAAGATTTTATGAACATAAATACTGTAATTTAAATATTTAAAAACATAATATTCAAATACATCAAAGATCAGCAGTCTAGCATTAACATTAAAAAGCAGCTCACAAAAATTAAAAAAATATGCATTTTTACTGCATCTGAAAAAGAAGCATATATGCAGGTAGGTGAATATACTTGGAAAGGGAGTTGGCTGGGCCAAGACAGGAAAGTTACCTTGTCTGAAATTTGCCTGACTGGATTTCAGGTCCTGTAACAGCTGTGAGGCCAAGGATGAGTAATCTATAATTGTACATGACACCCTCAAAACAATAAAGAACACTACCCCAGTAATGACTGGATGCAAGTGCCTTTGCATGGAGCTAGGCTACAGGGACAAGCTAAGGACGTTGCTTGTGTCCAACAGCCTAGCTGGCTGCCAATGGCCTTCATGAGCTCCTGGATCTTTTCTCATGGCTGGTCTTTGAATTTTCAAAGCTACTTATCTTGGATGACTTCTCATGTGGTGTGGTGGTAGTGGTTCTAGTGTAGCTTGCGAATTCATGGCCTTTATCGTAATCTGTAGATTTCTTGCAAGAAATTGTAATTCCAATAACACACGTGGGAGGACACATCTAGATCTGATCTTTACTTTGAAGATGTGATCTGAAGATAGAAGACGTTAGCATCTTCTAAGAAAATCAAAGATGTGCACATAGAAAATCAGAGATGTGCACATAAGAAAATCAAAGATGTGCACATAGATGAAGATGAAATTATGGTCTCATTTGATGTCACAGCACTCTTCACGTCCATAAACCCAGAACTAGCGAAAGAATCCATATCAGCTATACTACACAACACACCTGACTTAACCAAATATACCCAGATCGAAATACCCAGAATCATGGACCTCATCAACCTCTGCCTCACCACCTATTTTCAATTTGATGGACAAATATACCAACAAATCAGAGGCACACCCATGGGATCACCACTGTCAGGACTTGTAGCAGAGATTGTAATGCAACGCCTAGAAGCTATAGCACTGCCACACATACAGCCTAAAATATGGATCTGGTATGTAGATGACACATTTGTTATAATAAAAAAGAAACAACTAGAGAAGACACATGAAACCATTAACAACATCTTCAAAGGAATAAAACTCACCAGAGAAGAAGAAAACAACGACACACTACTTTTCCTAGATATCCTCATCAGCAGAGGAAACAACAGGAAATTAGAAACCCAAGTTTATCGGAAGACAACCCACACCAATCAAGTACTCCACTACCAAAGCAACAACCCGACCTCCCACAAGAGGAGCTGTGTCAGAACATTATTCAAGTAAGCGCAAACGCATTGCAGCAACCCAGAACAGCAGAAAAAGGAAAAAGACCACCTATACAATATCTTCCAACAAAATGGATACCCACGTAACTTTATCAAAAAGTGCCTGACCACTCAACCTACTACAACACAACCCACACAAGCCATGAAAAGGATCACACTACCATACATCAGAAACATCTCAGAAACCACCAACAGATTATTACAACCATATGGCATCTCTGTAGCACACAAACCAACAAAATCACTCCAAAATATCCTAAATAAACCAAAAGACCCAGTTGCCCAAGAAGAAAAAACAGGAATCATCTATAACATACAGTGTAAGGACTGTAACAAACACTACATAGGACAAACAGGCAGAAGACTAGCAGAACGCATCCATGAGCACCAACTAGCAGTCAGAAGACATGATGAAAATTCCTTAATTGCACAATACATGGACAGACTCAACCACAACTGGGAAACTGTCAGCATTTTAGACCAAGCCAAATCCAAATATGCAAGAGGATTCTTGGAAACCTGGTATTCAGATAAGGCAGCAATTAACAGACACATAGAGATAAACAACATCTACATACTATTCAAAAGAGACAAAAGACCAGAAGATCGCCTCACCAGCATTCAATCACCAGCAATCATCTCCAGCAATCATCACCCAGATAAGCAAAGGTCACCACCAGGCACACAATCAAGCAGTCAACATATGCCAATCAATGAACTACCAGAAGAGCAAAACAGAACCCCCCACCCCCACCAGCACTGGCAAAGCAGGCCACAGCAGAAAAATAGAGAGCAAACCCCATCCCATTTTAGCACTGAAGATGTTACCTAGCTGGGTAATGAAACGTTTGCAAGAAAAAAACCAAGCTCAGAGAACCCCAAGGACTCCACGTTAGCATCTGCCATGGTCAAATCACCTCTTCATCAAACTCTGGATCAGGCATTCTAAACTTTGGCACAGGCAGTGAACTGATTAGAATGGTCTCTCCCAGGCACCTAATAGATCCAGAATGTTTCCAGATGATAACACTGGGGATTTTCCTGTCAATTTGGCAGGCAATCTTGTCTCATCCCTGGTTCACCAGTAGAACACAGATGTGATTAGGGGACTGGCTAAGTTTGCTCCAGTGAGGCCTCTGCACTGTCACCAATACCATGCAGCTCCTTGGTTTAAGGGAAACAGTAATTAAAATGACACCTATAGCAACTGTGGCAACAGAGCAGAAGTGAATGTGACTAAGCACTGGCAAGAGCTCACATCTGAACTTAAGCAACAGTAATTAAGGTTGCAATTCCTCTCCACTCTTTTTTTTTTAAACAATTTTTATTAAAGTTTAAAGATGCAAAGATAAAAAGCTAATACAAACTAAGAAAAATATTAAAGAGTAAAAAGAAAAAAAAGTGTAGAGAAAAAAATTATGGTAAAGAAAGAAGATATATAAAGAAATTACGTTCCCCTTCATTAAGACAAGTACAAACAATTTAATTAACTTATCACCTTCTCTGATACTACCATAAAATATCTGTTCTTCCCTTATAACATCTCTTATCTATAAACAAATTCTTAAAGCCTTGTCATTCAGTCCTACTCAGCAAAAGTCCATTAAGAGTTATCAGAAATAACAACATATATATTTTAACCTCAATCAAATGAACCAACTTTATATTCCTTTCCTTTGCTTTTAACACAGTAACTTATCACTTTTGCTGAAAATACAACAAAATATCTCTTCTTCCCACATCTCATTTCTTATCTATAAACAAATCTTTAAAGCTTCACCATTTGGTCCTGGTCAACAAAAATCCATAAGAGTTACTAGAAACAACAACATACTGTATATATATTAACCTTGATCAAATAAATGAACTTTATATTCCTTCCCTTTGCTTTTAACATTTTGGATCTTTAATCTTTTTAAATAGTGTCCCAAAACTTGAATTCATTTTCTCTTTGTCTCTTCTCAGAAGCTCCTTCAAAACTTTAACATGCCTCTTTTGTAAATCCAAAATAAGAACATTATCCAAGTCAATTTTCTAGTTTGTTATTTGTATATCCCTTTTAATTATTAAGACAACAGTAGGTTTCATTTGTAAATCCAGTGTGACATCTTTTTCCATATCTTTCTTGTAACCTGTCATTTTTAAATCCACATTTGAATCAGCCCGAGTCTCTCTTTTGTCCATTAAAATCTGTTACTCTTCTATAACCTCTTTTAAATCCATTTTTATAATAGTGGACAAACTTAAGAGTAATTTCTGAGTGCATTGTTCCCAAATACCTTTGAATACTTCCAAAGTTAGATTATTATCTTCAGTTTGCCATTGCTTCCCTGGAAGTCAATTCTTCTGCATTCTTATTGTATCTACAAAAGTTCTGCCCAGCAGTTCTGTTCAGAATCACCTGGGCCCTATTGGAGAAAGATCAGCAGAATAGGATACCTGGATAATTTTATGGGTTTCTCTGCAGGTAAAGTTTCTTGTATCTGCTCTGGGTTAGATACCAATTAGAGTCCACTGCACTAAGCTAGACAACATCTTGCATGCTAACCTGGGATGCTTTTCAGCTTGTGGAACCCAAGGAAGCAGATAGGTTTCTTTGTGGTTTGAACTCCAATGGCCTGGATCTATGTCTTTCCTGGCTCCTTTGGGTAGCCAGGCAAGGCATGAGTTATAGATCCAGAGGATAATCAACACTTCACCAAAAGAGGGTACAACGCCACTTGCTTTGAAAAAGATGGTGTGCCCTTAAAGACTTCCCTAAATCTGAACACACCTGACAACTCTTGCCCAGTTTCCAATCTTCTCTTTCTTGGGAAGTTTATTGAGATGGTAGTGGGGAATCAGCTATAGAAGATCCTAGAGGAAATGGATTATCTAGATTCTTTTCAGTCAAAATTCAGGCTCAGTCATAAGGAAGAAATGGTATTGGTTATTCTAGTGTATGACCTTCATCTAGACTTGAATTGGGGAAGTACCCCTCTCCTGGTCCTATTAAATTTCTTGGCAGCATTCAATACCAGCCTAGATATTCTTATGGGTCACCTACAAGGATAGGGGCACTGTTTTACAATGGTTCTACTCCTACCTGGGTAGGCAGTTCCATTCAATGATGCTGGGAGAGAAATGGTCAAGCCCTTGTGTTTTCCAGCTCACCTATGCTATTTAACACCTACATAAAATAACTGGGAGAGGATATCCAGAGGTTGAGGGTGAGGTGTTATCAATATCTTGATGACATTCAATTCTACACTACCACCCCTAGCCAAGCGGAGATGCTTAATTAATTAATTAATTAATTAAGTTTCTCACCCGCCCATCTCCCCCCAATGGGGGAACTCTGGGTGACTCACAACAAACATTAAAAACATAAATATATATATAAATACATAAAACATCAGTTGAAAGCATTACTTAAAAGGAGAAGGAGAGTCCAAGAAGATGAAAAATCTGAGGCTGAAGACAGGAGTCCTCTATGGGTCTAGTCATCCCCATGCTTGTGGTATTCCCTCCCCACCCCAGGCCAAGTGGCAGAACCAGATCTTCAAAGCCCTTCGGAAGGCCAGGAGTGAGGGGGCCAGTCACACCTCCGGGGGCAGAATGTTCCAAAGAGTGGGGACTATCGCAGAGAAGGCCCGCCTTCTGGACCCCGCTAATCTAAGTTCTTTTACTGAGGGGGTCTGAAGCATGCCCTCTCTGTGTGATCAGGTGGGACGGGTTGAAGTCATAGGGGAGAGGCGGTCCCTTAGGTATATATGTCCTGAACTGCTGCCTGGAGATATTTAAGAGGGTTTCCTCCCTATTTTCTGGGAAGATCTGGGAGGATTTAAAGCAAAGTACGTTTTGTAAGACCAGCGGATGCTCAATTCACCTATTTTAATAATCTTCTTAAAAATGCACCAGCACAAAACATTGTCTACTGAAAATCACTGGTCTGCTATTGAATTTGTTAATGTGATTCTGTAGGGCTCTGGTGGCTATAAAAATGGGGTTGGGGGCTGTGGCTTGTCTGTCCTTAGCTATACTTCTGCTGGTAAAACATATTCAGAAGATATTTTTAAAAATTTGGCATATCTGTATGGGAAGAGGCCATTTTTAAAGGGATTTTTGCATCTAGAATATTTAGAACAGGGCTAGAGACCCATGGATCTCTAGAGATTGCTGAACTATAACACACAGCATTCTTTAGCATGTTGCTGGCTGAGGCATACCTGAGCCAGTGAAGAGTTGCTCCTGTACAAGCCAACTATGGTTTTTCATTTCCACTTTCCCAGCAATGTTCCTTCTAGTTTTTTCCCCCAATGTATATAGCAACCCATCTGGCCTGATTGCTTCTTCCCTCTTATCCCTCACCTCTTCATGTACAGCTGGATTCCTGCTATATTTTACTGATAGATTGTGTATTAGTTTAAATAAATGTTCAACAGGTACTGAAACTTGCGTGAGTTAAAATGGGGACATGAATTACCTCATAGTGATATTTTAAGTCCTGTCCTTTGTGCATTTTTGCTTGAGTCCCCCCTCCCTTTCCAATTTTCTTTCTTAAAAATTAGGGCAAAGCAGAAATTAACACAGATTAACCCAGCACCCAGCTATACATGAAAGATTAATTTTTTGTAAGAAGATAATGTGTTATTACCCAAATTAAATGAGAACAATTTTGCCCTTTTTAAAATAAAAGAACTGTTTATAGAAACTAATTAGATCTCCTTGCATCTTGCTTCTGTTATTATGACACAGAAAGAATAAGAAGTCCTGCTGGCAAGTAAAACAGGTGAAAAATAAGCCTGTCAGCAGATTAAAGAACCTTATTTATGGATTCATTATTTGATTTTGAAGCAATTAATCAAATTAAATAAGCTTACAAATTATAAAGCATCAGTGATGAAATCCTTGGGAGAACCTTGATATCATGCTAGAATGTAATAATTAAATTTAATAAACAAGTATGCCACTTTTTCCTAGGAGTAAAGGACACACATTTCGTGTTACACTTGTGATAGTTTAGCTTAGGACAGTCAACAAAGCAATTTGTGGTTCAGCTACTATGAAAGAAAAGGAAGTGTAAGCTTTGATAGGATTTAAAATACACCAGGAATCGTTGAGGACTTAAAGGAGGTCTGGGGAAGGAATCTAAGGCAAGGCACTGAAGAAATATTACAGAGGCAGTCCTAGGCTAAGAATAACTTGAAGGAAAGTCAGGTAGGAATTGAGAATTTAAGTAATATGGAACTGAGTTCAAAAAGGGTTAATCAGAGATGACCCTGAAGAAACATTATTGTGTTAAAGATCAGGAGAGCTGTATGTTAAAGGGGGAAGACAATGAATATCAAAGATATAAGTGAAAGGTGTACCTAAAGGAAACAGGCCAAACCAGACAGTTTTCTGAAAAGCAAGGACCTAGGAAAACAAAAAGTGATGGAGATACAAGCCATGTTTACATGTAATGCTATGCCAAGATTTTGTAAACCACTGTTTTGTTAACCCCAGGTGGGGCCCTTAGCTTGAGGAACTGGGATGCATCCACAGGTGATGGACAGAAGGATGGCCTACAAATATGCACATCAGCTGCAGTATAAGCAGGATATATTCTGATGAATAAGCAGGGACAGACTATAAGCATCAGCAGGAGGAAGTGAATTATGGGGAAGAACGTGGTTCTACAAAATATCACAGAAATCCAAGGATGGCACTGTAAAAAGGCAGTTATGGACCACTTTAAAAATTGAACCTCATCTCCCTAACAGCAGGTATTGGTGCAGTCACTATTGGCATAGGGCCAAGATGAAATACATTGGCTGGTCTTATAACCAGGCAGCTACAGATGAGATTGCAGCAACTCTATTGGCTGTGACACCGCAAGGAAGAATGCAGGAAATAAATGACAAGCAATTTCTTTAAATATGACAAGAATATTTATGGAAAGAGGCTCAACAAGAAAGAACTTTGCCACAAGATAAGATCCCCAAGTCTGGAAGTAACTCTGGCTACTGGGGAAGAGCAAAGAGCTTCATCAAATAGGTCTGAGCAGTATGACATGATTGCATTGAAGCCTTCCAGAAGTTTGGCCATTGATAATAGCCAGGACTGAAAGAAAACTCAGAGCATAGTGTACAGGAACGAGACATTTCCAATTACACAGATTCAAAATAATCCATGCTGGAATTGAAATTTACAGAAAGAATGGAATGGTAATTATTGTTTCTAAATCTATTACTGCAATCCAGTCAGTGACAGAATAATTTCCATGAAGACTCAAAAACAACTAATCAGTTTCACAATTACACTGGTATATGCACCAACAATAGATGCTGAAGAAGAAGTTGATGAATTCCATTGGTGATTAGAAGCGATGGACCAAACACCAAAGTTTGTTGTTGTTCAGTCGTTAAGTCGTGTCCGACTCTTCGTGACCCCATGAACCATATTGCGCCAGGCTTTCCTGTCCTTCACTGCCTCCCTGAGTTTGCTCAGTTTCATGCTCATTGCTTCAGTGATGCTATCTAACCATCTCATCCTTTGCCGTCCTCTTCTCCTTTTCCCTTCAATCTTTCCCAGCATCAGGGTCTTTTCCAAAGAGTCCTCTCTTCGCATTAGGTGACCAAAGTATCTGAGCTTGAGCTTCATTATCAATCCTTCCAATGAGCAGTCAGGGTTGATTTCCTTTAAGATGGACTGGTTTGACCTCCTAGCAGTCCAGGGGACTCTTAAGAGTCTTCTCCAGCACCACAGTTCAAAGGCATCCATTCTTCGGCACTCAGCCTTCTTTATGGTCTAGCTCTCACAGCCATACATTACTACTGGAAAAACCATAGCTTTGACTATGCAGATCTTTGTCAGCGAGGTGATGTCTCTGCTTTTTAATATGCTGTCTAGGTTTGCCATAGCTTTCCTCCCAAGGAGCAAGTGTCTTTTAATTTCATGGCTGCAGTCTCTGTCTGCGGTGATCTTGGAGCCCAAATAAATGAAGTCTGCTACTGCTTCCATTTCTACCCCTTCTATTTGCCAGGAATTGATGGGTTCAGATGCCATGATCTTAGTTTTTTTAATGTTGAGTTTCAAGCCAGCTTTCGCACTCTCCTCTTTCACCCTCATCAAGAGGCTCTTTAGTTCTTCTTCACTTCCTGCCATTAGGGTGGTATCATCTGCATATCTGAGGTTGTTGATGTTTCTCCCTGCAATCTTAATTCTGGCTTTCCCTATTTTGAACCAATCAGTTGTTCCATGACTGGTTCTAACTGTTGTTTCTTGGCCTGCATACAGATTTCTCAGGAGACAGGTAAGATGGTCTGGTACCCCCATCTCTTTCTCTCTGTCATGACCTGTCCGTCTTGGGTGGCCCTGCACAGTATAGCTCATGGCTTCACTGAGTTATACAAGCCCCTTTGCCATGACAAGGCAGTGATCCATGAAGGGGAAACACCAAAGAAGGATGTTCTAATCATTATTGGCAACCTTGATGGAAAAGTTGAAGATTATCTGTATTAAAAAGTGTTGAAAAATATGGGCTAGGAAGCTGCAATGATGCAGGATAATTACTGATAGATTTCTGGACAGAAATATGACCTATTGATTGCTAATGTTCTTTCAGCAATACAAACAACAGCTCTACACCTGGTTGTCTCCAAACGGACAATACCATGTTCACTGATTATGTGCCATCAAATTGGTATCAACTTTTAGTGACCATACAGAAAGACCTCCTCCAGCATGATCTTCTCCAACCTAGTCCTTTAGGTCTTCTAATAGTGCACCAACCCACCTTAATCCTATAATTGACTCATCTACCTTGCTGCTGGTGGTCCTCTTTTCTTTCCTTCCACCTTTCCCTGGATTATAAACTTCTCAAGAGAGCTATATCTGTGCATAATATGTCTGTAAAATATTAATTTGAGCATGGTCATTTTATCTTGAGTAAGAACTCTGCATTAATTTGTTCCATGATCCATTTATTTGTTTTCTTGGCTAACCATGGTATTCTCAGAAATCTTCTCCAACATCAAAGTTCAAAAGCATCAATACCTTTTCTATCCTGTTTTTTCAGAGTCCAACTTTTGCTTCCCTGGAATGTCACAGGGAGAACCATTGCCTGCATGACTCTGATATTTGTAGGTATAGACACATCAGACGTATCTTTTCCAAGACCTTCATTGCTACACTACTAAGTGCTAATCTATGGTATATTTCTTGATTGCTGGTTGAAAGTTGATTGTAAAAGGCAGGACCTTTTCACCAATATTTTCATTGTTAGTTCTAAGGCTGATTGTTGTACCTGTTATTATGTAATCTAATTGATATTATTCAGTCACTGGCTGCATTGTACCTATGTACTGTCTTTGCTATATCCTTTCTGATTATGAAAGCAATTCCATTCTTTCTTTGTTTTTTGTGTCCCGAGTAGTAAACAACATAATCTTCTGACTGAAAGTGTGCAATTCCAATCCATTTCAATTCACTTATGCCTAAGGTGTCTATGAGTAATTGAGTCATTTCATCTTTTACTGTGTTGGCCTTCCCATATTCATGCTTTTTACATTCCATATTCCCACTGTAAGCTGATGTTTGCAGCTTCAGATTTTCTTTTCCCACATGGCAACATCAACAACCCAATGTCCAGAAGGCTTTGATCTAGTCGTGTCATAAACATAATTGGTACTACAAAGGATCCTCAGTTCTTCCTCAGTGGCATGTTGAGTACCATCTAAAAGGTCCATCATCCAGCACTTTTTCATCAATCACTTTATATTGTTTATCCATGTGGTTTTCTTAGTAAAACACAACAGTGGTTTACCCTTGTCTTCTCCTGCACAGTATGAAATGACTTTGCCATCGTCATTAAAGTGATCATCTGCCTCCAGCATCTTCCTATATTGCTTCAAGCCTTTTGTGATCCTACTAGGAGTATATACACTGAGGGCATTTTTTGCTCATCCCTCCCAGGAATACCTCTTTCCGTCACAACGAAGCATCACAGCAGTACTTGGGGGAGGGGGATATATATGTGAATTCGATTACTGAATTAAAGCAGGGATACACAGAGAATATAGGTCTGAGGCAAAATTAGTTTTGTTTTCTATAACACCCCAACCCTCTAAAAAATGAATCTGTTTCTGCTTTGCTGACAGGGTGGGAGAAGTTAGGATAAGGTTACCCTAACACTAATCCACTGAAAAAACTAAAGACAATACTATTTTTGAAAAAGGAGCAAAAGTATCCTGTGAGAGGATCGAGTGAATCTTTTTTTCTTTTCCTTTCAGAGGTTTCAGGGCCATTTCAGGTCTGTTTGCATGACCAACAATCAATGTCTCTCCCATACTATCCCTAATTTAAACTCATTAACAAATACAAACGGCAGAATAGATGCTACAATCCTCTACATCACCTCATCTTAGTTTCACTTTAAGATGTTATGATTTTCCTATAAGAAAAAAAGTGAAGAACAGTTCAGTGGTAGAGTCTATATTTTGCATATAGATTCAATCCCTGCAGATCCCAGGCCTCAGAATAGAACAGCTGTGGACCCCTCTTGAATTATGTTTGCTTATGGCTGGGTGTATTGTTCTTTCAGTCAGCCAGCCAGCCATAGGATTTTTTTTTTTTTTACATGTGTGTGTGTGTCGCAAAATTGGATTAATAATAATAATTGCTAATAATAATAACAAAGTCAAACTGACCAAAAAAAGAGTAATTTGATTGACAGAGTCAATTCCACCATCAGACAGAAGGAAACTGCTTTTTTGGGCAATGGAATAATATGGATTTCAGATTGGTGCCAAGTCCTTATTTGCTATCCTCTAGGCCCATCACCCACTTTACTGTATCTAAAGTACACAGCTCTCAGGAGCAACCTACCACTCTACTTTGTCTGCTTTATATCAGTGGCATGCCACACATTTGAAGCTCAAAGCACTCCATTCTGACCCTCCTGGAAATCTTTTAATGCTGTTCCAACCTTTCTGGAATCTTCTGAGCTTGAAATAGCACTAGATCTCCCCTTTGAGCCTGAAACAAAACAGCTATTCAAACAGAAAAGCTTGAAACGTTTCTGAAAGGGTCAGAATAGTGTTGGAACACTTCCAGTGAGCTTGGGACAACCCCTTTTGAACTGTTTCAAATTCAAAATGCTTTGCACACCCCAATTTTTGTAGCACATGTGCTGGCAGATAAGAGCTGTTGCAAGTCAAGTCATTTTTATTTATTTTTAAATTTGTTATTAGATTTGGAGACTGAGTCCCAAAAGACACTGAGTGCTTTACAATGCAGAGAAAGCCCAAACAATAAAAAGACGTGCATCCAGAAGAGTAAAACACCAACCACAACAACAACCAAAAAAACTAACAAAATATCGGCATCCTGAAACAACAAAAAAGCTAACAAAGGCTTGGCATCCACCTTAACCCCAGGCCTCGGAGCACAGCCATGTTTTAACAACTTCCAGAACAGCTGTGGGGTAGGAGCTGTATGAATCTCCAGAATCTCCTGGGGGCGGGGGCAGGAGGTTCCAGAGGACAGGCACTCCAACAGAGAAGCTATACTGCCTAGGTCCTGGTAGATGACACTACTTGTTTGAAAGGACCTGAAGTGCACGCACTGTCCTCAATCTCACCAGGCAGGCAGAAACTATTAGAGGCAGACAGTTCCTAAGATAACCAACCTTAAGCCACGTAGGGCTTCATAAATGATAACTGGCATCTTGAATTTCACCTGAAAGTCAACTGGTAACCAGTGAAGCTCACAAAGCAAGAATGACACATGGATGTCATATGATGTGCCCACCATTGCCCACACCACTGCATTCTGGACCAGCTGTCTTCTAGGGTAGACCTATGTAGAGCACATTGACTAGAGCATCAACAACTGCCTGAAGAGCCTCTCACTCTAAGAAAGGGTTCAACTGGCACACCTGATGGAGCTTATAAAGGCTTGGCCACAGCTGCCACCTGCTCCTTGAACAGGAACTGTGAGTCTAGAAAGATCCCTAGATTGCATGCCAGTCTTGAATGGAGAAATGTGACCCTATCCGAGACCAAAGATCCTCAGATCCAAGGGGCCCAAATAACCGCAGCCACTTGGTCTTGTCAGGATTGAGCCTGAGTCTACTTGTCTCCATCCAGACCTGAACAGTCTCTAGACATTAGGGCAGGGCATTGACAGCATCATCTAGATGGCCTGGGATAAAGATATGAAACTCAGTATTATCAGCATATTGATGACACCAGACTCCAAACCAACCACTGACATCACTGCAGGAAGGGGTGACACTAGCAAACTAGAAAGCAACCAGAGATTGATCTGTCCATGGCAATGGACTGATGGTAATGTCCTCTACTACCAGATCACATCATAGCAGCCCTGAAGCAAAAAACAGGTCTAATGTGCCACCACCAGTGTGTGTCAGCCCCTCAATGACTTGAGAGAGGTCCATAATTCCCATAAATTCCTGAGCCCAGGAATCAACATTGCCTGGTGGCAAATTAAAGTCCCCAAGAACTAGCTGTCAGCTCAGCATTGAAATCTAGCAACTCAAGCAGGGATGATGCTGAGCAGCATGGAGGACAGTACACCCTGAAACAATCCCAACTGTCTCCTACAGTCTAACTTCAGCCAGAAGGTTTCACATCTGGTTATCTGAGGAACAGTGCCTCTAAGAGACCTCAATGACTCACAGATGACAATAGTCACCCACCCCTCTTCCCCTGGGGTCTCAGGTGATACAAATTCTGAAACCCAGATGGGCACAATTCTGAGAGGGGAAGTATCCCCCCAGGTCCAACCACGTCTCAGTTATCCACACCAAGTCTCATCCATTATAAGGTCACGGGTGAGGGCAGATTTTTATTACAAACCTGGCATTCAAAAGCAGCAGCTGGAGACTAGGGCCAACAAGGATCTAATTACCTGGTATAGAGGGAGAATGATGAGGGCCAGGCATTGAGATCACTTTCAAGCAGCATCCCTAGTGTCCCTGTGTATAGCCCATCCTCAGACTCCTGCTATATCTACCCCTGCCCATCAGTCTCAATGTTTTTGCCTGCCCTCTCTCCAGCCCCATGTTCCCTCCCACCCCCAGCTCCCACCTTCCAGGCTGAGTCATTCACACTCACCCACATTCATTCACTCACTTGTTCATCCACCAAACCTACACCACACCCCCCAGGGACCCAAAGTCACCCTAGCCCCTCATGGATCCCCAACACTCTGTCAGCTGCTTCTGCCTCAGCACCCAACAGCCACCTCAGCCTCCTGCTTTGCCAGCCATGCTGACTATTATTTCAATTGTCTGCACTGTCACAGCCAGTCAGACTGAGAACCACACCGCCTCAAACCTCAAATTTCTTTGCAGCCTCTCTGCCCCCCAGCGGGCCTCTGTATCAGCTCCATAGCTCATGTTAGGACTCAGTTGGTTCTGGCTTGCTCTAGGCAGCTGTATCTATGGTATATATCTATAGTACTGCTATATCTATAGCAGTATATACTATAGATATATAGCTATATCTATGGTACACATCTATAGTATTGCTGACTCCATTGATTCCACTGGTGCTGCCAATGTCATTGATTCCAGCACATACTGGTCCAGAGTGCCCAAATCCTCTTATAAGCCCTAATTGGAGTCTCAGATGCCTCCATCTCCAGTCTAGAGTCATATCTATACTGGTTTCCAGTCGATTTCCACAATTCCAAGAGGTGTTTTTGACTTCAAAAGCCTTATAAGGTACCTGCAGGACTGCCTACTGCAAATAGAACTGATCTATCCAATGCATTCATTTCAGATGGAAACACTATGGGTTCCCACTCCACAAATGAGATCAGTATGGACTAGAGGAAGGTGTCTTTTGGTGGCAGCCCCTACTTTATGGAAAAGCCCTATCCCCCTACCCCAGGAACAGATCGATGGCTATCAAGTCTATTTCTAAAAGGAGTTGAGTATTCTAAATGGCCCTTGGAAATAAAGATTTGTTTGTTTGTTTGTTTATTTATAAGATTTATATGGCTGCCCATCTTAAGAAAAACAACTCTGGACAAGTCACACAACAATAAAAGCCAAAAAAACAGAAAACCAAAACTTGGTGCCTCAACTATCCTTCAGTGCATCCAATAAAACCATACCTGAGTTCAAACCTCACCCTATCCCAATGCTTGATTACCTTATATAAGTTGGCACTGTCTAATAATGATGGAAATTGACTTGATACTTTATTGTATAGTATTTTTGTTATTATGGCTGTAAAATGCCAGAGGTTCTGGATTCTGGCGATATATCAATATGAGAAATAAATAAATAAAATACTCTAGGTATATTCTAGGATATTCTGAGTGACATTTATAGAGCAGCCAACCAGAAAATGAATGGGGATAGCAGCACATCCATTATTTTAATGTTTTCTAAAACAGCCCTTACTCCAAAGCTCTCCAAATAAAATCTGTAACAATTCTATTATACAGCTGCTTTTGTGTAATTATTAGGTTATATTTTCAAAGTACTGTCTTGTGCTACATTTACTACCCTTCCTTGTGCTCCCCAATAAATTTGGAAAAAAAATATTTCTCTTTTCAATAAAAAATTATTTATTCTTATAGTGTTATTTTCTCAGACAAATTTGTCTAATGCTGACAACTTTAATTGTATGTTAAAAATTTGGTTTATGACAATGTACGACACTGGCAGCTAAGATCACAGTAAAGACTAACTTGAGAAAGAAGCACTACTGTACACTACTTGCTCCACTAATTATGCACAAAAATGTCTTACCATTAAGCCAAGATGCTTTATACTCTGTTCTTAAAGGATTCCTGAAACTCCTCAATATAATTGGTTCTGTACCCAAGAAGTTATTTGAAGTGGCTGAATAAAGTGCACCATCTGAGATGAGGCAAATAAAAAGATTTATGTTTTTAGCCCTGCCACAATTTACAAAAGGAGACACATATATTATGTGTGCTGTAGCTCAAGGATAAATATAGTCACAAAAGCATAGATGACACAAGTGTGAGCCATGCTCTTGTCAAATCCCATCTCCTGGCCACTGCTGCAAACAGCACCTTCAGAATTGAATAACATGCATGCAGGTTATGGGAAGATCCATGATAAGCATCAACAGTATGATGCTGGACTGGGGTCTCACAGCTGCTTTTCCTTTAAAATAAAATAAAAGTAGAAATACATTAAACATGGTTGTTTAACACATGAGTAGCATAACATTAGTTTGGGCTTCATCTCTCTCCACAGAATGATGAACCATGCAAAACAATTAAAAACCTGCTTAATCTAACTTTAATTTAGCAAGTTAAAGCGATGTTGCTATATTTCATGGCAAGACCTAAGGGAAGTGGAAGAGGAAAACAACAGATAAAGATGGATATGTGGCATCAAAAACCACATATATATGTGGTTATATATATATATATATATATATATATATATATATATATATATAGATATAGGTATAGGTATAGGTATAGGAATATCATTAGAAAAGCTACATACCATTAGAAAAACTACATTTTAGTAAGACAGATCAAGATTGTGAGTATTAGTTCATACAGTTGCCAGGAATTGAATCTGACTCAATGGCACATAACCAATCAAAGATTTCACAGAAAACAGTATGAACACAAAAAGCCATCCTTCCATTATTGCAGGTCCAACAGCATAGCTTTCTTCATCTTCATATGGAAGTATTAGGGCCAGCATTAAGGACTGGCAAAGTCAGTCCCTACTACTCCACATCAACATCTGTTCCTCCTCACTCTTGAGCTAACTATTTATCCTTCTTGCTATTGCTATCTGTTCAGCTGTGCTTGAAGGTGACTTAGCACTGACAGAAGCAAGAAAAATGGACTGAACTCAGAGAATGGAGACAGCAACAATAATGAAGTCTATCTGGAATTACAATGGAGGTGGGAGGAGATGGTTGAGGATGTTTTGCATAAGAGGTACCTACAGCTTTTAGCTGAGACTGACACTTTTGACTGCTGTCAGCTCTTTTAGCTTCCATTGCAAAAATATGGCTAACAGAATGGTCAAACACATCAGCAAGTTCCAAAAGTAGAGAAAAACAAGCAGTTAGATTTAAAAGGCCATATTGATTGCCCAATGACAACAGAAAATGTTCTGAAAGGAGCCTTTGCATAAATATAGCAGCTTTTTCTTTCTTTTTAATTAGTTTTTAACTGAAAAGCTGCTTCTTGCACAACAGGGTAACACTTCATTTGAAATCCTCAGTATACAGGAAAGAAGAAAGGCTAAAAGGAGACAAAGTTGAAAAAGAATAAATATGCCATTAACATCTTTCAGAAAAATCCTACATCTGCTAGCTACTGAGGAAAAGCTGATATACAGGCAGACTGCATATACAATTAGTTTCCTGATAGCTTTTTCAAACCAGTCTTTTATTCAGAGTCTGATAAGCAACATCACATCTGAAATATATTCACTCTAATTTGAGTAATCAGTGCTTGACAGCCATGACTAAGTAAGATATCAAGCCATTTTGCGGGGCAAGGAGAAAACTTACCAGCCATTAAGGAGGCATAACTCACAGTTGGTTCATATGGACATCTTCCTCTACTTTCTGTAGCTCTTGTATGCAACTTTAATTTCACATTGTCAATGACCTATTTTAAATAATTCCCAGAGAGTAGTTATATTAGTAACTATGTTCACATATCCTGCTATATCATGGTTTGCTTATCCATTAAAAGGTAAAGACTCCTTGACTCCATTCAAACTGAGTGTGAATCTGGATGACTGAAGGCACCATTGTAAAGCAGATCTTTATATGGAGGCAAAGACTAAGGAAGTTCTATTGGGAAAAGTCTCAAGACTGGAAACCAGAGTCTCCTAGGAGGGAGCCACTAGGATGCTCTCCATATTCTGATTCTGTGAAAAATCCTGGTTATCAAGGGGATCAGTGGAAAGGCATAGGAGAGTCCTAAAGATCAACTGACAATAGCCCATCTGCTGTTTCCACTAGCTGTTAGAAATTTTTTGAGAAAAAAAAAAATCCTAATTTTGCTTTTGATTGAATTGTGAAGAAATCCATTCTTTTGGATCCATGTCCACCTGACTGAGCCAAATTTCTGATAAGTGTGGAGGCTTGATACACTAGGACAGAGAGAAAGTGAGAATCTGCTCATAAGAGAAGAATGAAAACCTTACTCGTAAGACAACGTGACTTAAAACCCCCTTGGTAAGATGCAGGAACTAGCTTTGATTGTTCTAACACATAATGGGACTAAACAGAGACTGGAAATTGGACAATGCTATGATAACTGTATGGAGTTCCCAAAAAAATTATGTTACTCTAGGATTCCAAAGCATTCCCAAGGCTTTGTCACTTTTCATGAGCAATGTACTTTCCATCTCCATATACTATCATCAGAAGAATGCACTGGATGGTCCATACAGGTTTTCCTATATGAAAAGCCAAGGTCAGCCACCTCTGAAGGGAAGTGTTTATCACTATGGACATCAGAATAAGCTTATGAGAGTATTCTCACTTCTCAGAGCTATGTGTGGCCAGGCCTATAAGGTCATGCCTCTTGGCATGCAGAACCTAACAATCCTTTACAATGTCTGTTTTCTGTTGATCTGGAGGAAAAAATATACCCAGCTGAATGTCTAGAAGAAGCTCCCAAGTAATCTGTGTGAGGAAACTGTATGACTCTTCTCTAAGTTTGCTCATTGTCTCTATGTCTATTCTGCCTTTTTCTTGGATAGAGTTAAAAAAAATTGAAGATGATGATGCCATTCATCACTAGATGGCACCCACACCAGCTGGGTGACTTTGGGCCAGTCACTCTCTCTCAGCCCAACTCACCTCACAGGGTTGTTGTTGTGGGGAAAATAGGAGGAGGGGATATTAGGTATGTTCGCTGCCTTGAGTTATTTATAAAAATAATAAACGTGGGATAAAAAACTAAAAAAATCCCCAAACAGTTGGAAGGATGAGATATAACATATATTAAAAAACTTTCCTGAGGGTGTTCAGAATCTTTGATCTGATGTTATTTTGGCTCACTGATGCACAAAGGGTTGTAATTGCCTCCTTTAGCATACTGTCTTAGTCATTACTGTTCCTAATGATGGAGTTAAACTCCTTGGCAAAAGTCTGAGGCTGTTGCTGTTTTGTGAGAGCTCTGGTCCATCCCATTATAGATATCTCCTTTGATACAGGCAGAGGAGTGTTCAAAAAGAACAAGAGGACTGGGAACTATTCCTAAATTTGAAGCCTTATTTGTGATACTTGCAAGACTTTTTTCTTATTAATAGTTCCAGTTGATACATAATTCAGTATTCCCCAAATAATCTTTTCTTGTTAAAGAACCCAGTTGAGAGCTCCATGTCTAGAGTCCACATTTTAATATCATAATATCATAACCAGGAGTTTCTATATAGAGCTACTCTAAGGGCTACAGCTCTGGCTGAGATTAGACACTGTTAAAGCTAGCATCTGCCGAAAAGGCTGCTACCTTGCCAATTTATTCACCTTCTGGTACACTTCAATGAGATCCCTAGTGACAACTTCTAGCCACTGCATCAGCCAGGAGATAGAAGCTCTAGCAAAAATGGAAATGGCTGAACCCACTCAAATAGCAAGAGCTGAGGCTTAATGTGCCCTTCATTATGAACATTAGAGAATTTCATTGTGACTCTCCTCTGGTTGTTTAGTAGTGTCCCCTCCATCTTTACTCAGCACAGCCCCTGACACTAGGCTTCTATGGGGGAATCAACTAGTGAGACCTAAAAAATTCTAACACATTTGGGGTAGTATGTAATCACATTTAACAAAAGACGCCTCTAATTTTTTCTGAGTGACTCATTCCATTTATAACCTTGATGAAGGTTTCCAGAAAAGGTATAATAACTTGATTTGAAGAGGGGGGAAAACCTATTGGCCCCAGGGCCCAACTGTTTACCTACTGAGAACTGGGATATATTGTGGGGATATACCCTTTTTTTTCCCAACTCTACCTATCAGAATGAGTGATATGATACCCTCTACTAGTGCTTGTAGTAAATGGTCCTAGCTTCAATACATCATCTCCAAATGGAGCTATGAGGGATTCCTCTCTAAAATCCAGAGGGATTGTTTCCTGTCAATGTAGACAATAAAACACTTTGAGTTGCAATAAATTTGCATCCTAAGATGTAATATAAGGCACCTGAGATAGATGATCTTTGATGGTTTCATTCAAGTTATCACAGCTCCAAGCCTGATATTCACAACTTACAGAACATGATACCTAATGAGGCAAGACCATCCTGGTTCAAATATCATGATAAATTAGAATTCTTATACTAACTTATCAGGAGAAAGCTAGTGTGCTGGTATGTTTTGTTGAAATGCTTTTGCTTTGTTCTTCCTGCCACCTGGAAAACCTAATCAACAAATTATATTTAAGATTTGTTCATGATTTATGACCCTTGTTTAGGATAACATTTTTAACAAAATTTTGAAAGCCAAGTCAAAAAACAATAGGGTGAATATGGTTGGATCTTGTACTGTCTTTTGTAAATAGTATCATTTCCTCCATGGCTAATGAGATTTAAAAAGGGTGAAGAAAAAGTTTGCAATGACAGTCCTACTTGCTTTTATAAACCAGTGAGAAGTATACTCTACATTATTTGTTTCTAGCATTCTTACACTATTCTTTAGGTGCCTGTGACTCAGAAAATGGCTTAAGTAAGATCAATACGTCAATAAGACAATTCCTTGTTTCCATAAGTAAAAGACATCTTACAAACAATCCAAAAATATACTGTGAACTTACCATGTAACGACAAGCTGGGTGAAATGCATTTGTGCCACAAACATATAAACTGGTTGCATTTATCTTATGCATAATAAGAATATAATTGTTGCATTCTGCCTGAAAAATGCACACAAATGACTTACTTAAAAATTGCAGTTATATTCCCAACCTTAGAAAACTATTCTGCTGTTGAAGGTAAGCAGAGTCTGGCTTTGTAAGCTCAGAAGAACAATGCTAGTCTTCTAGAGGGAACATAGGGTACACTTTTCCAACAACTGCATTGATAAATGGTGCAATTAAGTAATTTTAGGACACTGGGTGAGTAGGAAAATTCTTTACATAATAATGTGTTTTAATGTCACTGTTTAAAATATATTAAGTCAATCCTATTGCATTTGAGACCCTTCTACTTATTCTAGGGAGGGGGATGTATTTTCTCCAAAGTCTGCCTTGATAGCACTTCTTCAAAGCATATATTAAGCCCTTGCTATATTAATTTACTATTTGTAGGTGACTGATTTGACTTGATCCCAATCCCTAACATGGCTTTGGACAAGCTGGCACTCCCCCTGAAAAAGCAGGTCCATGACTTGAAGGTTCTCCTGGAATTGCAGCTACTGCTGAAGCAGCAGATGGAGATCGTAGCCAGGAAGGCTTTTGCTCAGCTTTGGCTACTGTGCCACTTATGGGCTGTTCTGAATTGGGATGTCCTTCCAACAGTGATTAATGGCCTCATCACATTTTGGTTTAATTATTGCAATGCAGATTATATGGGCTGCTCTGGAAGATGACTTAGAAAACACAATTGGTTCAAAATGCAGCATCCTTACTCCTGACAGGAAAAGGCATTTTCAGCAGTATGACAACTATGCTAAGATCACTGCATTGGTTATCAATATGTTTCAGGGGCCAGTACAAGGTGCTAATTTCAGCTTTTAATGCTGGACATGTCTTGGCATTCATGTATCTGCAGGATTGTCTCATCAACCAGAATTAGCCTGCTGTTTGTTCGTTCCAAGAGGGAGTGCTCCTGGTCCTCACCCATGTAAAGTTAAAGGGATGGGGGCCCAGAAGAACACTGTCTCAATGGCAGCCTCTATATTAACACCTTGCCCATTTTGCTTGTGTTCCATAAAGCTGTAAAAACCATCTTATTCTGACACTTCTTTCAGGTGGATGATGGTCCTAGTTTTCTTTCGAGTTGTGAGAAGTTAGGGTGATATAGAAATGTTGTGATAGATAGATAGATAGATAGATAGATAGATAGATAGATAGATAGATAACATATAACCATCTTTCTTCCTATACAAGACAATTCACAGCTTTCCCAATGTTTCCTATATTTTTATCCAAAAGACTGTTTTTGGAAGAATTTGCAAAACAGTTTGCAGTGAAGCACAAATATATGTGTATGTAAGAGGATATAAAAGTGTGATGATTTGGGAATATTCTTGGCTTCGCTATTGTTAATACAAGTACAGATAGTGGATTAGAGTGCCTTTTATCAGTTTAAGATGACATATCAGCACTGAATCTATCTAGATAGGGATAGCATTACATCAATTATACATTCTCTAATAAATGGATGGCTGGATTTGCAAATTACAGATATCAGTTGATACAATCATGGCATGCCAGTGCTTCCTTGGTCTAATTCAACATGCCCTCTTCAGAAAGTTATGTCTAATACATACATTGTTGTATATCTAATGCAAGACTAAGACATTTCTATTCTTCCAGGCAATTTAGATTTTGATAATTCATTTTTAAATGTTACTTTCTTGAATATTGTAGATTTATATATTTTTTCTTACGCTTTAGTTGTACCTTTTATTTAATTTTTACTATTTTAGTCATTTAAGGGTCATTACAACATTGATTTGCCTGTTTTGGAATTACATTAACAAAAGGAAAAGAAAGGAATGATGAAAAGGAAATTAAAAATAAAATAAATTAACAAAACAAGACATGGTATTGATGGGACAGAGGGGTTAATAATATAAGGAGGACAAACAGTTCTACTTCTTATTCTATGTATTTCTTAAAAAATCTGTCCTGCATTCTGAAACTAATCTTCCTTTCCTTTTTTCATGTAAAGTATGAAAATGAGCTGCAAACAATAAGGCATTTCAACTACTGAGCCACATAAAGAATTTTGTGGCTTTTCGTTTCCACAATATGATATATTTGGCCATGAATTTTCTTCAGACATGCCCCGTTTCAACATGCAATTTACATAAGTGTAAAGAAATACAATAGGATTTAAGATCATATTGATTCTTATTATTACTCCATAACAAAGAGTTGATGTAGCAGTACAATTACAGAAAGGTACCAGAGATTAGCCAGTGGTGCTTTAGATTTGCTGTATCAGTTTGGGTACTCAAATGGAAAAGTCACACAATGTATGCTTCTGATCCTGCTCCCACATGAAATTTCCGAATGAACAAGTTTTCTAAAACATTATTGCAGGACTGTTGAAAGCAAGTTCCTCTATATATAGGCCAGTCACAGATACTAATTTGGCAGGTAGGACTTTTCCCATCAAATCCTGGTAACTATTTTACTAGTGGCCCCAAGAAATTTCTGCTAGAGGTCTCAACTCACATTCCAAAATTTCTCTCGGAAAATGAAATTATTGTTAAATCAATTTAAGCCTGAAGTGTAGCCATACTCTATTCTGGAAATGAAGTAAATATTCTGACCAAGGCGCACCTTGCTTTTTCCTTTGCGAAGACATTGAAGCTGACTATCCTCTGAAGCAAACCAGGATACCTAGGAATCAAGACAAACGAATGAACCTGTGAATTAAAATCTTCCATAAATTAAACACGCTGACCCAGTGCTGTTGTTTCTAGCTAGTTCCTTCAGTTAGGCATGCCCTCTTCCTATAGGATGATTAACACATGTAAAATTCAAATAATAAGATTTTGTTGTTAGGATGATGTCAGATCTAGTGACCTTAGACTAGAAATGACTTCATGTTTAGACTGAGCATTTCTCTAAGAGAAGCAATTTTTCTTGATCTAGTTTTGTCTCTCAGCTCCAATTTTTGGGTCAGCCTCTAGTTCCCCTTCTGATAGCTGCCAAGGGACTAAATGGGAAAGGGGGAAAAAGACATCCTGTAAACCCAGGGTGACAGCGTGGGGCTGCATTTGGCCATGGTTTTTTTCCCCCAGCAGTAATTTACCAGGTGCTCTGCATACTGGCAATTGGCAAAAGCAAATAGGTAAGATTATTCTTCTCTGCCTGCCCATCCCTGCCCCCATCCTTCATTCCCCCTAAGTGAAAGAGAGAAGAGCAAATTGCTTTTGCCAGAAGCCTGAGTTGATCATTTGCAAATAATGAAGGGCCTTAGATAGGAATATGGGTGGGCCATCCTCTCTATAGATAAATCAAAACTAAAAGCCAAGCCAAAATCAATGGAAATATAATGCCCAGTGGGCCTGCTTAACCTCTCGGGTCTTACATAGCTTAGCTGTATAACTTCCAGTTTGCACACAGACAGCTTCATTCTCTGGTATTTTTAGCAAAAATGATCAAATGGCAGATGATAGTTGCCTGAAACCCTGACAGTTGCTGCCAGTGAGAGCAGACAACACTGGGCTAGATAATCTGATTAAAAAAAATAGCTTCTTTGTCAGCTGCTGAGATGAGCTATATGGTGCTAATCCTGTTTTAAACCAGAAATTCTCACAGCAGGGATCAGCCAATGGAAGCAAAAAGAAATGCAAGAAATCATTTTAATTTTTGGTGTACTACTTCACTAGCACCAGCACTGAATCAGGTAATCTGATTATTATGAATGTAGCCTGCTTGCCAGACTCTAGACTTTCCATGAGTGATAGATGGTTCTCTGTCACATAGTCTCAAAATCAGATTACCCCTGCCCTTCCCTCTACTGTAAAGAGAGTTTGGTCTTCTCAAAACAAAGGGCAGAACTCCCTTTGAGAAGTCTATGAAGAGAAACTAGCAAAGAGTACGGTTTTCCATCTCCCCAAAGGCCTCTCCATAATGTGTGGAAGCCTAAGAAGCTGGGAACTCTAGGGAACTGAAGCAGAGGAACATATGCTTCAAGTAGTGACTACTTCTGTAGAAACAGGTAAAATTTAGCCAGGAATACAGATTAGGTTTTTTAAATTTCTGTTTGAAGTGTTGTGCTAAAGCTAAGGCTCTTTACGTCTCTGTACACATTTGGAAATTAGATCTAATCTCACCCCTTTGTTGGTAAAAGCATACATTTCTTGTGATTTGTAATAATATTTAGAACTCTCTCCCTAATCTCTTTACAGAAATTTAGGGGAGAGAATTCCTCATCTGTAGCAAGACATTAACATCTGGAGTTTTATATAATCTTTTGGATTTTCTTCTTTAATTTGCAGCTGCTGTATCCTGTGATCTGAGCAGCTCTGTAATTTATCTTCTTCAGCATCAATGTTTGCACTTTAATATGTAAAATCACTTTTAGACATTTTTTTAAAGTTTGATTTTGTTTATCTCCTGTGAGATTGATGTATTTCCCATCAATCTTGCACCTCTTGTCACATCTTTGTTTCTTGGGCAGGGGTGGTATTAGTGTGATTATTTCCATTGTGAATTTTTAATTACACAAAATCAGCACAGAGTATGACAACTCTGTCTCTTTCACAAACAGCAGGTTTAGTGGGAAGATGCCAGTGAAGTACTCACTGGAAGATAGAAGGTGACAACAGGGACTACCAAAGCAGGAAGCATGATTGTGCAGGTCTGGGACGAGCCGCAGTCACCTAACCTATGTTTTTGGCTGCAGGGACCAGTCAACTGAAGCAAAAGTTTGATTTTATCTCCTGTGAGATTGATGTTATTTCCCATCAATCTTGCACCTCAGTGTTTTTGGCTGCAGGGACCAATCAACTGAAGCAACAGGAAATCAAGGAAACGGTTATAATCTTGGTACACTATATCACCAGCGAGCATCAGGCAGGATGACATACAGAGTTTTCAACCCAACAAAATCAGGCAATTTCAAAAGCTAGAAATGCCCCATTTGGTCTTAAATATTATTTATGGAATATCATCCCCCAGAAGCAGGGATGTCCCTGACTCTGTTATTTGGTAAAAAGCTAAAGCTATTTTGTTCCAGGATGGATTTGGCCCTTAGTCTTTAAGGGCTTCTATGTTTATTGTTGGTTTTAGCAGGTAGTCCTAGTTAATGACCATTTGTTCAACAACTGTTCAAAGTTATGACGGTGCTGAACATATGGTACTTATGCTCAGTCCCCCAAGTTACAGCCATTGCAGCGCGCCCTTGGGGATGTGATCAAAATTTGGATGCTGGGCTGCCCGCCTGCACTTACAACTGCAGGGGCACTTCAACTCCCTCCACCTGCCTATCTCCCCCCATCTCTGCCCTTTTGGCCACCCTGCACTCTGGCACCCCTGATGCCCTGCACTGCTGCCACCCCCCAACTGATCTTTGCTGTCTTATTCCTCCTGCTGATGATGAGGCATGCCTGGCCTGGCCCAGCAGCTGTCCGCATGTGACCTTCTTCTGATGCTTCCAAAGCCTCACAAGAAGGGTGTGTGTGGCCTTGGGAAGAAGGGCGAGCATGGCCAGCAGCTGCCTTGCAAAGGACTAGGCTGGGCATGCCTCGTCAGCAGCAGCAGATGGCAAAGGTCAGCTGGGGGTGGCACGGTTAGTGGAGTGCAGGGTGGTGGGGTGCAGGATGGTGGGGGCGGCTGTGGCTTGACCCTAGGGTACTCACCCTTCTTGTGAGGCTTCACCTAGGGGTGGCAGCAGGCAACTGAGACTGCTGAAGGCTTCAGCCCTCTACTTCAGCCCCAGTGTTGCTAACACTGCCTAAGAGTGCCACTGTGCAGGGCAGCCAAAAGGGCAGAGATGGGGAGGAGATAAGCAAGTGGGGAAGTTGAAGAAGAGGCAGTCCCTTACCTTTGAAGAACCGAGGCTTGGGGCTGGGAGGTACCAAGCTGAGAATGGCTTGGATCAGAGTGGGTCCTTGCCTAATGACCTGGTGGGATTCGCTTAACGACAGCAACAGGAACTGCCAGGATTGCTGTTGCTAAGCGATGCAGTTATGTGATGTCATGCTTTACAGCTGCATCGCTTAGCAATGGAAATTCTGGTCCCAATTACTGTCGTTAACCAAGGACTACCTGTTACTTTAAATGTTTATACTGAGCTTTTACTTTTGTCTTCTCTGCTTGGCTTTGTTGTATCCCATCCAGAGTCCATTAGGATTGGGGTAAATTATATTATAAAATAAACAAACTGGCTGCTCTTCACACTCTGGGCTGAATGCCTTTCCTCTCTCATATCAATGAACGAATGTATTCATGCTTTCAAGAGGTTCCACTTCTCAGTGATTGAGGATATGCTTTGCACTTTTTTATGACATCCTGCTAAAGTTTTCATGATGATAAAATTAGAAACCTCTCTGAAATTATATGGAATTTCTGCTGGTCAGAGTAGGCACTACAGAATTAGAGGGATAAATAGCGTCAGGTAAAATAAAGAAGTTATTGAAGGTAAGCAAAAATCTTCAATAGAAAGATACATGAGATTTTAAAATACTTACTCTGGATCTTTCTTTAGAAATGTCATTTAAGTCAAAAGCAAGGATATAATCTTTGACTCCAGCATATAAAGTATTTGTTCCTTCACTCAGCAAGAGAGTAGAAAAATTGGACAGTTGTTGCTTTTCAAAAATCTTTAGATTTTCAGCTTTAAAAAAGAAAGGAATGCTTTAAAATTATGTTTAAATTTTTATATTTATTTATTTATATATCAAATTTGTCACCACCCATCTCAGTGAAACAACTCTGGGCAGTTTACAAAGCCGTTAAAATCAATTAAAATTACACTATACAATAATCTTAAATAAATAAAGAATAAATAGATCCAATGATAGATGTTAAAATTGGCAGTCACTCAGGGAGCGTCATCAAGGTGCCAGCCACCCCCAGGATTGGATAACATTGTTGTCATCCCACGCAAGCTGGCAGAGCCAGGTCTTTAATCCTTTCCAGAAGGCTAGGAGGGTAGGGGCCTGCCGCATCTCTGCGGGGAGAATATTCCAAAGGGCGGAGGCAATGGCAGAGAAGGCTCCCCTCCTGGGCCCTGCCAGCCAATATTTTCCCTGCCTGACCAGGTGGGGCGGGTTGAAGTGATAGGGGTGAGACGGTCCCTCAGGTAACCTGGACCGATGCCATGTAGGGCTTTAAAGGTAATAACCAACACTTTGAATTGGACCCAGGAGCAGACTGGGACCCAGTGCAGCTTGCACAGTAAAGGTGTTATATGTGCCGTCCTTGGGGCACCCAAGATTGTCTGCGCGGCTGCATTTTGAACCAGCTGTAGCTTCTGGATACTCTTCAAAGGTAGCCCCATGTAGAATGGATTGCAATAGTCTAGCGGAGAGATGACCAGGGCATGAGTGACTGACTGGAGAGCCAGTCATATGTTTTATGTCATATTAAAACATGATATGGGATAGAATCACATCTTTATATGGCTTATTGAAAAAAAACTGGTTTCTAGTTTCAATTTCCACACAGGGTGTTTCTCTTGCATTACTTCCTTTTCACTTTGAAATGTTGTCCATTGCCCCAGGCACTTTTAAATGGAAAACTGGCTTATAAATGAGCAAACGGAAAGTCTGTAATATAAAAGGGCAATATACTATAAGTATTAGCATTTTATTGGCCAAACCTGAGTTTTGCATAAAAATAATATTGAAAGTTTAGCCTTCTTAGTGAGGAAAGTTGGATAAGGCTCATCTAATAAAGTTTCAGGAGCTCTGAACATAAGCGCCATATTGTAGTTGGCCCAAAAATCAATCAAGCCTAGATTCTGATAGTGATAAGCCAGATACTTCTGAAAGTTCACAGACTATACATTAATGCAAGAAAACCATTCAGTTTAATTAGTAAACAGGTGACGGGAGCCATATGTAAGAATATAAGAAATTGTCCTGTTGGACACCTATTTCTGTACAGTTTTTATTAACAGATGCAATGAGATGCTTACACTGGTATTTCACTGTTTTTCTTGGTATGCAGTTCAGAAGACTGCTTACATCCTGCTGCTGAATTGTTCCACAAAGCATTAGAAGACAAAAAGCAGCCACAGTGCCCATGATTTTCAACTAGATCATTGCATATTCTCTTGCATTGACTTCCTGGAATTTCACAGTCCAAAACACAGGAACAGTCACTAGTTTACTTTACAGTATTAATTTAAATGTTAAAGTTTTAACTCCTGATCAGCCCAATAATTTATCGTAAAGTTTACAGTACCCAAAAGGAGAAAAAAAAGAACTCTGTACTATTTCTAAATTCTAATTCTCAATTCTGATTTCACCATTATTCTCTTCAGGATTTCACTTCTTCCACCCCAAAACACACAAATACTCATTTTCTTTTTCTACTGAGGATCACGCCAAATTCTCCCCAATATTTCTGCCAGCAAGGTCTTCAAACTTCTGTTTGTATCTCTAGGTAATCCTACTCTCCCCTCCCCAATTTTCCATTTCAGAAGAAACACCCCGAAATTGGAGGCATTCTCTGTTATACTTCTCAGAACATTATCAAGAGTCACTTCCTCCACCCTGGATGCATTGCAGATGTACTGTATAGGACTACAGCTCTCATCATCCTCGCCCAGTATCCAATTACTAACATTCCCCTCATGTTCTCCTAAGGACATTAACTCTTAGTGAACTGGCAGCTCTAATTCTGATGTTCTCCTCCTCCTCCACCCTTCCTCTCTCTATTCCCACAGACCTCAACATTCCTCTCAGACTTCACCCTCCACTCAACTCCTCCCATTTTCCCAGGTAAGGTCCCCCACCAGCCTTCTTTCCTAATTCAAACCCCCCGATAGCACTTTCCCTGATTTTTCCCCTCAGTCTCCTCCCCAATTAGCCTCTTCATGAAAAACTTCACAGGGCAATACCGCTTCACAACCTGGATCCCGCCATAATTATCCAGGTCAGCGTTCCCTCAGAGACTCTAAATACCTAATTAAATGGGCGACGTTCCCCTCTTCATACCCTTACCCCAAAGGGCCCCTCCCCCGTGCTCATTTCGCCCCTCCGTCAGGAACCAACCTCTCTCAACCTCCCTCTCCCCGGGTCACCGGGAAAGAGACGGTTGGGGCGGGGCTTAAATGCCTTCGCGCGCCCATCCTCTTTATCTTAACCCCGCCCACCCAGCGTCCTGTCTGACGCAGGCGAGAAGGGGTTCTTGCGAAGGGGAGCGCGTGGTTCTCAACTCGTGGCGCCCGAGCCTTTCTCCTGGTTGTCTTTGCGAAGGGCAGGCCTCCGAAACTCCGCGCTGGCTAGCAAACAGTTAACAGCTTTCTGCCTCTCCCTGCTGCCGTCTTACGACCGCCAGGATTTTTGCAGCCCGCATCCGGTGGCCCTACCCAGCAAAATAACCCAGTTGACAACTACGAGGAATTAATGCGTTTTTTTAAAATAACATTCAATAATTGTTGTCAAGGATTCAAGGCACCCTACAAGAGATGCTGCAACCAAATGGAAAAACCTCATTGCTGTCCCCTGGGTTCAGGTGGTTTGAAATGTAAAATGTGGATAATAACGAAAGTGACGGAATCACCTCATTTTTTGAAGAAAAGAATCATGGGTCTTTTGGTACAACCATTGAAGTCATACAGTAACACACATGTATTTTCCGGTATTTCTGGATTAATGGATAAGATGGGTAAACGTGTGTCTGAAATTTTCCTCTTTTCATTGTTAAGAACTACACAAATACTGCATGGCCTTTATTGTTTATATAAATAATATTTTTAAAAAGGAAGATTTGTGGATGGGAAGATTTCCCTTTACAAATATTTAAGGAATTTATGGATGATAAAACCATAGATCCCTTAAATATTTTGAAAGGGAAATCATCGTGACAATAAATAAATAATAACTGCAAGTATTGGATTGCTTTCTCTTCAGCTGAGATTTTGAAAAAAGAATGCCTTGGCTGGAAAAAATGAAAAATGTATTAAATAATATCTTTCCAATCTCTCCCCTCCCACCACACCCTTGTTTTTTTTCTAGAACCCTGTGGCTCTACATGTTCTTGAATTTCCATTCCCATCAGCCACAGCCAGCATGACCAAGAGGTGATGGGAACGGGAGTCCATTTCAAGGAAGCTCATCCTCCCCATTTTGGAGCTTTCCTCTAAACTAGAAGGTATTTTCTATAAGGAAATATTATATCTGATATCTTTCTCAATCAGGAAGGTAAATGGGGAGGGGACTATGAGCTGTGCAGGATTACTTCAAGCTATTTTCTGCCTGAATCAGAGCAGGAAGTGGCCATCCCCCATCTCCCCCCCCCATCAAGGAATATGGTGTGCAAAGCCAGATGCGGTTGAGCACCCAACGCAGAGGTCCCTCTCTTCCATGTCTGCTGCCTGAGGGGCTGCTTCAGAGAGATTTATAGAATTCTGCAGGTTGCAAACAAAGTCAGCTGGCCCGTCTTATACTAGGACCCGATGGGGCCACCTGAAAGAGGTCAGCTGAAGGGAAAACATCCTTCACACAGCATGCAATTGTTATGGAACCCACTATGGCAACTTGATTGTACCAATCCAGACATTTCAAAATAGAATCAGTGAAATCACATCAAACAGTATGCTAGCTGAACAGATCAGTACCTCATCTCTGTGAATTTCAGTTGTTGGGGAACGTGAATGGGATGCTGTGCTTATTTATTTATGTCCTAACTTTATTTTAAAGAACCCGAAGCTGGGTACATAATGCTCCCTTGTATTTCTCCTACAACCACCATCCTGTGAGATGGGTTGGGCTGAGAGAATGACTGCTTGTAGCTTCCCTCAGGCATCTCAGGGAAAGTATGGGACTAGATGACCCTTCATTATTACATTCTACCTGTGTTCTGAGGAACTCAGGTTCTTCATGTCTTGCTGGACTGCATAGATTGGGCTTCCTAAGGTGAACAACCAAGGGCAAAGCCATGGTTCATACAATAACACATCTAATAGCCTCTTCTGAGAGTATACGACAAGTTAAGCAATTATTGGTTGTCAGCTTTTTGGATATTTGGGAATGGAGTGGCTGTTTGGATTTGCAATGAGTGTACTTCTCTTTAGTCAAAATATGATAAATCTAACAATGTTTTTTAGGGCCGTCTTGCTCCTGCTGAATGGGTCCTCGGCACAGTCTGCCCCAAAGTCTTGCTCAGAAGAACCCACTGACAGAAAACAATTGTTCTGAATTTTCACAGCAGAAGTAACTGAAAGATGCAGAAGTTTGCATCAGTTTGCATCAGTTTGCAAAATTGTCCACTGACCTGGAAGAAGTTCTGATGCAGATGATGTACAGGATGGTGCCTTGATGGATGCCTTCTGGGAGCACAAATTAGTTCACTTCATCGTTCCCTCACCCACAATTCTTACTGTTATATGTGACGAGCAAATTCCAGTAATAGCCAGGCAGCTCTAAACACTACTTTCAAAATCAAAAACCTTGCATGACATACATTCAGTTGGAGAAGGAAGTTTGTTCAGAAGACCATTTAAAAAACATAAAAAGCTACAGTTGGGTAAAAGGAGAGTGGAGCAATTTCTTTCCTTTTTCCTTGATGGAAGCACTGCTGGTTATAAAACATTACGCACCTGTACTTCTAGCAACATGCTTCAGTCACTTCTCATGTATATCAGATGGTGCATATAATGCAGTAGAGGTGCTGGATATGCTGAATTTAAAATACACAACTGAACATTCTGTTCCAAGGTGACTCGGATTAAGCACATAAATCTTAGCTTGTCTCTGCAGGCCTTTCTTAATCTAGGTGAGCAGTGTTCCACACAATGGCCGGTCACCCAAAACAAGAACATAAAAGCAGTGGTCGAGATAGGATTATATAACATCTCCATGCTTCTACTGTATATGGTTACCTTATTCTTACAGCCCCGTCATTCTGTATATGGCCATCTTGTTCCAGGAGGAACAAACCAATGCGCCAAGGTTCAGATGACTCACTAAGTCATCTGAGCCACTTATGTGAGATGAATATAGTTAACCATGGTTTGGATTAATCCAGTTGACACTGAGCCACAAATTAACCACCCAGATAGTATAGTGTGTTGAGTTCAGCCAGTTTAATTAAGGGCTGAGCTGTTCAGGTTGTTAGCTGCATCCCCAGCTCAGTAGACACAATTAGAGCAGCCTCTAGCAGCAGAGTGATATATGAATGTACCATGTATGTTTACAAATCTAGCCATCCAGTCCCATTAATTACTGCATTTAATCATTTGCCTCATATGCATGCCATTTATAAGATTGGTTGTGCTAACTGGTTCTCTAAGAAAGTTTATGAACTAATCCATCAAAGTAATAAACTTGACTTTTTTGAGAGAAGCCACATGAGTGTGAACTACTGAATCAATTTGTTTTGTTACTATCAATAGAATATGAGCTAAGTCTGAGACATATATCCAGGAAGGAAAAGAAGCTGCATGATTATATTCCTTCTCTGGGAGGAGGAGCTCAGACACGCTCTTCAAAGGCATCCCTGACATCAAACAAGGTCAGATCAACTTCATCTAAGAGGCACCACCAGACTCATCCTTTTACCGCTCTTTCGGTATCTTATTGCCTAAATGTAGTTACTGTTTAAAATGGTGACCCATTCTTTTCCCTAACACACTTTCCCCTCATAAGACAAGCACTTATTTGGAGTAATTATCCCTTACTTGTAGAATACATCAAGACCCAAGAATTGAAACAAAGTTGGATTTTTCTACTGATTTTTATTGTAGACTTTGAAAAAAGGATTACATGCCATTAAGATATTTTAAAAGAAATGTTAAGATCAATCATTGGCTAACAAATGCTATTCTTTACTGGTCAATACTGATAAATTTCACAAGAAGAAAGGAAAAATATCTGACTGAGGACTTAAAAAATGCAACATTCCAAACCATAATTGACACAGAAGAGAGAGACACCCTAGTGACGGGAGTGAAAAATGTTCTTGGATGCTTCTGATCTTCGTATCAGAGAGCCTGGAAAACTAGAATAATAGAAAAAGTAGTGAACTGACACAGCTCCCAACTGGATTTTTTTTAATTTGTAATTTTTTTTTGCAAATGCATTCAGGTGTTTGCTGGTAGATGTTGCCTGCTAAAGCAGGTTTGAAAACAGACAAACAAAAAACAGTGAAGCTTGGTAGGAAACCCAAAAGTTCAACATAGGATTGATTGAAAAGCAACACTTTAAAAGCACCAGTGCTGCTGCTGTATTAATTTTGTCCCAAATCAAATCTTCACATAAGGAATCACAATAATCTGGGAGGGTTGGAGGTAAATGTTTTTCTCCTTGTCCCAACCCCAAGCAAGAGTGTCCATAGCTCATTATATACTCATGCAGCTCTGAAGCAAGCTGAAATAAGCAGGGCCACCCCCCGAAAACTGGGTTCAAAGAAACCACCGTTTTCCCCAGTCTGGATATTTAGAGCTTTCAGTTGATGCCTCCCAAGAAATGACAGCTCAGTTTTGGCCCACAAAGGGCCCAGAACACTGGCCAGGACTGATTGAGAAGGTGCCACCCCCAGAATGTAAGAGAAAACATTTGAATATTCATCCCAATTGTTGCAAGTTCTGAAGTTGAGAGAGAAAATGCTTTTAAGCAACTTGAAAGAATAGGAAACTTGACCATTAAACAAAACATAACAAAAAAAACAGTGGTTTAACCCAGTAGAAGTTTCATGTCTGGACTATTTCAAGCTCACAGATCAAACTAGTTGTTTTGATAACAGGCAAAAATATGTAATGCTCCATTATGCACAGGAAAGAGAAACCAACAACCCTAGAAATAAGGAGCTAGAACAGAAAAAGAAAACAGGATCATGTCTAGACTTCAAGGTAGGGTCCATTTGGTAGACCTGGATCCCAAAGGCCTGAAGGATGGGAATTATTTAGAATTCTTCAACAATTCAATTGCAAATATTTTGGTTCAAGCAATGAAGCAGCTGATTTATATCAATGACTTCTGAACATCTTAGAAAGTGGTGAAACACATCATTTGTTGCTTGCTAGCATAATCTTCAAAGTTTTATTCTGTGCCAGGCTTTTACTTGGCATTTCCTGGAGCTCTAAAGCTTGTCTCAAGAAAGGAGTCAGGAGTATACCAAACAAGGTAGTGCAAGATAAGCTATCACAAAGTTGTTTTTTAAATAAAAATGAGTGTGGGGAATCATGCATATTTCAAACCCCACACAAAAATGGAACATAGTGGGAAAAGAAATTCCATGGCTGTGAGAGTTAAAATACAAAAAAGGGTAATACCAACAAGATGAAGACATCTTCTACAGACAATCATAGAAAAACTGAAGGACTGGACAAATTTGATAGCGAACATAGTACTTGGAACTCCAGATAATATAAGAAGTATGATTAATCTGCAAGAATTTTAAGTTCAAATCAGGATGCTATGAATAATCAGTTTTTAAGCTGGATTTTACATACAAGAGTCTTAATATTCTAAGATGTTGTTTGTTTAATGGAAGTCTTTGCTATATTTATAGCTGTTTTTGGTGGACTTATGGAAAAAGAGATGTTATCTTGAAGAGGCCCTATCACCACCTTTAACAAATTGTAAGCATATTTATTTAACAATACCTTGCAGGACATAAAATAGAGATGCAAATTCAAGGCAGCTTTATCTCCAAAATACAAAGAAAGCTTCCTGAGAATGTCTAGGTTTCATCATGGAAGTTAAAAAAAGACAACCCAAGAATGTGAACAGATGACAGACATTCAGGCTGGCTTAAATACTGCATATATGGGGGGAGGAGGCTAGAGACACTGATTGTTGATAAAGGTCCCAGAAACAAGTTCATGAAATTCATGCTAAGGTAATGGTTTTGACTTGCTGCTGAATTTCTCATAAGCAACTTCCCTTTAAAACAGACTGAATAGCAGAATTTGTCAAATTTAATTATAGTCCCAGAGGTGATGCAAACCAGAAGTCATATTAAAGATGGTAAAGTTGGCATGCTGACCTTGAGAGAGATATGGAGGAATTTCACCTATTCACAACAGGAATAATCCAGTCTACCTTGTTCAGAATAAAAGTATTGAGCTTCCCGTACTTGGTGCCAACAGGAAGTATTGGCCTACAATCCCCACCATACTTTAGCCAGCATGGACATCATCTATGCCAGCTGAGGTTGATAGGACTTACAACTTCAAACGTTTCAAGGGCATTTGATTGGGGAGACCATTATAAATGATTGCTAAGAGCTGACTTTTGATGAAAAGGAGGACTGACTGCTCCTGCTTCTGAAGAGCAGTCATCTTCTCTTAGGATACCAGTGATGTTTAATTCTATAGCTGTTTGAATGTTGGGAGAGAAGTGGAAAAGTTGCAAAATTGAAATCAATTTCTTGCAAGATCAAACAGCAATAAAGGCATCCTAGACATAATAATTTATCTTTGGTTCCAATGTCATTCTGGATTTCCATTATGAAACAATAATGTGAAAAGTAGAAAACCTCTGTGGACTTTTAAAAAAAAACCTCTTGCAACAATTTAAAATGAAAGCAACCAGCTTGTTTTACACACCTACCTATTTATTGGCTCTTTTCAGATAGTACATCTGGATCATTCTCTGACGGAAGGTAGCAAAGGTATCCTCTTTGTTCTTCCCTGCAACACCCAAGCCCTCCCCTGCCGAGGTAGAGCCCCTATAGGAGGCAAAAAATGAAATAAATATAGAGACAACTCAATTTCTTAGTGCCAGCTCCAATGACAAAGTGCAGGATGAATAAGAAAAAAAAAACACTAGCTGCCAAACTTTCAAAAAGGTAACCGAGTTTGTGGTTGTTGATTTGTGAGTTGTTGTGTACCTAAAATCAGCTGCAGTGTAAATTTAAGAGGCTTGCAAAAAGCACCTAATCACCTTCCCAAAAGGAACCAAACCTGCTACAATTGTAAAAAAGCCTGTTAGGAGATATTAACTTTCACTAGTTAAGCAATACCCCAGATTGCTAATACGTAAGAATTTTATTCCAGAAAAATAATCTCTTATCCTGCTCTTTCTCCCAAGGAGCTGAGTGACATTAATGAGGTCAACACATTTTCTTCTCGAAGAAGGTTCAGCAAGAAAATAGCCAGAGAATCCTCCAACGAACTCCATTATCAAGCAGGGATTTGAATTTGGCTCCTCTGAGGTCTAGCCCAACAATTTATCCATTACTACATTGAACAACAGAGGATACTCCTTCTTAAAAAAAGAGGGAGTTGTCATGAAGGCCAAACCCACAGTGGACAGGAAAGGGAATGGCCTTCATAGCCTGCTCCCACAGACACAGGTCTTCTACCATTGAAAATATTCAATAACGGAGCTCAAAGATGTAGCCATTTCTAATGCCAAACAGCTCTATGCTCTCTTCATCTTCCTTTTAATCTTCTGGCTTCCCAAAAAAGAGCAGCAAATGCTCTGCATGACTTTGTTAATATCTGCTGCAAGGTGATTTGCTGAATGCCTGTTTTCATTAGGCAGTATGAACCTCAGAAATACATTTTGGATGCGCTGCTTTATTTAGGCTTAGGGACTTGAAAAAAAATTGTTCTGAGTCACATGCAGAATCCAATATTTAAATACATAAACAAATGAACAAAATTAATTTAGAATGGAATCAATGAGAGTGATGCTTTTTTTAAAATGCTACTATACAGGACTACAAAGAAGGAGGAGAGAAGCCCAAAGTCAAATTGGTCTAGATATAAACACGAATAAGGATTTTCTGAATACCCTTGAGACTAACATTTTTCTTAGGAAAGTATTTCCAAATTTGTAAATCATGGTGAAAGAAATAGCAAATTCATAAGAGCAAGATTTCAGAGCCTTTTACATCAATTATCCAGGTATGGAAAACCATCTGGATCTCTTTTGACTTCACCATCAAATATTAACCAACCATGTATCTAATAATGCACCTTCCAACAGGGGGAAACATTCCTTTATAGTTGACCTGGGGGAGAGGGGGAAGTAGGTGTTGCATTCTCGTTAAAGGTCCCCCAGTGGTATTTTCTGGGCCGAATGTAGAGACCTTATCAGTCCAGATAAGATACTGTGTGTGAACAGGAGCAGACTATTTCGAGTCTTTGTCTTTATAATATTCAATTCTGCATTTTTTTTTGTACTGCTACAAAGCTCTGGGATTCCGATCCCCAGGTACCTCTGTCTTGTGCACGGTTGGTGGTTACATAAAGGATCAGTTCACCTGAATGAATTCTCCATTAGGACTGAAGCTGTCTTGATGTTTAAAGGACTTGCAGGAGAGGAGGATCAGCTCAACAAAAAATTAATTAAAATTAAAGCCAAGTATGTAGTTCCCAGTAAAGAGGGAGAAAGAACGAGAGTTCTCTGGTAGAAATGGACAGGTCTAGTTTAAAAAGACAGAGCAGCACAGGAAGATCTGGAACAATTCCCAACCATCTTGAGCAAAGCTGCTCAGAAAGGATGTGTTGAAGTAGGTCAGCATGTTAAGAAACAGAAAACATGCAGCTGATTCCTTGGTTGACCAGTGCCATCCTGAGACCATAGCTGTAATATTGTCTATTCTTTCCTAGACCCCCTAATGGCAAAGAACATGAAAACTGGCATCATCTAATAACCAGTGGCTGAGGCCCTCTGCTCTAACTTGATGACTATTCAGTACAAATTAATGAAGTCAGTAATGTACAAGACAAAAGGAAAATATAAAAGGCAAACAGGCAATTCTGCCAAGGAACAAAACAATCTAGTTCCTCTGTCCAGTGCTCAATTATTGCATCATTACATAAAATGATAATACTTTCTATTTACAGAGATTATCTAGAATGCGTTGAACCCTCTTCAATTGTGGGTACAGTAGAGGAAGACTGATTGAGATGAGCAAGACATTGTTCAGAAAGTTTCATCAGTGATAATCTTGCTGAGGAATCTTGGGGGTAATTCCAAGGATACAGTCTGGAAACAACTAGCTTATGATCACAGGCAGGGCTTCCCTTATGGAATTGTGGAAAATGGGGAAGGAGACTCTTTCTCCAATTTGCTATGGAATCTGAGATGAGTTAAATCCAGCAACTTTGTGCATTCAAAATATGTACTCTACTGTACAGTTGTGGAGGCCCTGATGAACCTATTCAATTACCATATACCATTAGATCCTTAATTCTTCAAACCCAACAGTGTCCTGACAGACTGGCAACAGTTTTTCAGATATCTTTCCCACCACTTTTTATCTTTTAAACAGGAATGTCAAGGATTCAGCCTGTGTGTGTAAAGCAGAGGCAGTCTATGAATGCCCTGATGAGCTTACAGACACCTACTTTGCATTCAAGGTCCCTATCTCAATCCTCTGCATCTCCAGGAAGGAATCGGAAAGGCCTCGATCAGGGGGAAGCAAGATTTAAGAATGTGTAGTCACTAGTTGTCACTGGGTTCTAAATCCAGGCCAATATTACAGTATAACCAAGAATTATAGGAATTAAGAGTCCATCATCACCTGGAGGGACACAGGATCTCTCACCCTTGGAGTAGTTAGATGAAACAATGCTCTAATGTGCTGTAAGATAGTTGTTCATGTTTCAATTACAAATTCTGCTATAAAACTGGAAGTTACCGAGGGCTGAAACTGGGGTTTTATACAATGTAGAGCAGAGGCTATATTGTTCAGGACTAAGTTACTGTTTTAAAAAGGACTAAAGGAAGGAGGAGTCAGATACTTGTTTCTCATTTATTAGGAAGACAGAAAGATCAAAAATGCTTTTAAGGTAATGGAAGATTAAAGAAAAACTCAAGAACATGTCAGCATCAAGTAAGGCAAGGGAAAGATTGCAGAAATCTGGTGCATTATGAAGATAAGCTGGACAACTTCAAAGACACTCTTATGAGTTGGGAAACTGTAGTCCTTCAGATATTGAATATGCCGTTCTCCAACATCCTTTAGCATGGATATACTGGCTGGGACTGATGAGACCTGGAGTACAATAATATTCAACCCAAAGGCATTGGACTGGCTTCAAGAGCACACAGCAGAGAGAAAATGGAGAATCATAGAAATATTTGTTCACAAAAAGGCTACCACTGAGGCAATAAATACTAACTACCCCAAACACCTCTCCAAAGGAAATAAGGTCTTGAGGTTAGCACAAGTACATTACCAGTACCTGTAGAACTCATGTTGATGTAAGAAGAATCACATTGTTAAAATAGACCAGAAGGCTTATAATCTAATATCCTATTTCAAATAATGACCATTTGATGATACAAACAGAACATGAGTACAATAGGACCTTCTTTCCTGGATTTCTGGGAAATGGTTTTCAGACGACTTCTACCTCTGATAGTTCACTTCCACAAGTCAAATGTACTGTATGGTTTGCTCAGTTTGTTTTAAAGAAACAGAGGCAGAGACCAATAACCCTGGAAAAGCAACCTTGCTGCTTGCTAATCTCAACACATATGCACACATAAAGATAAGTGTGTGTATATATACATGTCTGTGCATGTATGGATGTATACCTGTGTCTATATATAAATATAAATAAATTGTAATATATGTAACTAGAATTTCTTAAGATGGCTCCCAGGATAGTTTAGCTGAGCCACTGTTTGCTTAGTTATGTGCCTGGAGCATTTTGCTTCAAGGGCAGTGGACTGTTAGACCAAGAGAGTGGTAAGGAAACTGGGAAGACTTGAGGGTGAAAGTGTTAAGATATGAACAGACTGATGCTCGAATGGTTCAAACTGGAGAGGCTTGTGCTGGAAGCAGATGATCGGGGGATGGAACTGGAGTAAGTGGGAGACTCAGACTGGTAGCAACAAACGCAGCGGAGCAGATCTGTCAAAGAGCTGGAACCGAGATGCTGGAGTCCTTGGACAGCAATGGAAGTGCAAGTAGCGGGTGAGCTATGTTTGCAGGGCCTTTTATGCAGATAGCTGCAAAAGGTCAGTAAAGAACATGATGGCAAGAGCACGAAAGGAAGCGAGATAACAGGTTAAAGGTTGAAGTCCGGGTCTGCGCCTATGAACCCACGGCCTCTGGCAAGAGAGAAGTGGCAGCAGAACCAGAGATTTGAGAAGGAAGGGAGAAAGCGGCTTGCGCAGGCTAATGGCTTGGAAAGTGATAAAGTAGTGCTGGCACACAAGCAACAATCTTTGGAGAATGGATCAAGGTGGCCTAGAAGCCAAGGTGGAGCTGGAGTGAGTGAGTGAAGGGTCTGGAGGAATCAGATTGCCAAGGGTTTATGGATCGTGCTCATCAGATGAGAGATATATCTGAGAGCTCTTGCCAGCTAGCACTTGCTGGAAGTGCGTAAATGGCTTGGGAAGGGGCTCTGGAAGATGGTGGCTGTGGGGGATAAGTAGGGATAGGGATACTGTATTTAGTTAGGAAGTGGGTTTGATATATACTAATGTATGTGAGAACAGTGAGGTTGATTGTACATACCAGTAGGGTATAGATTCGAGTACCTGATGTTCAGTTAGACCTGCAGGAATGCCCTGTACATGGTGGTTGATGCTGGCAAGAGGTGTGTATAGCAGGGATATATAGGAGAGAGGTCCACATTTGCTATCTGGGAGTGAAATAAATGGGAGTCAAATTGAAGCAGAGAAGATATAGCAGTGGTCCCAAGTAGGTCAACACAGTAGAAAGGGAACCCACACACGGGTGCAGGTTGTTCTAGGCCAGCTGCCTCGGTCCTGGGTGGCTGAATTGTCAGGATCCTTGTCTCAAGCTGCTGCCAGTACATGTCAGGTCTGTGTGGAATAAGACTGTCCACGACATGGAGGTGAATGAATGCACAAACCTGGCATATATTACTGAGACGTGGTTGGACAATGTTGGCGATGTAGCCCTGTTGGAAATCTACCTTCTTGGGTTTCAGTAGTGCAGCAGCCATGATGCAAAGCTTGGGAAGGAGGGGTGGTCATGACTGTGTGCAAAACCATTGCAGTTACTGGGAGCTCTGCCCTGGAGGCAAACAGTTGCAGGTGCCTATGCATTAGGGACACCAGCTGGGGCTGTTGCTGGTATACTGAGCATTAAGCTGCTGGGCAGCAGCCTTTTACAAGCTCCTGAATGTTACCTCTGGGTGGATATTGGAGTCTCCAATGTTGTTGGTCTTAGATGATTTCAATCTCCATACCAGAGGAGTCTGGTATTGCTCATGGGTTAGTGGCCACCAAGGGCTTGTCAGAAGTATTGTGGTCCTGACACACACAGGAGGGCACACGCTGGATCTGATATTTACTTTGGAGCAGATGAAGCATGATCTAATATGGAAGACAATCATGTATGTCCTTTGCCATGATCAGACTACTTTCTGGTCAAACTGTAGACGTGGACTCCCTGAACCTCTGTGAGGGTGAAGAACCTGACAAGATTTCTCAACACTCCAGCAGATAGTTCCATGCCTGGTTGTTTCTGCAAAGTCTCTTCCTAGTTGCTGATCCCAAGCAGCTCCCTTTTTTAGAGAGGAGTTAAAGGAGATAAAGTAACTGAAAAGACAATGAGTGACAATGGTATACAACTAAAAGCAGATGCAACTGAGCCCTGGCACGAGCTCATGTTTGAGCCTACTTGACAGTCATAAGAGCAGTGTACCATTTGTTCTTCTCCATGCTTATTGTGTTGGCAGATTCCCATGCAGCAGCCTAGTTCAGGGTGACCTATCTTTTTTATGGATGGATAGGTCTGCAGGATGTCCAAATGAGTTCGTGGGGGTTTTTTTTGCAGAGCAAATTGCTTGTATCCATTCTACTTTAGATTCCAGTTGGACAGAACCTCCTGTGGTAAGTGACACGGCAGCTTCTACTACAATCTAGGATTTTTTTTGAGCTTGTGGGAACCAGAGAAAATGAATAGGGTTCCTGGTTGTATGAGCTCTGCCACCTGCAGGCTAGGTCCATACCCCTCCTGGCTCCTTAGGGCAGCTGGGTAGAAATTTGGAAGGTAGGCAATCCTTCTTTGAGGGAGGGTACTATGGCACCAGCCTTGAAGGAGCTTTTGGTGCATCCTTTCTTGAAGAAGCCATTTCTCTGGCTATATTTCACAACTTTCACTCTTATCTCCAACCCCTCCTTCCTAGAGAAGATTGTTGGGAAATCAGCTAGAAAGGATTCTAGAAGATTACTTAGATCCCTTCAGTCAGTATTCAGATCCAACACTGCTCTGGTGGATGACCTTCATCAGGGCCTTGATGGATAGAATGTGTGCGCACGCGTGCACGCACACACACACACACCAATCCTACTGAACTTTCTGGTGGTGTTCAATACCACTCACTATGGTATCCTTCTGCACCAGCCGCAAAAGCTGGCAGTGGTTCCACTCTTATCTGAGTGGGCAGTTCCAGTCAGTAGTTATTGGGGGGAGAGCGGGTCAGAGTTGGAGCCTGTGGTTGTGCCAGTGTAGAGCAAGCGCTAAGCGGTCCAGTCCACTCCTTGATATTATTTAATATATATTTAAAACTGCTGGGAGAGACCATCTGGGGTGATGTGCCATGACAGTTGTACCCTGCCACTCCAGGATGAGCCAGAGATGCTGTGGAAATCCTGCATCAGTGACTGCAGGCTGTTAGGGACTAGATGAGAAGAAACAAGCTCAGATTAAACCCTACAAACAAGACAGGATTACTATTCATCTGTAAACATCTGGGCTATCTGGCAACTTTGGTCCTGGTAGGGAAAAGAGATGGTCTGTCATCTGGGGGCCTTTTGGACATGTAGCTCCTGCTTGAGCAGCAGATGGAAGCCATGGCCAGGAGAACCTTTGCCCACCTCCAGCTGGTGTGTTAGTCACCTGGACCAGGAAACTTGGTGATGGTGACTGACATCCTGATCACCACTACCATAGTACCGCACGCTCGGTGTATGGCTACTCTTAAAGACAACTCAGAAGCCGCAACTGGTACAAGATGCAGCAGCCAGAATATTAATTGGTATTACTGGTTGCCAATAGGCTTCCAGGTCCAATTCAAAGTGCTGATTATTACCTATAAAGCCCTATATGATGCAGCATGGGAATGTATCAGGAACTACCTTATCAAACATGGTTCTGCCCATCCAACCTGATCATCTAGAGAAAGTCTGCTGAGGATGCTACTCCACGTATGGTACAAGGATATAGCAATAAGAACCTGAATATCTACAGGACCAGCTTTTCTAGGTAAAATCTGTTCATCCAGTAAGATCAAGTTGGAGGGCTTGCTGCAAGTTCAGACCCCTAGGAAATCTTCAGAGCAGGGACCCTGAGGGCATGTCTTCCCAGTATCATCCCCCCTCTAAAATACCCTACTCCAGGAGAGAAAAGTAGTGTCTTCCCTGCTAGCATTTTGGAGCCCTACTAAGACTGGCTCTTCTGGAGGTCTTTTAGAGGTATGGACTGTCACCTGAGGATATAAATAATAAAGACAGCATCAAGGTGTGGTGGGGATACATTGTGATGAGCCTCGTTGGTTGGATGTGCTTATTTCTGTTGTTGTTGTATTATTGGCCTTACTATTTTAACTTTTTTACTGAACTGTGGAATGTACACCTCTCAAAGACTTACAGATTGGCGCAATATGCGCGTACAAATAAATAAATAAATAGATAGATAGGCCAGATGGCAGACCTTTTCAGCAACAGCTTCCACACTTTGGAATGCACCACTGCAAGAAGTACATTTGTCCCAAACCCTCATTTCAGAAGGCTGTGAGGACTTATTCCAGTGTGCCTTTGGCCTTAAATAAGACTGCAGATGGCCACTGGTTTATCTGAATTGTTGTTTTACTGCTGTTTTATCAGTGGTGGGATATGGTTTTCCTTTGTTTTTATTTCCTCCTGTGATCGGGGCAAAATACAAATATTGATTGATAAATAAATACATAAACAAATATTAAAAACTAATCTACTTCTACATACAAAGGGACTGTGATTCAGGGAAAACAGTGTCTGGCCTATCCTTCTACACACACAAAACATTTTTTCCTGTGCTTAAACTAAACAACCCCTTTGGAACATTCTGAATGTTAACACTGTATGGAACAATGGGAATGCTATATAAGCCCTTGTTTCTTCCTTTCTGCACCAGCCTACAAAAACATAAGGGTGATATTCCATGCTCGGTGCTATCCTACCACCAATCACAGAAAAACTGGATAAGGGGATTATTTTTTTTTTTAACTGTACAAGCAGACTACAAAACATGTATTTAATTATTTCCACTGTTGGTTGTGGAAATTTCATTAAAACAATCAATATCCCCTTTATCCTGAGCTTGGAAGAAAAACTCCAAAGAAGTTGGAATTTGTTGCATCTCTAGTTACAAAAGTTACTAGTTACTAATGCAGCAACAAATACAGAACCTTATAGTTAATAAGAGAGAATAACTGGAAACTGGGCATCTGGAAAACAGTCAAATCCAAACGTGCGCATGCTTAAGTGCTTCTCTTGCCCCTTTATACATACACTTTGACAGGTTCCTTGATGCCTTTGCCATGTAACCCGAGGCCACGCCCTTCTTTCCAACCCATTTTTTGAAGGATTTGGAAGCCAATGTTCTTCTCATTTAGTCTCTTATTATAGAATTCCATATCCTTTGTTTTCTGCTGCTGACAAATAAAAATAAGATTCAACATAGTGGAACATATTAGGAGATGTTAAACAAAACCACAGCAGAGATCCCCAGTGTTTGGGGGGAAATTAGGACATTTTTCACATTTTGAATCCATATGACAGATGCTCAGAGAAAATGGCTGATGTGAGGGAATCTTTTTTATGTATGCACCAAATGGATCACAAATGGATGTGCCCAGTCCTAAAACATCCATTTACCTAAAGACAAATTTGTAACGATGCTCCCTTTCCATCCTTCCCCTCTAGCTTCCCTGGAAACTCACCATATACAAATTCCAGGTTACCTATTTTGGGGGCAGGTGGGCATATTTAGAAACAAAGCACTGAACTCTAGCCACTCATCATTTTTATTTTCTAAGAAATCTTAGGAAGGATGTACGGATGTGCACAATTAACCAATTCAGAAAAGGCATTCTGGAGAATTAGGAATGGCCCGTTTCTCTTCTTCATCAAGATGAATCTTGGCTTTTGGTTTCGAGAATTTACTTCTGCAAACTACTAAACACGGCTGGCTGGGGAATTCTGGGAGCTGAAGTCCACCCATCTAAAAGTTGCTGAGGTTGAGGAACCCTGTGCTAAACTATTCCCTAAACGGAGGGAAAGGGAATATTCTCTGGAACATTTCGTTTTCTAATCAATGAATTTTGTACATCTTTAGGAGCTTATGTTCAACTCGTATTCTTGGAAATAAAGATTATTCCAAAAATTAGTGCTTTGTACCGTAACAGCTTCTTTTTGTTTAAAATTTCTTAAAAAGTAGCATGGATCAAGAGACCTGACAGAGGTCAGAGGAGGTGCTTAGAAGTTACAACGTGGAATGAGAGGGCAACGACGACCTTGGGTGAGATTGCCTGTGGATCCCAATGGGCCCCTTGGTTTTCAGAGGATCTCCAAATGACAAAGTGGCAGAAGAGATGCTGGAGCACTACTGAAGAAGACAAAGAGCAATTCTGACCAGCACAGGTAAGAGCCTGCCCTGTGGCAATAATAGTGATGAAATGTAACTATTTCTCCACTTTTATTGTGTCTGCTGAATGCTAGCTGGCAGCCCTGTTCAGGGTGACCTAGTCCCTCTGGGGCACGGAAAGGCCAGGGGGGTATCTAGAAGGCTGCTGTGAGGAGAACATTTAGCATCTGGCACATAAAGCTGCTTGGATTCCACTCCATAGGCGACACAGGTCCTATGGAGTTGAGTGAGACACAGTCTTACTTGGTTACCCACCATGAGTTTGAGCCAGTCAGTCCTAAAGAAGTGGACAGGGTCCTTGGGGAGGTCAATGCAATCACCCAGGCTCTAGATCTATGCCCCTCCTGGTTGGTTAGGGCTTCCAGGGAGCGGTTGTGCAGTTGGACCCAAACAGCAGTAAGTGCATTCTTGAGAGAGGGGGTGGTTCTGCTGATCCTAAAGAAGGAAGTGGTCTGCCCTCTCCTCAAGAAGTCATCGTTGGATCCAAAAGAGATGGACAATTTTCATCCTATCTCCAACCTTCCTTTTTAGGGAAGACTGTTGAGAAGGCCTGTAGCTCCAAAGGCCCTGGAGGAAACAGATTATCTGGAGACCTTTCAATCAGAGTTCAAGCCAGGATATAGTACTGAGATGGCACTGGTCGTACGTTGATGATCGATAACAGGCTTGGGATAGGGTAATGGAGGGCATCCACCCTGGCCCTCCTTGATCTCTCAGTGGTTTTCGATACCACTGACCAAGGTATCCTTCTGTACTACCTCAGGGGGTTGGGAGTGGGAGGCACAGTACTGCAGTGGTTCTCCTCCTTCCTCCAGGATCATTTCAAAGAGCAGGTAGAAGCTGTGGCCAGGAGAACCTTTGTACAAGTCTAGCTTATGCACCAACAGTGCCTGTTCCTGGATCAATCACTCACACCCTGGATCAGTCACCTCTTGGCTGGACTACTGCAATACACTCTACATGTGGCTGCCCTTGAAGACTATTCAGATGCTGCAATTTGTCCAGAATGCAGAGATATGGGTAGTTATGGCTACACCCTAGTATGCCCATGTAACATGACTACTTCGTGAGCTGTACTGGCTCCCTATAGGTTTCCAGGAGAAATTTAGGGTGCCAGTTATCACTTACAAAGCCCTACATGGCACAGGACTGGGTTATCTTTGGTCCCTTCCCTGAAGCAATGTCATTGGATGGAACTTAGGAAGTATGTTCTCTGTTGCAGTGCCTGCCCTTTGGAATGATCTTCTCTTTGAAATCTGGCTGGTCTCAACCCTGTTAGCTTTTAGAAAGGCTTCAAAAACTTGGGTTTCTCCCAGGCATTAGGCCGGGATGAAAGATGAGCTGGTCTTAGGAAGTGGAGAAAGTGTCTGATGGGCCCCAACTATGTGCTATGTTGAGTTTTTGCTTTGTTCCTGCTGATATTGTTACTTTTAATTGTAATTTGGGTTCTTCTATGGCTTTATTGATGTATGCTACCCAGAGTCATTACTGCATGAGTTGGGCAGCCATATAAATCTAAATAAATAAATTAAAGAGGTGACTGAGTTCCCTATTCTGGTGCTCATGACTTAATACTCCCAGGACCTACAATGTGGAACTCAGAATGACAGAAATCCCATTCCAAAGAATTATGTGAAAGTGTTATCCTCCTTTGTGCATTTAAATGGCTTGTGTTTTCTTTGTAAGACTGTGGAACTTTAAACACTGAAGTTAGTGCTTTATTTTGCTGATATTCAGATGTATACTTCACTGCCCAGGAACTGGAGAAATGTCCTTTCTGTGCCTCATCTATCAGGCAATAATGAAAGGTCACTAGGAAACTACATCCCATGCCTCCTATAACTAGGAAGAATGTCACTAAAAACAGAGGCTAAACTGACACCTTCCAACTGCAGGGAGTTTGCTTCACCCACCACCCCTTGTCAAGCAGAACACATGGCTCCTATTAACACTGACCTGAGACTGGAGGGTAGATCCGTGACTACTCAAATTTACCTGAGTGCTTTACCCACTCCAGCCAACTGACTTGGGTGCAGGGAATCTGTGCAGGGATATATGCAGAAGCACATTCCAGCATGCAAGTTCTAACTTGCGATCTAATGTGATACCGTATAGACAGTTGAACTTAAATATAAGCATACCTAATGGAATAGGAACAAGGGTTAAACAGAAGATTTCCCCCCCAACCTTTATAGGGTATTCTACTTAGCATTACTCGGAGGAAAGCTGCAATACAAAAATCCCAGTCTTAAAGATAATCGTTTTTGCCTCACCTTCTTATTTTTGTATGCAGGATAGCCACGAGGTCGGTCATAAGAGATCCGCACTGGATCATGTACTAAAAAGCAAAATTAAAGGCCAAATCAATCCTACGTCAAACAAATACTAGCACATAATTGCACTTTGGGATTTTAGAACAGGAATCCATACAGATCAGTACTACTGTGACCAGGCAGATGCTTTCAGGAAGCCCAGACAGATCTATGACGTCAAGAGTTCTCCCTTGTTTGCCTCCAACATCAGAGGCAGATGGCCTCCAAATAAGGTGGATCCTGTTTAGCAACAGGAAGAGCCGAAGTACTGGGTCAGCCCCAATTTACTATGTAGCTGCTGTTTTTCATAACTGAAATGCAATTCTGCTTCCAAGAACCCTAGGAGGACCATGGACACCAGGAGGAGAGGAGAGTTCCTGTCTCAGAAATCTGCTCACTCAGGTTTCAGATCTGACATCAGCTGCATTCCTTGGGCAGGGGAGGGTAGGAGAGGTTGCTGTGGTTACCCGCAAGACTCTGTTGGCATTAAGAAGCACTACTCTGTAGTGGGGGTAGTTGAGTTTGCCACACAGTGGCATCCCTGCCAGGACTCCTCAACCTAACTGCTGTGGTGGTGGTGGACGTCTCCAACTGATAGTGTTGTGCAACTTCAAACTGCCTAGGAGTTCATGGCTGCCACGACAACCATGAACCTAACCAAGCTTAATGAGAGCCTGACACACTTGAGAGATCACTTACTAGATCCGTTTTTCATCTTGGGGCAGATGCAACATGATCTGAAAGGGGCAGTATATCTTAGTCTGAGGTGGCTGCATGCAGTGTGGGCTTCCTGGTACTACGTCTGCTAAGGTTTCACTATCATCACAAAGCAACATGACAAAGACTCACAGGCAACGCATACCTTCAAATAAGGCTGGGTTCATATAGAAGTATTACCGGATCAGCTAGTGGCTACATTTACATCACATGCTAAGTTTGATTAGCTTTAACTGCAGCATTCAAACATATTCTGTACTTAGCTTGTTCTGCAAATCCAGCCTATTTGGACAGTTCAGTGTATTCAATGGATTGCGTCGACCCAGAAAATGAGTTAGTTCAGTTAAATGTGTTGGGCAAAACCAGTCTGAATATAGCACAAAGCCAGTCAAAATTGGCACTGCCAACAGCAATTAATTGCACCATCTGCTAGCTTCTCAGCAGGGCTTCCTCTGACACCTGTCTGATCTTCAGCACCAGAGGTGGAGGCTAAGTGCAGCCCTTATAATCCCCTAGACTTGGAGAAAAGGGCTTATCTTACTGCAGAAGCATAAAAGGGATGAATAAACAGAAAAGGTAATAGTGTTAGAAATCCCACTGTACAAATTACTCACTTCTCTCTCTCACCCATGTCATAATTAGGACTTCAGTAAGAATTTCAGGGACTTTCCCATTTTCCCTCTCTCCGGCATAGCACAGAGCAGTACATTCACAGTGAAAACTGGAAAGCATTTAGCTCATGATTTAAAAGAGACTGGGTTTACACACTGCGTAAGCCACAGAATTGGTTGCTGGGTTTAGTGCACCCAAAGGCTATACCAAACCATTCACATGGCAATTTGGGACGATACGTGAACAAGGTCAAAGAGAACGCAGCCTAGGAGTGACACTTGAAACACTTTCCCGGCTCACCTTTTGGTTCATCTATGAGGCACACTCTCTTTGATGCTGGAATCAAGCCCACTTTCAGGGATTTGCTGCTGATTCTCTTGCGCCCAAAGGGGGCACCTTGCACGGGCGCCTGGGCCAGTGGCTCTGAAATGGCACTTGTGGCTGTGCTGCTGGTCTGTCCTGATTCAGCTGTCTTTGAATGCTCTACTTTCACAAGCCCTTCTTCCAGGAGGCCTTCTTCTGGCTCCTCAGCTGGTACTGTAGCTTCCTCTTCTTCATCTCCCTCTTCTGCTTCCACTTCAGTTTGGGGGGTCTCCTCTTCTTCCTCCTCCTCCTCTTCTTCCTCTTCCTTCTCTTCTTCCTCCTCCTCCTCTTCTTCCTCCTCCAAGTTTCCCCATTCACTTTCCCTTGGTTCAGGGCTCTCATGAAGGTCAGCAGATTCCTGTCCAGCACTGAAGTTGATAGATGGGCATAATTCGCGGACTTTCATGCGATAAAACTTGAAGGCGGAACTCTCTGGATCCTGCAGAAATCTGTGGGAGGATTTTAGGATGGTGTTATTTATTATTGCAAGTTTGTTCCACTTTTCCTCCAAGAATTCAAGGTGGCACACAAAGCCACCTCCTTCCTCATGATATTTCCTTCTGAAAAGAACCCTGTTAGGCTGGATAAGGGGTGCCCAATCTGCACTTCGCAGGGCATATGTGGCCCTCAATTCCAAACTGCAGCTTCTAGATCAGGTGAAAACTATGCAGCCAAATTTGCAGCAAATGGTCTGATTCACAGTGGTCTTATTTTAGTGTTTTCTTTTATTAAATTCAGATGCTTCCATTCTGACTCTTAAAACTACTTAACTCCTTCCCCTCAACAACCACAAAGGTGTAAAATTTTCAGCTCCATTCACCCAAGTGACATCACTCTATCACTGGCTATGGCCCATGACCCTCCAAGGCCAAAATAATATCAGAAATAAAGGGCAGCCTTGCATGCCAAAAAGTTGGTCCATCCTAGATTAGACCGAGAGACAGCAGCTAACCCAATCTCACCAAAAAAATTTAATGACTGCATAAAAAAGCAAGTGAAATCTTGTAGGGGAAAAAACACTAAGCCACTAGGTTCCCACTCGAGTCCTGCTATGTTGCCTGCGTGCGCATGTGTGCTTGTTCCTGGAAGTGATGAGTGAAGAACACCAGGACCTTTTGCCAAGAGTATGTAATCCCAGCAGGGTCCTCCAAGACCTGAAAGGCATCCCAGCTGCCCAGCTAAAGCAAGTAGGCACTTATGCCAGGCAGCAGAGATATGGAAAGATGCTGGAGGCAGATGATCACTTTCATACTGTGCAGAAGAAAACAATGGTAAACCACTCCTATGCTTTATCAAGAATCATATGGACAAACAATATAAAGTGATTGATAGTATAGTCGGAACATGGAATGTAAGAAGCATGAATGTGGGAAAGCACAACACAGTGAAAGACTAAATGAATTGACTACACACAGACATCTTAGGCATCAGCAAGCTGAAATGCATTAGAATTGGAGACTTTCAGCCAAAACATCATTCTATATGCAGGATATAAAAAACAAAGAAGAAATGCTGCTGATTTCATACTTAGGAAGGATACACTAAATACAGTTGTTGGGTACAATGCAGTCAATTACTGAATAATATCAATCAGAATTCATGACAAGTTTTTAATATGATGATTATCCAAGTTTATGCTTTAACTATGGATGCAGAAGAAGAGGAGCTTGATGGTTTTTATGGTCAAGTTCAATCTGAAACTGACCAGAACACACAAACAAGATGTGCTGCTTACAGTTAAAATAGTAAAGCTGGAAATAGTACGAAGAAAATACAGGTGGACTGTTTGGGCTAGGAATGTATGGTTGAAATGAAGCAGGAAAATGCCTGTCAATTTGTGTCAATCCAGTGATTTCTTTATTGCTAACACATTCTTCAAACAACCAAAAAGGCACCTATATCCATGGACATTTCCAGTTGGAGTACACCAGTGTTGTCCAAACTTGGCCACTTGGCTGGCTGGGGAATTCTGGGAGTTGAAGTCCACTCATCTTAAAGTGGCCAAGTTTGGGCAACACTGGCTTAGGAACATCTAATGCAGATTAGAGCGGTATATGGAAAGGGAAATGCCAGATATTCTAGCTAGTTTTAGAAAAAGCTGAGGAACAAGAGATTTTATTGCTGATGCATTCTGAATAATTGAGGAAATCAAATAATATTAATAAAAGTCAGTATGTGCTTCATTGACTATAAAAAGCCTCGATTGGGTTGATCATGTCAAGTTGTAGAATGTCCTTAGGAAAATGGAATCCCAGAACATCTCACTGCCCTCATGGAAAACCTAAACATGGGACAAAAAGCCACTGTTCCTATCCAGAAGGAACTTGAGGCTGAATTGGAAGAAGATTAGTGTGTTTTTAAAAATGGAGGAAAAAAACATCAGTAATCTGTGCTATGCTGATGACACTACTCTGGTAGCTGAAAATGCAAAAGTTCCGCAAATTCTAGTAATGAAAGTCAAGGACCACAGTGGAAAAATGGCACTACGATCAAGAAGAAGACCAAACTAATCAGAATGGGTACAGCAATGTCCTTAGGACTGAAATGATGACACTGCAGCGGTAGATAGTTTTTGTCTTTTAGGACTATCAACAGTGAAGGAACCAGCAGTCAAGAAACACACTGAAGGCCAGCACTTGGCCTTGGAATACATATTCAGATGCCATAATACATCTACATCTTCAGAGATCAAGCAGAGGGTTGTCATGTATGATGACCTGTACATGGCATAAGCATGAAGAAAGGCACAGAAATATAAAAGAGCAGGTAAATCAAAGCCACCTGGAGAGAGGAGACATAACAGAAACTAGACTGTTGTCTTTTCTTTGGTGCGAATGGAGGCAGTATATGAGCACAATAAATGTCACTGTTTATGGCACATGGAGTTATTATCTGTCATTAGGGTGGGTTAGAGTCCCGATAGAAAAGAATGTAGCAGTGCTGGGATAGCCATAGTAAAGTCAATGCATAGTATTACCAGATGTTACATTCTTATTGTAAAGGTCACAGTTTGATTTATATTGCATTTTTTATCATTCCCATGTAACATTTCTTGGCGTATATAACCCATAAACTTGCCTAGTTTGGAGCTCTTTTGAGTTCTTTTGGTCAGAAGTCCAGTGACTACTATAGTTGGGCATGCCAATAAAAGATACTTTGTTGTATCTCTCTCCAAATGCTTTGGTTCCTTATGTAAGTGGGTAATTTCCCGCACAACAGTCTGGCGTAGTCAGCAGGTACTGACTATGGTTCATTGATATAATCCAGTAGTTAAAAGGCTTAAATACTTCCCTACTGTCCACGCAAGGAAGAGAGCTTGGTATTTATATTTGTTAGTGATAAACCAAGATATGCTGTTTTGTATTAAGGCAAACATGGTTTGTCCACAAAACAAGATCTCAATATTTGGCCTTGTAGCACAGAAGTAGGCTATGGGGAAGAAATTTGTATCTTTATATAAAAATGTATATTCTATACTTCTAACGCATATGTACCACTCAGGTGCTGTAATTTTATTTATTCATCTATCAAATTTATATAGCTGCCTACCTCACGAATGTGACTCTGGGCGATGTATAATAAAACCAACAATTAAAATCTTGATAACCATTAAACAATTAAAACTTTAATATTCTATCTTAACTCATTAAATCTTGTTCCTGGTTGTACTGGGAACCTCCTGGCTTCACTTGGTTGCAAACACACGTATGTTTCAGTAAATTAAAGCAGATAAACCAAAGCAATGCTTCTTGGCTATCATAGGAAAGGCTCATAACTTGGTAGTGAAACACATGTTTTGTGCAGAATCCTAGACTAAATCTCTGGCATTTATAGTTCATGGGATTTCACTAGCACCAGAGCTGGAAAACTTGTGTTTCTGTACAAAGTTTTGGAGGTCCTCTAGAACAGAAATGGGCACCCTGTGTCTAGAGTCATACACAGTGCACACTGTAATTTCAAAGCCCTCTCCAAGTGATCAGTTCAGATCTTTGACAATAGTGATCCTCCCTGTCCTGACAGCTTAGAGAACAGGGAAGAAGTGGGCTAAAAGAGAGAATGGGCCCCACCTTCTCTAAGTACAGTGGGGGCGCTATCAAAATTTGCTTTGAACTGTATTGCCTGCTTTGCCTGCTGCGGGCTACTGCTTGTCTACACCAGCCTGATCAACTTTGCAAATAACTGCTACAGCCCTCTCCCTGAAGTAATGTATGACTCAACAATTTAAAAACTGCTCCCCTCACCTCAAAGAAAGTTGCATTTATTATTCTTGTCTGCCAGATTAAGAGATAATATAGTGTGGTGGCAACACAACTGACCAGCAAATTAAATCCCACCTCTATGATGATCCCATAAGAAGGGAACCTAGGCAGACCCCTTGCTTTCCACCTCAGTCTCCCCCTCCGTCTGAAAAACGAGATAGTAGTCAACACTCTCACAAGTGTGATGCAAGGATTTCAACAAGAACAGCACATGCATATCCCTCTGAATTCTCTAAAATATTATTAAATTATTTCAAAGTGTTTCTATTATCCATTTGGCCTTTCCATTGACTAGCAAAATTGAGGGGAACAAACAACACAGTACTCACGATAGATCTGGATTATCTGCACTGTTATCGATGCTAAACTGCTCGATTTCTGGCCCAACCTCAGCAACAAATTCAGCCAGCTTCTGAGCAGTTACCATGACTTTAGGGTCCACTGAAAGGCAAGAGAAAGAGAAAAGAATCTTCAGAAAAAAGATTTTTTGCAAGGAAACAGTACACACAGAGGTACTATCAATAGGGCCTTATTTTGAATGCTACTGAAAGGTAGAATAAATAAACCATAGGAAGCTGTTTTTCATCATTAGTCCCTGATACAAAAATGCCAAAGACTGAACTTAGGACAACCTGCATGTGAAACCTCTGCTGTACTACTGAAGCCATGACTCCTCCTTCATCAGCCTCCTCTCCTCTATCACAAACTTAGTGCAAGACTGTTGAGGAAAAAAAAAATCTTTCCCTGAGGCTCAGTGGCTCCCCCTATCCACAATATGTAGACAAATACAATTCAAATGGTGCACAAAAATGTAAATTTTTGGAGAAAAGATTAAGAGTTATTTGAGATTATTTAGAATGAGAGCCAGTTAGATGTCTAATGGCTCTAAAAAAAATTTGTGTTAAGTGCACGGGTGCATCAGAAAACATGGACTGCATTTGCATCAGACACTCTGCTATAAAGTGGCTTGGTAAACAATACCACTGCAGTCTATTTATCACCCAATCAGCCAGACTGTAATCTTAACTACAATCTATTACCATGGCTATCTTACCTTTAACATGTTTTGGTACACCATCCAAACTCTGATTGCTTACTGTGGCTACATGTGTTTTGCTAGGCAAAAAGATGGGCTGGTTGAATAGTCACATAGCAAAAACACTTTTGCAGTAGTGATCTCCACTCCCCCTGCTTTTTCTGCATCTTCGGTGGACATGCAGTGGGTTGATCACAACCATGAAGGTGGAGGAAAGACTCATCCGTCACTCACCCTATGCCTGGTAGCTTGAACCTGACTGAGCCCTCTTGTTTTCGTCTCCATTTTTTGAAGTTGAAAGAAAAAACAAAAAATGTGGAGGTACATAATACAAATGTGACTTGAGTATCTGATTTTGGCCCTAGAAGAGATGGTGGGCATAACCTGATAATCTGAAGCAGAGTAAGCAAGCTATTCTCTTGGGCACAGTTAATCCTGAAAGAAGCTCAGTGACATGGAACACGTGAGTAGAGTCACCAAAGTGACTCAACTGATAGCAGCAGCAACTATGAAAATTAATTAGATAGGATGTTAACACTCCTACTTCAGATGAATGATGGAATAAGGATTTGGGGCATGTTCTTTATGACTAGTGTTAAAAATATAAGATTTATGGATGATCAGTTGACAGAATAAAGTACAGAATGCTGGCCTTTAGTCCCTACCTTAATTTGTTCAGCATGCATCTGGACTACTTAGAGATCCAAAAGCATTCTTAGTAACTTAAGAAAACTGGCAGTTTCACTCTTACATTTAATATTGCTGGATACCCAGCCTCACTCTTGTGGGTCCCTAATTAGTTTACAATGGCTGAGGAAGCAACATAGCTTTTTTAAGGGACCAAACTGATTCATTCAACTAAATGCTAATGACTTTTACAAAGCAACAAGGAACCTGCTTGGCCTAGAGAGTCATTATCAATTAGACTAGACTATTTATGGGCTAGAAAGATCAATCAACCTTGCCTAATATGCATCAACTTCCTCTTTTCCTATGGAAACTTGAGGAAAATACCAAGATGTAGTTCTGGAAATTTGTCCTGCTGAGTAAAGACTAGAGAGGTCTGCAGGAAACAGAACAATGATTTCACAGTTGATATAATGCTATCTCCCTCTGGAAGGAATGGGCCATTGTCTTGGAGCCTGTGAGCTTCTCTCTTTTTTCTCTGATCTCTGTAAAATGATGAGGTTAGTGATGTTAGGTAATCATTTTCAGTCCTACTTTTTAGTGTGAAGAAATAGTTATCAAGCCAGTAAACCTTTCCAAAGCAGAGAAAAAACGCTATTTTTTTAAAATGGGGAATACCTGTGATAGTTCCTTTAAAAAAAGGGGGGAAAAGCATGGCTCCTGGGACTAGTAGGCTGAAGAGGAAACCGTACACACAGCAGAGGGCTCCGCTTCTTGCCTACCAATAATGGGGACTAGCAGATTGAGCACTGGGTGATCTCCATGTGAAAGACTGTGTATACTCTTGCCAAAAGGCTTGGGGTTAGTCAAAGTGAGGCTGCAGAAGGTATGCATGGATGAGTGTGGCACAAGGCCTAAAGGATGCAGCTTTGGATTGTGCACAGTGGCTAGACACAGCTAGTAACCACCCAGCATGCTGGGAGCTTCAAGTGATGAAACTGGCTATAGGCTTTCCCATAGGGATAGTAGCACTACTCAGTGATGGTGAACGGCTGTGCTGAATGCATCTGTCCTACTGCTCTGTAGGCATTCTTCAATGGCCCCTACTTAACCATGCTGTCATTTTACCCAGTGGAGCTATAGATGCCGCACAAGAAAGCTGTGCAAATCTTTGTTGAGGCAATTCAACAGCACTGCCCTGACCAATGGCCCCACACTTCATGCCACCTTGAGTGGAGAATCCACACAGGCGCAGTTCATGCTTCCATCTTGGCAAAATAATCAGCCATGTTCCCTTGGGTTGCTCTGCTTTGCAGGGTCAGTGAGGGGCACAATTTCCCTCCAGTGCTGGTCAAGATGACATATCAAACTGGTGAAAGATGCACACAGCTCACAGGACCAGGAGCACATGCCTGAATGGAATATTTAGGCTTGAGAGGGAAGGCGGTATCTATCTATCTATCTATCTATCTATCTATCTATCTATCTATCTATCTATCTATCTATCTATCTATCTATCTATCTATCTATCCATCCATCCATCCATCCATCCATCCATCCATCCATCCATCCATCCATCCATCCATCCATCCAATATTTAAGGTGCCCATGCAGCATGTGACCTGGGTAGTGAAAAACAATTAAAATTAATAAAAATAGCAGCAACAATAACAAAAAACACAAAAATGCATCATGCCAGGACACACATATCAACATTCACAACCCTTTGAAACACAGGCTTTCTAAACAACCCAGCACACTGCCTGGGAAAAAGCAAAGTTTTCGATTCCTTACGGAAGGCCAGAATCTATGGGGTTATGCTGTTCTACAAGGCAGGCACAGCAGCAGAGAAAGTGGAAAATATAGTAACACTCTTCAAATACCTGAAAGGATGTCATGCAGAAGAAAGCCAAGCTCTATCATAACCCAAGTGTAGGACATGGAAGGCAAATTACAATTAAATGTTTTTTAAAAGGCTTCTTAACAATAGCAGCTCGACGGAAGAACTAATGACCCAGATGGGGTGGGCTCTCCTTTTCAAGTGGAGGTAGAGAGCCATTTGTTGGAAATGCTCATTCTGGATTCCTGTAGGCCCAAATGACTCCTTCCAGCAATACCAATCTAGATGTAAGCTGCTTGTGGAATACTGGCCTTTCATGGAATGCCCTTTCAGAAACATTGGTGAAGCCCTGAACATCTCCCGTGGCAAAGAAACAGGTCACTTACATGGGGGATTGGGCTTTTAACCTGACCTCTGAAAACAGGCAACTGGGGCTCTACAAATTAAGGGGTGCTCTGGGAGCTGCAAAAAGGGTTCTGACAGGGCTGCTCATAGCAGATGCAGAAATGCAACCACAGCTTCCTTGTTCTGGGTACAGAAGGTTCCAGGTTCAATCTGTAGTACACCCAGTTGAAGCAAACAGAAGGTGAGGGTGACAATCTTGGCCTTTAATCAGGGGCTGCATTCTATACAGTAGATACAACCTAAATTTCATTTTGATTCATTTACATTAGTCTTTAATTAAAATCAAACTCCCTTTCCATTTTTTATTCAATTGATCTCCTGCTTCTCTCTATACGCAAAAGTTTTATTTCACAATTTTCTCACATTAAAAATGCCAATTCGTAAGAACTTCTGGAGGCCTGGGGGTCACACTGAAGGCTTTTGGCAGCTGCGTATAATCTTGAGACCTCAGGCTGTATCAACAGACTAGATTCTGGGCTACACAGAAAAATCACCTAAGCTGTTTGTGGCATTTCCTAAGAGCATTGCCTCCTCTTTGGTTTCACCTACCATCAGGGAATAGGCTCATCAAAGACTGGGAATTTTCTGAAAGCCTCAGGGAGTCCGCTTTGCTTGAAGTTTCTTTTAGGGACTGTGCCTTTGCCTGATCACTGTTGGGTCTATCACTGCTGGAACTGGAAATCTGTGCGCGTGGCGGTTGCTGCTTCAGCACTGACCCAGCAGATAAGAGTGTCTGGGTCCCAATTGTGGATTTCTTCAGTTTTCTGGCTCTCACAGCCCTTTGCAGGATCCCAGGCCTTCTCCTTTGAAAGAGCTTCTTCTTGATATTTGCTACTTTCCTCCTGTACAAAAGAATCCTCACAGCTTCTGAGATTTGCTGCTCAGAGGTCTTCTTGTCTTTGGTTTCTTCCTTTGCTGTAGACATAAGCCGCTCCATCTCATCCAGCTTCAGCTTATAATACTTGTATTCAAGGCTTCCCTCATCATGAAGAAACCTGTTTTATGAGAAGAAGATAGTTTAATCAACACTGGTAGCTAGATGGGAGATGGGAACCATCCCCTTGTTCCGTCAGGGACCTTCACTCAGAGATAACATAGATGAAGACAGCTATAAACAGGACCCCAATTCTTCCTCCTTCTACTCCTTTTCTATTTCTCCCCACTTCACAGGCTGCTGGGGAGGGGAGATTGCTCTTCCAAAGCCTGAACTAATAGCATGTAAATAGTTTTCAAATTAGGCTAAGGATTTGCTTGCACTGACTGTTCATTCTTGCTTAGAAGGCTTGAATGCAGGCCTGGATGGCCAACAATACTGGCTCTATCACCTACTCATATATAATAAGAAAGGCAGGCGAACAACTATTTAAACCCTTCTCTCCTACAAGACACAAGAGAGACTGTGGCAGAGCTTTTTATGCACCTCTGACAATTATGGCCACCTCTTCAAGTCTTGTCTTGCACATAAGTAAGCAACTGAAATTTACCTTAAGAGCAAAGGGCTCTCTCACCACTTTTCTAAATGGTGGTGGTGGTGGTGGAAGAGACTTAGGAGATTCTGAGGGGAAGGGACTACATAGTCCTTTGTCATGTCTCAGCTTGGAAGAAAGTGAAAATCAGACAGTAACATTCAGTATGCATATGTGAGTTATTTATGGACTGGTGTTTACTGTGTATGCTAAGAATAATTCAAAGAAGAAAAAAAAGTAGCTGAGATACCATGAAAACAAAGTGGTTCTATCTGAAGCCTACTGAGAGTCCCCATTCCTTGCAAGAGACATGAGTATGAACAAAACGTATTCTGTGGAAGCCCCCATTTTATGTAACTCTCTTCCCTTGGAGATATGAGTGACCCCAACCCTTCTTACTTTTCACAAGCAAGGGAAGACAGTGTAATTCATAATTCCAAACCCATGTAACTATCAGAATTTGTAACCCCCCAAAGGAGGAACTTGCCACTTGAGACAGAGAGCAGCCCCTTCAGCCAGGGACTGCAGGCATGGTCAACTAACCTTCCCCAAGAGGACACCTCTTAGAAATCACCCTTTGTGAGCTGCCTGATGCCAGTTTCCTTAACAGTGCAGGCAGCACACAGAGTCAGAGAGGAAGAGTGCTAGACTTAAAGACAGAGACTACATATGTACATCATGGTAACTTATATTGGGTAAGAAGATAAGCTACCAATAGTGGCTTAGCATTTGTCTGAATCCAGGGGAATATTTAGCAGCAATTAATTCTCCAAGAAAATGATGCCAGATACAGACATAGTCACATAGCAGTCATTCTTCAACAGTGACTCCATTGCTCCCCAATTATAGCATTTTCACTGGGTGACCACATAAACTATAATAAAGTATGCTGTACAAAAGTACTCAGAAAGCATTTTTAAGGCTGTTTCAAGGAAGGGGATGAAGCTTGGGATGGGTAATCTGGTCTAAATAAGATAAAAGGCCTCAGCTGAAAACTATGCTTGATCTAGGGTCCTAAAATTCAGCCATATTTATTTGCTTATTTAAGCACATTGAGGTATCAATGGGTTCCTGAATAGAATAGGACATCTTAAACCAGTCATTTATTTTCTAACTTACCTTGTAGAATCATCACAAAGATATGATAAAAATGGGGCTAGATATTGCCTCCAAGCTCCTTGAATGATCCAAAGACAAGAAACAAGTAAGATAAGTACCAATACTCCGGGTTGTGTCTCAATTCAGCCTTCTCTTTCCCTGTTAACATGCCAGAAACCATCGCATTCACTAGTTTTTCAATCGTCTCAACAACTTTCCTATCCGCACGCTGCGGGGCTATGCAAACAAAGAACAAGTACCAAAACAAGAAAAAAAAATTAGAAGTCATAATAACAATGAAGGTAGCAACTTGATGTCTTCCTGCTAGTAAATTTATCACACAATTCCAAAAAGTGTATGTTCATCACCATTATTATTGGTGACGTACGCAAGTCTGTTTAAGTGTTCAGTTTAATTCTGTACCATAAAATGTGTGGGCTCTATGTGCACTGAAGAGTTTTACTCTGTGCCACAGGCTACAGCCCCAATATATATCTCTTACCATTTGTACTTACCAGAGACTCAAAAACTTTACTTAGAATGTCCCCTGACTAATCACTTAGTGGCTTTTTTTAATAAATCCAGCTATTTATACATTCTTCAGTACAGATTCCTGGACAGCATAATCAACAAATCTGATTACAGAATGTTGCAGTCAACAAGCAAGTTAAGAGAAACCTACCTGTAATTGCATTTTGAATTGCCGGGGTGGGGGTGGGGGGAGAACGACAGGAGATATTCCTTAACAATAGGCTTACTACCTTCTGTTTGTCACATCATTTTTCCAGGCCTCCCCTCACATTTTGTCAGCTGACAACCTAGTTCCCAGTACACAGAGACCGGCTACTATATGTCTTGTTTAAAGAAGATGGTTTGTTCTTAAGCAATGGTATTCTTCCATTATGCATAGTCAATATTTTGTCACGTCCTCTATTTAAAGACCATGCACTGAACTTTTTTGGGAATTGGGATGGAAGTAGAGGCTGCTCCATCTACTCAATGTACCTGCTTGGAATTTCAGTACTGTATCTCCACAGATGGTGTACTTCCCCTTCCCTGGTTCAAAAGATAGACTAGTGTTGGAGGTCTACTAAATCAGGTAGGTTACAACATCTTAGAACAATAAGATCACCAACAAGAGGCAGGGGAAAAGAACAGGCTCACAAGTGCAAGCCAGTTGCAAAATGAAGGGGCCTGGGGGAAAAGCAGGTTAACTACAAGGCATGGAACCAGGTTACCTGAGGGACTGCCTCTCCCCCATGACTTCAACCTGTCCCACCCGATCACACAGAGAGGGCAGGCTCCGGACCCCCTCGGCAAAAGAGCTCTGACTAGCGGGGTCCAGAAGGCGGGCCTTCTCTGCTGTAGCCCCCGCCCTTTGGAATACCTTGCCCTGGAGGTGAAATTGGCCCCCTCACTCCTGGCCTTTCAGAGGGATCTGAAGACCTGGCTCTGCCATCTGGCCTGGGGCAAGGAGGGAAGTCATCAAGTGTGGGGTTGGCTAGCCCCTTAGAGGACTGGCATTGCTGCCTTGAACCATCGGCCTCCTGGACTTTTTCTTTTCTTTTTTGTAATTGTGTATATAGGCTTTTAATTGTATATTTATTTATTGTCTTTAATGAGTTGTGAGCTGCCCAGAGTCCCCCATTGGGGGGAGATGGGCGGGGACAAATTTAATAACTAACTAACTAACTAACTGAATGCACCCAAATGACAACATTCTAAAAACCTTATTCCAGACCTCCATTCAGAGGACTTCAGAGGCAATGGATAAAACTACCCTGCAGAGGGACAAAATCCACTGTTTCCAAAGCAGCCCAGAGAACTGATAAAATTACATTTGTATCGACTACCTAAGTATTCAACTGCCCTATTTTTTTTTTTTTGTAAATTTCAGATTAAGCCAACATTTAGTTTCAAATGACATCCCTCTCCCTATGGTTTGTTAGATTGAGGTCTTACAGTCATGCTGTGATGATTTAAGTACATAAATAAAAAACTAACAAAAAGATAGTAATTTAAAGAGCTTAACTGAGGCGAGGAGAGGTAATCCCGATACTATTAAATAAGATACTGCAATCCAGAAATCTATCAGTAGAACTCCTCTTTCTGTTTAACCTTCCAAATCAATCTACAATTTTAAGAATCTGAATGAGATATTTTTATTTTTAAGCCTTTTGTATGAGAGAAGCAGGATTTAAAAAAAAATTAAAACAAACACAAATCTGTTTCTGGATGAGTATTTCTGAATCTGCCTTAAAACTTTGGAAATGTGAAAAGCCGGCATTAGGATCAATCAGATAAATAGCCTCTTCTAAGGAGATGCCAGGTGCAACACACTTATCTTAAAACCCAAACCTTCCTTTTTCCACCTTGCACAAGAATAAAACCTTCCCAATAAAATGACAACATATGTTGAATTGGGAATGGCTGCATTATTATATAGCTAAAATAAAGTTCCAGGATGAAATGGTTACATTGCAGATAAAGAAGATCTGAGTTCAAATTTCTACTCAGAATGAAATTTTGAGACAGCCTCTCTTCCTCAACCTAGTGTATTTCATAGAGATTAAATGAAAGGCAGAACATCCCAGAACATCACTCCTGATTGCTCTGGGACATACACTCCTGATTGCTCCTCGCTCTTAATTTTAGGTCTGATTTCCATGACATTCCACTGACCCTGAGCTGGAGGACTGGCAGCTGGTCTCTTTAACTGCATCTGGCAGCCACTTTTCTCCAACCAACTTTGCAAGTTTTCTATATATTCTCTTCCAAACAAAGCAGAAGTATCAAAATTGGGAAATAAGGTAGGAGGAGGGGCCAGTTCCTGGATGCTTAGGGCCTCCAAGATTTTTTCTTGCCTGAAAGCAGAGGCCAGGGCGAAGGTTTGCCCCAAAAGGGCCAAGGATTTGCGGCAGAGGGAAACTGTAGTCTCAAAAGCAGCGGCCATCTGCCTTGAGTCACTGAAGCTATTTGTTTTGATGCTGAGCTCATAGGCATTACAGGCCATCAGCAGAGGTGTGGTGCTCCTGAGCAGGTAGTCCTGGAGCCGCATCACATACCGGTCAAAAGGCTTAATGACCTCAAAAAAACAATTCTTGGTCACCATCACCCTTTTCTCCAACAGCAGATTCAAAAACTGGCTGTCCACTTTTGGTGTTCTCAGAGCTGCATGTTGCAGTGTCTTGACGCTGGTCATACAGAAATCTTGGTGCTCAGCTTTCAGCAAGCACTTAAACGATGCCAGCATTTTGGCACAGGTCTCTGTCTCCAATGTGAAGAGCACCCGGAAAAGTTCTGAATACTCTGGGTCTCTCTTAATTTCATGGAACCCAGCCCATTTGATTATTTCAACCCCAAAATTTGCAAAAATATCAGAAGGATCTATAAGTTCCAAGTCTGGTTCCTTGATGCGGGCATACCCTGTAGATTTCAGATTTCCCTCTTGCTGTAGCCCCCTTTGAGAGGCCAGACCTGGCCTTTGGTTATGTTGGGGTCGAGGAGAAGGTAGAGTTCTCTGCTTGGAGTGATCCACAGGATTTAACAGAAGATCATCTGCTGGGGACAAAGTTTTAGTGGCCCATTTCTTGAGACGAGCAGCCAACTCCTCCTTACTTCTGGCCACGCCTTGAGTTGCCATACCACGTTTCCCTCGGGGACTTCTTCCCCTCCCAATGTTCAAAGAAGGGCTGAATTCTCTCTCAGTCTCAAGTCCATGCTCCAGGTCATAATTCTGACTACATGCAGTCCTATAATCCTCTTCCAAAAGCCCTGGTGACCTGAAATCACCCAACAGTTCTGGTGAATCATAGTCAGCATCACGGCATCTGGAAGGTTCTCGAACAGGAGCCCGGCCATATTCCCGTTCCCGTGAGGCAGAGCGTCCATAGTCCCGATCTCGGGAAGATGGACCAGCATAATCTCTTTCCACTGAAGATGAATGACCATAGTCTTGTTCGTATGAAGTTAGCTGGCCATAATCCCGATTCCGTGAGGACAATTCAGTGCTGCTTTTGGAATAGTAATCCTCCTCCTCTGTGACATGGCTGCTGGACCTATAAGAAGGCAGCGAATACTCATCTCTAGCATCTTTCCTCCAGTCACCCTGCATGAACTTCCCACCATCATGAAAATCTTCCTCCTCCTCATTGTACTGGGCCCGTGTGACTGGCCGCGAGTGAACTGCACAAAGAAACAAAAGAGAGCTGCTGCTCACAGAGGTACTGAACTTTAATATAACCATCCACTGACCCACAAAAATCTTAATTTGGAAGAGCCGAAAAAGCTTAGCCAGTATATCATACAATTCTATATTCTACTGGAACATCAAACATTACCTAATCAAAGGTAAAACAATCTGTTTAGTAAATCAGGATAATTTATAACTAAGCTGAAATTGAACATTATTTGCACTGTTGTTTTTTGCATCACTATCACACATTTCTCTGACTGGCCTTTTTGACAAATGGATACAGTTGCTACACCAAACTCACTGAATTCAGCAGAACGTCCAACCGGAAACAGCGGGGCTGCTTGAAAATAAGTACCATACAGTATCTGTATTTAGGAACTTGCAAACCTAACAGTTCAGTTTCCCTTTCTTTCTAGTGCTGCTCTTTTCTCCATTCAGACCCCACCTTACCAAAAAAAAGCATTAAATAAAATAGTGTGCTGATGACTGATAAAATGAAGAAAGAGCTAAAGCAAGGCGTAATAACTATTAGGCAGGCTAGAGTAGTTCATTTTTGTGAGGTGAGAAAGAATGCCATTGTTTAGCTGAAGGAGCCTTCCACTGTGTAAAGATTCTTATTTGAGGGGGGAAATAACCTTTTTAACACTGCATCTGGCAGAAGGGCTTTTCCTTTCCCGCTCAGTCACACTGCTTCAGATACAAGAACCCAGCAATGAATGCCCATCAGCCAACTAGCCAGCTTATAGGGTTGCACTGTCTGCAGCCAAGAAGCACAAGAATACACTTCTTCCCTTTATTCCTCCAGCAGAAACTTCTGCTTCTTGGCCACCTCTTGCCTTGATTAGGGCAATCTTCTCTCTGGCCTTCTGTCTTTCATTTACAACCAGCCCTCCAGAGCCAAAGTTATTCAGCTTCCCTGACACTCTTAACTATGTGATAACCATACAGTTTCCATACTAGAGTCACATTCAGTTCCTGGGAACTTCAGGAACAATTCCATACAGATTTGCTGGCAAAACATAGAAGTTTTTTTGTTGCTACTTAGGTTAGTCAGGTGCTGCCATCTGCTGAAGTGACTCCTTAATTCTCCTCATTGGTTCCCTGTCTGCTTCTAAATTCTGTAAAAATGTTGGTTTTCTCTTTCTCAATGCCTTTCATTGCTTTGCCTTTCCATACTGCTCTAAACTGATAACTCAGTACGTCCTCTTCTTTGATCCTCAGGTGCCTAGCTCCATCATCTCACGTTCTCTAAAGTTCTTTACAGAAATGATCTGTCACTGCTTTTTTCCTAGGGTGATTTTTTACTTTCCTGTCTAGTCTAGTGGTCTCCCATCCTAGGACTAAGCAGCCCCAATCCTGCTTTGAAGTCTTTTACATCTGAAATTGCCTCCAGAATAGCTCCATGACAGATTTCCATTACTTCTCAAAATGCATGCTTTCTAGAAATATGTTGGCATGTTTCCCAAGCGCCAAATAATACATTATTAAAAAAAATCAGATTATTCTATTGCACACACACACTTCCATCTCCCCCTTCCTGCTGCTTCCATGAATATACTGTGGTCTATAAACCTCTTGAGGTAAGTATCTGCCAAATATATATTTTCTTGGAGGGGGTAGCAAACAAGTAGCAAACACACCGAGGAAGTTTTTTACCCCACAGTAGGCTATATGGAGTGGCTTCAAAGGGGAATAACAGATTAAAAGACAATCCTTCTTCGCAATCCTTCCTTTCATATAGTTCCAGAGATACTCAGCTTTGGAAATTGGTAGCCAGCTTGAAGTTATTTCGTGCATATACAACAGCAAAGGAAGGTTAAGAAAAAAAAAGCAATGCAAAAGAACAGGAAAGGAAAGCCATAGTAATCTGAGTTGAGTCTCCAAGCTCAACGTAAGCTTCACTATCACATGACAGCGAAACAGTGTTATATAAAAATATAAGAGCAGCATTGCTACATAAGATTAAAGGCTTTTGATTTCCACTGCCACTGAGGGTAATAATAATTTTGCAAGGCCCTGAAGACATGGTTTTGCCAACAGGCATGGGGACACGGGAGCATGGTGGAGCCGGTGGAGTGGCTCTGCTGATTGCTTTGATGAATGGGATTATAGGCTGTGAGTTTTATGTACTTTATGACTTTTTTATATGCTTTTACAGATAGATTTTAAATTGTTGTATTTTTGTTGCTGCTTTTATATTTGTTTTGTTTGTAAGCTGCCCAGAATCATATATATAAGATAGGCAACTATATAACTTTGAATAATAAATAAGTAAGATGCCCATGAAAGTGCACAATCAGGAGAGGAGCACGATCACACTTCCACTCAGAGTCCTAAATAGGTGGCAGTAGTTGACTTCATAAAGATTAGAGAGGAATTTGGCCAATCAGTGCTACCTCTAAGTTGGTGAAGAGCCTCATCGATTGGATCACTTCGGTCCAGACGGTATCGTTTTGCCTTGGCTTGCATGATTGCTTCAAAAGACTCCCGTGTCATCCGTCGGGAGGCCATCTTGACTCTGCAACCAAAAGTGAGGAAGCTTAAGAATAAGCATTTGCCAATGACATCTTTTTATGTCCTAAACTTTCATGAAAGACAGGTCTAAGTAAGATTTCTAGATCATCAACCATTCAAGCCCAGACCTGCTTAGATTCAGCAGAAGACCTGTATTTTATTGTGGGAAGAATCAGTCACATGGAATAAAAAGCAAGGGTTGTAAGAACTCTTGCTTTTACTGTGAATAAACTGGGTTGTTTAGAGCACTATCTAAACTCAATATCTTAGTTTAGTAACATTACTCTTGACTGCATCAAGATCACTGGAGGGAGAGAACATGAAGAAAAGCACTTAATTTCACCCCAAAATCCCAATGCAAATTTATTATTTTCTCACAAGAATTGTGAATGTATGTTATATGATCTATGGTGCCATTTTTTTTTTTAGCATGATTGAGGGTTACAAACTGTGGCTTCCCACAGCACCAATTCTGTCAGGACCATAACACTACAGGATATTAAACAAGCTTATAAATTCCAGAAATCCAAAAATGAAATTATACTTAACCACCAATCAATACAATTCATTAATATTTGTATACATGACAATCAAACAATAAATGGTTAAACATTTAGCACATTTAATTTAATGAGACACAGACACAAAGAAGAAGTTCAGAGAGTAGCAGGGGAAGTGGGGTTGTGTCAAGAAGCAATTCACTTTACATGGTGTATAGTTTACACACAAGACAGAAAGAGGGAAAAAAAGAGATTCTTGCCACAACAAAGAAAGGAAGAATTTTTGAGGCTTCCTGCCACAGCAAAGGAGAAACATTTCTAATGTGCAACTCATACATACATGCTGGATTAGAGCACCTTTTGCACACACAGGCACTACTTCACTTGGGAAAGGAGAAAAAAAAATAGAGAGAAGTGGCAGAGTGAAAGAAAAAGAGTAACATTTCTTTACAGTGCTGGACTACATTAACATACAGTTCTGGTCCTATAAAGCTGGTGTTAGATACATCACCTTGCCAACAAAGATCTGCATAATCAAATCTATGGTTTTTCCAGTAGCAATGTATGGCTGTGAGAGCTGGACCATAAAGAAGGCTGAGCGCCAAAGAATTGATGCCTTTGAACTGTGGTGCTGGAGAAGACTCTTAGGAGTCCCTTGGACTGCCAGAAGGTCAAACCAGTCAATCCTAAAGAAAATCAACCCTGACTGCTCATTGGAAGGATTGATACTGAAGCTCAAGCTCAGATACTTTGGCCACCTAATGCGAAGAGAGGACTCTTTGGAAAAGACCCTGATGCTGGAAAAGATGGAAGGCAAAAGAAGGGGACAGCAGAGGATGAGATGGTTAGATAGCATTACTGAAGCAATGAACATGAAATTGAGCAAACTCCGGGAGGCAGTGAAGGACAGGAAGGCCTGGCGCAATATGGTTCATGGGGTCACAAAGAGTTGGACACGACTTAACAACTGAACAACAACAAAGATACATCCTCCAACATATGGAGAAGGAAGACAGAGGGATGGTTCTTTGGTTGGATCTGCTCAGTGCACTCCTTGGCTTTCTGAAATCATAGTTCTCCCAGAGCTGGGGACTCAGACCAGGTCAAAGGATGGGCACTGGTATACTGCTCCTTTGTCTGATTTTGAACCCAGTTGATCAGGCAAGAGCCAGTTTGGTGTAAGGCACCAGGTGAAGGCACCAGGCTAGAAACCAGGAGACCATGAGTCCTGCCTCAGGCACATAAGTCCTGCCTTAGGCACAAAGCCAGCTGGGTAACCTTGGGCCAGTCATCCTCTCTCAGTCCTAGGAAGGAGGCAATAGCAAACCACTTCTGAAATCTTTTCTAGAGAGGCAACATATTAGAGACATTGAGTTCAGCTCCTGTAAGGTCCAACAACCTCCTTGAGGCTGTAAAAGCCCAATTCTGTGGACACCCCTAGTGGGGCTCTGCTGCTTGGGAAGTCACATTGGCTAGGCTCCAATTTGTGTGGATATTTCAAAAGGTTTCTCTCTAGGACAAGCCAAAGGTTGGGAAGGGTATAGGGGAGCTTAGAGTTGACTGCCCAAATGCAGTTCCCTTTAGTGGCTTTAGTCACTGATGGGGGAAAAAACTCAAAGTGACTTATTCCTTCTCCTGGGCTGGGGAAAAGGGAGATAAGAGGAAGAGATTCTTTAGCAGAATGACTAAAGGATGTTCTAATTCTAATCATGGAATTTTTGCCCTTAGGCAGTATCTCCAATTTTACAAGTGTTAATCAGAAGGTGAGAATTATTAAGAGAGTTTGCCAGAGAATGGGGGGATGCTTGCAGAAGCTCACATGTACATCTTGGGAGTGTCTTCTTTAAGTTTAAATAATGGAAAAGCTTCTCTTTTGCCAAGCTGGAATTGAGACTCTCTTTTCAACTGTAGGATATCTTACCCAACATATATGAAAGCTTCTTCACAATTCCCTTTGCTGTTTACAACTAGGCATCAATCAGTAATACCAAATTCTCCCATTTGCTCCTATAATCACTTTTAGGGACAAAGATTACCACAATGGAGTAAATTGCAATAGAAAAAAAAAAAATCATGCTGCAGCCTAGAAGAATTATTCATTAAAAGGATCAAAAGCAATTCACACTTGGGCTAAAACAGAATTAATTAGTATTTGATCAGCATGATGAATTTCTAATACTGCTTCAATTCCCAATTCTTAAGAGATTTTTAAAAATAGTTAAAGAATATAGAGTATTGAAAAGAGAGGAAGAAATAAATCATGCCCTTGTATATGAAAATAATGACTAACAAAGAAAAGTATAGGGTCAAATGTCATATTATATGCAAAGACATAAATAATAGAGTTCAGTGACTAGTTTAATTAATGGCTTTTTCTCTGGCCATGAACAAGGTACTCCAATTAGAAATGACATTTGTAGTTACTTTTAACACATGCACTATATATGACACTTTCATTGGCAGGACATTCTGAATCTTTGATTATTTTAGTTGCCTTTTCTAAGCTATACAATATCTTCCCTCAGATTAGCAATTACAACTATACTGTATTTTGAATTCTGGTTCCAAGCTGGATTTGTGCAAAAGGCATTTGTGAAGTTGGGATTTTTCATCCAGTCCTTTTCCTAATACTCCTAGGCTGTCATGTCATTTTCCTGCATCCTTCCTTCAGTATTTCAGAAAGGCACCTTTATTTAGATTTGAGTACAATGCAGTTTATTTAATTTAATCAATCCACAGAAGTATTGATTTTTGTCAAAACCTTACATTTCTCATTTTTTGCAATTTCACATTCATTCCCCACGCTGAGATATTCTGAAAACTCATTGGCAAAGTTACCTACAGCAAATCCAAGGTCTCTTTTCAGAGAAAGTGAACAGGGACTGAGGACAAAAACCTCCTTCCATATAATGCTTTGTTCAGAAGGATTCCATATTACTCTTCAGCGATGTTACCGGGAAACTAAAAAAAGAATGAATATGCATGCCAGAAGTGGTGGGGGCTGTAGTCAAATACATCTAGAGCAGGGTTCCTCAACCTTGGCAACTTTAAGATGGGTGGACTTCAACTCCCAGAATTCCCCAGCTGGCTGGGGAATTCTGGGAGTTGAAGTCCACCGTCTTAAAGTTGCCAAGGTTGAGGAACCCTGATCTAGAGGATGCTGGTGGAGGGGGGGGGCACTGCAAGGTAATAAAACACCCAGAATGCTTTTTTAAAAGCCAGATTCTTCAAAGTTCTCCTCTCAGATCGCCACCCAGGTCAGGTCCGATGGTGAGGGAAAGCACCGGCGGGCGCGGAGAAGCCTCCAAGAATTACTCCGCAGAGCCAGGCAAATGTTAAATGTAACAATTTCGGGGCGCACCTTTCAGAACAGCTGAGTCAGACCTCAACGAACAGACCCTACTTTTTAATATTTACTCTTTGAAACTAGCCACCTGCTGTGGACTGCAAAAGAGCATTTTCTGAAAAATCCTCTTAAAGGCAGAGGAGCAGGCCAGGCTGGGTTTTTCTGGTCAGTTGACCACCCTGCCTGAGCAGAGGCATTTTTCCTCGCCCTCACCGTAGGTCCGACACACACGTATTGGGGCCTTGAAAGAAGAAAGCCTTTTTTTGCAATCTCCCCCCCTCCCCCAATGCTCCGACTTCTGCTGCTTCTTTACCCGCAGAGCTTACCAAGCGGCACGGAACAAGAGAAGCACCCTCAGCAACCTCTAGCATAAAGCAACCTCCATTAAACAGCGCCGATTTCTTCTGCGCATGCGCCACGCGCCCCTCCCCTCTTTCCTGCCTGCATGCGCCGGATCTTCTTCCCAACTGCTCTCTGCGGCGGAAGATTTGCACTTTCCCTTTCGCACGCGCAGAAAACATCGATCTGTTCTAACTCGCCCGGCCCTTTTAAAAAAAAAATCCCTTCAACGCGCGCGCACTAAACTCCACCGCGACCCGACTTCGTGTGCATGCGCAACCAGGTAGTCGGTAATGGACTCAAATGACGCTATCCAAAAACGCATGCGCAGAAAACATGCTTCGCTCGTGTTTCCACCGCCGCGCATGCGCGAAGTACTGACTCGAGAAAAATTCCTTCAAGAAACACCGTGATGGAAGAAATATATATATATATATATATTTTAAAATTACATCAAGTTATCTTTCTCACCCGTTTTAAAAAGAAACCAAAGCCGATGGTCTGTCAAATGTGCAGGCACGGTTATTTCGACAATTTAATTTAATTTTAGCCTACCATATCCAGCTTGCAAAAATTTGGACAACCATTAGGTGGTAGCAAAGAGACAGAGATCCTCGCTGCCTCCTAATGGTCCGCCGGATTCTTGCAGCCCAGCTCTGGAAGGCCTACGTTAACACTCGCTTCGCCCTCCTCTGGAAACCCTAGCGAAGCCCTGGCGTACGCATGCGTAGTTCGAATTCCCTTTCCGTGCGCTGCCATTGGAGAATCGCTTCCCCTGCATCACGTGGCTTGGATTGTATGGTGGCGAGCTGCAGCCAAAAAAGAACGCGACGCCGCAGCAGCTGCGCCCACGCGTCTTTTTGTGCACCGCCGGCTTTCGGTTTGCTGGCAGCGGCGCCGGACTTGTCGCGAGGACGTATACGGCAGGCGCCGAGGGGCACAGCAGGTAAGCAAAGCCGGGGGGCGGCGGCTCCTTCGCCTGCCTGGAGACCACTGCTGGGGGGGGGTCTGTTTGAAAGCTTGCCTTTGCTGTTCCTCCGCGAGGACCCTAACGAGAAAGAACGCTGGCAGGCGCGCTTTGGCTGGAGTTCTTTATTCCAGTCGGAATGGGAAAAAGCTACGGGCTTAACGTCCAAAGGCAAAGGGGTGGATATTATTTGCATGCCCCGGGAGGCGATTTTTCATTCTGCGTGTTATTTCCCTTCTTTTTTTCCTACCAGCTCTGCGTGCTGACCTTGAGGTGCTGTATCGCATATACAGTACATCCCTTGTTTCTTTTGAAAACCTAATTCTGTCCCTTCCCGTCCCTCCTTATCCTCATAAGAACCTCGGAGTCTGCTCTGTTTTGAACCCTCGGATGAATCTTAAAAGAACCCGGGGGCGATTGCTTCCTATGCCACGGGGTGATTTGTATTTAGGCTTCGTAATTTGATTTTTGTAAGCCCCTTGTCGGCAAGGACTAATCTGCCTTGTCAGATTCCTGACAGGGCTGGTGGTACGGTGGAAGGGTAGAAATAAACCATTTGTTCCTTTACCAATATAAAGTTGATTAGAAAAAAACTAACAGCTATTTAGGTTAGTCATCATGGAGAAAATCTATGTGACTGCTAAGAGTCCGCACCACATAATCAATTTAGGTTAAACATTCCTTAGGAAGCGATATGAATCTAAATTCCAACAAATAAGAGCCCACAAACTTTAATTTCTAAGTAACGATCTTTGGATCAGGTCTTAGCTCACATAAGACTTATTTGCTAGGAAAGATGCCTCAGTAGCAGTATTAGAAGATGCGATGCTTGCCTTTCACTAACAATGTGCTACTGAAAAACATTTGCCCAGATGTTCAGAAGATTAACAGCTGCGGTGTACATCTTTGCAATTTCCTAGTCATTCTTGCATTTTGTTGTATTTTAAATATTGCAAAGAGTCATAGTGGTTTCAGTTAATGAACAGAGCCTAATATTTCAATTATGTGCCCCCACTATTATAAGGTAGGTATTTTTATGACATTCCATACCATATCTATAGTTGTTCTAGAGGCTCCCTGTCCCTAACACTCAGCAGTGGTCTTTTTTGGAGCTGCAGTGAATAGTGGGATATAAGGTAAAACTGGGTTGATTTGCAAAACCACCATCAGACGCAATACTTACTTTTTAGAATATGTGTGTTTTCATGTTACGTTTACTTTATTAAACATTAAACATAGTACACAGAGAGGAGAGATAAGTCTAAACACAACAAGAGCAGTTTAAAAAAATACTGCCAGAGTGGTATATTGATAGCTTGTCATTTAGATACTATATTCTGATGGATGACCTCGCCTTTTTAACCATGTTAGATGTACACAGTGAATTTCAGAAGCATTTAATTCCATTTATGAAAGCTGGTCCCAAACCTTAATAAGCAGTTTAATTTACCTGGGTCATCTTTGCAGCTAAATAAATGTAGGCTGTTATGATCTGTAAAAATAAGCATATATATTTGGGCAAATCTCTTTGGGGATTGCAGTCCAGTTTATCAGATGCATACAATGTCTTGCTGAGCTGTAGGGATCTGTGTATGTATGTATGTATGACTGGAAAGGAGAATCATAAAAAGTGAGGTCAGAGAGAAATGAAATGCAGTAAGCACAAGTGATAATAGCTGCATTATTAACAGTGGCTATTTACAAAGGCAGGTGATAGTGATAATGCATATATCCTTGCATGGGTAGACTGTCTGTTGAACTATTTCCCGTAACAATTTTTTTTGTAAAGAATAAAATATATAATATTGGTTCCTGCTGGTATGGGACTGCTCTTCCTTAAAGGCCATATACGCAACAAGATCAGGACAGAAGTCCTTAATTCACAGTATTCTGTTAATACTGTAAATGCAATGCAGATCTGAAGTCCAAGTGGTGTGCGGGGGCAGCAAAACTGGAAGCTTTCAGTACTATTTCTGCAAACCATAAAGGTCTTGCTTGCTTGAAATGATAAGTTGTCAGCATTACAGCAATCAGTATACATGTGCCAATTTGAACAACAGCCTACTACAGATGGGTGATTTTTATTGTATAATGTAGTATAAATGAATGTCTTTCCTTGATTATGTTAAATCATGGTTGTACTGAAATGCAGATCTTTAATGATGGTCAGTGTTAAGCCATATTTGGGAAGGAAATTTCTAGGATGTTTCCTCTTGCAGGGATGACCTCCTTGGGGCATTCTGCCAAACCACCTTTGGCATAGCTGAGCATGTTTCTCTTTCACCTTCTTTTTGGGGGGGGGGGTTACTCCAGAAAAAGCAGCCCTGAGCTTCTGCAAAGGAAAATCCACTCCATGTTGCCGGAGGTCAGCGTTGAAATACAGAGATGCTCTGTTTCCTTGCATCAACGGAGATCATTGCTCTATCAAGCATGATACTATTTATTTCTGTCTCTTCTGCTGAAATGAAAGACCAGCTGCTTTGAGCCTTTTCCTTCTCAGCTTTTTCCAGATAGCAGTCATTTAATCAAGCTGCGGCAAAAAGAAAAGATGAGGTTCTGGAGCCATTCTTTCAGCACTGATGAAAGATCACCTCCACTGATCTCTGTCTATTCCTGAACTATTTCCTTTCTAGTTGTTCATTCTAACTACTGTTATTTAACTTTCAGAAGTGTCTACCTTATTCCTTTTCTGTCCCCTTTTTGCTGTGTTCATATCTTTTCAGACTGAAAGCCAATGAATAGAATCTTATTTTTATTGATCACATGCTGGGCCTTCACTGCTTCTGGAACCGTCTTCACGTAGAATCTGTCTATCCCATACACGCAGCTGGGAAGGCAGATTTTTATCCCCTACCCAGAGGTTTAAGGATTGTGGGCCTGGAGGCAAACCTTCTCAGTTGCAGCCCCTCACTCTGGAATAGCTCCCTCCATCCCAGATTTGAGTGGCTTCCTCCCTGCTAACGTTTAGGAAGGCTTCAAGATAGTACTCTTTCTGTAGAGTTTTTGGAACAGTGCCATATGATCAGGGTTAAGGATGATGTCAGGTTTTATATATTTTTTTGCGGTTTGAGGGTATGAGTTTTATTGCTTTTATGAAAATCACCCTGGAGTCTCTGTAGGAGGAGACCTGTGTTAGTCTATGATGGCAAAAAATCTGGAGTCTGGTAGCACCTTTTCTGACTAGCACATTTTGTTAAAAGACGTAAGCTTTGGTGAGCTGCAGCTCATCTCATCAGATGCATCGGGTAGCTAGAGTAGAGTCTCCGACGAAGCCGTGTACAGATACAAGTCATAATATAAAACAATTGCTCTAACAGCTGAAGGGCAGGAGAGGGGATTTTTTGAAGAAGAATCTGGTGGCTGTTTTCCTGGGTGTTGTGTAAGGTTCCCCTTCTCCTCCTGTGTGAGATTAGACTTTAAAACCTACCGCATGCGAGCAGATGTGCTCCACTGAGGTAGGGGCATTCCATTTATATAGGAAATTCGGCTGTGCTAAATCTGGGCACACCTGTGCATTCACATAGCATGTTTTACCAGCTAGATAAAGACCTAGCAGATACATTCCTAGCATGGTCATCTTGGCTAGTACTGACCATTTTTGTTTGTTTGTTAGTTTATGGCTGTGTCTATTGTGTGAATCCAGAAAAAGGGTTAATTCAGTAACCAGTATGTTCTGTGAATCTGTCCATTGTGTTGTCAGACTAGGCTGGTAGAACTAATTCTGGAGACACTGAGGCACCAGCAAAACAGGAATACTATAGAAATGTTATGATGGTTGGTGGGGATGTTCGTTTTTCATACTTGAAAAAAAAAACTGGCGTAATAATAGGATTGCCTATATTCTATGTAGTCCAGTGTCTTGCACCCCATTGTAGTTACCCAACAGTTAAGACATCGGTTATGTCTGTTCCCTTCTGATTGCTCCCAACAGCTGATACAGAGAAGTAGATTGACTCTGTGTGTGGAGTTTCTGTTAATCTAGAGTTGTTAATACTCATGATAAATCTCACCTCTAAAAGTCCTGTAAAATAATGGCCATTGCCATATCTTGTGGTGGCGAATTCCACCTGTTCATTATGATTTGTGTGAAAATAGGGTTTATTTTCTTCCTCCACCGTTGCATGGCCTTGAATTTTGGCTTTTGGGACAGAGGGAAGAAACTTCTCTATCCACACTTCTCTGTTCATAATTTCCTAGCTTAATTTACTTTATTAAGCCAGTCTCCTTTTTAATCTTTCTGTCTGTCTGTCTGCAGGCCAGAGGGGTGGGCCAAGCAATATGGCAGCCAAGCGGATTACCCAGGAGACATTTGATGATGTGGTACAGGAAAATATCATTGAGTTTGGAATGGATCCGGAAGAGGCAGTGAATGAAGCCATCCAGCAGTTTGAATCTCAAGGTATGGCATGAAGAATGGGAATATCAGCCTACATGAAATGTCATCTTTTTAGACATAGGCATGAGTTCCAACAGTCATCTTGGCTTCCCAAGAAAATTGGTGTGGCTTATGGCAATCAAAACTGCAAGGCTAGAAAAAAAATCCTGAATGAATGATCTGAATTTCATGTTTAAAATAAATATCGTTAGAATATGCTTAGTATATCAAAGTGTTATTGTGGGAATCTGATGGCATATAACCATTCTCAAAGATGTTGGGAAAGTAGTTCCATAATTTCACCTCACAAAATATATCTGCCTTGCCCATATAGTCACCCCAAAGAGAAAATAAGTTACCAATTGATAATACCAAGTATCTTAATTGTCAGGAAGTTCTCCAGTGAGATTTTTCACATGGTGGACAAGTTTCCCTAAAAAAAAAAGAAAACTTTTCCCATCATAGTCAGTCTTCAGTACAGCTTTTAATTAGGTTGAGATCTTGGCTAGCCTTATGGTACCTAAAATCCAATGCATCTAGAGGGCACCAGGTTGGGGATGGCTGCAACAGGAAAATTTCTCTGGAAGTGCTCACTCTGATACATCATTTTTATCTCTCCTTCAGGTGTAGATTTAAGTAACGTAGTAAAGATGGCACCCAATTCGGCTTCTGAGAATGGTCAAGAACAGAAGCACGTGGTTTTACAGGTGAGTAAGATGATGCTGTCCAGGAAAGGGCTAAAGACTGTCCACCGGATCCAATCCGTAGGTTTAACTAGCTCATCATCCTGTTTCCTGGTAGATCAATGCAGTTGGCTCTAGGAATTCACAAACATAGCACTGTGGATAGAGTTTTTCTTTCGTTTGTTGCTTGCCCTCTAGCAGCTAGATCTTGATAGTAAACTGCCTCGGGATGTAGAAGCTACACGAGCTAGCCTTCTTTAACCTGATATTCTCCAAATTGTCATGGGGGCACAGTTCTTGGACTGGGGTCACATGGTACTCTTGTGAAATAAGTTGTGGGTACCTGTAGATAAGTCAAAAATCCAAAGTATACTCCATCAACTTTGTCTTGGTAACTTTCCCCAGTCTTTAAACCACCAGGGCTTCATCCACACAGTCTCAAGGATTGGGATGGGCTCACTCCCATCTTCAAGATGAGAGGAAAGTATGGCAATCTGAAAGGTGTTATCCCCACAGTGTTTCATGTGCTGGCCACCAGAGCTGCTGCCCTCACAGGAGGATGGCGTGGTTGCAACTACTGCTGCTGTCAGGGAACAGTGACAGTGTTCTCCAGCAACCACAGTGGAGCAAGGAAGAAGGATGTGCGCTTGTCCTGCGGAAGAGGCAGAGCAAAAGCTTTGTGAAGTTGCACGTAATTTCAGGGCACAGAGTATATGGACTGCCTAGAGATTCAGGTCTGGAATGATGGGAGTTGTATTCAGCACTTCAAGAGGACATCTGCTTGGGGAAGGCTGCATTAAGCTATTAGAAGAATTGTCCTAGCTGGATTCATTCAAGTCTTTCTCATTCTTGGAGAGCTCCAGATATGTGGTCTTCCAACTTGCATCATTCTCAGTGAAGGCCAGTGGTTTGATCCACACAGCTAGGAGAATCTCAAGTCAGGGAAGGTTTATCTAATTCTGGGTTCTTTTCTCGGATAAAGCTAGATGAATCCAATAACTCTCCATTCTGGTTTGCACCTGGCACTTGCTTTTCCCCCCAGAAGCAAATGGCTGTAACCATAAAGCAGTGTTGTCCAAACTTGGCCACTTTAAGATGAGTGGACTTCAACTCCCAGAATTCCCCAGCCAGGGAATTCTGGGAGTTGAAGTCCACTCATCTTAAAGTGGCCAAGTTTGGACAACACTGCCATAAAGATTCAGCGTAGTACTGATGTTCCTTATCCATTTTTGTATGTATGTTGCCTATATATTTATTCATAATATTTACAAGTACCCTTTTTGAGACAGACCCCATAAAGCAGTTTGCATAAGATCAGTACAATAATAAGCAGTAATAAAATGCCTACAGTAAACAAAATGGCAAAGAGTGGAATATTTTAAAACCCTCTTTAAAAATCCTGGAGTTAAAGAAAAATAGAGACGTGTGGTGGGGAGAAAACATGCAAAACATGGAGAGAAAAGATGCAAATTAACAGAAGGGATTGAAGCCTCTGCCATCTGTTTATCCTCCAATTCTGGAAAGGATTTTAGATGTTCTCCAAATGACAGCAGAATTGAGGAGGAGGAAGATGCAGTGCAGAGAATAAAGTGAGATTCTACCCTTTTTTTCCCCTTCTGTAGATATTGGACTGTCTCCAGAAAGCTGTCATTGATGCTGATTCGAGCAAGGTGGATGAATCTTTGGTGAACTTTGCCAGGCAGTGCAGACAGGAGCTGTCAGTCCGCTACCTGGCTGGCCAGAAGGGTGCCTACCCTGCAGTCCTGGCTGCTTGTCGGCTGGCATCAGAAGACCGATGCTCCCTTTTGAAAGCCCTCCAAGCCCTCTCTGCCCTCCTGGATGGCCAGCCTGACCTCCTCGATGTGCCCGGGCAGGAGCTGCTGCTGCGAGTGCTGCAGGAGAGCCGAGATGACGCTGACCTGACTTTGGCTGGGGTCCGCTGCATCCGATACGCCTGCCTGAAACATGAGCAGAATCGGCAGGATCTTGTGAAAGGGGGCATCCTTGCGCTACTGGCTGAGGCTATAGTCCGACATGGGGACCGGGCAGACGTGGTCCGGGAGGCCTGTTCAGGGCTCCGCATCATGACCTTTGATGATGACATCCGGGTGCCCTTTGGCCATGCCCATGACCATGCCAGGATGATTGTGGCAGAGCATAATGGCTTGGGAATCCTGATAGAGGCAGCCAAAGGTAAAAGTATCTCCCTGCTCATGTGCTCTCTGTCTCTCTTTTTATTTATTTATACTCCAGGACAGGGGCATAAAGTGCATAATGTGCACTATGTTTCTTTCTCTATGGCTTCTTTTCCCTCCTTAAGCTGCTTTTTGCAAGTTGCTGAGAGGACAAAGAACCCTCACCTTCCCTCCAGCCATGAGAAATTTGATTTAGTTGGGCATGTACTTCTACCTCCATATTGTTCGACAGATCTACGCCACAGTTTATTTATGTCCTTTTCTTTATGCTACCATTTGGTTCCACGTAGAGCTCCTGAAGCCATAGGTGCTAAAAGTGTGAGTTTTATTTGTATTTGTTAATAAGCACTTCAGGGACCTGAATTCTGAAGCCCTTCCCATGTACCATGCTTTATTGTCACTTCTGTGGAATTGTACTGTACAGGCAACCCTGCTAATGCTTCGTCTTTTTTCTCTCCTGGTTAGCCTTCACTGATAACTGTAGTGTTTTGAGTGAAATCTGTGCCACTCTGGCACGCCTGTCTGTTCGGAATGAGTTTTGCCAGGAGATCATGGACCTTGGAGGCTTAAACTTCATAGTGGCACTGTTGGCGGACTGCATTGACCACCAGGTATGAAGAACATTGATAGATACCGTGTACTGTGTCAGATTATTTTGTTTCTTTACCCAGGGTATTGTGAACTGTAATGGCCAGTAGTTATCCAGGTCTTCAAACAGAGGAGGATCTTTTATAACTCATGCTGAGTAATAAACTATGCCTATGGCTCAGGAGCAAGCAATGTTGTGGTTCTTGGGGACCTAACTATCAGCTTTCACCCCCTTCAACAGGACTGAAACCACTTAAAAGTTCACAAGAAAACCCAAGAACCAAGAATGAGTAATGCATACTGAAGAAAATTTGCCATAACCAAAAGAATTTTAGCAACTGTGGTTAATCCAGAACTAGCTTTGTTTAAAGAGAATAGGTCCAAACTTTGGCACATTTACCTTTTCATTTTGCCCTACCTACTGGACTACTTGGCCCACTGGCCAGTTTCCATTTCTCCTTTGTTTTTGCAATGGTCCAACTTGTCTTAGTTGGTCAACTAACTCTCACACTCTTACTGTCCGTTTTGGAGAAGGAAGTGACGAGGGTGCCATGAATAAGGGCATAGGTTTTGGTTGTGGGAAAGGGGTGATCTTAAAACAGTTAAGCCTATTTTAAGGCTTACATTACATTACAGTTTTAGTGTGCTCCCAAAGTAGCAAGAGAAGGGTGGCCCAGTTGGAGGAGTCTGTAGCAAGAAAATCTGCAAGCCCAAGGAAGAAGTCCAGTGGAAGCTGATATCTTTTGACAGCCAAAGTCAAGTGACTGGGTACCTACAACACTCTGAACCACACAGTAGTAATCCTGGCCTCACATGTACAAGAACATGGTAGGCCCACTGTGTATTGATTTCAAAATGGTCTCTGTGTGCATGAACGATGAGTGTGCGTCCCTTGTTGCAGTGGGGCCATACTTTTTTTTTTCACTGTCACTGGAATGATGGAGTCAAAATGTTCTGCCCAGTTATTTGGGATCGGTGAGGTTAAAAGTGTACAAAGGATGCCTTATGTCTTGCAGAATAATGGCACCCATGTTGCCATGTGAAACGTGCCAGAAATGGGAGGTGGTGGGGTGATCAGCCCAGTTTGGAACTGTTTTTTGGAGCATTTTAAGGCATCAATTTTATTCCTACCCCCCCACCCCAAAGGGAATAACGAATATTGGCCCAGGTTACTCTTGGTGCAAAAGTTGTGCAGGCTTCATGTGTGTCCCACAAGTTGCACATGAACAGAATATTTCAATTTATAGATAGCTTTTTCAGAGGTAGTGATAAAGGGGTGTTGAAATTGCTCATTGATCGACTCCCTATTTCACTTTTATCAGTGATTGAAAGGGGGGAGAGGGATCTTGCAGTGGCTTTTGTCTGTCACAGGTCTGTAGCCTTTGGTTTATTTTCTTTTTAAACTCTAATGTATATTCTGGGCTTCTTGAGGACTCTTTATCATTCTGTTGCAAATTGCAGGAGCTGGTGAAACAGGTGCTCAGTGCCATCCGGGCCATTGCGGGTAACGATGATGTGAAAGATGCTATTGTCAATGCAGGAGGAACTGATCTCATTGTTTTGGCCATGAGCCGCCATCTTGGCAACCCCCAGGTAGGTTGAGAACAAGGGAGTGTTTGCACCCAGAGAAAGTAGCTGTTTCAAGTGGTCTAATTGGCTACTCCTAGATCTGTTCCTTTTCTTGGCATCTCTGCCAGCACTGGTAGCCGACCATGAAGTCCATCTGTTGCAAAACCAACAGGAATAACTCCCCTCTTTTCTTTCTCAGTGGGAAAATTGTGATCATCTGATATTTCCATTTAGGTTAAAAAAAAAAAAAAACAACTCCAGGAAAGGCATCTGGAAAACTGAATTTGAACTCTTGATAAGGTTGGGTATTCATTTGATAAGACATGCAAAACTATAGGAACTGTGTGTTTAGTTTGCTTTTTTTTAGTGTAACAAATGGATGTAATAAATAATGAATAATAAATGGATGTAAACTGGGTCCGGGTAAACCGCCCAGAGTCGTTTCAACGAGATGGGCAGTGACAAATTTGATATATAAATAAATAAATAAATTTCTGTAACACATTCATGCTCATTTCCCTCTCGGTTAGGAGTTGTGTTACTTTCCTTGGAATCAACTCATATCCCTGTTTGATATGATGACAACAGCCAAAATTGAGATAAAAGAAAGATGACAAATGTAACAGAAGGAATAAAGAAAAACAAAGAAGTCTTGGCGGGTGAAAATGTATGATATTGCAAGAAAAAAAAAAGATGCACTTTTTAAAATTTTAAAATAAAGATGTCTTTATTTTAGATCCACACTGAGTTGCTGAGAGTGTAGCAGTAGACCTGTAATAGCCTAAGTGATTATAAAATATATCAAATATAATTCATTACATTTCAAGTCCTTGAAACTCTATAAAAGCAAAATCTTTGTTTCGCTTCACACACTGCACTAGCCCATGATGTAGTTTGTTATTTTGGTACAGGACTCTATTTGAGATCCCCCTCACTCCCTGCATGAATGGCTTAGGCCAGTGTTTCTCAAACTGGACTTTAAGATGGGTGGACTTCAGCTCCCAGAATTCTCCAGCCAGCATGGCTGGCTGGGGAATTCTGGGAGTTGAAGTCCATCCATCTTAAAGTTCCTAAGGTTGAGAAACACTGGCCTAAGCCATCTTGGCTTGTTCCTATCCATGGTTTAAGAGGTCCTGGCTTAGCATACGTGTAAGCTCAGGCATTGAAGGTTTCAGTATTTGGAAGCTGGGTATCATTTTGCTAACAGCTCTGTTGCTCCCTGCTGCCAGGTGTGTGAACAGAGTTGTGCGGCATTGTGTATGCTAGCGTTGCGCAAGCCAGAGAACTGCCGAGTCATCATGGAAGGTGGTGGAGCCCTGGCAGCTCTGCAGGCCATGAAGACACACCCCAGGGAGGTTGCCGTGCAGGTAACAACCTCATTCCCACACCAGAACCACAACTCCTTTAATGCTTTTCTGCCAGCCCAAAAACAAACAATGGAGACAGCGCTCCTTGGACAAAACGACAACCTTTGAGAAAAATCGTACTACAGAACTGATCTGTAACTATGGCAACAGTCTCTGATTTCTAACTGAATTTATAGAAATATTGTGGTGGAAGCCGTCTTCCTGTTTTTCCCATGAAAAGCGTTCCTGTTTTCTTTCCTCATTTCTAGAGTGCTGTCAAATAACTTTTCTGGCGGTTTAGAGGTTATGTTGTGGTGAGGTAACCTGGATTTCCTTCTGTTAGGCCTCTCATTGTCACCATGCAGCCTTTCTGGCTATCCTATTTCCACATCTGAGAAAACCTCAGGGAAGGACTGTCCCCCCAGGAATAGACGGGTGGAAAGCCAGGCTGCAGATAGTTTCAGATTGTGAAAGGAAAAGGAAAACACTAGCTAATTTCTCTTGACCACTAGATAATCGCAAGAACCCTGCTTCCTTCCCCTGACAATGTCCCTGGATTTTTTTTTCCTCATCAAAACCAATGTTTAAATGTATTATTTTTTTCACTTTTAAAATGTATTTATTTGCTGGGCTTATAGGGCACCCCAATCATTCTGAACTCTGGGAGGCTGACATACCTTGTTCTGTAATAAGATTTAAAATGTAAATAAATAAACACTGTCTCCTGGGAGCAAAATAAGAACTCTCTTTAAATAAACCTCTAGACTGCAAGAAAACCATTCTGAACATAGCTCTCAAACCTGTGGGAAAAGCCAGGTTTAATACGCTTTCAAAAACCCAGCAGGGATGGGAACATATGTTTTCCATATAATTAAACAAGGGTGATAAAAATGCAGAGTAAATGTTCAGAATGTGAATAGTACCTAGTACTTATTAAAGAATTGTTATATGGTCCTTATCCAAAAATTCTCAAGGGTGGCTTATTTGTGTTATAAAAGCTGTACCTGCCCTCAAGAAAGATTTTTTAAAAAAGGTAATTAATATATCTTGCAACCCAAACCTAAAAACATCACAAAAGATCTGTCTGTCAGAGAAATTAATTTCAGCCCTGGAATCCTGGAGTAATGTGATGGTTGGGTATGTGAACCATCACTGAAAGTGTGGTAATATGGGACACCTCCTACCGGTTTACATTCTTAAGGGAGTGAGAAACTGAAGGGAGATGGATTTGGGGAGTGTGGATGGAAGGATAGGTCTACAAAAAGCTGGGAGTCTAGCCCTAGGATAGCCTCTATCTTTCAGAGTGATAGATTGATGGGTGTCTGTCTGTTTGTCTGTCTACCCCCCTACCTACCTAACACCAAGGAAGGCAAGGGTTGACAGCCCACAGATATGTTACAGTAAAATGAGTTACTAATACTCATTTTATGGTATGAGCTATGAGAGTAATCAAAAAAGTTGACTTGAACTGTATAGTAAGGAAACCTGTATACAACTCAATTAAAGTTACAACACTTAAGTTGTAGTTAGAATTTTTATTTATTTTATTTTTTATTTTAAACCAGAATCCTGGTTTAAAAATTAAAAAAGGGACTGTGCTGCTCGGTATCTTCCCTACATTCCACCAAATCATGTTACATCAGATATAGGTAAAGAAATAAAGGAGGAAAAATAAATTCCAAATCAAGAAAGGGTTTGGTGGTAGCAGCAAAACCAGTAGATCCTTTAGAGCAGTTTTTCTCAAATTGGTGACTTTAAAATGGGTGGACTTCAACTCCCAGAATTCCCCAGCCAGCAGCATGGGGACTGCTTTAGAGGATCCCTAGGTTACTGGGATTAGATGTTCATGCTGAAGCAAAAAAGAAAAGGAGCCCAGAACAGGGAGGATATGCAGCAGATCACTGCAGGAATTCTGCTATTAGACATGAAGAGTTTAAGCTTTATTTTTTGGGTGGGAAATGATTTGGAGAATGGGAGGAGTGTAAAAAGAAGCAGGGCTAGACAAGGGTCTGCAGCTAGATTCCCAGATGACTTGTAGTTGATTATCAAGGCCTGAGCAGTGACAGAGCCTACTTGATTTTGTAGCTACATGGACACAGCCATGTAATTTTCTTGGCAGTGATACAGAAGGGGTTTGCTATGGAAGCATTCTTCTGGCCCTAACAGAATGAATGAATGAATGGTTGCTTGGTTGCTTGGTTGGTTGCTTGCCCTGGAAGGAACTTATCATGGAGAGCACCAAGCTGAAAAGGCCCTAGTAGAAAAAGACCAACCTTGCAGGGAGAACCTCTACCCCTGTTATAAAGTTTATAGAGTGTGAGTCCTGGATGATCATGTCTGTCTTTCTCCTTCCTTCTCTCTCCAGAAGCAAGCTTGCATGCTGATTCGCAATTTGGTCTCGCATACTCAGGACTTCTCCCAGCCCATCCTGGAGATGGGAGCTGAGAACTTGATCACCGAAGCACGGGCAGCCCATCGGGACTGTGATGATGTGGCCAAAGCTGCGTTGAGGGACCTGGGCTGCAAGGTGGAGTTGCGGGAACTCTGGACCGGCCAGAAAGGAGGCCTGGCACGTTGAAGTCTCAGACCCCTCCCTGGGGGCAGCACCTGTGGATGCGGAGTAGGAGAGGGAAGCGAAGATTGGAATAAATCCAGACCGAGCAGTTGAGAGGGGAGAATGTATTGATGCCTCTGGAAATGGGTAGGACGTAGTTGCTGCAGCAGGAGGCACGTGCTCTCTGCCACGCTCTCTTGCACTCAGCTTCTGGCCCAGGCTCCCTTTTTGTCTTGTTGGCAGTGCCCATGAACCAGCCCTCCTCTCGAAAATAGTGTGGCAATGCGGCTGCAACAGTGCCACCATGCAGCAATGCCACCATGTTCGGGAAAGGGAAATGCCTGCAGCGTGTGTACTAAACACTAGCTTCTGTACAAATTGTCTCAATGATTTTAGCAAAAAAAAAAAAAAGAGGGTGAGAGAGCAGGTGGTGGGACCCACATTTTGCTTATGTCTCTGAATACTTCCCTCTCCTGCACTGCAGATCTCTGTTACTCAACTAGGCCTCTGTTACTATGACAACAGTTAGGCTTACTAGCTTCCTGCTGTAATGCTTCCATTTGTTTGAATGTGCTGCCTGCGATCCTGGTCTACTTTTTGTCCTTAGCCATTCCAGTTGTTTCCTCGTGTCATCATGCTGTTAAAACTAATGCATGCTGCCTTTTTATTTTTCTCGAATTGTTCCCTTCCTCCCCTCATTTTTTTGTAATAGCAGAAATGTCAACTGGTTAGGGGCAGAACAAGGTTAACTAGTGTGGGATCCTACCATTCTGCACTTTGAAAATCTCTGCATTCCTTTTGAATATGTATTTAAATCAGATTTCTAGCCCATGGGGGCTGTGGTTTGTGTGTACTCCAAGAGGTCAGAAAAGAATAATGATCTTTTCTTTTCTTTTTTTTTCTTTTTCTTTTTCTTTTTCTCTTTCCTTTTTTCTTTTTTTTTCTTTGCTGCCTGCCTTCCTGCCTGCCTCTCCCTGTGATTAGTAAAATCCGGGATGAGTTAATTCTCCAAAATGGGACTGTTTGAATAAACCAGTGTAATTTATGCAAACTGCAAAGTTTTTACTTTCCTTGATGTAGAATTTGGGTTGCCTGTGCAAAAATTGATATATGAAATATAACAAAAAATACACAGCCCCATTTGTAGCCAGGTTGCTTCTACTGTGTCCCGACATTGATGAAAACTTTTTTTATTTTTTATTTTTTTTGGTCATAAACTGGAGTGATAGGAGACATCCTACACATATACTTCATTCTGGACATGTCACGTTATTTAACCAGACAGACTGGTTATAGCCCAATATTGCCTACTCCAACAGTGATTTTCTAGGTTCTCAAGTAGAGAAAAGTCTCTCCTGTTGCTTATTCCCTGATCCTTATTAATTGGTGATGTGCAGGATCAATCCTTCTGCAAGGAAAGAATGGCTATAACATTGAATTATATTCTTCTTCCTAAAGATCATCATCTTCCCAGTTCTAATCAAAGGCCTGATTTAAACAGGAAAGTGTCTTTCATCAGATGTAACTAGGTCAATATTGTTTATTCTGCAGTTCATTCTCCGGCGAACTTCAAGTGGCTCTTCTGTATCTATTGCCTGATCCCTTTAACTGGAATATCTGGGCTTCAACATGGAACTTTCCTGTAACTCTTTTCTGAAATCAGGCCTGGCAAGAATCAGTGTGTGAGCATAGTCAATAGCACACGGTCTGCTAGCATCATCCAAGTGTGCAATTTACCTTTCTTTCTGTCCTTGTGGAGTAACTGGCTCCAATTTTGATATGCCAGAGTGTATGAAGGTACTGCAAAACAATTGGGTGGGTCAAGATCCTAGTTCCTTTCCTTTTCCATGGCTGATATACTGACCTACTTCTAGGAGAGCCTTTGGCAAATTTTGATGATTCAAAAGGAGGGTATATTTGTCATCTTTGAATGGGGAGTGTTAGTTCTGGAATTCTGAGAGTAAGTTATGGATACTTACAAAACGGCTTCCAGCAGAGGGGGTGGGGAGCTTGTCTAATCACAAAATGCCCATTTATCAGAAGGCAAACTGGTGAAGTTTCTTGCTGCCATTCCTTCTACTCCCCCTCTCTAGTCCCACATGGTCTCTGCCACCATACCTTACCTTTATGCTTTCTCCTGGCAAGGGCGAAGAGCTGAGTTGCATCTCCTGATCTTTTTTTAATTATCTGAAAATGCCTGTAGGGCCCAGATGTTGTCTTGTCCATAAGGATAATGCTGGAAAAGCATTTTAAGAAAATCAAGTGTGGAAGGTTACCCAGTGAGTGCTGAAGGAGATGTTCTTTGACCCACACCTCGTGGGCATCGCATGGGAGTCTAACCATAGGCCATGTAGTCCGGAGTACATACTTTAGGTGATAGAGTTTGGGCAGGTCAGTTGTAGAAAATAGAACACCAAACTTTTTCTCCACTTGGAAGATTCACCAAAGGCTTTTCAGATGTTCTTGGTCTTATCAAATGTCATCACTGGAATTACTGGGACATTCTGTAAAGAGTGGCTCAGAGCAGGTAAACCTTTGCCCTCTAATTGAGAGCCTCCAGATGTGCTCATTGTTTATTTTGGAAGGCCTCTAAATAGGTCTCCTTGGCTATTGTTCACATTGCAGGCTTAAAGTAGTTTACTTTAGAATTAATTAAGCGAGCATCTTAAGTAACTCCATTTTCTACATTTATACAACACACTGAAACATAAACGAACCACATAGACTGAGTTTGCTCAACAGGCAGACTAACATGTAGCTGACTAACTTCTAGTACTGTGCCATGCAGCCTAAGTGCCCATACGGGTAAAAATGTTATTTCTCAGCCAAGAATGATCCTTTCTTAGGGATGAAACATGTTGGGTTGTACTGAGAACTGGATTTGAAGGGCAAATGAAGGGTTGTGGCTGTGTAATCCTAGAAAAATAGGTAGTTTACAGTGTTCCCCTATGTATCACAAATTAGAGTCTGCTCTTCAAATCTGTATTTTGCACAACCCTAATGCTAGCAAACACCATCTTAAAACAGATCTTAAACCAGAGCTCTCTTGTAAGGTGAAAAGCGGGGGGGGGGATTATTAAAAAAAGCAACATAGTATGCTCTGTGCAGTTTTGATAAGCATTTCTCTAAAGAATACTGTTTATACAAATGCTACCCAACTGTTCATGGTCCCCATCTAGCCAATTAACCTATTTTTTTTATGTGATTCATCTAACTTAAGTCCCTCCAGACATTGCAGAAAGCCATTAGTCCCTGCCAAAATGTGCAATAGTCAAGAAAAAGGAGGAATGAAATGGGAGATACAAGGCAACAAAATCTCCATCTTTCTAACTTAGTAAATATAACTTCTCCAACCTAGTGTCTCCGGCTGCATTAGCAAGAAAATTTGGAATTCATAATTGGAGGGCACCAGGTTAGGAAAACCTGTTTTAACAGATTAACTATTGAAGCCTGAATAACTAGCAATAAATATCCATTTGCTCCCTTTGCTCCTTAAACCTAGAAAGTACAAATCTGGTGTATGACACTGTATCCAAACCAACATTTGAAAGCAGCTTCTTTGTATTTAGTGGACTTCCTCAACCTGAAAAAGGCAGGACCCTCGCCTCTTCCTTTACCATATTTGGCTTGTGGGGCAGAGTGATAATTGGGTTGCCCCACCAAACACCCAGCCTCTGAGTTCTCTGGAGTTCCCAGTACCTTCATAGTGATGGCAAATACATTCCAGTCTTTTTTTTTTTCCCTCTCTCCCTCTCTCTTTTTTGCACAAAAGAGGAAAGCAGAAGTTTTAATGGAAACCATCAGTTTCTGAAAAATATTCCACATCCCCGAGGAGCTGTCTCCTGGTTCCCCCCCGAGGTGGATCACCAACCTCAGGGTGGTCTGGGGTGAATGCGGCTGCTGCGCAGGGTGAGCCACAGTCTTATGCGAGTGGTCAGCGACTGGCTGCTGCCTCCTATTTCAGCTTCACCACTGGTACTAGGCTGTGGTTGTGCCGGGGGCGGTTTCTTGAAGATCCTCCAGACCCAGGAGACGATGGTGTGGAAGCTGAGACGGGAGGAGGTGGTGTGGGGTTCTGTAGGACTGGGGGGAGACTCAGCGGCTATGGTGGAGGGCACAGCAGAAGGCAGCTGCCGAGGGCTCAGCTTCTTTCTGTCCTTTGCCAATTGGACCTGCAAGAGAATGAAAAAGCCACTTTCTACATCTGTCCGTTAAAATCTCCTTCCAACTTCTGCTCAAGGTGTTCTTGAAAAGGGCAACTATGATGGAACTGTGAAGCAAATTGGACATTCTGGGTCTAGAAGTGGCCACAGAAAGTTTCAACAGAAGAGAATATAGCTCAGGGTTGAACTGTGGAGTCCTTGGGGTTCTCTGAGCTTGTTTGTTTTCTTGCAGACGTTTCGTTACCCGTCTAGGTAACATCTTCAGTGCTCTGAAGATGTTACCTAGACAGGTAATGAAACGTCTGCAAGAAAAAAACCAAGCTTGCAGAATCCCAAGGACTCCTCATAGAAAGTTTCTCAGCAGATCCCAAATGAAACGAAAACGAACAGTGGTTCTTTGCACGTGTGATGAGGAAATAGACATCTTTCTTAGCTGCTGTTGAGTATATAAGTCTTTTAAATAAGTAAATGTATGACTCAAGCCAGCTTGTGATCAAAAATAAGAAAGACCATCACATCGAGCAAAAAAGAAGCTGGCACATCCGGAAAACAGACTAAAAGGAACCAAGAAAGCTCAACGTTTATCCTAGCCAAGGACTGGGAAAACAGCCAGGTCTTCAAAGACTTTCAAAGCATCATCATGGTAGGAGCTGTACAGATCTCTGGGTAGAGGACAGGGGCCACAACAGAGAAGATGTGCTTCCTGGCTCTGAGAGATGACACTGCTTAATCAAAGGGACCCAGAGTGCACCACTTGACCTGATTTCTGCCTGAATAAATAGGGCACTATTCATATTTCAGGTTTAGGGTTTCCTATGGTGTTTTCCTTCTCAACAAGGGTGTCCTTACAAAGGCAAATGGTTTACCGCAGAACTAAGACTCCAGAGCTCTATGTGCTCTCAGACAGCTGAAAATTGCAGCAACGTTTCTGAGCGTTTTGAGGCAGGGCATGCATGGAAACAATGGTTAAAACAGGCTTAATGTTACTCCTAGCAAAAAAACAAGCAGTCCTGACCTTTGCCAGTTTTGCATCATCGCTCGATCATGTCTCCTTTTGCCTTTTAACCTTTGCCCAAAAACATTAAGTGTGGGTCCTGCCCACTCAAAGATAACTCATGTATGTTTGGAGAAGAACTTAGTAAACATAATTTTTCAGAAGGAATTTGGCCCCAAAGTTACTGTTTTCAAAAAGAAACACAAGCTTAGTTGTTTGAGCTTGATGGTATAAAAATAGTGATGGAAGAGTTTCCCCACAACAACATCCTGGAGATAGGCTGGCCTAAGTCCCTGAGGCAGTTTCCATAGCTGAAGGAGATTAGAATCAGATTTGTATGGGTCATTAAGAATCTTTGGGGAAACCCTGACCTGATTCACAGGCCATGTTAAGCCTTGCGCTCATGATGTTCATATGGAACTGAAGTTTACTTTTCTGGAGGTTTTATCTGATGTCTTGGTGTCTTCTTGTCTATATTATTTTAAGAGTTCTTCTGCATACCATTCTATGGGTCTCTAGCTCAAAGACGTAGGTAAGAAATCAAGTTAGTACTTTTAGGCTGTTTTCCTTCTGATTTATGTGCAGCATTTTGAAAAAGTCCTGTTGCTGATTTTTTGGAAACTTTTCCCCTTTCTTAGCCTTGATGTTATGCTGTTTTAACAATTATTTCAGCGTTTTGAATTCAAGGCTTTTGATTTATCTCTCCGCTGCTAAGCAACTTCTGTCACTGGGCAGTTTATAAATGCAGTCATACACATATAAAACATACAAACATTATCTATTATGCCATTCCCTTCCAGGTCAAGCAATGCAGAAAAAAGGAATAAAATACAGTTAAAGAAATTAAAGACATGGTACCAAAAAAAAAAAAAGTGATATAGCTAAATCTGGATTACATCAACATAATTCACTATCTCTCGATTCCTTTCTGTTCATGGAAATCATCTTTATTTCTGCCATGTTCAAATACTGTTTCATACATTGTTTTTTATTCTTTAAACTTCTCACTTCCCTCTTTTTGAGGATCTCATCAATTCTACCCAACCACAATTTTCTTGATCTTCCCCTTCCTCTCAGCCCATTCATTCTTCCTTCATAATCTGTACTAGTTTTGTGTTTTGATCCTCATTCATTCTTTCTATATGATGAAATCACCTCAAAGTATTTTTTTCGCACTAGTCACTCATTTTCATATTCAGTCCCCTTCATTCTTGACCCTTCCTTCCTTGTACATTTCTCCTGACATAGTCTCAACAAAATAAGCAGACACACACTCTTATACACAGCCATTTTTGCTCTTTTTGACAAGCATTCATTCTTCAGAACGTACTACCTTTCTACCAGCTATTGCTCATCTTAAAAAGTCGACATTTTCTCTCCCTAAGTGCCAGGTATCTACTGAACCTACTAAACCCCTTCCAGAATCTCTCCTTTGGGCTCCATGGGGTTCATACTGACCTGGGTATTCTCCCCTGCTGCTTCTGTGCCATAGCAGCACACCTTTAGAGGTCCTGTCTTCTCCTCTGGACTCGGGGGCAACGAGCGCTGGTCATGGAGCAGTGGCTTTAGTTCTATCAATGTGGCCTGCTCCTTCTCATCTGCTTGGCCACTTCTGTGCTTCCTTTTCTGGGGAGATTTCCTGCTCACGTTGGCTGTTGGCAGCAGGAGGCTGTTCCGTGGCACTGAGGCTGGTGGCTCTTTGGGATCAGTGAGCCTTGCACTCAACTTGGATGGGGAGTTCCCTGGGGTGCGGGGCTTCAGAGTTCCCTCTTGCTCCTTCCGAGTGCTACCTGACTCTTGGCCACTGTTGATAGGTGGCCTCAAACGCCTCCCTCCAGGTCCTTCTAGCTTTCTCCCACCAGATCCAGGCCTGGAGCCACCACTAGGTTGGCCATGGGAAGAATCACAGAGAGCTACTGATACCTTAAGCTCTTTTAAGTGATTGTTAGCTTCTACTCCCCTTTTCTCTCTGCCAGTGGCTTCTTCCTGTAGAGACCCATCACACTGCACACAGGCATCGCAGGGACTTCCTTTCCCCTCACTGTGGTTATTAGTGTTGGGAGCCTGGTACCGGGGGAACTCCACATACGTTCGATAGCAAGGATAATAGCCGGTGGAAGCACTGGATTCCTTTAGGAGGGCTTCTTCATCACACAGATAGTAGCCCTCATGGTCCACGGGACTGCTTTCAGGGCAGCTGGACTTTGAAAGATTGGTCTTTGGCAGGAGTTTTCCATCGGATTCAAAGCTATCTATCAAAGACACCTGAGAGAAAGACATTTCATTTTAAATAAATACCATCTGAGTCACACCATCATAACTGGTTCAGCTTCATCTGACTTGGGGCGCATCAACTAAATTTGAAATTGTCATGACTCTTCATGGGAGTACATCTTCATTTGTTTATGGCTGATGGATAGGTTTACATGTTTGCCATAACTAAGGCATCTTAGAAGTATCACTTTTGAGAAAATTGGAAAATGAATGCTGTGGTGGGTGTGGCATCTTTCACAAATGTAAATGTGCCCTCTTCTGAGATTGCATACAGCACCCTGGAATGCCCTCCACCACCCCCACCCCCAGCTTACTTTTTATGGTTTTCTCCTCGAAAAGCCCTAGGCTGTAGCCACCCTTCACTTTTATTTTCTAAGAATATGAAGCATGCTGGCTGGGGAATTCTGGGAGTTGGAGTCCACCCATCTGAAAGCTACCAAAGCTGAGAAACACTGATAGGAGGTATTCAGTATGAAGATGATGTTGGAAGCTGACCCATGAATCTATAACATGCCAGTCTCCAACTAATTTTTTTTTTATAAATTAAAAGAATCTTTTCAAAACCAGTGTCATCCAGTGAACTAGCAGGTTGTCTTCTACAGATATATGTCCATACACAACAGGTTGCTTACAGTTGCTCATGTCTATCAAGGAGGTGAACTAGGAGATGACTGCTAAATGCAGCATTGATGAACAGCGCACTGAAAAGAATACAACACCACAATCTGACAGTTTATCTGTTCCGTTCCTAAACAGGAAATGCTTATTTATTTTACAGCTCATGTACAGTTCCTCCCTAATTGTTAGGGAACTCGGGCACAAGATGTGACCACAACCACTGGCTTAGAATACCCAATGAAAATAATACTCTTTAACACTTTCTGTCTTATTTATGCAAGAAACTTAGGCCTACTGCAGTGGTGAACGCACTGCTCCACATGAAGGAGTTGTGAATTGCAGGGAAATTGTGATGGAATGGAATTATGAAGGCCAGGCTCAGGGAGATAAGCATTTTCTTAGCTCGACGCAGGAACGTGGGAGCTACAAGAGGATGGGACTGGCACCTCCCTGAGGAATTCACACTCTTGTGGCTGGCTGACTTGGGAGATGGGGTTTCAGTCTGGGAAGATTCTTGCTAGAGGTTGTAGCTAATAAACATAGCTGAACTGATTTTGCATTGTCTCTTGGAGTTCCTTGGGCTAGGCCTGACAGAAATACTGGAATAGGAGAGTCTCTCTGGAAGATTTATCTGCCATATTTGGCTTGTTTCGTTCTGGAATGCTGATGAGATATCTTGAAAATCTTCATTCCTAAATCCTCTGACAACTAGCCAAGACAATATAGGTTGTCTAGTATAGATTTAGATTTAACACTCACCCCTTTGCGGTCATCTCCAATTAAAAGAACTGGCTAGCGGTTAATAATTCCTCTTTTTCTGCAGCAGAACCTCAAGAATTCTTGCTTTAATTCTCTGTCAGATTTATTTATTTACAAAAGCTTTACACCACCCCATCGATTGATTCTGGACAATTAACTATAAAATAAACAGTCCATAAATGAAAACTCACCCCCCTCAACCAATATAAAGCCACAAAAACCTGACCACCTAGAAACCATCAGCTCAGACAAAACAACAGGTTAAAAAGAAGAATCTTCTGAAATTTCTGGAATGCCAATAAGAAGAGGACAGCCGTATGTTTAGGAGCAATTGATAATCGGTGCATCTTGGAGAATGTCTTCGGGCCATACCACTTTCACCTCTGGCATTGATGGGACCTTGAGCAAACCCTCCTTCATTGCACTCACAGAGCAGGCAGAAACATTTGGGGCAAGGTGATACCTGATGTAACCTGGCCCTATGCTGTATAGGCCTTTATAGGTGACAACCACCACTTCAAATTGAGCTCAGAACCCTACTGGTGACCAGTGTAGCAATCACAAAATAGGGGTTATCTTGCAATAGTGGATTCCACACACTGGCAATATGCCCACTGTATTTGGTACCAGTTGTACCTTCCAAGTTATCTTCAAAGGCAGCCCTGTGTAGAATTTGTGGTGGTAATCAGGTTATGTGGTGATAAGAGCATTAGTTACCATAAACAAGGCTAGGTAGGGCTGTAACTGGCCCAGCAACTTAAGTTGGGTAAAGGTTCTCCTGGCCACGGATTTCACCTGCTGTTCCAGCATGAGCTGTGAATCCAAGAGAATCCCTGAGTCACAGACGTGCTCTTTTTAGTGGGAACATGATCCTTCCTAGAGCCAACACTGGTATTGACATTTCTGGAATGCCTAGATGTTTACAGATGAACAGTACCTCCACCTAGCTATAGTTTAAACAGCCTCCAGACGCTGGGTCAAAACTTCTAGTTTGCCCAAGGTGACAATATAGAGTTGAGAATCATCCACATATTATGATACCTTTCCCCAAACGGTCAGATTACCCCTCCCAACATTTCACAAACATGTTGAAAAGCACAGAAGAGAAGTCTGAACTTGGTACTTGACAATGGGGCAACCATAACCTCAGTCACTCCTCTCCTATGACTACAGACTGCAACTGCCCACTCAGAAGCAGAGTCACCATAAAATGATGCTCCAACACGAAACCCTTGTCGATTGGAAAGTCAAGCTTCTGTTGTTGCTTTTTAAAATAATCCAAGAGCAGTCCTGTTGACCAGCAACTTGATTTCTGCCTTGACCACTGCAGTGATTTTTGGAATACCTAGAAAAACAGACTAGGCAAAAACCATCCATCTGTATCCTTTGTAACCAGCATTTAATAATTTGAGATAGACTTCTTTACATTTCAGTAGAGCTATAGATCAAGTCAAAGTCCATCCTTCCTATTGTAATCTCCAGTCATATGAAAGCTCACAGGTAGGACATGAAGAAACCAATCCTTCTGTCTTGTTTATTCTTAGCCTCCTGCCTTGGGAGGCTACCTAGCATGTTCATACTAGTAGCCACTGCTACATCTTGTAGCTGAGAATTCCATAAGTGATACGTTTCTTACCTCATTCACTCTTGGCTCCAGATGTTCTTCTGTATTGTCCCCAGGCGGGGGCCAAAGCCCTTCCTGAGCATCACATGCTGAATGTTTCATAAATACCCCTTGGCTGCTAAGATCTTCCAGTATACTACTAGAATCATCTTGGTGAGCTGCTTCTTCCTCCTCCTTCTCCTGCAGCTACAGGACAAACAATACTTTAAAAAAAAATGTGGAGAAGGTTCAGGAATAGAAATGGTTTAGATGACCTGATACCACCAAGAGGCCTCATGATCCTCACTTTGAGAATGGCCCCACTGGATCAGGTAAAAGGTCCACCTAGTTTACTTTCTTGCTTCTAATATAAGCTGTTCAGATGCCTCTGGGAGAGACAAGCTAGGCACGAAGCAACAGCCATCTCCTTCCTGTGTCCTATGCCCTCAGGATTTACTAATTTGAAGACACTGTTCCCATGCATGAATGATCTACTTTTGTTCTCATAAGATACCTCAGGGCTTGCTTGTTCTGATCCAAAAGCCCATGTAACCCTTGCTTTTTCTTGATTCTGGTAATAGCTAATCATTGATCCAATGGGAAACCTCAAAACCAAGCTTGAAGGAACAAGCCCTTTTCTGTTACTCCTATGACGTCATCTCTGAGCTTGGAAGCTGCATTTAGCTATCATGACTAGTAGCTGCTGGTAAAACAGGTAAGCCATAAATGTTTCTAAACCCTTTCTAAAGCTGTCCAAGGTGATGGGCATCATACTGAGATGAAGAGTGTCCCAAACATGGAATCTTCATTCAATGTTTAATTGACCTGTGGAACCTAATCATAAAAAAGCCAGACTATTGTTGGATTTTGTTTCACATTAAACCTTAACATGGCTTGTTTGGATTCAGCTTAGTTGTGCATATAAGAACAGAGTGGGACTTTGTGCAGTCACAGCCACTTTCTTGACTTTTCTGACCCCCACCACTATGGGCATCTTCAGGGGCCAAGTGGCATCATGCACATCATGACAGCATTGTTTACATTATACAAATAATGTGCTTTGCATGATGATATTATGACTTAGAATGTCTACAACATGTCATGGTAGCTTCTGCTGGACACTTGTGTCTCTCCCCACAAGAAAGGGCTGCCACCTACCCATCTAAAATCAAGCAAATTTGTATATTGTGGTTTCTGTTGCTGTTGATTTCCTTCATGTTCTTCCTTCTGGTAACTACTGGGCATTTGCTCTGTCTCTTTCTCTTTGCCAACATACACTTCTTCACTGTGGGGAATGCCTTCAGAAGCCAACTGCTGGTAGAGATATGGGGAGTGGTGGGGAGTGAAGAAGAACACAAAACAAAACAGGAAATCACAGTAAAATGGAAGCTAAACTGGGATTTTCCAGCTGACGGATAGCCATGTATAGAGAAAGAGGGTTTTTTTGTTTTGGCTGGGGAAACCCTGAATGGCAAGCCCTTGGCTAAATTCATTCTTGGCATTACCCATTTTAAAATGTTATTTATTTATTAGATTTTTGAGCTGTCACAATCATGTGACTCAGCAGTGAGCAAATATATATACAAAATATATCCATAATGTAGCTGAACAACAGATACAAAGAGTAAGCACACAAATCTAGGGCAATATAAAGATTACCTCATTTAAAAAGCCTTCCAGAAAAAAATCCATTTTAATTTCTTCTGGAAGGACATTAATGTCAGGATTAATCTGGCTTCTCTGGAAGGCTGTTTTATAATACAGAATCATTTCCTCCCAGCCTCAACACGCCTAACTTCATGTTTGTGGGGAATTATAAGTAATTTTTCCTGAGTTATTTATTAATTAATTTATTAAATTTCTACCCTGCCACAATCAAATGACTCTCATCAGCTTACAGTACAGGCTACACACACAAAAATTAAAGCATCCACGGTGAGGTTAAAACCGATTAGAACAATTATAAGAATGATAGCAAAAAACACATCAACTCCCCCTCCCCAAACATAAGGACATAAAAACGACAAGAATAAAGGATATTATAAGAAACAGAAAGTAAGAAACATCCCGTTCAGACTCAAGGAAAGGCCCTTGGACACAACTCAATTTTTTAAATTTCCAGAAAATCAGCAAGGAGGAGGCCAGCCTGATCGCCTCAGGATGTTGTCCCAAAGCACCTGCATTGCCACAGACAAGCCTCAGTCCCTCAGGAATCAGGAATGAGGAAATCAGAAATCAGGAATCACAAGAAGTTTCCTCCTTAGCTGTTCTAACTGGTCAGGCCAATACTGGTTGGACCAGAAGTTCCTGAAGGTACCCAGGTATCACACAAAGGGTTGTATAAGTCAATACTAGTACGTACCTTAAACCATACCCAGAAACAAATCAGTAACCAATGCAGGGTCCACAAAATCAATGTTAGATGCTCCCAGCAATAAGTGCCAAAAAGCACACAGGCCACCTCATTCTGGACCATTTGCTATTTCCAAGTGGTCTTCAAGGGCAGCCCCATGTACAATGCCATGCAGTTGTCAAGATGGGTGGTGATGAGGACATAAGTTACTGTAGCCAGGTCTACAGTATTCTTTTGGGGTGAGTTGATTCTTGTTGAAATAGATGAAGAATCCAGGGAGAGTTTCTTAAGGAAGGGGTGCACCACAGGCCCGTTCAAGACAATTCTCTCTACTGGAATGAGGCATTGACCACCTCCTAGATCCAGCTGACCACAAGAGCCAGGAAAGGCATGGATTGAGCCCACAAGTGGTAGAGGACATTACAACTGAGCGCCCTCTCCAATTCTTTGGAATCCACAAGCCCAAAGGAGTCTCAATCAATATGGCCAGAGATCATGCTAGTCTCCACCGTAGTCGCCACCCAAGCAAAGCCAGGACTTTTGCAAATCTGAGCAACTTTAGCAGCAGAATGCTGGACAAAGCAACGTCAGCTACAAAACTGGCTTAATGCTGTAAAGAGAAGACACCATCAACACTACAGTAAAAACAAATTATGTATTCTGGATTTTGTTCTCCTTGTATCATGCTATACAGAAAGTAGTAAATTTTAGGGGGGGAAACTGAGCAAGGAGGAGGAAGAAGAGGTGTATGATTCACAGAGTCCTTCAGATTAAAAAAAAAAAAAAGTTTGTAATTCTTCTTGCCCTTTATTTTGGAAAAAAATAATTCTCCCAAAAAACTTTTCTGGGTCTTCACATCTCTGACTCAGTCAGCAATCAATTCAAGTACCATCCACCGGTGTCAGGAATAGCTGCATTTAAATGCCATGCTAAATCATGGTTTGTTTTTATGGGACCATGCCTAGCCCCCTCCCCCTTGATCTTGTAGTTTTCTTCTCCCCAAGCTGCCAGCAGGGGAGTCAAAAAAGTCAAGATGGCAGCGATGACTGCACCATTGAAGTCTTGCCCCTTTTTAACATACATCATGTGCTCAATACACGATAAAGAGGGAAGAGGTTTCAATTGTGTGGTCATGGGTTCCCTCTTGACTTTTTGGACCTCCTGCAGATGTCCCTGTCTTCCCCATTCCTCCAGCACAGCCAGCACAAGAAGTTTAGAAACTCTGGATTTGGGATTTGCTTAACTGCTGTATTGCCCAAAGCCAGCAAAGTACAGCTACGATTAGCTGCAGTAGGCTTGAAACAAGCCAACAAACTGTGGCTAATGTTTGACAAATACTCTAATTACACTGATACAGAATTGATAGTGGATACCTGCATCTCTTCATGACTGCCAGAGAAAGTGATGCAAGTCTGAGTAAGTTGGAGTGTTTTATTGTGATGACCACATGCAGTCCTTGAGATATGTGGTTATCCTTATTCAGAGCTTAGAAGAGTTCAACGTGCTGCTGGACTATTTCCCCATTCCTCTGGCTGTAGTCCACACAACATGCTAAACTATTGTTTATTTAACCATGGTTTACCAAGCAAGCCACAATTGGCTAAATTCACACACAATTGACTAAACAAGAAACCATGTTTGCGAACCATATAGGCTGGATTCAACATTCTAAGAAACAAACAAGCAAGCAATCTTTTGTCTTAGTGTGTTGACTGAATCTAGAAAATATGCTGCCTGGAAATTCTCTCCGAATTAGAGATATTTGGCATATCCATGGATCTTTGGCTTAAGCCCTACAAGATAGTACCTATAGAGCCCTATGTGGCATAGGGCCTGGTTACTTGAGGGACTCCCTGTCTCCCATATCTGCCTGGCCACTTCGATCTTGCAAGGTTGGTGTAATGGTCTGTGGGAACGACCTTGGGAGACAGGAGGAAGAGCCGCAGACTAGGCAACAGTCAGATAAGAGGTGGCTGAGCCTGCAGAAGAAATGGGAGTGTGGCAAACGTCTCAGAAGGGACCCTCTCTAGTTTCTTGGACTTTAAAGGCGAGGGGGGAGAGATGTACTTTCAGATTTGCAAGATTCTGTTAATGTAACCTTACAATAAAGATACAGCTAGTACTCCTGGTTGTGCTTCTTGTCTGGACTACTTTGCAAGGCTGACAGTTGGTGCACTCTGGGATCCTTCGATTAAACAATGTCATCTATCAGGACCCTGGAAATGTGCCTTCTCTGTGGCAGCACCTGCCCTCTGGAACAAGGTTCCCCCCAAGATCTGTATGGCCCCCCACTCTGTTGTTCAGAAGAGCTGTGAAGACCTGGCTCTTCACCCCGGCCTTTGGCCAGGGAGAGTGAGACCCCTCAGTTCATTCCACCTGGTCGGTCACGCTTGCCATCTTTTATTGCTTTTATTGTAATTTCTTTCATTGTTATGAGCTGCCTAGAGTCATTGGGAGTTAGGTGGCATACATGTTTAATAAATTATTATTATTCCCCTCAAAGTGACAGCCTATGCAACCCCATCTCTCTCTGATCTCTGTCCTATCCTGTACCTCCTTCAGTTCTCCAGAATCCACCAAATTGTCACTATCGTGAGATACATTATCAAAACTCAAGAGGCTTGCAGACTTGATGTCTCTTTGGGGCATGAGATGTTTCTTTCCAGATGGATTTTTTCTACATACTTCCTCGGAATCGCCGATATACGTTTCAGGAAACTGTGTGAGGATATAGAGGAAAAGGCTACATCAGCAGCATCCTAAAGATTATATTCATGGAATTTTTGAATGATATTGGAACTTGATTCTACACTTGCTACTGGCCCATGACCAGGTGAAGATGAGAAGTCACTGGGCATTTTGGATAAAGCTGAAGACCGCATTTGTTAGGTCTTCAGTGTATTAATGTTATGGGGGAGCACAGTTTTCACTTGATCTGCTTCAGACATTAAAAGGTCTCAAGCATTCCACACGTGGGCATGTGCTTCCCACAGTACACCACTAAGGTGGAAGTCAAGGCCTTTCTTCTTCATATGAAAGAATTACTTTGATGCCTTCCTGTCATGAACTGGATGCTTGATGTTTCAGGATGTAATCCCACATGCACTCACCTGCCAATAGCCTCCATGAAATGTAATGAAAAGAACAAGTAGAGAATTGCACTGTTAAGTCAACAAGATGGAGGATGACAGGGAAGAAGAGGTAGTCAGTCTACAAATCTAGACTGGTTTCAGCTGGGGTTTGGATCAAGGATATAATTCAAACAATGCTATTAACATGATTTTTGTTTTTATACTTACTGTAGTGTAAGAGCTATGTCATTGGTTATATGCTGGTCTATGACTGAAATAAAATTGATTGATTGATTGATTGATTGATTGATTGATTGATTGATATAATCCAAACAAATTCTCAAAGTGGGCTTTGAGAAGGGCTTTGAAGGGGGAAAGAGAACGATCATTTCAGCTATGCATGCAAAAAGACACTTCCTTACCAATTTCCCAGCCATCATTTTCTACACAATCCCTGGATTTTCCTATTGTTTTTGAAATGATACGATTGCTTTTCTTCTTGGTATTTTGTGGCGGGATTAGCTTGTTTGTTCACCCCTTTCCATGGGATCCCCACTGTTAGATCCTGGCCCATCAAAGCCGAGCCACCGCCTACTGCCGACTTAGGCTGGGCTCCCAACTGAAGAGTGAGACAAAGTTCTAAGTTGGTGTCACAGACAGATTCTGGATTTATTCACTAGCCAAGAATCCATGTCTGGAGGAGTTACCATAGAAACCCGCAAAGCCAGCAGAAGTGGAAAGCCTTTATATTTATATTTCTTCAAGATCTTTCCCACTTGCACCTAAACAGGAGACAAGCTTGCCACCCTGACAATATTTATTTTCCCCCTATCCCTATGGCATTGCCTTCAGCTTGTCCCCAGCTCATGAGTACGACAGGCTTAAATTGTCCTTAGTCATTCCAGTGCTAGGGGAGTGTTTTCATCCTTCTTCTACACTGTCCAAGAACAGCTTCAAGGTATATAAAATTAGGATTCTCAGCCCCTACCTTGGAGGGAACCCAGATGTCTGCAGTGATAAGGCAGAGGCAATTAAGGCAGGCTAGAGACTGGCAGTGGGGACACCACTGTTCATGCTGGTCTAGCTTGGGCCAACTCAAGGATGGGTGGAGGGCATTTCAATTTGGCAGTCAGGAAACAGCCTAAATTACACGTAATGATTCCAATAATAGCTGCCTTTCCTTGTCTGGTGCATTCCAGGCATGTTTGGATGATAATGTCAGAATCCCCAGCCAGCAATCTCAACAGATCTGAGGAAGGCTGAGTTATATAGCACAGCTGCAAATCTAAGCACTTATCCAGAATTGATGAAATAATGGAGGAGAGTTACCACAGCTCTTGTTTTAGCAAACTAATTGCTCTTATAGTTTGGAGAGCTTCCGTTCACAAATTAACTCTGTGTTATACATACAGGAAGTCCTCATTTAGCAACTACAATTGGGACTTGGTCGCTAAGTGATGCAGTCACTAAGTGGAAAATCACATGAATGTGATTCTGCTTATGATTTTACTAATTCCCAGCACAATGGGTTCAAAGCTGATAGCAATGCAAATTTAAGTACATGTAACTTCAAAAAAATCCATATTCTCCATTTTGCCCATATCTTCACTACCTTTCCTTATGTTAAATTTACAGCTTAGCATGTTAGGTAATCCCAACAAATTGTAGTTTACTCAATAATCCAGAGTTGAAGAAACAATGGGTTAGCACAGTATATTAACGGAACTTCTGACTCCCAGGACAAAGCATGTATAAACACAACTTATCCAATTAACCCAATTTGGTGGGGTTGCATGACTCACAGAATTATATATTTATTTCCTGTATTTATCTTGCCTGACCTCCAGGGGTGCAAGGCAGAATAAGGCACAGTACTCTCTGCTCCAATTCTTTCCTCACAACAACTGTGAAATAGTTTGGATGGAGAGTGTAACCAATCCAAAGTCATCCAGTGATATTCCATAGCTAAGGGTGGGCTGGAAACTGGGTTTCCCTGCTCTTAATCCAGCACCTTCACCATTACATTACCCCTGGCTCTTGAACCAAGAGAGGGACTGTCCCAAAACCACCCAGGAAGCTTGTGGGACCAAGGGGAACTTCTATCTTAGTCTGTCCAGTCATAGACCAGCATCTTAACCATTAATCTCACAGACTGAGCTAGGTTAACATTTGTTGGCTAATGTACGATTCAGGCAATCCCATCAGTTTAAGGTTCAGTGTACTGCAGTGTTCCTCAACCTTGTCAACTTTAAGATGTGTGGACTTCAACTCCCAGAATTCCCCAGCCAGCCTGGGAGTTGACAAGTTGACAAGGTTGAGGAACACTAGTGTACTGTGAAACCCTAAGCAATTGATATGGCCTAATGGCTAATCTGTAATAACCTGTACCTGAACCTGAGCAATTGGCTTCCTTGAGTAAAACCATAGTTCATTCAAGCATGGAAAACACGTTGTGCAAATAAATTCTGTAACTACTAAGTATCTTCAGGGAACTCTTAGGCGAAGTCTGATAACACACTATGTTTTTGTACTACATTTACAGATTTTAGATTTCCCAACAGGACATGCTGGTACAGGTAGTCCTTGCTCAATGATGGTAATTGGGACTGGTCACTCCGTTGCTAAGCGACGCAGTCATAAAATGTGACATCACGTGACCGCACCAACTTACGACGGCAGTTCTGACATTTCCAGGTGCCGTTAAGCGAATCCTGAGACATTGTTAAGCACAACATCATGTGTTTGCCATTTGCAATCTCCTGCCAGCTTCCTTGTTGACTTTGCTTGTGGGAAGCTGGCAGGGAAGGTCACAAATGGTGATGTGACCACAGGATGCTGTGACCATCGTAATTGCAAGCTGGTTGCCAAGTGCCCAAATCACAATCATGTGACTGTGGGGACGCTGCAGCAGCTGCAACTATGAGGAATGGTTGTAAGTCCCCCTCGTTCAAAACTATCATAACTTCGGTTGCTGAACAAGTGGTCGTTCAATGAGGACTACCTGTATTCAATTACATTTACATAAGACTATAGCATACTAACTGACATTAATCATAGCGATTTTAATTGCAGTATAAATTCTGAACAATTTTCTCATGGCCAACATAGGTATATTGTATTTTAATATAGTTTTTTAAATCTGCCAGCAGGGTCTTTTATTTTTAATTTGTGTCTATGTTTGTTGTTGTTTTAATACTTGAGTTGTTTAGTGCATAGCGATTTAGCTAGTAAAGAGCAGCAAAAATAATTTTGTTTTTATTGTTCAGTCATTTCTGTGACTCAGTGGACATTAATTTGCCAGGATAATCTGTCAGTCACAGCTTCTTGGAGTGTTTGTAAACTCCTGGTTGTGTCATTGGTGATTTGCCACTGATCTGCCTCTTTTTCAATTGCCTTCAATTTTTCCAAGCATCAGGGTCTTCTCCAATGATTCCTACCTCTGTCCATAATACTTAAGCATTAGCTTTATTCTTAGTGCTTCCAGTGAGCAGCCTGGTTTTTCTTCATCTACAGCAAATGATTTATTATTCTTGTGGTTCAAGGTGGAGCAGCCACAGCCAGCCAGAATAATCCCAAAGAGATTACAAATACAAGATGATGTCATCACACAAATGCCAACCTTACACACAGATTTCTATAGCACCACGTTGGTGTGGCTTTCACCACCATGTTACAGTTGGGAAAGTTAACAGCCTTGGCAATATATTGTCAGTGTGGTGCCTCTGCACTTTGCAATTGTGTCTGCATTGCCTTTGATTTTTCTAAGCATCAGGGTCTTCTCTAATGACTCTTGCCTGCACATTACGCATCCAAAATATTTAAGATGGAGGTTTTTTATTAGCGCTTCCAGTTATTTTATGTTGTATTGAATGATTAGTGGTCTAAGATATTCTCAACAATTTTCTCCAGCACAATAATTCAAAGGCATCGATTGTTTTTCGTTCAGCCTGATGGTGCAGCATTTACCTCCAGGAGTGCAAGGCAGAATTAGGCACAGTACTCTCTGCTCCAATTCATATTATTGGAGCATATTAACACTGGGAAAACCATGGCACACAGAGACCCAGTTTGGTGTAGTGGTTTATGGGCTGGGCTAAATACCAAGATACTGAGAGTTCTAGTTCTCTCCTAAGCATAAAAGACAGCTGGGTGACTTTGGCCTAGTCCCTCTTTCTCAGCCCAACCCACCTCACAGGGTTGTTGTGGAGAAAATAGGAGGTGGGAGTGTTAAGTACTGTATGTATGCCACCTTATATTGACTAAAAATAAAGGCAGGATAAAAATCTAATAAATAAATGGCCTTGACAGTATCATAGGATTAAAGTGTAAACCTGCATATGACAAATGTATAATTATATGCATATATCTCATGTCATATCTAATTACAAATGTATCTACAAATGTATATTTTATTATTATTGTTGCTCAATAATTGAGCAAGATATGAATTATGTACTTTTTGCAAAATGCCTAGTGAAATTGTGGAGTCCTTGGGGTTCTCTGAGCTTGCTTGTTTTCTCGCAGACGTTTCGTTACCCGGCTAGGGAACATCTTCAGTGCTAGAGTGGAGTGGGGTTTGCTCTCTGTTTACATACAGTGGCATGCCCTGCCAGTGTTGGTGCGGGTGGGGGTTTTGCTTTGTTTTATTTTTTTCCTCTGGTAGTTCCTTGATTGGGGTAAAAATGAAACAAAACAACCTCCCCCCCCCAACACTGGCAGGGCATGCCACCGTATATAAACAGAGAGCAAACCCCATTCCATCCTAGCACGGAAGATGTTACCTAGCCGGGTAACAAAACATTTGCAAGAAAACAACCAAGCTCAGAGAACCCCGAGGTCTCCACAGTTCAACCCTGAGCTACACATATTCGCTTTTATTGGCGCCTAGTGAAATTATTTATCATGCAACACACATTCTGATGTCAAGCGTTTTTTGAATGAGTCCTAACACATCAATAACGTCAAGTAAAGCTTAAACAATGCATAATTTAACTCAGTGCCGTAATATACAATATATGAGTGATAAAATGACAATATACCAGTCGTCTACTTTATGCACCTCCCACGATCTTCCTGTAGGCGTGTCCTCCCGCCACCAAACCCCACCCACCCCGCTTCGGCATCTTCCTCCAGGTCTGCTCCGAGCCTTCTTTCCCCACCCCCCCATCAGCTTTCTCTACCTCGTATTGGCGAGAGCAGCAGCCAATCACACAAACTGAAGCTGCCTCCTACTCTGCGATGACCTCCCTCCTTCCCCTTAGTTTTCGCCTCGTTTCTCATCCCCCTCCCTCCTCCGCCTCTTTTTGAAACGGGCCGCGCTGATTGGCCAAGACAAGGGCATAAGGGGCGTGGCTCGAGAGGACGAGTCCAGACGAGACGAGAGTGGCGACCGCAGCTGGAAGAGCAAACGCACCTGAAGGGAGGGGTGAGTGCGCATGTGCGATATGCAGTTGCTCCCCTTTCCTCCCCAAAAAAAGGGGGGGCGGCTGAGTGGTCTGGCCCCTCTTTAGGGACAGGTTACTCGTATTTGGGGGTTGATATTAAGACAAGTGTGAAGGGAAGTTTTTAAAGTCCTTCTCATTCTACTGAAATGGGGGGCTTGAAGACTGCTGAGCTGTGCCTGGGGGTAACTTAAAAGCCAAATCCCATCCCCCAGTCTTGAGGTGACAGCGGTTGATTTGTGCTCTCCTTGGGGAGGAGGAAACGTTCATGCTTATTTTGCTCAGACGGGAGAGAATAAAGGTTAATTTCCCTGCTTCCAAAAGAGACGGGGGGGGGTAAAAATAAGGGCGTAATTGCCCCACCCGTGACAGATGGGGGGCTTTAAGGTGATCAGCTCTTCCCCCTTGGATTTAAAGGAGGGGCACAGATTCTTGCTGTCCCCATCTTTAGAGGAGGGGTCCGAGAGATTTGGAGGGGGAGGAAAGCAAATGTACTCCCTGGCTCTAAAATGGGGATGGTTTTAAGTCAAATATCTCTCCTTCCAAAGGACAGAGGGCTTGAGTTTCTCCCTTCTTCAGATTCACCAGTAGAGAAGGTGAGAGGAAGGGGTCAGGTTGAAGGTGAGTGGCTCCCCTTTTTCTCCCCCTTAAACTGAGTTGGGGGAAGGGGGCTTGAACCTATTTGTTTTCCAAAGTAGAGTGTTTCATTGCATGTGTTGTTGAAAGTTGACCTTTATGTCTCCAACAAGCCACTTTTCTTATGCCCCACATTCCCATCAAGGTGGAGAGGGGAATCCTTTTCAACCTAAGTAATATATAATTAAATCAGGGGGAGGATAATTAACCTGTATCTTCCTCCCCCCCAAAAAAAAGGTAGAGAAGGAGTGAACTTGTTGAGTTGCAATGCTATGCATAACCTCCCCTCTCCCCTTACTTGAAAGCAGGTGGAACAAAAGGGTCAGAGGTGGTCTTCCCCACCTCTTTCCTTCTTAATGGTTTTTTTTTGTGGGGGTTAAGAGTTAATGGGTTTCTATTCTCTTGTTCCTTTGGCAAGAGGCAATGGAGGCTGAAGGTTAACTCCTCCCTTAGTTGAATGATAGAGAGTTGAAAAGCTTAAATCTGACCGCATGCATTTGAGAAGGAGGTGAAGATCAAAGTTTAATTCCCCATTATTTGTGGTTAGGAAAAGCCTAAGGCTAATTGGCCCATTGTTTAAAAGAACAGCTGGAAGATTAAGCAGAGAAAATGTCATCTTTTTAAGGACCCCACTCCAAACACTTGAGGATTAGGAAAGTACCTCTGTCCCTGAGCAGAGAGGTCTGCGGTAGTAACATACTGCATAGCCCTTTTCTGTGGTTTTTAGGAAAATGATTGTTGAGGTTATTAAAATTAAAACTACTTTTTCAAGTTTTGGGGAATTTTTTTTAGATTATATTGGCTTCCTTTTTCAGTGTTGCAATTCACCACTGCAAACTTCCATCTATTAGTGTACCACCTCAATAGAGAATTGGTCTGTCCTTCAGTAGTATTTTGTGAACAGAGGTATTATATTTGTGACTTCCCTTCTCCCTGTTTTTTTTCCCTCAGAAAGTTTCAGCATTCATTTCTGAATCACTCATCTGACGTTAGGGTGAACAAGAGTGGCTAGCTTGACCAGTGAGCTTCAGGGATGAATGCGCTAATCTTTACATCATATCTGCTATTGCTACTTTGAGGAAATTAGTTTTTGATGAATTCTTGTTTTCATGAACAATTGGAAGAAGGGAATAGTGAATAAACTTGCCCCATGTATCTCAGAATAGTGAGGAAGAGGCGTGGGGATCTCTTTCTTCTAAGAACCTGTTGATAAGGGGAATAAAGCAAGGTTGGATTGGGGTGGAAGTCTAAAAATTTGGAATATGTTTTTCTTCTCTTCCTTCTACTTCTCCTCCCTTCCCTCCATCAGTGTGAAACAGTTTCTAAGATGAATGTGAATTTTCTGTTTTTAAGACAGGATAAGATAACGTATGTTCAGTGGTGAAACATCTGCTTTAAAAGGTTTGCTCTTGGACTCAGTAAGTCTGTAATCTCCCTCTGCCAAAGACCAAACTGACACCAATCAGAGTCTGCAACACTGGATTAGAAGGACCAATGGTTATTCTGTAAAAATTGTTTTTGGCTGCTTAAATACTGAAGACAAGAAGGCGTAAATCACGAATACAGCTGTGTTCTTTGCAAAACTTCTTTGTTATAGTCCCTAACTTCTTCTATTGGAAGGGCTGGGAGCTGTTGCCAGCCACAAAAGACAGGGCTATATCAGATTGACCACTAGCCTGTTTTTGTATAAAGTAGCTTCATAGTTTTCAGAAAAAGGGTTAGAGTACAATGGAGCTTAGTAAAATAGGGCTGCAACAAATCAAATTTAGGGGAAATTTCCTTCTTTCTTCCTCTCCAGGTTATCTTGAGTTAGGCCTAAATGTTTTTCTTCCTCTCTGTCACAATGTGACAAGAGTGTGTGTGTATTTCTTAAGGATGGAGGAAGTAAAGCATTGCTATTCCCTCTGTTGTTGGAGATAAAGCATGTGGCTGAATCAGCTGATGGAGCTCTAGGTTTATGGGCTTTCAGTTTAGTTGGCATGTGTATGTGGGAAGGAGGAGTCATTCCAGCACATGATAAATTGGAACTTGCTAGTTTGGGATTGACATACAAATACATTTTATTTTTTGTAAGAGATCCTTGAGTTTAATTTTTGGGTTGTTGGTGGCTTGGCTGTCATGGAGATTTTCATGACTGACTCTCTCAAGATTCATATAGCCCAGTCAAGAAGGTTGCAAATCATATGTTTTAATTAGTTCTAAAGAAGTTTAATGCCTTCTGGGAAACCTTCTGTTGCAGTGTGCATTTTGGTTGCAAAGTTTAGATTTAAATATTGAGAGTCTGCAGAGTTTTAAGAATTATTCCTATATGGATAACATTCTGAAACATTGTTTTCCTCTTGTACAGTGCTTTGTATCCTGATGTGTGTTAACTGCCCCCCCCCTATTTTCAGGATTGTATTTACAGAAACTTCACAGGTTATCTTAAGGCTTTGATTTTCACAGTTAGGGGTAGTCAGAGCTTATGACTGAACACTTGCCCTTCTTGTTTTGTTCGTAGTTTAGGATTGTGCCTAAGAATTGCAAGACTTAGCCTAGTTCAGTGTTTTTCAACCTTGAGGACTTTAAGAAGTGTGGACCAACTCCCAGAATTCCTCAGCCAGCCATGGTTTGTTGGTTTTTAGCTTGACACAAAATAGGGATCCAGCCATTGTGGTTTATAACTTAGATTTATGGATTAGTGTGTTGAGTGGCCTCTATTAATTATGCCTTACTTGACAAATCATACAGTAAACCATTGCTTAGCATGGTGTGAGATCCATCTCAAAGTCTTTGCCACCTTCTACAAAAGTGTTCCTAAGAGATTTAAGGGTGCTTTGAAGTCTCTCTCTCTCTCTCTCACACACACACACACACACGTATTTGATCCGGACAAAATTAACTTGGTCCTTCAGATTTTCTCTTTTACACATACCTGAACCTGTGTTGACTTGATTTCCATAAGGATAAAAAATCCATTCTTTCTTCAGCTGATCTCTGCCAGTTGTTCAGAGCAAGTGTGTAAGAAAGCTTTGAAGGCTAGGGGGACACTAGTTTTCCTTGGTATTGCTTTTTCTTTTAATTGTTATGAGGTTCTATGTGGTAATCATTGCATTGTAGACCTGTCCATCAGTAATCAATGTAGGTAATATATAGCTGCCAGATCTGGCCTGCAATAATCCAAGTGAACACAGGATGGGAACTAGGAGATACAGGAAATGAATTCTTTATTGTGCATGACACGCTGAATTGTAAATTAACCACATAGATTGAGTTCTCACAACTTGCTAAGTTAAAATGAGATCAGTTTAGTTTGTGGTATAGTGTTTGAACTCAAATACTTGACTGCAAACTAGCTACTAACCTCATTTTTGTATAGTATTGTGCAAACCTGGCCAAACATAAGGAGTGCTACATAGCTTATCCTCTACCCAAAGCAAATGTATGAAGCTGCCTTATAGTGAATCAGATGCCTAGTCCATCTGATTCACTGCAATCTCTTATCAGCTTTCTTCCACGAGCTGCTTCCAGGGTTTTTTGGCTGTCTCTCCGTCCATGTCAATTGGCAGTGCTGACCTGGATTGATGGAAAGTGAATTCTGATAACATCCAGAGGGCCATAGGTTACTCTTCTGGTGAACTCACTGGCAGGGGTTCTATAGGAATTTACACTGGCCTTTTCTAGCAATTGCAACTTTTGAAGATGCTTGCTTTTTTTTCCTTCAGTTCCTTCTCAATTTTCTTTACTATCGTGTTGGCCTGTCTGGTTTAAACATTCTGATTTAGTAACCATATCAGGTTAATTCTTTTTGTGTTCCTGACTTCAGAAGAGTTTATTGATCCTTGCTTTTTTCTAGGTGTGACTGCTCTGTGTCTTTTAATTGTTCCCAGTTGCTGACTCTCTGGGAGCTATTTCTACATTACAAAACTTTCAGAAGTTTCAAAAGTCAAACAAACTGTTCTTGTCCTGAAAGTTTGTATAGATGTTGAGGAACCAAAGGTCATTTCCATGCTGAGAGGTGAAATGGAAAAGTTTTCTCAAATAGCAAAAATTGGGTTGGGGAGGGGGAAGAGAAACACATCTGTGCTGGGTCAACAGGAGTATCTGGCTGCTGAACTCCCTGCAAGCATTCTACCATGTAAGAAACAACTTACAGATCATATTGAATATTTACCAGACTGTGTAACTACATTGTAAATAAGCTTGCAAAAATTACTTATGTACAGAAATATTTACCAGCTAAGGGGTGCATCCCTTCTAAACTGAATGAAGATAAGAGGCTCTTCTATTTTTTTTAGCTAGTATGCTAGCCACAAGAATGGGAAGTGCTCCAACATAGTCTATTACCTCATTCAGTGGCTTGGATTTCTATATTCCCTATGTTCACCTTTATTTATTTATTTGATTTCTATACTACCTTCATTTTGTGTGGTCAGTTTGGTGTAGTGGTTAAGAAACCAAGAGATGGTGAGTTCTAGTCCCGCCGTAAGCATGAAAAACTGGCTGGGTGACTTTGGGCCAGTCCCACTTTCTCAGCCCAACTTGCCTCACAGGGTTGTTGTGGGGAAAATAGGAAGAAGGAGTATTGGTATGTTTGCTGTCTTGAGTTATATATGGGGAAAAAAGGTGGGATAAAAATCTAAAAAAAACTCCCACCTCCTATGTGACCAGGCTAGGACTTAAAACCAAGGCTGGGGTTAGTTTAGATACAGAGCAGTACTATCAGAGAGATGAGATTTAAATTCAGGCCTTTAATCTTGGCAGGTAAATCTGAGTTCTGATTTTTAAAAATTTTTTGGAACAGTTGCAGTGCTGGGGAGAAGAAGCAATAACACAAATAGTAAAATCTGAGAACAATAAAATGTTTGCTTCAGGAATGAGGTGGATAGACTTCCATTTTAAACCAAGCTCTAGATCAGAAGGAGCTAGATAGCATCCTTGGGGTCGTCCTCAAATAGTGCAATTGTTAGGACAGCCATCTTTCACTGGTTTGGAATTCTGGGAGTTTGAATATCATTCTCTCCTCCCACTCCCTCCCAAAAAAACTTCCCCTGGAGTAGTTGGGCCAAGAGTTAGTGCATGGCTCATACTCACTTAATGAACTTCCACAGCTGAGGATAGACTTTAATCTGGTCCTAGTCCAATCCTTCAATAATTACCAATCCACATTCTCTTCAGCAACATAACTGTTTGAATTTGACATTTTAAAAGGCTGTACAATTGTTGGAAATTTGAATTCATTCTTGTAGGGGTTGTGCTCCTAAATATCAATAGTGTGTTGAAAGTATACTGAGTGATCGAGTAGCAGAACATCCCATTACAAGGATAACGTCTTGGATAGAGAGTCTGCACTTAGCCCAATTATCCCTGAATGTTAATAGACACTCATTATATTTGAAGGTAGAAGTAGTTTATTAAGAAATTTATTAGAATATAAAAGCCTCACTTTTATTTAAACATCACCTTGAAGAGAGGGAAGCAAAAGAGAGTTGTGAAGGACAGGATATTCTCCTTTTGTCTCTTAAACACACTCATTTATAATAGTGAGAAGCAAACACAGGGACGGTGTGTAAAAACCCTTCTCCTTGTCTGTCTTTCACCATGTGCTTTTTGCTCAGATGGCTCATAGTGCAAAGAGAGAAAGCATTCTCCCACAAAAGATACATTGATCCTTGAGGTTTTGTGGACCTTGTGGTTACAGTGCCAGGAGAAACTACAAACAACATTCCCTCTCTAATGAAACAGGCTTTTTGCTACCGAATTGTTTATTTTTAGATTCATCTTTTTCCATAGAATCTTTCTCACATCAAGTTGTGAGTTAGCTTTCTAATTTTGAGTCTTTTGATTATGTGCCATTGAGTTGGTGTTGAGTTTTAGCAACCACCTAGCAAACTCAGGGAGGCAGTGAAGGACAGGAAGGCCTGGCGCGATATGGTTCATGGGGTCACGAAGAGTCGGACACGACTTAACAGCTGAACAACACCAAAAGATGTGCTCCTGCTTCAAAGTCCAAATTTTAAGTTTACACTGTGGCAATAAGAATGTTGATGTGTCAGTTCTTCTCCACATTTATTTTATCTGCAGATTCCTGCCCAACAGCTATACTGAAAATTACCTACACCCTTTGGGAGGAAAATGGGCTGGTTACAGCACTTGCAAGCATGCTAGAGGAAGTTTCTTTGCAGACCAAGTTGCTCATATACACTCTGAATCAATTAGACAGATTCTGCTATGTTCGAGCAGGATGGGCAGAGATGATTTGGGATTCTTTTCAACTTGTAAAGCCTGAGGAAGTGAATAGGATTCTCTGATTTGAACCTTGCCACCTGGATATTTGATCGATGCTTGTTGGTGCTAGATTGGAAATGAATGGCTTGATCTAGATTGTCTGAAGGAAGGAGGAATGCCACCTGCTTTGAAGGAGGTGGGAATCTGATCTTTGTGAGGAAGCCTTCCCTGAATTCAGCCATTTTTTTGCTATTTCCAATCTCTCCTTTTTAGGGAAGGTCGTAGAGAGGACATTCAATTATAGAGGATGCTAGATGAAATGGATTCATACCAGGTGGATTCAGAACGGGTCACAGGACAGAAGCAACATTAGTCATTCTGGTCAGTGATGTTTGTTGGCACCTTGACATGGACAGTGTGCCCTTCTTGGTCCTACTAGCTCTCAGTGGTGTTTGATACTGTCAACAAAGCTATCCTACTTGATTTGTCTGCAAGGGCTGGGAATTGGGGACATTGTTTTACACAGGTTCTGTTCCAATGGTGGTTCCAATCAGTGAATTTTGGAACACAGGGCTTGAGTCTGTGGTTACACCTGTGCTGGATAATGTAAGGCTCAGTGACCCTATGTCAGTTAACATCTGTAGGATGCCACTGGGCAAGGTCATCTGCCAGCTCAGGATGCCATCAATATACTGATGATATCTAAGTAAGTATTGCCACCTAGGCTGAGCTGGAAATGCTGTTGACTGCCTGAACTGCTGTGTAGAGGCTATTTGGATCTGGATGCAGGAAAACCAGCTCAAATTAAAGATCCAGTTGCTAATACTCAATAAACATAATCAAAGCCCTGGATTAATATTGGTCTTAATAGTTACTCTGCACAGAGTCACATTCCTCCCCAAAGTAGTGATGTGTGACTTGAGGTCCTCCTGGACTCATGGCTCCTGCTTAAAGAATAGGTAGAAGTTGTGGCCAAGAGGTTCTTTGCCCAGCTTTGGTTGGTGCCCCAGTTCTGTTGTACCTTGACAAAATGCCCCAGTAACTCACATTGTGATCACCATGTGTTTGGACTACAGCACTGCTATGTGCTGTATGTGGGGCAGCTTTTGGAAGCAATTCAGAAGCTTCAATTAATCCACAGTGCAGCAATCAGACTACTGGTGGGACAGTCCTGCCATTGCAGAGTACAGCAATGCAATTTTGAGGTCACTGCACTGGCCGCCTGTTAGCTTCTGGGCCCAATTCAAAGTCCTAGTTACTACTTAAAAAGCTCTTTATGATGCAGCACTGGGCTATATCAGGCACTGCTTTGCCCAAGTCAGCTCTCCCCTTCCAGTCTAGACATCTTGGGAAGACCTGCTGGTCTCTGTGAAAGTCACAGGACTTGAACAAGGCAGCAGGCCTTCACTGAGATAGTCCTTGCATTATGCAGTGTGCTTCTTCCAGAGACCTGAATGGCATGTTGTCTCCTCATATTTAGAGAGTTGTTAAATCCATCTTATCATGTGTCAGCTCCATTTGATTAGTTGTGGCCATTTACCTATTTTTATGTGGTTGTGGTGGGTTTTGCTGTTTTTTACTTGTTTTTATGTTGTGATGCACTGCCCAGTGTGATTTGATTGGAATGGCTAAGCAATATAGTAAATAAAGTTAATTACTCTGGAATCTCCCTCGTTTCTACAAAATGTTTTGACAAACTGTGGCACCTTCTCATTTTCTCACAGAAGTTGTGCTATCTTTGTTAACTACTTTATTATCTTTTGTACTGATAGATGGAGGCCTATTGGATTATATCAGAGGGTGTTTAGATAGACTGATTTTGATTGTTATTTAAACATTTACAAGCTGTCAGCATAATGACCAGTGCATAGTCAATAGGGATGACTTAGTTTAAGAAGTTAAAATTGGAGCAGGAATAGTACATGTAACAAGGATTTTGGAATTATAGTTGATTACTAGTTGCATATGAGCAGTGTGATATGGCTGTAGAAAATGCAAATGCAATTTTAGGCTATGCCTGCAGAAGTAATTTCCAACCCACAAGAAATACTGTAGTAGTGCCGCTTGATTCTACATTAATCAGAAACCCCCTCAAATGGTGAGTCCATGTACTAAAAGGATTCAAACAAATCAGCATGATTTGCAATGAGGAGGACTGAGGGATTAGAAGCTAAATCCTGTGTAGAAGGTGAAGGAAACGGGAATATTTAGGTTTGAGAAATGATGACTGAGGTGGGGCAGGGGGAGAGACATGATAGCAGTCTTCAACTATCTGAAAAGTATTTGCCCCACAGAAAAAGATCAAGATGTATTCTTTCTCATTCTGAAGTACAGGATTCAGAACAATGGTCCTAAGTTACAGAAAGTCATGTTAGGAGAAAAACAGAGCATGTTGGCAGTGGAACCAATTAATCAGAGAGAGAGTGGGCTCTCTTTCACTGGAAGTGTTCAGGCAGAGGGTAGAACCATCTACTAAGGATTCTTGAATTTGGGCTACTGAGCTGAGCAATGGATTGGATTCAGAGCTTAAATCAGTGTTTTTCAAACTTGGCAACTTTAAAATGTCTGAGCTTCAATTCCCAGAATTCCCTAGCCAGCATGTTGGCTGGGGATTGAAGTCCACACATCTTAAAGTTGCCAGGTTTGAAAAACTCTGGCCTAAATGGCTCCTTTCAATTCTAGGGGACAATTCAAGGTCAGAGAAAATGGATTATAAGGTCAGTTTGTGGGTTTGAGAAGGCTACCATCTTGATGAGCCTTTAGTTATCTTTCAGACTGAAGAGTTATACATTATGAGACTTTCATGGAGAAAAGGGATGCGCTTGCTTGCTTTAAAAGATCTTTTCCTGTATGAAAGGAGGAAATTAAGTGGACGACATATTTATGTTAAGAAAAGTCCTTTGGCTGCCAGAAATTTGGAAAACGTTATTTTAATAGATATGGCAAATTCTTATACCTAAGGGGAAAAACTGAGGCAGTGCCTGTTGAAATAGTCTAATTCCATTGGACTAAGTCTGAGCCCACCTATGCATTTCATCAGGTCTGATTGCTTAGCAGGAGTGGTGGAAAGTGCTTCCAGGACACAACTGATTTTGTAGGGGGGGGGGGAAGTGAGTTTTTGATGCCTTCCCAGTACAAGGTGAGGAAAGTCCCAGTAAGAGATAGGAAATGAAGAGGAAGATTGCCCCAAAACTTTACCAGGTCCTGGGAGAAAGCTCTGAAAAGCTCTGAAACCATTTTTCACACTATGATTCCTAGAATAGTATCAAGGTTTGGGAACACATTTTCAGTCCATTCCAGTAGGTTTAAGACAGTTTCCTATGTCTGAAACATTTCTGGGAATCAAAATCCATGCAGTGGCCTTATTAAATTCCCTTTTCTTTTTCTGAACCCTCATGTATGGCCTGCAATTCTTAGATTCTTGTCAATTTACAGAGCTGGTTTTCTTTTTCTTTAGAGGAGTTTTCTACTGAAACCTAGCCACCTTCTTGACTGGCTGTTTTCTTTGATTTTTGGCTCAAAACGTACTATGGAACTCACAAGTATCAGATTTTAAAGATGTGCTTTAAAGTCATATTTACTTAAATATCTTTTTGCAACTAAAAGTATCTTCAGCTGTCTAAGGAATGACTCGGCTATTAATGCTTGTGCATTATTTTTAACCGGCTGTTACAGTTTTGAAAGCACACCACGTTCCTCAAATTTTGTTTTTCTCTCAAACTATCCATAAATATGATTTTAGCCAAAAATAAGGTTGCCTGTCCCATAATTGATAATGGTGCTGGATTTACTCAAACCTGAGCTACAGTGTAGATCAGTGTTTCCTGACCTTGGCAACTTTAAGATGAGTGGACTTCAACTCCCAGAATTCTAGGAGTTCATAGAATTCATAGCTGGCTGGGGAATTCTAGGAGTTGAAGTCCACGCATCTTAAAGTTGCCAAGGTCGAGAAACACTGGTGTAGACATAAAGATTGTGTTGTTTGAACTTGCAGACTGTAATGTATAAAGCAAGAACTGCTTAAGGCTGCAGAAACTGCTATTTTTTCTTGCAAATCTGATATAGCATCAAGTTGACCACGATTTCATGGTCATCTACAGTAGATTGATAGGTTTTTTTTTTAAACTGATAGCGAAGTGCAGTAGCCCTCCCTCTTTGCTTTTCTGGGTTGGGTTTGGGAAAGGCATTAGCCCATTCCATTTCTGTGCTCAGCCTTATCCTGGGTTCTGTGTCCCTGCTAGAAACAGGAGGGTGTAATCTATTGTCCTCCAGCCTCTTCATATTCTTGTGTGTGCGGTTCCTTGCCTTTTGCAGGTATCAGGTTGGTGCATAAATATAAGATTGTAATAATGTATTGCTGTTGCTCTGCACTGCACTTTTTAGAGGAGCATTTACAGGCAGTCCCTGATACAATGGTCACAGGGGTACGTGTAGATGGAGGTCATTCAGTGAATGGTTCCTGGGATGCAAAATGTATTTGGGCTGTACTGTTAACAGCTTTATTTGGTGCCAAGCTCTTTTTTGATAAATTGCAAAAATTTAGCAAAGCAACTCAAAGCAAATAAGAAACACCCCACAAACGTATGTTCGATCCACCGTTGCAAGTAACATAAGAACATTTCTGGGCTGAGAACGTCTGACTATCAAAGCATGAAAGCCATGTGCAGGGTGCGCACCCCAATCTCTCTCTCGCTGCAGCTTCTTCATCCCCATTATCCTTTGCCATGATTCTTTTTACCATTCCGTTATTTTGTACCAGAGTTTTATGTTGCCCTTTGCCTCTGGTTTGTGTAAGTGCTATTAGCACATCGAATGTGAATTATCCAGGTCAGGTGAGCTGCATTTCAGAGTTACCTGTTGAACAAGTTTGAAAACCAACTGTCGGCTTCCTTGTCATAACTCACAGAAAATGATTTGTTTGGTGTGGTTGTTAAGTGAGGACTGCCGGTATTTGTCTTTCTACTCAGTGTTATTTGTACCGTAGTTACACAACCTGCAAATCACCAGATGTCCAAAGTAACTCCTTATGGCACTCCAGATTGTGGAGTAGCAAACTTTTTCCCTATCATCTCCCTTGCTCTTTTCTGCTGCCTCCCTTGCGTGTGAAGTTTGGGTGTACATAGAAGGGAGAATAGGAAATTTGGGGGCCACTAATATATTGCTTGATTCATTTAAGTCTGGGAATCAGCTGAGATGAGTTGGGTGGGGATCAGTGTGAGTGTGTAGGTTAAATTTTAGCAGTGAATTAAAAGTTAATCATTTAGTTTAGCTTTTGGTTCCCCAACCACTGCTTACATTTTTTTTTTTAATGTAGTCTATACTTTATTTTGCAGTTAGGCTAATTGAAGGAATTCTTAACCCAATAAAAGTTGCACACCTCTGCTTACACTGACCAGCAAAAACTTTCCAGTATGTTCTGTAAGTTCTCCTGCTGAACATTTGTCCCTTCTGCAGATGTAGCAATTTCTTAAGGACTGGTATCTTCAGGGAACTATTTGTTGCTGCTGCTGTTATATAATCCTTGTTGCTTTCTTCTGGAAGAGAGTCCCTATATACATGCCTAAGAAGAAGAACAGATCAAATTAAAACTGAATTACAAGTAGAAGATGATATGCTCCTTTATGAATTTGTGATTGAGGCAGGATGACTGAATAATTAAAAAAAACTGGATCTGGAAACACACCAAGTCTGTTTTGCCAGCAGGTTGATGATGCCACTCGGATGTGAGATCAGGTTTGCCGTGAATAATTTTATTTTTTCTCTTCCTCTGTTTATGGGACTTTTTTTTGCTTGTTTCTGCCCTACCTTTTTCTAATTGCCTTTGCACGTTGTGACCTGTATGCTCTCCCTGTTTTGGCCATAGGCCTGACTCTGTACGCATTTGAGTCTGCAACAGATTTTATAACAATACGACACGTGCATGTTGAAAGTTAGCCTTGGTTTCCCTTTCAACATTTTACAGGAGCCTCTTATTAAGACCAAGCTATGCTTATGTATTCGGCTGTCTCATTCCTGGTGATATGAAAATAATGGTGCTTGGAGCTGGCTTGTGAATAGCTCGTTGCTTGGTTTCCAGTAGTAGTGAATTGGATCCAGAAGGCTAGCAACGGAAATAAATTTCTGCTTAGTGGCATAATGCCTTGTAATGTAACTTCTGTCTGCTGGTTCAGAAGGCTGACTTACTAAGGATATTTCCAGAATGCTTACAAACAGCCCTGAAAAGTAGGCCATTTGACAGATGATGTTGAGAAAAGGAAAGGTGGCTTGTATGTGTGCTAGTAGGCAGGAAGTGCTTTGCAGTAAATCAGCACCAACATCTGAACAGAACTATTGCTGATAATGGGCTCTTCCTCACGGTCACATTAATGTGCTTTTCTTCTGTCCTTCGAGCTGGGAGAAAAGTATGTCGATGTAAAGACCACTCTCCCCACATCTTTCCTTTCCTGTGCCTTAGGTTGATCAGGGTTGATACCCTCCCAAAGATTAGTGCAAGTTAATTTCAGGCAGTATTGGGGGTTTGTTTATTATCTCAATTTATATGGCTGCCCGTCTCAGATTCATGACTCTGGGTGGCTAACAATGGTTAAGAACACCATTAAAAGAACATAAAACAGCAAAGACAGCAACATGCCTGTAATCAGTCAAGGTAAAAACAAAACCACCAATAGTAGATCAACATCCTTGATGTTCCCTACCATCCTTTCCCCTTGTGTTCAGCATCACCTACCACCAGGAAAACTAATGACCCATTGCTGTACTGGGGGAGGTTGGGGGGAGTGGTCTCAGGAATTCCCTGCCCTTTCATTATGTGATTGTTTCTTAGATTTTCACATGGTTGCAATTGTATAATTCTCAGCATTGTCAATATAATATATAAAAAATAAAAACTCGCTTAAAATAGAGGAATATACAGGTAGTCCCCCATTCCCAAGGTCTGTCCTTAAGTTGAATTTGTATGTAAGCTGGAACAGTATTGTTGTATAATACTGTATAAGTAGTATTGTGTAATTAACTCGAACCATTGTATATTTAACTTGAATTTTGCTGCAATAGGCTCTGTTCTTAACTAGGGGTCATTTGTAAACCAGGCATTCTTAACCCAGGGACTACCTATAATTCTATAAAATACCACTGGTGTTAACCAACTGAAGACCCTCTAGAGAAGCTCCGTTTTAACCTGCTGGTGGAATGCTAATGAGGTTGGGCAAGTCTAATTTCCTGTGGGGGAGGCTGTTCCTTATGTGGGGACCATCCTAGAGAAGTATCTCTCTCTGAGTTGAGCCTCCCAATATCTCATTGATGGGGGATTACAAGTAGTTTTTGCCAGAATATTTTTATTGGAAGGGGTTAATTCTAACTGAAGAAGGAAGTGCTGAAAGTACTGAGGCACCAAGCAATGTAAGGCTTTATAGATCAAAACCATTACTCCCAAAAATTTATTGACAATCAGCACAGGGCCTAATGTACAGAGGTAATGTGCTTATGGCATCTTGTGCCAAGTAAGATATGGGGTTTCACTGTGCTTTGTACAATGCACAGCACATTGCTGTAGCCTAGATGGGCAGTAATGAGAGATAAATCCTGTTGCAAGTTCCTCCGACTCCCGCTAAGGCGGCAACTGGTGCACCAGCCCAAACTAGGCAAAGAGCCTCTTGGCGAGGACTTCTTCCTGCCCATTGAGCAATAGCTGGGAACATGGGCCTGTTCTCACAGGGACAATGCTTTCTCCTCAGGAGCTAACAGTGGAGCTGGCAGGGAATCTTGATAGTCAAACAGTAACCCCATCTTGCTTGGATTTAGCTTCACCCTGTACCTTCCTCTTTAACTACCTTCAGACATTGGGACAGGACTTTGCCACCCCAGACTGCTCTTGTAGTACAGTCAATGGACAGCTGGGTATCATCATCATCATATGGATGATACTGCATCCTGAACTGACAAATGAGATTTTTCAGCAGCTTCGTGTAGATGTTAAAAAGTAGAGGTGAGGAGAACCAAGCCCTGCGACACGCCACATGTACAAAGCTGCCAGACTGATCCTCTATAACCACTGCCTGGAACCATGTCCTGAGGAAGGAGTGGGGCCACTGAAGCACAGTGCCCCCAACTGCCACAGAGATCTAAGGGAACCAGAATAGGTCTCCCCCATCTAAGTAAGTCCTGACAGAGCTCATCAACCAGTGAGCATGTGATTTCTGTCCCATACAGTACCTAGACCTAAACCCTGACTGAAAAGTGTCCAGATAATCTCCTTCCTCTGGGTGCTCTGTTGCTGCCCTCCTCTCACAGTCTCAGCAACCTTCCCTAGAAAGGAATGGTTGGAAACAGGAGAATAGTTGTCTAGTATAGCTGGAACAAGGAGAGGGCAGCCTTGCTTGTCTGTAGGATATACACCCCCTCTCAAAATGAGGTATTGTTCACTTTCTGGATCCAGCTGAACCATCCCTCCCTCCACCAAAGGAGCCAGGAAAGACATGGATCTTCTCTGCAAGTGGCCAGGACATAACACAGAGCATCCCATCTGCTTCCTCAGAGCTCACAGGATCCCAGTTAACATGGCAAAATATCACTCTGATCACTACCATGGATTCCATTCACAGAAAGTCAAGACTTTTGTAAATCTGAGTGTAGAGGAACACAGAGATGACCTTGGAGAAAATATGCAGGGATCATTAGTAAAACATCAGCTTAGCCTAGGAAAACAAAGAGTGGGAAAGAAACTCAAGATTGCCCCACCTTGACTCCCTTTGATATAGGAGGGAGGAAAGGGGAAATGCTGTCAAGCTTCCTAATATTTCTTGTGGTGCCTTCTTGGCTTAGCCTGCTTTAAAGGGCTGACACTGAATGACTTTATTGGCAAACTGCTGTGCAGAAAGATCACAGCTGTCAAACTAGATCTGTTGATTATTCTCTTCCTGGTAGGGCATTCTTTATCCTGAACAAGACTGCTGGTTGACAGCCAACTAACCCAGGGTGCAGAAATAAGAGTCAAATGACAATGTTTATTTTCATTGGACTCCATTGGTTTTGGGTCCAGATCTCTGAAACAGAACTCAAAATGTCTTCATTTTCAACTTCTGATGTTGCTGTTCCTGTTCAGGAAAGAATAGCAAGACATTATGACTTATGCTGTCAGCTTTAAGGAATGCACTTATGATACTGGACTTTTAAGTAATGCTAATGGCAGCCTTCAAAGGACATTACAGGAGGGTCAGAATTGAACAGCAGCTTGAGAAAATTGAATGAAATAGCTAATTCGTTATCTATTAAGCTGTTCATTATATAATGAACCCCTCGATAACATCAGGGTGGCTGAAAAACTATACTTATATGCCAACCTCTTCCAGAAAGAAGCACATCTACTGCACGTAAAGAGGCCTTCTTTGTAATAAGAGCTAGGAAAATCAGAATGAGAATGGCAGATAATCTGGTTGCAAACCAGAGTGAAGATCTATAGTCTTATGCTCTTCCTGTGGAACAGGGGCTCTTTTTGTGAATGGGAGATTTAACAGTATTCCATTTACAAAAATATCCACAATAAAAAGATATCATTCTCCTATGGTTTGAACGATACATTACGATAGTATCTTGTGTTATAATATTCCGCCAGTGATTTCTTCCCGAGAGAAGACACATCCAGCTAGGAATTAGTGTCATCCAAGCTGAATGTGAGAGAGTCAAGACAGACATAAGATTGCTCATGGCTGAAATATGGATTTCTGTACCAGGAAGTGTCTGATGGTAATCAATCTGGATGGCTTTAAAAAGATTGGACAAACCCGTGAAGTATAAGGCTACAATATGTCTACACAAGATACAGGACTCACGACTGTGTATTACCTGACCTTCAATACTGGATGGTGAGGAATATGAATTAGAGCAGTTTTTTTCAAACTTGGTAACTTTAAGATGTGTGGACTTCAACTCCCAGAATTCCCCATCCGTGCTCCCAGCAAGTCCACACTGAATTAGAGAGCGCTATTATATTTGTGTCCTGCTTATAGGCTTCCCTGTGGTATTTGGTTGACCATTGTTGAAAAGAATGCAGGCTATGCAGACCTTTGATCTGATTCAGTAGAGATCTTGTGTTTTTTCCCCCCTGGTATATCTTTAACAAAAATGCCACACTTTTTTTTTTTAATTAGTGCAGGAGCAACCTAAACAGTAAATGAATACTGAGCAGTTGGGGCATAATGGTGTGGGAAGCAAGTGAAATCCTGAGAAAGCAAGTTGGTGCAGCAAGATGTGCATTGCAGGAAATTTGAGCTCCCTTGTTTTCGTGTGCAAAACCTGAATGTCGGTCCTATTATGTGGCATTCCAATCTGATATAAGCAAATTCTGTACAATTTGGATGTGCATGAAGAGAATAACAGGAGAATACAATTTAAATGCAGGACTGTTAGGTGTGTAAGACCCAACTTTTTAAACAGCCCCCCTTCCCCTGAAGTTTAAATGCAGCAGCTCATCTTGGATTACTTTTTTTTAAAGGGCAGGCATGCTTGTCTAATCTCACTGGGACAGGCAAATGTGGACAAACAGCTTCTATAATCTTCATTCGGACTGCAATAACTTGAAATAACAAGAGCTGCTTTGTTTCATCAAACTATTGAGGGAATTAAGAAGGGTTTAGCTTTGGACAAGTTGGTTGAAACTCTCAAGCTTGCAATACAAAGCTGCATTCAAGCAAGAAAGGTGGGTTTTAAAAAAAAAATCTATGCTTTGTTTTAAAATTCATTTCTTTAGCTTGAATTATTGGGAGGTGACTCTCTCTATTCTGGGGCAGGAAGGAATTATTATTGTATTTTATGTTTCAAATAATTATTTGAGAAGCATCTTAAACACAAATATATTCTATATTTGAGATTAAACCTGTTACAGAGCCCACAGTACAGGGGAATTAACAGCAAACAATTTAACAGCCTGTAGGCTGATGCTTCATTTCTGCAGGGCATTCAACTCTCACCCATGTTTCTTTTTTTCTTTTTTCCCTTGGCAGAGATTCATTTGAAGGGTTTTTTTTTAGTATGTTGGGTAGCATTCCCAGACACTTGTTTAGGAGGAAGACCTGTACAGTTTGGATGTGCATGAAGAGAATAACAGAATACAATTTAAACGCAGGACAGTTAGGTGCTTAAGACCCAACTTTTTAAATAGTCCCCCTTCCCCTGAAGTTTAAATGCAGCAGCTCCTGCATTTAATGAGCCCCTGAAGTTTAAATGCAGCATAAATGTATTTTGCTGCTAAAGGTAGAGAGAATCGTTTGGTAAGTGGATCTCTTAAAAATATTGTTAGAAGTTGACCTTAGTCTTCTGGAGAAGTCCCTTGAAAATTAGTTACAGGCATCAAATGACCAGGCTCAAATTACCATATTTTGAACACATTATATGAAGACTTAGATCTTTGAAAAAGTCTATTATGCTGGGAAAGATAGAAGGAAAGAGAAGAGGAGCAAGGTGGATGGACTCTGTTACAGTGGTGATGGGTGCACCATTGGAAGACTTGAAGGACCACATTGGAGACAACTTGTCCTGGAGAAAGTCTATCTTTATGATCGCTAAGAATCAACACCAACTTGATGGCACATAATTAATCAATTGTTGGTTATGAATGAGGGCATATCCTTTTCAGCACAACTATGATTGAGGCTTACTGCAGGGCCACATTTTTGCCCAAGAATGTCTTGGAACAGCAGTTTCATAAGAAAGATACTTCCTAGTTGCTACCCATTCTGGATCTTAAATTTAGGGGAAGTTCTGTTCTGCCCATCCCAATCTGGTGTTTTAGGCCATAATAGCAGGGAAAGATTGTACTAGTATTCTACAAAATGTTAGGTTGGGGAAAGTGATGTGTTCCTTTGGCAGATATGTAAAAATGATTGCATTAATTAAGATGATAAGGTTGAAGAATAGTGAGTACATAAATGTAATCAGACAAATATCGTGTGAAGTTATTTCATTGCCTTCTTAGAGAATAAATGAATAGAATACTGTATTGTTTGCATGCTTTTTAGTATACCTATGTAAGTAAAAGGATGCTAGAGGCTTTTTAAAATGAAAGACTAATATTAATTAAAATATCCAAGGAACAATATCATTTGTGAAAAAGTGGTTACCAAGGCTGTGGCCAAGGCTCTGTTTGGGAGACAGCTGATCTTCAAGGGGAACCATCTGCCAATACCAATTTGTGTAAGCACTGTTAAAAGTTTCTAAAGAGACTTTAGACTCTCCAGAAACCTCATTTGAAAACTGTTCACTTGAGACAAGTGAGGGGGAAGAAAGGTCGCCTTCTCCCTGTTGAAGTCTCTTTAGCTCAAAAAGGAGTGAGATGAACTTGTTCCAGCTGTTTTTTCCTTATCTTTGAGCTTCATACCAGTTTCTTCCCTGATGGATGTGTTCTCTTGCTCTGCATTATTGACAGAAAGGAACATTTGTAACCTGACAGCTGTTCATTCCAAATCCTTCATAGCCAGAAATAAAGTAGACTGAAAAAGGGATGCAGAATGAAAAGGGCGGGATGGGAAAATTTTCCAGTGAAATTCCTTGTTGCAAAACAAGGTACAGTAGAGAAGTGGATGGTCAAGAAAGAGCTACATTGCCTGTGGTGTGCTAGGTTCCGGCCATCATTATGTTTGTATGTATCTTTTTGTAAATGGGTTGGGGGGAAGATCTCAAAGTAAATGTGTGTCTCCTCTCTTCTGTGATCTGTGTAGAACTTTGGAAGTTCTCCTTATATTTATATTATAGTTTTAGTCTATTATTTTTCTTTTGTTTTTAATTGTCACCACCCACTCATGCATTTGAGATGGGTGACCATACAAATTTAATAAATATATATTGTGCTTTTTTAGGAAAAGAAACAGGATTAACGATGGAAATAAGCAAAAGGAGGAGGCAGTGAAAAATGGACTGATTCAAACTGATTGTCACATTGATTTTTAATATTTTGAAAAACTAATGTCAATGTTTTCTGTCTTTCCCCTTCCATTCTTCTTCTCAGGAGGCTCAATTCTCTTCCTAGCTAGCCTCTGAGCTTGGTATGGATAATGGTAGAGCGGTGGAAGGTCAAGTAGGCTTAAAACAGAAAGATGCGGAGACCAGATTCCATGGACGTATTTTTCCAGAGGTGAGCAGTTGGGACCTGCTTTGTCATAACTATAGTAGCCATGAAGCAACTCAATTAAAAAAAAGAAAGGCAAATGAGCAGCAAGCTTAAAAGCAGCAACAAAAGAACATTTAAAAAAAAAATCAGTGTTTCTCCCTTAAAACTACATGCAGGGTTATACCATTGCTTAACAGACAGCACATGCAATTTATGCATTGGGAGATAAAGTTTCAGTGCCGTGACTGAGAAGGCTTTCTGCAGATTAATAGTCTTGACTTCCAAAGGCAGCTTTGCAACATGGAGAATAGCTCCTGAACAAAGAGATGGGAGTCATTGCTCCTACATGTCCCCTTCTCTTGTCCCTCTCTTGTGGTTTAAGTCCTGTGGGTACAGGTTTGAGTCTGAGTCTTACTCTATATGGATGGCTCTCTGAATTTGTTCTGTTTTTATTTTTTTGTGCATCCCAATCCTGCTGAAGACCCAGACTCAGGTCAGTTGAAGACTTAGTGGCTGCATTCATATAATGTGCAAAACTTGGCTAGGGTTACCCTCGATTAGGTGTTTTGTAGCTTAGTATGCTGAGCAAACCCTGCCTACATGGTTAGTTTATGGTTCATTAGATTGTGTATTTTTTTTAATGCAAACTCAGAAAATGTGTTACTGTAATTCAGTAATCCAGTGAAGATTGTTGTGTAAAAGTTACTAAGTATTCCCACTAGAAAATGTACAAAGTTTCTGTTACTGGCTTAAAAGGGACGGAAACTTCTCTTACTTCCATTAAAAAATGTCTGGCCTTGCTTACTAGGTGCTGTTTCTAATCCTTGATAAGCAAGGAGCAGATGGCTCATTGAGGGACAGCTCTAGCTGTTACTTGGCTGTTGCATGATTCTGTCTCTAACATGTTCCGGTTTTCTGTTCCAGAGTCCTAAAGAGAAAAAAAGTGTGATCAACTCCTTGGTGTCTGGAGCATTGGCTGGTGCTGTGGCCAAAACAGCTGTGGCACCGTTGGACAGGACAAAAATCATATTCCAAGGTAGACATGAGAGCAGGGAGGAGAAATGGAGCAGTCTTCCTATCTTTTTCAATTGCTGAAGCAATCCTGGCTCCCTCTAGATCAGTGTTCTTCAACCTTGGCAACTTTAAGATGTGTGGACTTCAACTCCTAGGATTCCCTAGCCAGCATGCTGGGAGTTGAAGTCCACACTTCTTAAAGTTGCCAAGGTTGAAGAACATTGATCTAGATGCATGGAGTTCAGTTCTCAGAATTTTCAGCAGTAGCTATGGTGGCTGAGGAATTCTAGGATTTGAAGATCTGCAAGACACCCAGTTTGAGCAAACCATTACATATATTCCTGGCTTGTCATTGCTCTAACCAGCTTGGAAGCCAAGTTTGACTTGCTACCTTTGAATTCTGGCTTGATAATGAAGCTAAATGGCAGGATTTGGAAATAATGCATGATTTTATCCTGGCAAATTTGTGATTAGTTTGTTTAACCATCTTTGCAGAAGGCCTTTGCAAGCCAGGAATCTGAAGATTTTGGGTTTAATGATTTGTGCAAGCAAGGGCAACATATTCTTTAAAAGCATTCGGATTCTTCATTCAAATATAATGCTACTTCCTGTTATTCTGGACGTGTGGTAATGGTAGATTACAACTTACACTCTTCTTGGGTTCCACAGTACTAGGATTTTTTTTTCTAATATTCAGACAGAACTTTCTTTCTTGTAACAAATATGTTATTCACTATCCTGCACTCTGGAATGATACAGAAGACAGTAAAGATCTCTTCTGTATGTCATCCTTTTAGGGATTTGAAGAATGTCTTCTTAAGGCTAAATATTTTCACTTCCTTCAGTCTATCTGTAGGACTTGGTTTCTGATCTCCTGATCATCCTTGTTACTATTCTCTGAACCTGTTCCAGTTGTCTGACTCCTCCTTAAAATATGAAAATCAGAGTTGGACATAATACTTGAGGTGGGATTCTGACTAATGCAGAATGGAAACAATTTTGAATTTCTCCTGTCTTCTAAAGACCCAATTTGATAAGCGTGTCCCTCCATCTTCTCATTCTAGCTTGTCATAAAAAAGTTGAAGAGCACAGGGCTAAGGACTGACTCCTGTAGCAGCCTACACTGTATGTCACTCCAGGCTAACTGGACCTGTTGAGACAGCCAAGATGCCAATTCACAAAGGCAGCCCCTGGAATGGCTTGCTGAGATGGTTCTGTCCCCTGGGGTGCAGTCTGGATGCTCCCCACCAGAGGCTGACTGAGTGCAAAAATGCTGATTGTTAGTTTACCCATAGATTTCTTAGTTTCAGTGCTGATGTGTATGTGACCAGGACTGTGGAGTCAACACATAAAACCTTCGACTACTTTATTCATGGTACCTCCGATTCTTTTAAATATATATTGATATAGGAGATAAATTATAAATATACTAATTATATATTTCCTATATTGACGGCAAGCGTGCAACATACAAGGCATTTCATCACTGCCAACGTGAATCAGCGGGCAACTTTTTGGAACCCTAACCTGTTAAAGCTTGGGTCTAAAGGCTATAGCTAAGACATTCTGTTTTTTTCAATTTTATTTATTAAATTACAAACATTCAGTAACCGTATAGTTTAAACAAAGGATAAAAGCTAAACAATAAAAACAAGGTGGTTATATTTTTATCAAAATATATATTTTGAAATTTGCAGAGAACTTGAAATTAAAATATATCCTGAAAAAAATAGGTTAATCAAATTATTATCTATGAAATAGGACATTTTAACATACTATTTATATTATATACAATTTAAATTTATTAGGAGTCAGAGTCAGTACATTTTTACCAACTCTGATTCCAGTAACCCAAGAATTGCTTCCGACTCCACGTCTCTAACTCCACAGCCCTGTATGTGACTTCTCTTTTTCTGTTTTCAGTGTCATCAAATCGGTTTTCTGCTAAGGTAAGATGAAATGCCCTTCTCTTTTCTAGGCTCCATTGTGGGTGGAGCAGTTGGGGGGGTTAAATCGCACTGATTTGGTCCCATGGGTGGCTGTCACCTGAACACACCTCTCCTCTGCCCCTCCTCCTAGCCTCTTAAGAGCCAGTGAGAAATAGTAAAAAAAGAACTACCATAAAACGGTAGGCACGTGTATGTCTTAACTGATATAAAATCTTAGCACAAAATTCCAGCCGACGAACAGACGTTAAAACAGGAACCAACCCTGTGTAGCCGGTTGCTAACTCCATCACAGAGAAAAGGTAGTCTTTATCTTGCATAAGGAGGCAGATAGAAATTGGACATGATCATTGACCTGTCCTAAAGTAACAACTCTGGGTTTTAGGAGGCATTTGGGACAAAAATCTTTCCTTCTCCTCACCTCTCCTCCATCATATTATTGTAGCTATAACCTGTTTCCTTAATAACTTCCTTTGGGTCAAGTCACTTTGGCTGTTACCACATGAGGTGCTTCTCAGTGTTGGACTTAACCATGGTTTATTCAGCCCAGTTTTCTGGATTCCCACCACTTGGTAAGCTAGGGTTGGCTAATTTGCAGTTCAGAGTGTCACATAAACAGTCTCTTGGGCAGTGGACAACCAAACTCTTTTAGCCAAGCGTGTTTCCAGAACAATGTTGAGACATTCTGGACCTCAGTTTTATAATCTAGAAATGCATCGAAGAGGAAAAGAAATTGTGAGGGAAGAGGATTACAATCAGTCAGTTGCAAGTTTTAATTAGAAAAAAAACCTGGCTGAAATGGAAATAGTACACAAAGAAAAAAGCCCAATATTCTCAGTATTTCTGCTGAACTGATGCACTGGGCCCTACTATCCCGTTTCACATGCTGTCTCTCTCTCCACTGTGGCCTGAAGGAATGGTTATTGCCAGATTGATCAGCTGAACTGGAACCGATTTCTGAAGAAAGTTTCTCTCTTCTCTTCTCTTCTCTTCTCTTCTCTTCTCTTCTCTTCTCTTCTCTTCTCTTCTCTTCTCTTCTCTTCTCTTCTCTTCTCTTCTCTTCTCTTCTCTTCTCTTCTCTTCTCTTCTCTTCTCTTCTCTTCTCTTCTCTTCTCTTCTCTTCCTCTCTCTCTCTGTGAACTGTGGGCAGGAAGGAGCAGCAGAGGCAAATTCTTTCTGGAGCAAGCTCCTTCTGAAAGTCTCCCAGTGTTGGCATCAGCTTTTCTGGGCTTACCATGATCCCACAGCCTTGTTGCAGTTCTACAGCATCTGGGGACCTCACATATATTGCCATCAATGAAAGAAAGGCAGATGCCAACACATTCTGTGGGAGTTTGGTTGGGGCAACAGAGAAGCATTTTGAGGGAACACCAGTGAGTTGTAACCCTCTTTTGTGTGAAAACTTCCTGTCTGCCTTACCCCAATCTTGAAGTAGGATGCCAGTTCCAACCCTACTCATACTTATCCCTCACCAAATTTCCTCTTAAAAATTCATGACTCGTTTGTCTTTCAAGTATGTCACACCTAATCCAATTCCTCCTCTATCCAGGAGGCTTACCGGCTGATCTACCGTACCTACCTCAGTGAAGGCTTCTTCAGCCTATGGCGAGGGAACTCGGCCACCATGGTTCGGGTGATCCCCTACGCTGCCATCCAGTTCTGCGCACATGAGGAGTATAAGCAGCTTTTGGGCAGCTACTATGGCTACCAGGGAAAGTAAGTGGCTGTGGAGTCTTGGTCTCCTTAAAAGACTTGGCTTGAGCATGTGGGCAAGGCATTACCTGCTGTGGTTGCACTAAGGATCAGCATACCCCTGCCCTCGTCCCCAAGGTGGATGACCCTGACCTTTCCAGCCTTTAGGGAGGCCTTGAAGACCTGCTTCTTCCCCAGGCACTGGGCCAGGATACTACGTGAGCCCAATTTTAGTGGTCTGTTATATGAGTTAGTTGCCCTGGTACTGTATGTTTTATTGATTTTTTTAATTTGTACTGTGATGTTTTAACTCTGTAAGCTACTCAGAGTTGTTTGATGAGCAGGCAGTCATAAAAATTAAATAAAATTAAAGTTAAAATGAATTAACAAATAGACAAAGATGCCTTTCTTTAAAGTCACACCAAGGCTGAATTAGCACAGGCTGCTTGACCAGGTTACTTAAAAGCCTCATTTGTCACCTTGCCGACAAAGATCCGCATAGTCAAAGCTATGGTTTTTCCAGTAGTAATGTATGGCTGTGAGAGCTGGACCATAAAAAAGGCCGAGCGCCGAAGAATTGATGCCTTTGAACTGTGGTGCTGGAGAAGACTCTTAAGAGTTCCCTGGACTGCTAGGAGGTCAAACCAGTCAATCTTAAAGGAAATCAACCCTGATTGCTCATTGGAAGGATCGATAATGAAGCTCAAGCTCAGATATTTTGGCCACCTAATGCGAAGAGAGATCTCTTTGGAGAAGACCCTGATGCTGGGAAAGATTGAAGGCAAAAGGAGAAGAGGACGGCAGAGGATGAGATGGTTAGATAGCATCACTGAAGCAATGAGCATGAAACTGAGCAAACTCAGGGAGGCAGTGAAGGACAGGAAGGCCTGGCACAATATGGTTCATGGGGTCACGAAGAGTCGGACACGACTTAACGACTAAACAACAACAACAACTGTATCAGAACAATTTATTAAGCTGGGTTAGTCTTGCTGTTTCGGTTTGTGTGTGTGTGCAATTTAGCGTGTTGCATGAATACAGCTTGTTAAATCAATTAATTCAGTTACTGGCCATACCCAAAACTTGGGTTAATCCAGTAGCCTTGTTACATTATCCCAGCCTATTGGTTTTGCTAACTGTCTGGACAGTATGACAGTATTCACAGAACCTACCATGGCCTATTGACTCTTTATGAACCATATTGGCCATGTGGGTCTTATGTAGTTACAGTCTTTGCCTAGTCATTGTGGTTTATAAATTTTGATTTATTGCTTAATCTGATGTATGAACCCAGCCAATTGTACTTTTGTGCCAAGTGAACACAGCCAGAGTTTTGGAATGAGCAATGTTCAGTTTGGAAGCCTTTTTTGCCCAGTCTGAGTTGTGTTTTGGGTTTAGTTAGCCAACAACCAAGGAAATTCTTCCTTTCAAATATTATTTCTTTTGTTTCAGGGCACTGACTCCTCTGCCCAGATTCCTCGCAGGCTCTCTTGCGGGAATCACAGCTGCCATGTTGACGTACCCCCTGGACCTGGTCCGTGCCCGTATGGCAGTAACACCGAAGGAAATGTAAGTAGTTGGGGATTTGATCCCCATGTCGTTAGGAAGGGGTATGAAGTGTATTCTTTAACTATCATTGTTCCTTAAAACCTATATAGTGGAAGGTTGGAATGCAACACTCATCCAAGTGAATGTTGTTGCTTCTATCACGTTTCAAGCCAAGAAAGGTTTGTCAGTTACCCCAAAAAGGGATAATTTCTTCTGCAAGGATTCCTGCCACTCCAGTACTGTGATTGGTTCAATAATGCACTCAACCATAAAATGGTTTGCTTGTTCATAATTTATTCAGTGAACCCAGCCAAGTGGCTGATTAATGGCTTAACGTGTTGTGTGCAATCAGACAGTAACAGCTTACTCAACAAATTGTGCAGCTTAGAACATCATGTGAAGGCATATTCTTCCATTTAGTAGAGGTTTTGCAGGTCATTGATAGAGCATAGACACTAACCTTTTGGAGGCCCTTCTATCTGGGGTGGGTGTGTCATGTGATGAAATGTGCATTGTCACTCATGAAGCAGACCCTGTGACCAGCTTGCAGCCAGTTTATGACTTGAGTTTAAAAGGACAGGGTTTGCATCATGATATTGTGAAGGATGTTTTGTCATATTTTTGTCATTGTGGTTAGTAGATCCCTAAGATACCTCCTTAAAAAAAGTGGGGGATGGGTTGCTGGCTTAGTGGAAGATTCTTCTTGGAAAACCACTGGCAGTCAATATAAATCCTATCAGCTCCAGAGGATATGGCCAACTGTCAGGAGCACCCATGTCAAGTCCTCGTCTAAAAGAGAATGTATGTTTTGAGACATCTCCTGCTCAGAGGGTAGTAGTACAACATGGGAGAAACCATCCTTCAGAAAACGGAGAGCTTGGTCTACTTGATCAATTCCCATCTATGTGTCAAATCAATCAGGTCTGCAGTGTGGGCTTCCTTGATCAGCAATTGGCTAGACTTATCTTTTTCCCCTCCTTAAAAGCTACCAAGTATTTCCCAATGTCTAAAATAGCACACACCTTAAGGAGAATATGGGCCCTGGTGAGTGCAAAGAAGTTGTCAATCCATCTGGGCCACAATTGCAATGTGTTGCATGTATGAAGAATTCTCTTTGATGTTTCCCTCAGGACTATGTGGCTCTGTCATGTTCTCTTTCAGTCAAAGCCAACCTTGTGTCTGAAAACTATTTTTAATGACTTGCCAACTTCCTTTTTTCCCTCAGCTTTTTTGGGGGTTCCAAACTATTAATATGCAAAACTCTAAAATCCCGGGAGATTGAGTGCAGTTACCGATATGTACTCAAACTGTACTCTTATATGGTACTGTTCCAGGACAAAGTTTATGAAGCAGGGAATAAGGAAGGAGGATAAAGTAGCAACAGTTAGCCATGAAAGCCAAGTAGCCTTATCTCTGAACACCAGTTGCTGAGGGAAAAAAGGGTTTGGTTTCTTCACAGCCTGCCTGTAGATCTTCAGAGGCATCAAGTTAATGAAAAACCTGTGAGCAAAATGCAGTGTGATGTAGTTTTGTTGGGATTGTGATTTTATTAGCACTGGAGAGCTAAGTGGTTGGTTTGATAATGAAAACGTTTATGTTCTGTAGACTAGGCCTGTTGTTAGATACTAGCAGTAGACTCTGTGAGTGATTTGGGCCACCATATTTTCATTACTGGAGTGAACCAAGAATAAGCAGCGTAGTTCCTTCAGACATCTTTGTTGATACCTGTGACCCATCCGGCCTTTCCTTAATTTCTTTTTAGATTTCATTAAAAAGTAGAAAGTTAACATACTGCAAAGCAACCATCAGCTCTCAGCATCATTTTCATTTCTAAAAAATCTTCTGGGTGATATATAGGCTCCAGAGACATTCTAGAAAATAAAAATGGCCAGTAGCTATGGTGCAGTGCTTTGCTTGGAAGTGTGCTCACCTGCCTGGATAAAAGCTCAGTGTAAGCTGGAATAGTGGTGGTTATGGGTGGCAGTGAGCAGCTTCTCCAGTTTGCTTTCAGATAATGGATGCTTTGTGGTTGGCCACATTCCCCCATGGCAGCCATCTTGTGAGAGCACTCACAAAAGTCATCTTGTGAGAGCACTCACAAAATGGGTTTACCTTAATATAAACAAAGATGACAAACATGGACAGCCTGCCAACACATTAAGTTCCCCACCCCTGGGAGAATCCGTAAGATAGCAGCACACAGGGGCAGCCATAGCATCTTAGGACTTCCTCCCTCCAAACTTCTTTCTTCTTTGCGTTGATGTATCAGGATTCTAGTACAAAATGTAGCCTATTCCATTTTTCATTGGCAGGTATAGCAACATAATTCATGTATTTATTCGGATATCTCAGGAGGAAGGGTTGAAGACCCTATATAGGGGCTTCTCACCCACCATCCTGGGGGTGATCCCTTATGCTGGATTGAGCTTCTTCACTTATGAGACACTAAAGAAACTGCATGCAGGTAAGGGCAATCAAGCTGATATGAATATATTCAGAATAATACGGTTCCTTCTGTTTTAATGTGCATCTTCTTAAATTTATTATTTTTAAAAAACTGCTTGGTGTTCCAAATAATTCAGCTAGGCTACAGTGAGGCTGGGTAGTTTGTGATTCATGTGTTGTGGGAATCCAAACATTGTTGGGAGGTATTTTCTCATCAGGCACGATGTTAAAACTTAAGATTATCCAGCAAAATTGACAGGCAAGTGATTTTGGACAAAGCATGTCATTTAAGCATCATTATTAAAGGAATTCTTTGTGTTAGATGTGATATGAACAGATCCTTATAGGAACAAGTCCTATAAGGAACAGATAAATGAAATGTTCAGCTTAATTGTAAAAGAGAAAACTAAGGAAATATGATAGTGGTCTAGAAATACCTTATAGGCTGTCACACAAACAAGAGAAGGCAGATTTGTTCTCTGCTGAAACCAAGGATAGGATAAGGATGAAGACCAAGGAGTTCAAATTAAAAAAAGGAGGTTCAGATTGAAGATTAGGAAGACTTTCCCAACAGCAAGAACTGCAAGGCAGTGGAACTGCCTGCCTTAAACAGTAGTAAGCTCCTGCTTGTCTGAGATTTCAAACAGGGCTTGGTGCCCACTGGCCAGTTATGGTTTAGTGCAGTTGTTTTAAGATGTGTGGACTTCAACTTCCAGAATTCCCCAGTCAGTATGCTGGCTGGGGGATTCTGGGAGTTGAAGTCCACACAGCTTGAAGTTGCCAAGGTTGAGATACGCTGGTTTAGTGGCTATCCTGTATGTAGGAGTTTGGATTAGATATGCCCTAAAGCAGTGTTTCTCAACCTTGGTCACTTTAAGCTGTGTGGACTTCAACTCCCAGAATTCCCCAGCCAGCATGCTGGCTGGGGAATTCTGGGAGTTGAAGTCCACACAGCTTAAAGTGACCAAGGTTGAGAAACACTGCTCTAAAGCCTCTTCCAGGTCATATTCTGTAGGATTCTATTATAGACTAGGCTAGTCCTTCAGCTGAATCATATGCAGCCATGCATATGGCTCACTTATTTGCCACTTTTTTTATTTTCTAGCCCCCAAGTTTCCTTCAGAGAGCTTAGGGTAGGCAGCCTGGTTTCTTCACATGGAGGATAAAGTCACCCAGTGAATGCTGCGGCTGAAAATGGGAATGTATACCTGGGATTTCCTGCTCCTGATATGCCAAACCACCTCACCATGCTGGATCATTGTTGGGTCACATGGAAAGCTTATATTGTGAAGGGAGAGGGTCTCTGTAATATTTGAGCTCTTCAGCCCAGTGCTGGCCACAAGAATTCCTTAGAATCTGCCTCCCCAGGAACACTACAGTGCCTCCTTTTCTTTCTCCTTCCCAGATCACAGCGGGAGGAGAGAACCCTATCCTGTGGAAAGGCTTGTTTTTGGGGCTTGCGCAGGCCTGATTGGGCAGTCAGCCTCTTATCCTCTGGACGTGGTCCGTCGACGGATGCAGACAGCGGGGGTGATGGGGTTCTCTTACGGGTCTATCATCCTCACCATGAGGGACATCATTCGGGAAGAGGGACTCGTCCGAGGCTTGTACAAAGGGCTCAGCATGAACTGGGTCAAGGGTCCCATTGCAGTAGGCATCAGCTTCACCACATTTGATCTCATGCAGATTCTCCTCCGTAAATGGGAGCACAGCATGAACGTGGAGAGGTAACGCCAAACCTCAGCCCCGGCTCAGGTTACTTGTGGAGAGGGAGTGACCACCATGGTGGTGCGAGTGCTGGCTAGCGAGGATGGACATCCTCCTTTTTTAATCCCCTTCCCTGACCCCAGATGAGGTTCTTGTGGCAGACCTCCGAATTGACCTCGGAGAACTGAGTTTCAGACAGACTCCTCTAACTGTGGCCATCTCCTGTTTTCCAGATGATGAATGCGCAAAGAAATAATAGTAGAAATCAGTGCAGAATTTTCACTGTTTTTAAGATGTGATCTAAACACCCCTGAATTCTCTGAATAGGGGAGCAAAAGGGATTCTTTCCCTGCTGGCCTCATATCAGAAGGCAGTAGCTGATGTGGTTTCATTTGTATCACCTTTTTTTGAATTCCCCCCTTTAAAAAACAAAAAATTGCCCATCAGCTCTCCTTGCATACAATTACCTCTTGGAAGAGCAATGCCAAATTGAGGTGGGAATCTTTTTCCATAGAGCTGACTAAAAAAAAGGGACCTTTCCTCTGGCATTTTTGTTGCTGGAAACCAGGAGGTTCCTGGCTGGGAAACTCAATCTCGAATCAACAGTGTTTGCATTGTTGCTTTCCAGAGCAGCATTTAAATAAAGGATTTTGTGTTTTGTTTTGTTTTAAAAACCAACCACCGCAGGGTTTTTGCTTTCCATTGGAGATGGTACACTCTGGGGAAAACATTACCAGCGCACAGTGTTAACTGGAAACTCTTGCCATCCTGAAACGCTATCCGGTTCATTCCTTCAGTATTATCCATAGTATTATCCGCAGTGGGGAAGGAAGGGAGTGGATCTCTTAAATGCCTGGTTGAATGGAAGGAACTTCAAGGGTTGATGAGCTGCTGAGGATCTCCTCTCCCCCTTTAGTATGAACCTGCTGGGTTCTCAGATTAGATGAAGAGCACTCTGGCTCAGTTGGCCTGAACCCTCAAAGCCTAGTGCATTTTTAAGATCTTATTTGCTTGAAGTTGGAGGAAACACACCTGTTGGCAAAACCAGCAGCCTCATGGTATAGCCTCACTTTCCTGAATGGTCTCAATTTTCCTGCCTCGTTTCATTTGCTGCTGCTTGTCAGAGTGGGAAATATCATAGTGCCATGTTGGGCAGACTTCATGTGGCAGCTATGTATTTTCTGTGTTTAAGTCAGGCCTCTTTGGATAGCTTTTTGCTGAATTGCTTCTGCTATTTTCTCTTGCCTGTTTTCTGCTTCACAACTTTAATGCCCCTTCTATCTTGGGGAAAATGCAACAGATTACCCAGATGTGATTCTCAAGCCCTTACCTTTCTCCTAAAAGAAGAAAGAAGGAATGGTATATGTTAAAGCAAAAAGAAAAAAAGGGGGGGGGTCTGTGTGGTAGGGCTGAAAGACACTCTGTTGTGAACTAACATGGATCCTTTCTCACATTTTGTACAACAGACTGGAAACTGACTTCTGACATTTCGTGGGCCACAAAATATTTTGTGGTTATCTATATGCACTACAGCCCTCCACACACAGCGTCCCAATTGTTCTTTATATTATCCTAGAAATTCTGTAACCTCAGTTGTTGGATTCTCTGCGATATCACTAATTGAATTGGCTTCTGCAAGGGGGCTCAGAAGCTAACTGAAGCTTTGTCGTCAGTTTTCTGCATTTGAAATGGTGTAAGCACCCCACCCCCAGAAACCTTAGTTTTAAGATGCAGAATCCAGAATGTGGTGTGTAGGTGTTGTGTACACAGGACATGTTGACTGTGAAGGAAGCGACAGGGTTGGCTTAATGGAATTCAAGGCTTATCTGCCAACATACACCAGTCAAATCACAAATCAGTAAATGTGAAAGATGTCTCAAATTGAGACTAATATAACTCAACTCTTGGGAGAATGCTTTTCTCGCAATTTCAGAAATTTTTAGATGTCCCCCTCCCTTCTGCTGCTGAAGATTGGTTGCCAATCTAGCTTGTTTTTAAAAAAAAAACACAAAAACCAAGCTGCTTCATATACTTAACATTGCACCCCTTATCCTATGGTCTGTTTTCCAACAATCTTGTGCTATTCTTGCGTAGAGCCTTCTGGCGTCCTCCAGAAACATTAAGATGCTGTCACCCACCATCCCCCGGTCATTGTAATCAAATCAAATTCATTGGGGGAGTATTGGATATCAAGTTGGAGAAGCCTGCTGTAATAGAGATTAGTCACCTATTTGGGGGGAGCCAGTGTGCGCCTACCTCCTGTCCCTAACGTAACTCAGCTGGAGAACCTCACCAGGGCAACTTCTGCAGTGTTTTTTTCTCCCATCTGCACATTCCCAGAGTAGAGAGGCTAGAGCAGTGTTTTTCAAACTTGGCAGCTTTAAAATGTGTGGACTTCAACTCCCAGAATTGAAGTTGAAGTCCACACATTTTAAAGCTGCCAAGTTTGAAAAACACTGCTCTACAGTGCTAGTTCAAGGACAGATTTTCCTTTCCTACTTGGAACCTAGCCAAGACTTTGCTTGGCCTAATAATAATTTTTAAAAGGTCAGTAACCAACAGGCTGCCCTAAACAGCAACTTCCCTGGTGCTTCCAACCTTCCTGTGCTGAACAAGGTCATGTTTGGCAAGCGCTCGATGCGGTTTCTCCAGGGTAATAGGTCAGTTAGTTGACTGGTGTCTTGCTGTATTTGAGTGTGCCTTTAGAAAGTGCTGTGGGGAGCATACCAGGGGTGCTCTTGAAGAAGCTATTTTTTTGACAGTAAATCAGTGGAGAAACTGGGTCCCTTTTCATGCGGGGTTTCCTACCTGTCTACCCTTGTGGAGTTCCTCCCCATTGATTGTTTGGGGGAACCACCTTCGATGTTGTAGAAAATCTGGTGGCGTGTTCCAAGGTGCTTGATAGTCCATGCGGGGCTGTTTCGTGCAAACACAGGTCTGTGACTGCTAAGCCACAATGAGCTTGGGGGAGACCCGAGTTTCCCAGAGGGAGCTGCGTGCCCACGAGCAGTGTTTGGAAGGAAAGTGAACTTGCCACTAAAATATTTCGCACGGTTGCGCAGCCAAGTGTTATAAAGGGTGACTTTGGAGAGCTACTCTGGGCTCGGGGAGCAATGCAACAAGGCGAGATGCTCTTGTGCAGAATGCTGAACCCAACAGCCCTCTGCTGATAAGAGGTTCTCTGCATTGTGGCTTGTTCCTCTGGCCAATGATACTTTGTTTTATATAGATGTTTATAGTGACAAACGTATAAAGATCTGTGCCAAGGGAGGAGGTATATTTAATAATAAAATGAATTATCCAGTTTGTGGTGTACATGGTGTGTCTCTTTTCTAAAATTTGATCTAGGTGGATAGAACTCCTTTGGGAAGAACAGTGCGATTGATACATGCTTCCCCAAACCCGTTTGAGGGACAGAGATGACGATTAAGGTGACTGAAAGGGCCAGAAGTGTCCAATACAAGAAGCTCCTCCTTCCCCAGACCTTGAGGCTGCTTAAATTATAAATTAATAGCTGAACTATAGATTGGCTCCACAAAATAGGTTAAGCCAGTGTTTCATGGCTGGCTGGGGAATCCTGGGAGTTGAAGTCCACACATCTTAAAGTCGCCAAGGTTGAGAAACACTGTTAAGCCATAAATATGTTTTGTTCTATTTCAACTTAGCATGAAATGCAGGCCCAATCATTTGTGATTTACTCAGTAACCAAAATTAAGCAAGGCACATGGTAATCCTTAGCGTACAGAATTCTCCCATTAGGCTTGCCTGTCTGGATCCCTAGCCTGCAAATCATACTAGGTTTTGGCTGCAAATAGCTCTCCTCTCCTCCTTTGGCCTTAATTACTGGCTTAGGTTTAGATGTAACGCTAAGCTTAACCATGTCCTAACAGGTGCTGGCAACTTGGCTGACTTTAGGCATCAGCCTTGGTATTTCCTGGTGGGTCCTGGTGGTGTCAGACACCACCAGGAAATACCAAGGCTGGACCTTAAGTGGGAAGTTAAAAAAAAAAAATCCGAGGAGAGGGCAATACTTGACAACTTCTGACAACTTCTGTATTTCTTGGAGGTGTCAGCAGGGAGTCAAATTTGACATGGGGATACACTCTTTATGTCTGATCGTGCCATGGTTGAAGCCCACTGTGTGAAACAAACTCGTGTTCCTCTTAACCTCAGGCTACTTATTTTTCGTAATTGTAATACTGCTGTTTTTCTATCATTATGTATTTTGTGTCCAGTACTTTTATGTGTAAGGCCTATTTAGTGGTGTATTTTTTTTAACTTTTTTCTCAAAAACAGAAGTATAAAGCTAGAGAGTCAAGTTAATGTACAGCTGGAATTTTCAATTGAATAGAAGAGGCAGCTTCTCTCTTTTCTCTTACCACTGCACATCCTGATTGTGGAAAACTTATCTTTTTCTCATCACTCAAATCTGCTTATGGAAAAAGGTGGTTCTGCTATTTATGAAAACGGTTTTGTAAGTTTCACTTTCACCTGCATCAGTTATTCTACGGTGGAGTCCTTGGTGTTCTCTGAACTTGGTTGTTTTCTTGCCGACATTTCGTTACCATTCGTTTTGGTAACGAAACTCCAGCAAGAAGACAGCCAAGCTCAGAAAACCCCAAGGACTCCACAGTTCAACCCTGAGCTACAGATATTCTCTTCTATGGGTAGTTATTCTTCTATTCTAACCTCTGCAAGCAATCGCTAGGCAAAGGAGACATGAAAGGTGACGTAGTTGTTGTTCTTCCCGATTGTTCATGTTCCAACTTGCTTCGGAATGTTTTAAGCCATAAGGTCTAGAAACATTTTTTTAATCGAAGCTGATCAAGACACTCGCTTTTTACCTCTTTGGGGATAGTATGGAAGAGGTGAATCCAGTCAACTGTGAGTTGTCTCCAAAAGCAGTATTTGAATCCAGCTGGTTTCTTCTAAGAGATGTCGCAAGAAAATCTTTCCTCCCACTGTAAAGGATGACAACGTGGCAGTCATAATCTGCCATCTCTCGAGGGAAGTCTATATCCTGGCACTAAATGCAGTCTGCACCCAAAAAGTTGTCCCGCCCTGAGAACAGGAGATCTTCTCACTTAGGACGTAGCCAAGCGCTGATGGAAATAGAGGCCAAAGAAGGTGGAAATGACTTGACAGGCTGCAATCCACCAGATGCAGAAAGAGAAGAGCCCCCTGTAGAAAAGAGGAGTAAAGATGGTGCCCAATGCACTAAGAGCTGCTGTGATCTGTTCCACTGCAGCTTGGATATCTTCTTTCCCAGGATCATCAGAGGTGGTGGCCTGGAGAACTGGAATGGCATCTCCTGCCGGAGATGTCAGTGCAGGCTCAGGATACAGGCCCCAGGAATATTCACCTTTTGGGGGAAAAGAGCGGGGGGAGGTTATATGTACCAAAATTCTTTTTATCACCCTGGTACATATACAGATATATAAAAATTCCAGGTGGACACTTCTTTTCGGTTTGGACTGTGATGGAATGGAATTATGAAGGCCAGGCTCAGGGAGATAAACATTTTCTTAGCTCGCCGGAGGAGCGTGGGAGCTAAGAAAATGTTTATCTCCCTGAGCCTGGCCTTCATAATTCCATTCCATCACAGGACAAAGTTACAAGGTGATTCACTTTTATTTAGATTTATAAGGCTGCTAAATCAATGACGCACCATAACATCGTTAAAAATACATTTTAAAACCCAAACCACAATGCACTGGGAGAGGGGAATACAGAAGAGAATTGTAGCTATTCATCATCCTGGATCCCCAATTGCCCTGACTTCTGGCCTGTTTGAAAACCCAAGTTTTTAAAAGCTTTTCTGAAGGACAACAAATTCCCATTATTGCCTGCTTAAGGAATCACTCTGTGGCATGAAAAACCTAGGAAACTCTGGACGGGCTGAGTGTGCTCCCTAGAAGCAAAGGCTTCTCTATTCCAGCTCCAGACTTAGAAGTTTGTTCTTCTCTACTGCTTTTTCAAAAAGCAGATAAAGTTTTCTAACTCAGATGGCCTGTGAAGCTTCTGCTAGTGCAGTGTTTCTCAACCGTGGCAACTTGAAGATGCGTGGACTTCAATTCCCAGAATTCCCCAGCCAGAATTCTGGGAGTTGAAATCCACGCATCTTCAAGTTGTCAAGGCTGAGAAACACTGTTCTGTGCAGAAGGACAGCAAGATTCTTTTCCATGCAGGTTTCCAGTAATGTGTATTTTTGCCCTTGCATTTTGGGAACAAGCCCCACCAACAATTTTGAGACAGCCATTAACGTGCAATCTGGAAAACCAGCGAGAAAGTCTTCAAGATAACAGCAACCCCTCCATATTGTAGCACTCCACTTTCACCATCTAGCACAGTGTTAATGCCATACCCTGCTAGCTGGGGAATTCTGGGAGTTGAAGTCCACCCATCTTCAAGTGATCAAGTTTGAGAAACACTGTGCTAGTGGTTCCTGGTAGGAAAAAAACTATTTGGTCTCTCTTTCCCCCGGTTACTATTTTACTACCTCCCCCCAATGCCTTTGAAATTGATATTACTGTATTGTAAACCAACTAAGAACAGCAAGTCAATTTGCAGCGCAAAAGACAGAAAAGGATACTCCATCAGATATATATCTTTAAGAATATGTTCTGAATATCTTTGCTGCTTCCCTCTTCCTTTTGTATCCTGGAATCTTAAAGTATTTGTCACCGATTCAGAAGCTGCCCTGATTAAGAAGTAGCTTATGAAATATGAAATATATATTTAAGTGGAGATATACTTTAAATAAATAAATTTAGGTTTCATGGACATGGGGAAACAGCTGGTTCCACTAGAGACCTAGGTGGCTAAACAGTCCTTTACCAAGAGTTTTGAGGAGAAGTGTGCAGTGCAGGGTGAGAAATATTGGAGCCAGGTATTGTAGGCTGACCACCGTTACATAGCAGTAGATTCTCGTGATCTGGAAAAAAAAAAAAAAAAACCATGAAGAATGAGAATCGAACAATCAACAGGAATCTGGTCATCTAAAGCAGGGTTTTAAGTAACAGACTTCATTTATTTGGGCTCCAAGATCACTGCAGATGGAGACTGCAGCCATGAAATTAAAAGACGCTTGCTCCTTGGGAGGAAAGCTATGGCAAACCTAGACAGCATATTAAAAAGCAGAGACATCACCTTGCCGACAAAGATCTGCATAGTCAAAGCTATGGTTTTTCCAGTAGTAATGTATGGCTGTGAGAGCTGGACCATAAGGAAAGCTGAGCGCCAAAGAATTGATGCCTTTGAACTGTGGTGCTGGAGAAGACTCTTAAGAGTCCCCTGGACTGCTAGGAGGTCAAACCAGTCCATCTTAAAGGAAATTAACCCTGACTGCTCATTGGAAGGATTGATAATGAAGCTCAAGCTCAGATACTTTGGCCACCTAATGCGAAGAGAGGACTCTTTGGCAAAGACCCTGATGCTGGGAAAGATTGAAGGCAAAAGGAGAAGGGGATGGCAAAGGATGAGATGGTTAGATAGCATCACTGAAGCAATGAGCATGAAACTGAGCAAACTCAGGGAGGCAGTGAAGGACAGGAAGGCCTGGCGCAATATGGTTCATGGGGTCACGAAGAGTTGGACACGACTTAACGACTGAACAATAACAAAGCAGGGTTCCTCAACCTCAGCAACTTTAAGATGGGTGGACTTCAACTCCCAGAATTCCCCAGCCAGCAAGTTGCTGAGGTTGAGGAACCCTGATCTAAAGTCTTAAGTATCATTCCAGATATAGTAGATGTGGGACTATAACCATTAGTGCCTGTTTGAAATTGTTATTTTTTCTGTGAGATTTATATACTGCCTTCCATGTGGGAGTTCAAGTGATGTATGCAGAACTCCCTCCTGCTTCCTTTCTCCACAGTGAAAATCAGCAGAGAGGCTCAAAGCCATCCAGAGTGATTCCATGGCTGAGGGTGGACTTGAACCTGGGTCTCCCTGCTCCCAGTTCCGCACCATGCCCTCTAGACCACACTGGCTCTTGGGCTGAGAGAGGGGACTGGCCTAAAGTCAACCATGGAGTTTCTGTGGCTGAGAGGGGACTAGAACTCTGTTTCTAGTCCAACATCTTCACCACTATACTACATTGTCTCTCCTGTGGAATACTGCAGTTTCACTATTCCACCCTGGCTCTTGGAGTGAGAGGGAGGAACTGACCCCAAGTTGGCCAATGAGCTTCCATGGCTGAGGAGGGCCTAGGACCTGGATTTCCCTGTTCCTGGTCCAGCACCTTTACCACTAGACCATAGCAGCTGTTGGGCTGAGAGAGAGGGACTGGCCCAAAGTCCCCCAGGAAGTCTTCATAGCTAAGCAGGGATATGACCCATGGTCTCCCCACTCCTAGTCCAGCCCCTTTCCCGCTAAACCTGATTGGCTCTTGGGCTGAGAGGGAGGGACTGGCCCCAAGTCCCCATGGAGCTCCTGTGGCTGAGGGGGGACTAGAACCTCGGCCTCCCTGCTCCTGGTCCAGCACCTTCCCCACTACACCTGATTGGCTCTTGGGCTGAGAGGGAGGGACTGGCCCAGAATCCCCCAGGGAGGGCTAAGGTGGACTTGAACCCAGCTCTCCCTCCTCCTAGTCTAGGGCCCACTATCCAACCTGTTTCTTGGGCTGAGAAAGAAGGACTGGCCCCAAGTTCCCATGGAGCTCCTGTGGCTGAGTTAGGACTTGAAACTTGGTCTCCCTACTCTTAGCCTAGCACCTTCATCATCAGACAATACGGGCCCTCAGTAACATTTCTGGATCCGTGAGAAAATGACCCTGAGCTCCCTTGCCCTGTGTAAAGGGTTTGCTTCACCTTGCCCTGCCTGCTGTGAATCACCCTGGACCTACCTTGCGTTGAATCTCCAGCACGGTGATCCGGCCAGCCTCCCGCTTCATTTGCTCCACCCAACGCTCAGCCAGGTTCAGATACGCCTGGAGATGGTAGCGGGTGACCGCCAGGCGTAGGGCACAGAGCACTACAATTGTCCAGAGGCGTACAGAATTGTAGGCGGTGTCTGACATGCTATCACAAAGAGGAAAGGAATCTGTTAGCGCTCTGGGTGGGAGGAAAGATGTCTTTCAATTGCTGAATGCCAAGCAGCAGCCTGAGAATCTAGGCTTGATTTCACCCCTTTTGAATCTACGTTACTAAGCCGCAGGGATGCTAAAAGGAATGCCGACTCTGCTTGCCAAGAAACTGAAAAGCAAAAGGAGTAACTGCCTGAATTATGTGCTGCTCGTATAACATGTTTTCACCAGATCAGGTACAAATCTAAGGGTTGCGTTTCCATGCCATATCAAGCTTCCTGCTTATTACTATGAGAAGGATGGCTTAGTGCAGTGTTTCTCAACCTTGGGAACTTTAAGATGCGTGGACTTCAACTCCCAGAATTCCCTAGCCAGCACACTGGCTAGGGAATTCTGGGAGTTGAAGTCCACGCATCTTAAAGTTCCCAAGGTTGAGAAACGCTGGCTTAATCTGTTGGTACCTTTATAATTCGATGTATTATGCAAGCTTGGAAAAGGGTTCATTCAGTAACCATGCTGTGTGAACATGGCTTATGAATCACTGTCCTTCCCGTAGACAAAGAGAATCAGAATATATTTTGCAGGATATGAAGTATATTTCATTCATTTACCCAAGCTGCAGCATACTCTGGGTCAGGATTCAGAGTTTGTTTTGCCCAGATGTAGAGTTGGAGAGACACTGGACTACATCATGGTTTGAATAAGCCATAATGAGTGGGGTCCAGAAAATATTCTAAATCAAAATAATAGGAACCACATTATAGCTTAATGCAATGTGTAAATCTAAGATAGCAGTTCTCAAACATTCTGGTCTCAAGACCCCTTTATATTCTTAAAAATGATGAAGTCCCCAAAGACCTTTGGTTTATATGGGTAATATCTATCAATATTTACTGCATTAGAAATTAAAATTGAGAAATTTTACAATATTTATTTTACTTCAGGGACCCCCTGAAAGGGTCTTGGGGACTCACAGGGGTCCCCAGTCTGCACTTTGAGAAACGCTGATCTAAGAAATCTGTCATAGCCATAAACTCCATTCACAAACATCGCCAATGTTAGGCTCCAAATGTGTTGTCAATTAAGGGGCCATACACTGCCAGCTTTCTAGATCTATTGAGAGCTATATTAAATCACTTAGTCTGGGACAAAAAAATGAAGCAGAAATTGCTTTAACAAAACCTTAAAAGGAAACATTGAAGTTTTGAAAAAAAGAAATCACGAACTGGAATGCAACTCTTCCCCCAACTTACATCTGGACTGTCTCCTTGCCCATGGGGGCATGCAGCAAGAGGTCTCGGGAAATGGGCTTGACCCACATCAGTATCACGATCACAGGAGCAAGGAAACTCGCATGCAGGAGGAGTCTGTGGGACGGGAAGAGGGAGATTTGTTCAGTATTGGGCTGATTCTCAAGTCTTTGAGGGGCTGGAAATGTTTATCTGGCAACAGTGTCTTCCCCCCGCAAATAAAGCTTTTACGTAAGGATTGGGGTATCCGTGGGATATGGTCAAAAGAGCCAAGATGGCATCCACAATGGTGTGATCAAAGCTCCACCTGGTTTTTATGTGCATCACTTATTAAAAAGAAACAGTGGAGTATCTATCACCCCGTTGCATCTGCCATTTTAATTTTTTCAACCCTATGCCCAGTAGATGAGGATATGCAACTTTTACTGGTCCAAGGGTCACCCTTGCCCTTTAAACAGTACAGTGTGGCCCCCAACTGACCCCACTCACATTTGATTTCATTTGCTTACACCTACAGTCATTCATTCCATTCATTCATTCATTCATTCATTCATTCATTCCATTGGCTTTGGAGGCCACCCAACCTCCAAACAACTCTGGATGGTTTACATCTCAAGAGCAAGAAACAAGAATTCCTTGTTCGTTGTTATTTTTAAATTTTTTAAAAAATCAACAAAAAAGAACAAGAAACAAGAAAATACACTGCACTGCAAATCATTGCTCAAACAGTTAATCCAGCTCTCCCCATGTCTTTAGGGTTTTCCCTTTTGAGTTGCATTAAAAATTGCTCATTGGAAGGATCGATAATGAAGCTCAAGCTCAGATACTTTGGTCACCTAATGCGGAGAGAGGACTCTTTGGCAAACACCCTGATGCTGGGAAAGATTGAAGGCAAAAGGAGAAGAGGACGGCAGAGGATGAGATGGTTAGATAGCATCACTGAAGCAATGAGCATGAAACTGAGCAAACTCAGGGAGGCAGTGAAGGACAGGAAGGCCTGGTGCAATATGGTTCATGGGGTCACGAAGAGTCGGACACGACTTAACGACTAAACAACAACAAAAAATGGTCATATCAGCGGAAACCTTGGGAAAGGCTAATGGAGGTTTGCACAGAACATGGAGCTTTGGGTTTTGCACCTCCAGTTGAAGGATGGCTGGAAAGAGAAGAGAATTTATGTAGGATTACTTTTATTTGCATGCTAGATGTAGACACTAAAAGAGAGCGAGACAAGTTACCTGTGGCTTTGTGCAACATCACTGTCTCCTTAGGGTCAATATTTTAATTCCCCAAAGGTCCGTGTGGCTCCCACCCTGATGCTTCTCCTAGGCCTTGGGTTAGGGTGGATGGAACCCCTTGTGGGATACATTTTGCATCTTTTTGGGGGACTGTATGGCCAGATTCCTCCTCATGTCCATCAACTTTGAACTGTTTTTTTTTTTTTAATCTTGTTTTGTTATATTGTGAACCACCCAGAGTCAGTCTGGAGTTGGGTGGTATCTAAATCGAATGAACGAATAAAGACATTCTTTCCCCAATAACTACCTTTTTAAATGGTGCCTTCTCAGATGAGTCTAAAGCTACTCCTTTTTTCCAAACCTCGTTGCATTGAAGAAAAAGCATACGGCATTCCTACCAGTAGGACCCGCCCTTTCATCTGCATAGCTCCACCCCAGGTAGGTTCCCAGTCAACCTGTTGCAGGAAGGACTACCTTCTACATTGCCTAAAGATGGCAGCTCGTATATTCCCCTACAACTGTTCCATCTAAGGCAGTGTTGTCCAAACTTGGCCACTTTAAGATGAGTGGACTTCATGGCTGGCTGGGGAATTCTGGGAGTTGAAGTCCACTCATCTTAAAGTGGCCAAGTTTGGACAACACTGATCTAAAGAATAACAACTTTTTCTGGGGCCATTACACAGTTGATCTGTGGCTTGCCACTTCACCCTAAAAAGCATAGAATCTCCCTCCCCTAGGATCTTGCAAATTTTTAGAAGCATTTACAATTTAAAAAAAATCAAATTCAAGGGAAGTATGCCAGTCCTATTTTGAGGTTCTGTAGATAGTCTGAGGCCGAGGGGCATCATGCTCCCTTCTTGGTTTAACCTTCTAATGTTACTTCTGGACCCATTCCTACGTATCACTGCCTCTACCTCTCACCTAACAATTCACCATCTGTTCTTATTAAGTTGATCCAACAGCATAAGGGCATTTATGTCCCCCATATTTTAGAACGAGGTGAGGCAGATCTTCCTCCAATTCTCAGGACTTATGGGGGCTCTTTTAAGGCTAAGGAATGAGCTTGTACGCAACTGGATCTTTGGCTGGTCGGCCACCATCTTGAGTGCATCCAACTGAGTCTGTGCCAGCCGTAGGCCCGGGAAAGTCAAGCAGGCGCCAATGAATGAGCAGAGGCCCACAAGGCCCAGTTTAATTGTCAGCTTAGTCACCGGGATCCTGGAGGGAAGAAACAAATGTCCAATGAAGCCAACCATGAACACTGGGAAGAGACCTTTAAAGTTCTTTCAAAGGAGAGAAACTCTAGGTGCTAAATGATGGGAGGCCATCCATTTGCTTATACCCTGGTCATATCTTTCAAAAATGGAACATCTTTATTATTGTCTTTAGAGCCTGACTTTCCTCAGAGAGTACAAATCCAACATCACAACTACTACACAGCAGGCAAAGGGTGGATCTAAACTGGAAGAGGATCCAGGCTGAAGATAGGCGAGAACTCCACTTACGTCCATTCCCATCCTTGTTCCTTTAAGAAGACCTCCAAATTGTCATGGACATTGGTTAGCCCTGGACAAAGGAGAGAGCTGATCAAGGGGGGTGCTAAAGGCGGATTTGGCTTCAGGGCCATTAGCCATGGCCCATATCCTAGGTAAACAGTTTGCTCACCTGCATCGAGGCCAAATTCAAGGTACTCTTCCCGGACTACTAGGACAAGCATGGCAATCAGAAGAAAGAGGAAGGCAAAGGCCAGGCACACAGAGCGCTCACCCCCCTCCTTGGAGCGGAAATAATGACGCATCACCATGAAAAAATTTTTGCTGAAGTTAGTGCTAAGGGCATAATGGTAGCCATTTCTGCTTCCATTCTTTGAAAAGACAAAGGCTGTCTTTTGAAGTCTGTATAACCAAAGTTAAAACTTATTTAAAGGAGGAGTCACTCTCTCCCACTCCCTATCAGTAGAATGCCCACTTAATGGCCAATACTGAAAAAACACTGACCAAAGGTTCAGAAGGTTTGGCGTGCACACTTGCAGTAGAACAAGATGGTACAACCTCAAAGTGACAGTACAGACCATCACACCTTCCTAGGCTGACAGTGGGATGATGCTCTCCCTATCCATCTTTTTAAAAACTAAACTAAAACCCAAACAGAATGCATAAATAAAAATTACAGACTCTCCCCTGCTAATTACATGGACACAATCGCTGTTTGTGACCTTCACAGCTAGCTCCCGACAAGCAAAGTCAATGGGGAAGCTGGCAGGAAGTCACGAGTCGTGGTCATGTGACATTGCGCTTAACGACCGCGCTGCTTAGTGACGGAGTTGCTGGTCCCAATTGTGGTCAGTAAGTGAGGACTGCCTGTAGCAAAACAAAACTTAGCCACATTCAGAGAAACAGAATCATGTAACTACAACAACAAAATCAGTAATAACTGTAAATAAAATGGATCTGGGTGGCCTAGAAATCTGATTAGATGGGGAGCTATTAGTTGCATCTTTATAGTAAGGGCAATAGAGCAAAAGGTGGATTAGTTTTTCAGGAATTCCTTTAACATTGAGGCAAAGTCCCCATTTGAACAAGGTACTCTGTAATTTCCTTCAAAAACAACCATTGGAAGGGCACTAAATCTTGCCAAGGTTAGGTTAACGCATAGGAACATCGTACCTTCTTCATACCCTAATTATTAAAGTGGGTGAAAAGAGAAAGGCCACTGCTTGCAAAGGATACACTGTGAATATGGCTGTCAGCAGGCACCAGAGGATTCCAATGTTGGCTTCTTTCTGGGGATCAACTAGGCAATAGTAGCCTTCAGTGAAAAGGTAGACCAGAGTGGAATACCCTGCGAAGTCCACATACCACTGATATTCCAGGAAATAGCACAGAACTAAACAGAAAATGGAACATGCTTAGCCTCACATCTCAGGGCGGATCTAGTTCAACATTCTGCCCTTCTTTTCCCAAATTAAAATTGGAAGCATCACTCTTCGTGGTGCAGCGCTATTAATTTTCCAAGTCATGTGATGGCCTCAAACTAACCCTCCAGAAAGACAGCATCATAAAACAGACAACCACTGCTAACTTGCTAATAAAAATGTCACTATTAAGTTAATGGAGCATCCTGGCAATTCTATATGTAGCTGTATATGAATAACCACCACTTAGCTCTGATTGTGAGGACTTAGCTTGTAAAAAAAAAAAAGCCACTTGGACCATACACAGTTCTAAATTGTCCATTTTCCAGTCAGAAGATGTCAAGTAGAGTCCTTAGTCCTTCCCATATAAAGTAGGAAAAAGAACAGCTTAAGACTATAGAAAAGTTTTGCCATTCAGTCAACAATTGTGGCCTTGCTACAAGCCAGCTTTCAATGTTCCCATTTACAGTCATCTGAAATGTAACCTAGAACTTTAATTTCAGAATGCAAATCTTGTAAAGACGTTTTTCCCCAATTAGATTGTTAACATGAAACGACATCAACATCAAAAGAGAGGGGAAAAGGGTTCTAGTCCGTTTGATTAGTTTCCTAGCTTGGTGGCCTTCTGCTAAGTTCTTACAAGGGAAAACCTGAAATTCAGTTGCCTGAGCAAGGAAAAACCCACCAACTATTCCGGCATTCCAGCAGATGGTATCATCACCCTCCCGCAAAAGGAAGTCTCAGAGCTACAGTATGCCCTCGCCCCCAAGTTCCGTCTCTCGAAAACCAGAGCAGTTTCTTGTCTTATAAACTCCAATTATTATTTTCCAAGTGTCGTAAGAGGAAAAAAAATGCACATTCCAAAGCATCCCTCTATTTATTTATTTGATGTATAGCCCACCTTTCCTGTAGGAGCTCAAAGTGATCCCCCCCACCCCCAACAGCCACGTGGGGTAAATTGGGCTGAAACTCAGTGACTGGTCCAAACTTCCCCAGGAAGCTTCGGTGCTGGGAGGGGCCTGGAACTTGGTTCTCTCCACTCCTACTCCAGCATCTTCACCACCACAACACATTGGCTCTTGAACTTTGCAGCAGTTAGGGAGGCCCAAGAAGCCACCTAATTCAAGGTCACTCTTTCCTTAGAGAGATAAGGAGAACCAGAAATAATGGGTAGAAGTTGCAGCTACCTTCAAAACTTCCTGATGGTAAGATATGTACAACAGTGGAAAAGTCTAACTATATGGAGATTGTGGGTTCTCCATTCCCTTGATGTTTTAAAGAAGAGGCTGGACAGCACCTCTCATGGATGGTTTACATGGTTTTCCTGCACACTGCAGAAGGTTGGACCAGATGATCCTTGTGGTTCCTTCCAATTCCACAATTCTGTGAAACTATGATCAACTCTAACTTTAACTGGAAGATCTGGAGATTGAATCTGGGGCCTTCCATAAGTAAGTTATGAGATCCAAAGCTCATGCAGTTTGCTATCTATCTCAGGGTGAGGCCAGAGTAACGCATCCTGTACTGACTCATCCTTGAGGATAAGTTGTTGTGGTCACAGTTAAGTGGGACATCTACATACAGAAGCAGCAGATCTCTAAACACCAGCTTGACCACATCACAGGAGAAGACGAAAGACGAAGCCCACATTTCCCCAAGGCTCGACAAAAGGCATTGCCACTGTCAAGGAGCCATAAGAGTGAACGGTCTGTGTTTCTGAATTTCCACAATGCCCCATCCTTATGAGAAGACACCCTTCTTGACCCACCCTGTACTCTAAAGACATAGCTAAGAGAGTCCAACCTCCACACATTTACCCAGAGCATCCACAGTCCTGATGGGGCTGCTCTCCAGTTGCAAATCAATATCTCGGGGAACGGACGAAGGTTTTCCGTCGGTCACCCCGTTGATCCTCCTGCTGGAAAGAAACCAACCAACATTCCTGGTTACTGCTCAGCTTGGTTTAGGCTTGGTATACCTGGAAAATAGATCAAGTGCCCCCACTGAGACCGGTATTCTTAAAGAAAACCACAAACTGCCATCTGCAAACCTTCCGCTATCAAGTTGCCAAATGCCCACACATCTGGGGGGAAAAAACCTTTATGATTTTTTTCCCAGTTCCTTTAGCCCAGTGTTTCTCAACCTTGGCAACTTTAAGATGTGTGGACTTCAACTCCCAGAATTCCCCAGCCAACAAGGCTGGCTGGGGAATTCTGGGAGTTGAAGTCCACACATCTTAAAGTTGTCAAGTTGAGAAACATTGCTTTAGGCAATTTACCTGCCAAGATGACTGGCCACTTGCTAATTAGACTTACCTGTCCCGTTTACTCTTCACCTTCTGCTTCCCTGCAAGAGCAAGTAGCTCCTCTTCTGATGGATGTTTGTAGCGGTGCAAGCTAGCAAAAGATAAAACACCAGTTTGATGCCACATATACACACAAAAAAAGGCAAGGTGTCATAAATCTAGGCCTCTTAAAGAAGAACCTGTTGATTAGTGACTTGATCATTATTTTGCATCTTTGTTTCAGTGTTGAAAATTGGAGGGGGGGAGTGGTAGGGAGAAATGAGGCATTCACTCCTGTGAAAAGTTGGGAGGTTTGTTTAAGACATTCGATAGGTCAATTTACAAAATTCAGGATTCACACTGGACCCGAGGAATTGAGAAACTGCTTTTAAATTCTGGGTCCCAGTTAGGACTCTGGAAAAAGGTGTAACAGGGCTCGATGATCTTATTTTTAGATTCTTTTAATTTAAACATGGGAAGCTCTTGCTTCAAGCATCGTCTTTCCTTCCAAGAATGCATCTATCTCCAGAAACAGACCTCTAGGAGGATAAAGATGTTGTGGGGTTGTGTAATGTTATGTGGGAATGTCCTTGGGAGATAGGAGGAAGACCCGCAGCCTAGACAATGGCCTGATAAATTAAATTAGGAGGGGTCGGGGTGGAGAAGGCATCTCAGAAGGGACCTCCCTAGTTACTTTCCGACTTGCAAGATTGATGTTAGCCTTGTGAGGTACAGGTAGTCCTCAAGGTACGACAGCAATTGGGACCGAAATTTCTGTCACTAAGTAATGCGACTGTAAAGCTCACTGTCACATGACCACATCGCTTAAGCGACAGCAATCCTGGCCCTCCTGCTGCCATCATTAACTGAATCCCACTGGTTGTCAGCCGAGGACTCACCCTGATCCAAGCCATTCCCAGCTTGGTCCCTCCCAAGCCTTGGTTCTTCCAGGTAAGGGACTGCCCCCCTTCAATTTCCCCTACCTGCCTATCTCCCCTCCATCTCTGCCCTTCTGGCCGCCCTGTACCCTGCCTTGCGGGGTGGCAAGCAGTGCCAGAATTGCGCAGCTCTGGAACTGCTTGCTGTGCTGAGGCTCGTGGGCTTCTTTGCATGCTGTGGCTCTGGGGCTGCAAGAACCCGAGCTACAGCAAGAAGCCCTTCGCAGCTGCCCCAGGAAGCCCCAGCCCAGCAATATGGCGTGGAGCCCCAGCCGCCCTGCACTCCGCAGTCCCCAGCTGACAAGGTGTGCCCGGCGCGGCCCTTTGTGAGGCAGCTGCTGGCCACATGAGGCCTTCTTCCACAGGTTCTGTGAGGAACCGCCACATGTGACATCAGAAAAAAAGCCTCATGTGGCCAACAGCTGCTCATGAAGGGCCGGGCGGAGCGCAGGGGCCGAAAGCACAGAGATGTGGGGAGACAGGCGGGTGGGGGGAGCTGAAGCGCCCCTGCAGTTGTAAATGCAGGCAGGCTGTGAAGTGCCCGAATTTTGATCACTTAACTGCAGGGGCGCTGCAATGTCCGTAACTTCAGAGACCGGGCATAAGTACCATTTATTCAGTGCCACTGTAAGTGTGAATGGTTGCTGAACGAATGGTCATAACTCAAGGACTACCTGTAGTCCAGACAAGAAACACAACCAGGAGTACTAGCTTTATCTTTATTGTAAGGTTACATTAACAGAAAATTGCAAGTCTGAAAGTACCCCTCCCGTCCCTCACTTTTACTCTCTTGAAAACTAGAGAGGATCCCTTCTGAGATGCTTTTGCCACCCCTCCTCCTCCTCCTCCTCCTCCAGACTCAAATTTTGTTTATCAGGCCGTGGTCTAAGCTGCGGCTCTTCCTTCTTTCTCCCAAGGTCATTCCCAAGGTTGCAGATTCCTAACCTGCTGGGAAGCAGGTCCACCTACCCTGATAGAATAGATATAAATTGATGCAGTAACAGAGATAAATGATCTTGGAAGGGGGAAGCAATCTCAGCCATTTCCCACTTGGAAAATATTTAGCGACTGGCCACATTCATTGTGGCAGCTATGCTGGGATGGTGCCCATAATATGCTCCTAGAATTCCAAATAGGCCTCTCTACGGCCAGAGAAGCTGAGGCATTTCTACTTTTAAACAAACCTTTCTTTGATTCACAGCACTTTTCTTAAAAATTTGCAAAATCAACTCAACTTCCCAGTCTAGGGGCATCTCCAGGAGGGGTCAAAAGAGTCATGATGGCCATCACAACTATGCCATTGACACGCCACCCCTTTTTAATGAGTCACATGTGCAATGCACATTCAAAAGGAGAAGGCCTTCAATCATACAGACACCATCTCAACTCTTTTTTACACACACACCCCTCCTTTCTGGACACCCCTGTCCCAGTCTTCTTTGGTAGCAAATTCGAAGAGCATTTTCTCCCAAGGAAATTTGGTTGAGGCTGCAATGAGATGGGATTTGTTGAAGGGCTGCTGAAGAAAAACTGGCCTGCCCGGCTCAAAGGAGGAGTCTCTTCTTCCCTCTCACAGAACAAAACAAGACAGGTTTGCTCCCATGGAGCGATGCAGCCATCCCAACTGCCTAATGTGTGATACCTTCCATTGCAAAGGAGCCATCGGGCGAAGGACCAGTGGGGCGCCATCTTCTGAAAGATGCTGGCCACGAACAAGGAGAAAACAAGCTGCGCCCCCATCACTGCCTGCCAAGGAGAAAGAGACACATCAGCTCACCACTGTCACACGCTTCCTCCCTTCAGCACCCCTGGCTGGTGAACAGTGACTCCCTTCTTCCACCCAAGAGAAAACATGACCTGAGATCCGAGCCGTTTCCCCAACTATCTCAGGTCAAGAACTCCATCTTCCCCATCCCAGCAACCTCCAGACCTCACTTCATCGCCAATGGGGGATGATGGGATTTGCAGCCTTGCACATCTGGAGGCTGAGAAGGAAGTGCACAGCAAATACGCTGGAGGCTTTTTTATTTTTTATGTGGAAGAGGAGAGAGAGAAGCACCAACTCCTTTTTCTCATTTCTGATTATCAACGATTAATACTGTAAGCAAATGCTAAAAACCGTACCAATGAGAAGAATCAAAAAACAAAGAACTGAAAACTTATTCAAGTTAAAATAGCCCAGCTGACAAGGGTGACGGAGACAGCCCATTTCCAAAGGGCCTGGAAGGAAAAAAAAAACAAAACAGATTTTGCCTAAGTATTAGAAGAAACTTCCCAAATTTAGCCACTACTTTATAAAGGCACGATCATGACCTCTTACTCCCTGAGTATATTTAAGTGGCTGCACAGCTCTTTGTCCAGTAAATTGTACTTATAGCTACACTAAGAAGGTTGATTAGATGACCCTCAACAGGGGCATCTTCAGGGGTGGGTCAAAAAAGTCAAGAGGGCACCACAGCCATGTGATCAAAACCCCATCCTTTTATTTATTTATTTAAAGGATTTATATGGCCCCCCAACTTGCAAACATGTGACTCTGGACAGCGTTCAGCAAATACATACTTACATCCATGCATGCATGCATGCATGTATGCAGGTAAGTCTTAATTACTGTGGTTAATGAACCCCGCAAAATGGTCACCTTATTTGAATTCGCACTATTCAAAGCGATCTTTCAATGGAAAATGTAGTAATTGCTTCCAGCGGGACAGAAATAGGCAATGAAAAATTTTAAACATTAATTCTTACATTTATATTGATGAACTATTACAGTAAAGGATACAAAGGATATACTTATAATTTAAATGTATGGTTACCAAAGTCACAGAGTAGTTATAGAAAGCAAAATAAAAACAAAAAAATTCTATCGTAGATTCAGGCATTCCAACATCTCGTCCTATTTTAGCACTGCTATGACTATGTTCATGCTGTTCAATTACATCAGATTTTTGCTCTAATGTAATAAGGAGCCTCTGCTTTTTTAAACTCGTACTGTCTTCCTCTGACTGAATCTTCCTCTTCTCCATTTTGCACACACGAAGATTAGCAGCGTCTAAAACCCCAACCGCAACTGCACATATGCTGGCCTCAATTGCACACAGGCTAGCCTCGCATTAACTGAATTTGGGGCTACATGAAACGCAACCTGGTATCAACTGACAGATTTGCACTAAATCGAATATCGCATTCATCGAACTCACACTCATCGCGACCCACCTGTACATATATGTAATAATCCCCACGAAAACAAGTAAAAATCACAACAAAACACATAATTGGGAGCCCCCCCCCCATATTACACCTTGCAGAATGAACTCATCGGCATCCTGGCCCCAAGGGAACATCCAGGTCTTCGAAGCCTCCCTAAAGACTAACAGAGTTGGGACTGGTGGGATCTCAGGGGAGGTCATTCAACAGTGCAGGGGCCATAACACAGACAGCATCACAGGTATGATACCTGCTAAAAGGGGAGGGCCTTCGATTGCAGCCACCATCTTGACTTCTTTTACACTCAGACACAGACACCCCCTGAGGTCACCCTGATCGTCAAGATCCTCTGAATATTCTAGAGTCCTGAAACTGAACAAGGGTAATTTTATTATCTTGTCCAGTAACCATAGAGGTAAACTAAGTCGGGGGCTGTAAAATAAACTTTAAAAGTGGGTTGCTGAGCCTGGTGTATCCCATCAGCTCAAGGTGAATGCTTTCCGCCCATTTTCACCTGCCCCCAAAAGGGCACCATGGAGTTATCCTTAGCACCAGTGAGTTAAAACCACAGATTCATAAATCCCCATCATACCATATTTTCTTATGCCCGCATTCTACAACTATCTCTTTTAAATTAGTTCTCAAGCTGTTTTATTATTATTGTAGAGGAATGCAGAGATAAAGTTGATGAAGAATGCAAGAACTGTTAGCAGAACCTTAAGAGAAAATAAAAGAGAATGTAAATGACAAGATGGGAAAGGGAGGAGTGTGAGAAAGAGACTGCACTGATTCTCTTTAGCATAAGAGGGGGGCAGAGGAAACTCTGAGACATTCAAAATTCTGTTATTATTCCCAACAACAATAAAAGTAAAACTCCAGTAGTTCTCGCGGTGTCTGCTTCCTGACCTGGCCTACCTTAACAGGCTGGCAATTATTTATTTCAATAGAAGAGAATATCTGTAGCTCAGGGTTGAACGGTGGAGTCCTTGGTGCTCTCTGAGTGTGGTTGTTTTCTTGCACACATTTCGTTACCCAACAAGGTAACATCATCAGCGTGAGTTGATGATGATGTTTATACTGCACTGATGATGTTACCTAGTTGGGTAATGAAACAACTGCAAGCAAAGAACCAAACTCAGCAAACACCAAGGACTCCCCAGTTATTTCTTTTTCTCCTGCAAAATGAGCCAATTTATTTTGGATAAAGAGATGTCTCACCCATATTTTCAGTTTCCTTCTTGAACAGTTTTCAGAAATTGCCCCCTTCCCCCATCAAATACAAGGAGGCATTGATATTTCTTCAGGGTTGAGTTAAAATGTAGACATCTGATAGGGTGGTAGAAAGTTGGGATGCCAAACCCTGGTCTATTTTTAAAAGTAGGACACTGATCCGAGAAAAACTGCTTCAGAAAGCCTTGGGAGGAAGAGATGGAAGGAATTGAGGGCAAGCTGTTGCCTCAGCCCTTTAGTGAGCAACAGAATACTTTTTTCTCCCCAAAAGTATTAAATTCCAGTTAAAAATCTCTTTCCTTCTCTTTTTCTGGCACCAGAAGAGCCACCAGGCATGTCTACCACCCACCAGCACCCTCACTAGTACCCAGTTCATGAAAAAGAAGTCTATGGAAAAAATAAAAATATCTTATTTCAGGAAATAAGCAGCATCAAGGTGGCAATCCCCAATGATGAGCTGAGGAAAAAGGTTGGACATTTCTTTTTAAAAAGGCTCACGGGCAGCCTCTCTAGCAGACGGATTCCTGAACTAGATTTCCCACATGTCCATGAACGTATTGCGTCTGTTCATTTGCTAATTAGTTATGAATAAGTAACTTCCTAGCATGCAAACACATTACTTTGGGCCTGTTCAGTCCACAAGGGATCTCTGAACATAGAACACACCCACAGATTTGTAGACATATACGCACATGTATGATTTTACACATCCAGAAGCAAAATTCCACATTTGTGAACCTGTATCCTCTGTAGCAGTATGTGATTTGAAATGAAGGTTATCAAGTTTCCTCCTCTTTTTCCACAACTTGGTGTGGCCCTGCCTCCTGAGTCTTGTGAGTGCAGAAACTTCAACTAGGTTTCACACAGCACACTTAGCCATCATGTGGCTGGTTTGATTTTGACTTAATGCATTGGGTAAACCCTATAAGCCATGGATTATAGCTAAATGTAAGTCAAGAATCCAGCGTACTACCATTTGCTCAAAAAAGCATGATTCAAAGCAAGAAGAAGCCATGGGTTCATGTGGTGTGTGAATCCAGCCTCCATTTCACACATTCATGTTCCTCATAACATCAAAACATCCTCTTAGGGGAGCTTCAAATTAATTATTACAGGTCAGAAATTATTCGAAAGAGGAGTTATGTCCTCAAGCACATATATAAAATACTGAATATAAAAGACCGAAGTACACACTATTACCAATCTTGTACAGTGAATAATAGAGAGATTTTAGCCCAGCACAGAAAAACAAACATTAAACTTAACATCTCTAGCTAAACCCATCTTTCCAGTTTCCTCAAGTGCATATTCTTTCTGTCCCAATTTTTAATGGACTTCTAATAAATTTTAATGGACTTCTAATAATTAATTCTGAGACTACTAAGGAGTTACAACCCCAGTCCTTTTCCTATTTTTAGTTGACAGCTTTTTTTCTCCAACTCTTTCTCCAGTTCTTTGTCTTTTGAAAAGACTCGCATTGTCTATCATCAGAATAGAGGGAGCAGCTGGGGAATCTCCCCACGACAAAACACCATGCGTTTGCGGGGAGGTGTGGATTCTAAGGGGATATTTGGGGGGATACTGGCTAGGGAATTCTGGGAGTTGAAGTCCACCCATCTTAAAGTTGTCAAGGTTGAGAAACACTGCTCTAAATATAAACAGTCCTGCTAAAAAGGCCCCTTGATGGCTACTCCCAACCTAACAGTGCCCACCATTGGACAGGGACTGAAAGCTTGGGTAAGTGGAAACAGGAGCAAGGCACTGTCTATGTAACACCATTTACACACCAGATTAAACTTAGTTCAGCATTTTAAATAGGTAAGCATGAACGCAGCCACTGAGTTACAAAAAACAACCCAAGATCAAAACTACTCAACCTTAGCATGCTGTCTAAAGGCAGCTGACCTATGTATCTATTAAAAAAAAGGTAAAATCTCCTCTGAGTGCTATTCCTGATACAGGCAGTCCTTGCTTAACGACCACAATAGGGCCCAGAAAATTGGTTGTTAAGCAGGGTGGTTGTTAAGCAAATCAGACCCAATTTTACAACCTTTTTTACAGCAGTTGTTAAGCAAATCACCATGGTTGTTAAGCTAATTCCGTAGTCGTTAAGTGAATCATGCAGTTCCCCATTGATTTTGCTTGCTGGAAGCCGGCAAATGGTGATCACGTGACCCAGAGATGCTGCAACTGTTGTAAGTGCGATCTGGTTGCCAAGCACCTGGATCATGATTACATGACCATGGGGGTGCTGGGATGGTCATAACTTTGGGCATCGGTCGTAAGTCACTTTTTTAGCACTGTTGTAATTTCGAACGGTCACTAAATGACTGATTGTTAAGCGAGAACTACCTGTATCTTCATGGACCCCTGCATGAATTTTTCTTGGCAAGGGTATAAAAGTGGTTTGCTACTGCTTTGTTTTGTCTTCTCAGTCTAGCTCACAGCCTAGAATTTCTTGGTAGGATTTCCCTTCAAAGGACTAACCAGCTTCAGCTGTGCTTAGCTTCCCAGTCCAGACAATGTTGGCCAAGGGCTGCTACTTGGGTGCATAGGCACAAGTTAAGGGGGAAAAAAAGGTAAAACAAGCGAGGATGCAACTCCATGCAGCCAAATGTTGCCCACTCCTGCTGTGAGATTGTGCGATGGAAGTGTTAAGGGACTGGCTTTGTATGCACAGGTCCAACCATCCATGAGAAAAGGATCAGGAAGCCACAGAAAAACTATCAGTTAAGAGTTGACACACGGAGAAAGTCTGAGTTAGTCCAAAATATAGGTCCCTCTTGAGAAAAAGTCATAGCCAGCGGGCACAGCACTTGCCCCGTACATAGAAGAACGCTACCAAGATCTCAGAAACCAGGTGATAACAAAGGTTTTATGGCACACACACACACACCCCACAAAACTTCGCCAGTCAGAATAGGCATCTCGGGTTAGAGCAGCTAATTATCAGACCGATACAAGGCGATGTCTTCGTCTGTGGTTTATTCCTCCCCCTTCAAGGTAGCCTGCTCCTGAACGTGGAGGCTCGATTTAGTGCGCCACGATTACCCCATAACTTAAGACGTCCCCCATCACACTCAATTCCCCTTAGAAACGGCCAAAGTTCTCCAGGCGTTTCTATTTCAAAACAAAATACTGTAAAGGAAAGAACACCAAAATAGCAAGTCGCCTTCCCCCTCCCCGTACTCCTCTGGCTTACTTATGGAAAACGAGGGGAAGAAGCTTCGCGTACGCAATTAAAAACTCACCATTGTGTTGGAGGACCACGACCAAGAAAAATAAAAATTCAAAGATCGGGCAAGAAGGGAAAGTCAAAGACAGCGTGCCTTTCCTCCTAATCTTGTAGCCAAAAGGAGGCGTGGAATCCGCTTAACCAATCAAAAGCCTAACCAGCCCACGATTGTCAACCAATGGCAAGAGGAGGCGGCGGGCGGGGATGTCCCTTTTCTTTCCTAGCTGAGAATTCAAAGTCCACCTGCTTCCGCTTTTCAGCTGCCTGCCCGCCGCGATGCATCTTGGGACCTGTAGTCTCGCCCCCATTGGCCATGTCAAATTACAGTACAGCAACATTATTCTTGTTTTTCCTCTGCAAAATCTCTGATGTTTATAGAGCAGCGATTTTTTTTCTTCCTGTTCCTGCAAATCGCTCCTACCCATATTCGTGCAGGGAAAAATTATATTATTTATGTGTTGGGCCCTATCGCGTGGAACGTTAAAATCAAAATGTGATACATGAATTAGGGCTATTACTGTACGCATAAATGAATCAGACCTAGTTATGGGTTTGCATTTTCAGCTATCACAATAGTGAAATCAGCATAATCAGCAAAATCAGCTTTTAAACTGATGTTTTATGTATTTATATGTATTTATGTTTTTAATGTTCGGTGTGAGTTGCCCAGAGTTCCCCCATTGGAGGGAGATGGGTGGGTGAGAAATTTAATAATAAATAAAATAAAAAAAATAATGCAGGTTACTGATGTTTCTAGACCTACGAAGATGAGAATCGTGCAAGCCGTGGTCTTCCCTGCGACACCCTATGGAAGCGAAAGTTGGACTTTAAAGAAGCAGGATAAGTAGAGTATTGGTGCCTTTGAACTTTGGCGTTGGAGAAGACACTATGAATATCATAGACAGCCGGGAAAACAAACAAATGGATCATCAAACAAAGCAACCCAGATTTCTCACTCGAAGCACCAACAAGCACATTTTATTAAAAGGCATCCATTTCCATGCCCTGTATCTGATGAAGTGAGCTGCAGTTCACAAAAATGGATGCCTCTTAATAAAATGTGTTAGTTGGAAAGAGGGCTACCAGACTTCTGATACCTTACTTACAGCAGTGTTTCTCAACCTTGGCAACTTGAAGCTGCGTGGACTTCAACTCCCAGAATTCCCCAGCCAGCAAGCTGGCTGGGGAATTCTGGGAGTTGAAGTCCACGCAGCTTCAAGCTGCCAAGGTTGAGAAACACTGACTTACAGTAAGCAAGGCACATGTTTGTTTGTTTAGGGGTAAGATATTTACATAAAAAATGATCTGCTTTGGGTGAATTTAACTCAATGACTGATTAATCTGTGAAAAGCCCACTTCCTGTTATTTTTATAAGATGAATTTGCAATCGCCGGCAGTCTCAAGGACAATAAATGTTATAAATGATAGGCAAGGTTTTTTTTTTTTTTTTTTTAAAGCTCTCCCACATGTTTCCAACTCTTTCTCCACCATGCTCACTTTTCCACTGACTCCCTTGTGGCATTCCGACAATCTGCGGAGTTGCATCCAACTGAGTCAGCCTCTGGCTCGGGCATCCTTGGTTTGAACTGACTGGGAGAGATGCAGAGTTGCCATGGATACCAGTAATGGGAGGTCCTTGCCAAACTTCACCGCTGGATGGAGCTTTAATCTTTTTGCTGAGAAATAGATAGCGCTGTGTGTACCTTAAAAAAATATGAGAGGGGGAGGATAAAAAGTGATTAATAACCACTTGCACACCCACTTTCACTGGGATTCTCTCAGACGTGCAAAAATTATAGATCTCTGGAAATAAATTAAAACGAAATTGCTGTTGGTTTTAATATACGTCTTATTCATATATATAAGGATTTAACATCCGAATGGTAAACAATAAAGTTTCTAGTGTAAAAAATGGAGAAACGTAGGTTGAGAAATGAGGAAGGGAAATGGAAGGGTGTATCTAGGTCTATATTCTTCTCTCCTAATATTTAAATATAACTCATAAAGCTGGCCAATAATAGATGCGGGACTGATAAAAAGAAGGGTTTTTAAAAATCAAACATGTAATTAATGTACACCTTTGCAGAAAGTGTGTTGATGATAGCTGCTAGCTTAGATGGCTTTTTTAAAAGAGCTGTGCAAAACGATTGCAAATGATGCCTGTTAGCCATGAAAGACAAATAAGAAGGGTAAGATTAGGACATCTTGAGTCCAGCACAACCTCTCAATTTTATGGATACATTCCTGCAGATTCCTTGGCAACAGGACAGAGTTTCCTACTCACTTCTTTCAGGTGGTTTTTTTTTTACTTCCCAGGGATCTCCCAGTGGTGTCATATCCAAGTATCCAGGAGGCTTGAACCTGCTTAGCTTCCTAGTCCAGTCTGAAGTGAAAACTAAATAGAGCCTCCATTTTCAGAAGCAGCAGATCATTGAAAATCAGCTACTGAGGTCAAGAAAAGAAAGGGCTGAACAAATGTCCTGTTTGTGATGTATGCATGTAAGCGATGTGGTTTTTCCACAAGCAGAACAGCTTTTTCCCAGACTGCCCTGGTGCCTCGAGCAACTTTTAGTCTCTGGGGGCTGGGCTGATGGGATTTGGTGTCCCTGGAACTAATCAGAAGGACTTGAGAACCACCATCAGTCCTAGACAGTGTCGAATTTTCATTTCATAGTAAACAAAAAGCAGAAGATGAATGTGTGTCCTCCCCTTTCTTCCACTCTCTCCACCTCTCTCCGCCAGGCCTTCTCTGGGCACAACCCCCAAAGCATCCTTTTTCCAAATTGTGCCTGCAGCCTCCCCTTCTTTAACCCCCCCCCCCTTTTTCCCCTGATTGGGTCATAAATTAACTTCAGCAGCCAACGGTGCTGGACTTGAAGCATTATCTTCTCCACCCTGTAGGGTCTCTCTTTTTAAAAAAGGAGCCCGGGGAGGGGAGGTGCACTGAAAATCTCCCCCCTCCATTTCCTTCTTTGCCTTTTGGAGAAAACATCTGTAAGATCCCTAGCCCCGAAGAATCTCTGCTTGCGAAGGGAGGCAGAACGGGGGTAGAGAAGGAGCTCTCTAGGGTTGGCTGAGAATGCAGTCCTGCTCTTAAACCCAAATGTGCATCTCTAGCCCAACATTTCCAAAACTTTGGCTAGTTGGCAAACATGGTCTGCTGAAGAAAAATGGCTGGGCAGCCCTGCGGAGACCAGCTTTTGAAACTCTTTCCACCCCTTTTCCCAGCAGGAGAGATTGTAGCTTCTTTCTCTTCTTCCCACATGTTGGGTCTGTGTGTGCTTTCTTCCCAGAGTAATCAGGGTGGTGCACAGGAGTCCACGTATGTGCTTCAGCTCTCCCTTCATGCTGGATTAGTGTTTGTGTACTCTGGAAAGGAAGGAGGGGAGTCTCATTGTATTTCAGGATGTAGGACAACCCAGAACTGGACGAGACTTGCAAGGGGAATTTTACACGGGCCCTGATTCGACAGATTCCAGCAGTCCTCCCTGTGCCCTGACTGGTCCTGGACATTCACCAGGACCCAGAAGCAAAGCGATTCTGGTCAGGATTGAGCCCCATAATACCCATCCAGCAGCACATCCAATCCCCTTGATCAGATCAGGATGAGGCTTTAATGATGAACCATGAAAGGGTTGAGCAGCAAGGTCTCCAATAGTCTTCTGGACATCTTCTACAGATGTGGACTCCAACTCCCAGAATTCTCAGCAACAGCCAAGCCGATACAAGAATTCTGGAAGTGGATGTCCACACAGCTGGAGGACATTCCATTTCAGGAAAAGAGACTCAGAGCTGCTCAAGTGGGACCCAGCCCCTTGCTGAAGCAACATTTCTTCCCTGTGGTGCTGGATGGCTCCTCTGCTAAGGAAACAACCTTATCTTTTCCTGCACCGTCACAGGGCAGATGGAACTGCTAGTTATTTGAAGGGCCCCCCTCTCCTGGTTTTCAGAAAATCAGCAAAAACCTGGTTATTTTACCAAGGCTTGGGGGGCTGGGTTGATATGACCTCCAGATGATGCATTAGTTTATAGCAGCGTTTCTCAACTGTGGCAACTTGAAGATGCGTGGACTTCAACTCCGAGAATTCCCCAGCCAGCTGAGTTGAAGTCCACGCATCTTCAAGTTGCCACGGTTGAGAAACACTGCACTATCAGAAGAATAATTTCCAATTCTGGAGTTTTAAAAGCTCTGTTTTTAAAATAGCCATTGTTTTTGAAAAACAATGTTTATAACCTTAGATATAGTATAAAAGTCAAAACATTAAATATCCATACAGTGATTGGCTTTTTCATGTTATGATTCTTGTTTAGATTAGTGTTTTTCAAATTTGGCAACTTCAAGATGTGTGGAACTAGAGGGATTGACTGAGATGGGGCTTGGGCATTGCTGGACAAAGAGGAAAAAGTAGTGAGATTTGTGAAGAATGTTCACTAGTTAAATACCTACAGCAGCGTTTCTCAACCTTGGCCCCTTGAAGTTGTGTGGACTTCAACTCCCAGAATTCTGGGAGTTGAAGTCCACTCATCTTAAAGTTGCCAAGGTTGAGAAACGCTGGTTTATAGTATTGAAATCTTTTATCTTTTATCTGTGATTTACAAAATAAGGTTCTCATTTTTCAATCTGATTATTTCTCTTTGTTTTTTATTCCAAATTACATATTTGAAGAGTCAGTTGACTGGAGCAGCCTAAAAGCCCAGCAAGTAAATAAATACATGCTTCAGAACGGCAGGATTCTCACAACACCCCTAACCCAGGTCAACAGCAGCAGTGAAACACAATGATGGTCTTAGACCAGAAATCAGTTAAAACCATTATTAGATGCAACCAACAAAGTTTCCTGATCATATTTATTTATTTATAAATCAGACTGGTATGCCGCCCATCTCACTATACAAGCGACTCTAGCCGGCTCACACGTAAAAAGCATAAAAACAGTTAAAAACACAAAACAAAGTTAAAAAGACTACAAACAGTCTTAAAAAGTGGAGAGAGAGCATCTTCAGGACACTAACCACCCCCAGTGTTGGGAGTCCCCACAAGATCTTAAGGCTCTTCCAGAAGGCCAAAAGAGTGGGGGCCAATCTCACCTTGGGGGGCAAGATATTCCACATTGCATCCATTTACAGTGGTACCTCGGTTCATGAACTTAATTCGTTCCACGATTCTGGCCGCCAACCGAATTGGTCGCCAACCGAATCAAATTTCCCTATAAGGTTCAATGTAAATAAGGTTAATCCGTTCTGAACCATATGTATTTTTTTTTTAACCACAAAAATATGAAACAAAGTACAGTACAGTACAGCATGAAGAGAGAGAACACTAACCTTGCTTGAGGCGACATCAAAAAGCTTCACAGCAAGTGTCTGTCTGCGACCACCGTCTCACCTAGAGGAAGCCACGACCACATGTCAGAACAGGGAAGACGGCCGCGGGTCGTGTTCGTCACCCGATGCGGAGTTCGCGAACGGAAGCAAAATTTTGCGAACGCTGTTTGCGAACCGAATTGTTCATGAACAGAAGCGTTCGTGAACCGAGGTATTACCGTACTGTATATAGTGTATCTATCTCTGTATAGCTGTTGCAGGTGTGAAAGATAAATGAAATCTATCCCGTGACAGTGACCCTATGAAATAATGCCTTTACAGACCATCTGTAAAGTTTTGTGACAAAGCAAGAGACTTTAGGGTTTCCCCCTGCTAAAAAAGAATTATATAACCTGTTAAGGGGAGCAGATAAAATTTTTATTAAAGGGTGAAACAGCCTTCTCAGGATAAAAGCCACCGTGCCTTAGCCAGGTCAGCAAAAGGCTACAAGTTGCATTTAAACCACCCACTCAGCTAGCTGAGTTCTAACCTCGGTTAGGGTTGCAGGGTGCCTTTGCGTGTCGTTCCAACCAAGCCTAGTTGATTCGCTTCTGATTCTGTGTCCTGTGCAAAGCCCGAAAATGGATTCAATAATGCAACTCTGGTCCTCGTATTTAGGTGGTCCTGCAGCATGTTGGGGGTCCTGTGGCTCAGTCTATTCCAGACGGTGGTTGGCTTTCTCCCAGCCTGTCGTGCCCTGATTGATTTATTCTTCAGCAGAAACCATCTCATTGAGAAATAAAACACCTTCTTGTCCCTGAAACCTGAGAGAGCAGCTGGCCAAGTAGGGAATTCTGGAATAGATGCACCAATGGCAGGTGGCCAAGTAAGTCCGCATCCTATGTTCAGGTGCTTAAGGAAGGGCCTGATGCTTACTGTTAAACTACACCCATTGCATCTCCAAAGAGCCGGCTCCTTCTCTGCTTTAAAAAAGGGTCACAATTTGCAGATGATGGGAGAAAAGTGCTCATCTGCAGAGGGTATGCTAGTTAGAATAGGCTCAATCCAGGTGTGTGGGGGATTTTTTTTGGGGGGGCTGCCTTTGAGTCAGTCTCAACTTCTGGTGACTGCCTGGAGAAGTCCCTGTGGGGTTTTTTTTGGCAATATTGTATTTTTGGGAGTGGCCCGCCAGTACCTCCTTCCTCCTAGGTCTGAGAGAGAGGAACTGGCCCAAGGTCACCCAGCTGGGTTTGAGCCTAAAACAGGATTAGAACTCACAGCCTCACGGTTTCTCATCCGGTGCCTTTAGCCACTACACTAAACTGGCTCTCCAATCCAAATTTACCCAGTGGGAATCCATTTGAGTCTGGCTGTAAGGCAGGAAATGAGAGAGGGGGTGTCAAATTGAATCCTTCTCAGTAAAAATAATTAAATCTCAGCTTGTAGAAGCCCAGCGCGTCAGGGCCAAGTCTTGGTGCCAGGCCTCTTTTCTCGAAGCAAGGGCTGTTCTGATTACTGTTTTCGGGTAACCTGTGTGTCCCTCCCCTTCTCACAGTCCCTCCAAAATGTGTCCCGCCCGCAAGAGGAAGCATTTAGCACCCAAGAGGATGGGGGCATCCCGAGAAGCCCAGGGCTGAGGCCAGTCGGGGAAAAAACACCCCCAGCCTTGGAGCAAACTATTTCCGTGAAGACTGCCAAAAGGGTGTCCACGCGGACGGCCAAGAAAAGAAGGTTAAGGTGGCGGCCGCAAGGACAGCATTAGAGCTTCGATCGCACCGTTGCGGCCGCCATCTTGACTTTTTTGACCACACATCCCTGGCTGTCAAGAACTCTGCAGGGATGCAGTCCTCCGGCAGGAGAGAGACTCGACCGGACACCGTCTGATGCGCTGCAGCCCTCTTTCAAGGGGAGCTGAGCCATTCCCGAGCCGGAGAGACTACGCCAGCCCCGAAGAGTCAGCGCTTGGCCTTGGGCGGCCGGCGGAACTCCCCGCCTCGCAGTAGCGCGGGGACCCCCGGCTTCGTTCTCCCCCCCGCCCGAGCCTTTCCCCGGCGCAGCTCCTGGCCGGCGGGGTCCGTCCCCGACTCACGCGGAGCGCGCGCCGGCTTCGCTCCTCTTCCTCCGAGAGAGCGCAGCGCCCCTGGCACCGGCCCGAGAAAGGCGGCTGGGCCGGGGGAAACGGCGGCCGCGCCCCGCTCGGGCATGGTCTGCCTGGGCGCCGCCTCGCCCCGCGCGCACGGCCGCTGGAGGAGAGCTGTGCGCCCCGAAAGCGCCGCGCAAGGCAAAGGCGGGGCGCCTGCGAACGACTCCCTCTCCGCGGCTCGCCCTTCGGGGCTTTGGCGTAGCAAGCTCGACCGGGGCGGATGGCCCCGCCGAGGGCGCGTCTCGGGGGCCCGGCGGTCCAGAGCGCCCGGGCGGCCTCGCTCCAGCGCAGCCTTTGCCTCTTCGGCTTCTCGGCTTGGAAAGTTCCCTGGACGAGACCCGTCGCGCGCGCCCTCCCTGTTCGGCTTTGGCTGGGGGAGAGGGATTCAGAGGCTCAACGTCAGAAGGAATGAGACAAATTAGATAAAAACCAGCGCTTTCCTTTGTTTTTCTCCTTCTTTCCCTCCTCCTCTCCATCCCTCTTTTCTTGTGGAAGCCCTTTGCACCTCTCTCTATTCGTATTCATTGTGCAGACTCCTTCATATGTTTAGCCAGCTCTGAAATAGGAACACAAAGTAATGCCTACCGCCCAGCACCCCTTCAGTCTGGGGTACCCTGGTTTGTGGGGTCATAAACCAGGTTACCAGGGTGTAAATCTGCTTCCAGAGGTCTCTGCCCTGGAAGTCAAAGTCAAGTTAAGCCATCTTTGATCCTCCATTTTTCAATCTGTCCTATTTTGTTCTAGGCACAGCTGGCCAAATAGGTGGTGGATGTTCAGGAGAGCAGGTTGAAGATGAAATGGGGGCAGATGGCCAGCCCCGAGCAACTTTTGGAAGAGTTTGTTGAACCTCCGGGGCTGAAATATGATTTGACTGCTAAGGATACAAAAGCAGAGTTTGTTTGTTTTTTAGATTTTTTTATCCCGCCTTTATTATTGTTTGTAAATAGCTCAAGGTGGTGAACATACCTTAATACTCCTTCCTCCTCCTATTTCCCCCCCCACAACAACCCTGTGAGGTGGGCTGGGCTGAGAGAGAGGGACTGGCCCAAAATATGGCCCTTTTCCAGCAGAAAGCCATATCTGGCTCTTGTCCTGGAGAGGGAGAGGCAGTGTCCCAAAATCGGGAGGAGCAAGGAGAAAAGTGAAGGGGGACGGGGCAAAAATGATGATGAAATGGAAATGAATTAAACTTGTTAAGAAGGTTGTGGTTGGATCCAAATTTACAATTCAGAAGCAAATTTGCCAGTTCTTTGGGGGATATGCCCGAGGCACAAGTTCTGCTCCCATGTATGACAGCCGGTTTTGCTATATTTTCCCCCACCTCCATTGCAAGATACAGTGTTCCCTTCCTCAAAAAAAAAAACCCCAAAAAACCCTCAATGTGATTGCACATTAATGGCTGCCTCAAAGTTGTTGGTGGGGCTTGTTCCCACAATGCAAGGACACATACACACATTACTGGAAACCTGCATGGAAAAGAATCTCGCTGTCCTTCTTCATAGAACAGTGTTTCTCAAGCTTGGCAACTTTAAGACACGTGGACTTCAACTCCCAGAATTCCCCAGCCAGCAGGGCTGGCTGGGGAATTCTGGGAATTGAAGTCCACGTGTCTTAAAGTTGCCAAGCTTGAGAAACACTGGCATAAAAGTATACCAAGATTATTTTTAGTGAGAGATGAAGGCACGGATAGGCACTGGGAATAAAAAGGGATGCAAAGGAAAACATTGACAGAGCAAGAGATGCTGTGCTTCAGTACTAGAATTCATTCTGAGTTAAAGACAACGTCGGACCCATTTATGGAATCATAAAGCGATGGAGAAGTGTGTGTCTATCGGTGCGATACGCCCATCCCCGGATTATTGCATTTTTTCTTTCCATTTCCCATCGAGATTTCAAAGTGTGTTGGATTATTGGGGGTACCAAACTCCAGCTGGTGCCAAGTCCGGTGTGGAAGCATCTGAACTCTTGGGCCCTTTTCCCCTCTGGGGGTGTTTAAAAAGGGTGGGAAGCAGATGCTGTGAAAAGCTCATTCAGCTGGTCTGTTCTGGGATACAGGAAACAAGGACTAATCTCCAGTCTGGGAGCAGAGGCAGTAAAGCGGGGGGCGGGGGGGAGAGAGGAGAGGAGACCTTTGCACCACAGCCCGAAGTCCAGCTAAATCTTTAAGTCGCTTGTAAGATCGCTTTGCATTTTATACTATATTAGGGATCTTGTATGGCTGACTGCCTGTTCTCTGGGTGGTCTGCAGACAGAGTTAAAGATGGATTAACTCCAGTGATGGCTGGGCTTTGTATTTGGCCAGCCAGCCAAAAAAAAGACGAAGCTGTAACCCCACTTTGCCCCCCGTCTCCCCCTTGAAACGTCTCGGGAAACCATTTGAAACGATCTCCCTCCCGTGGCTCACCTTCCCCTCTCTTCTCCCTTCCGTGGATCAGAAAAACATGCTGTCTTGCTCAGGCTTTTGGAAAAGTTGCCTAAAGCTTGGGAAATGGGGGGCAGAAGAAATGCATGATATCGCTTGTAAGATCAGACCAAACCTTTAGAGCCCTGGAGAGCCAGCGAGAGCTCTGGAATGATCGGGACAAATGTTTCCTATTATTTAATCCTTATTCGGACAGGTAGCCTGCCCCAGTCATGGAGGCTCCATTTAGTTCCCACATAGCTGCTGTTGGATCCTCCATTTTTTTTTAAAAAGCAATACTCCAAAATGGAGTAAGTCTACTAAAGGGAAATAAGTTTTTTGTAAGTGTATCTGGGGAGGTGTATGCAAGTGTGAAAGTGAACGTGAGAGGCTTTCTTCATCCTTTCAAAATACTTTTTGCAGGTGACCTTTCTGTAATAATAATCATACGCTTGTAATAAATCAGTCTCAAATAGTCAAAAATAATTGATCGAAACATGAACACTGTTCGTTCCCCCTGAGATTAGATTGGCCCCATCCTGGTTGGCCTTTCGTAAGGCCTTGAAAACTTGATTCTGTGCCCAAACCTGGCGTCCCGGTCGTGGGATAGAGCCGGTCTCCTGGCTGTGTAAATGATGACTCGATAGTGCCCTGCTGCTATACTTTATTTTTATTTTTTGTGTATTTGATGAATTCTATTTATTTTATTGTAAGCCGTCTAGAATCATGTAAAAATGAGGTGGGTGGCTATATAAATTGAATGAATGAATAAATCAATCAATACAGTGTAATAGGATCAGAGGCAATTGAGAAAAGCAGCATGCAACCAGTTTCGAACGGATTTAAGAATTTCAGAAGAGGAATAAAATGTAGGAATTATTTTTGGCTTGTTGTCAGTGGAGTAATACAGTAGGTGGTAAGTAAGACTCCCACCTACTTTACATAGCAGGATGGAAAGCAGGATGTCGCCACCAAAGATGTATGGGCAGTGGCAGTCTATCTGTGAATTAACACAACTGAACACAAATCATATCACATTGCTGCCCCTTTTCTACTCTCCATTTGAGTTGTGTTGAGAACAGATGGGTAAGAAGAAAAAAATCAAAGGTCAGACACAATCCTTTAGCAAAATTACCATTTGGTTTCCACAGTTGGTTATTGTTGGTTGCCAATCTTTTAGGAAACAAGCGATGCTTACAGACGTCTGTGAATTACTTTCCTTTTGATTTATAAATACACACAAAACACCAATTCCTCAAGACTTGGGGGAAAAAACACCAATCTCTCTTTTATTTGTTTGCTTGGATGTCCGTTACAAAGAACACTGTTTTTCTATTGAAACAAGGCCTGATCCACCAACTTTCAAAAACAGGGAGTTAAACAATACTGTTAGCAGCCCAGCCTGGAATGTTTCAGTGTTCAAAGTAAAAAATTGTAATTTTTTTCACACTTTAAATAGAAACCATACTTCTAGCAGTGAAATTACTGTATAATGGATTACCAACATATCCTAGGCAGATTGACACAGAAGTCAGTCCCATCAAATTCAACAAAATGTTGCCATCTAGTGGGACCTAGGAAGCGGGCCTTCTCTGTGGTAGCCCCACCCTGTGGAACACCCTTCCCTTTGAGATCCAGCAGGCCCTCACCCTCTTAACCTGCCAGAAAGTATAAAGAGACGGGTCTTCCCCCAAGTGCTGGGATAGGGTGAAGCTAGAGTTGGAAGATACAAGTAGTCCTTGTTTAGCAAAATTGGGATTGGCGACTCAGTTGTTAAGTGAAGCAGTCACTAAATGAAACATGATTTTATGATCTGACTGTAGCTGTCCTTTGCTTTACAGATCTGCGAAGATTGGTCGCAGAGTTACTGTTTCATCACCGTCATAACTGAATGGTTGCTAAATGAGTCTGTCGCTAAACGAGGCATTCCTGTAGTGCTGATGGTTGCATCTAAGGCAGTGTTGTCCAAACCTGGCCACTTTAAGATGAGTGGACTTCAACTCCCAGAATTCCCCAGCCAGCCATGGGGAATTCAATTCTGGGAGTTGAAGTCCACACATCTTAAAGTTGCTGAGGTTGAGAAACACTGAATTAGTGATTTAATTAGTCATTTAATTTCTGCTCGGCATGCTTTGTCTCCCTAGTTTCTCATGGGTTCTCTCTTTCTTACAGAATTTCTTTCCAACATGCTGTTGGGTTGGAAAGAATGATAGCCTCTTGTATTTTGTGTGTTTGTGTGTGTACACGTATGTGTCTGCCAAGAAGCCCAGGATCGACTGTGCACACTCTGCCCTGGGTGACGTGATCTGGAGAGAGGAGAAAGGAAGGGGGCTTAGAATGGAGCAAGTGTTGACTTTCCAAGCCGAAGCTCAACTGCTTCTCCCATAGAAATGCGTCGGGGATTTTTTTCCTTTTCTGATTTTTTTTTCTCTGCAGCTTCTGGCTAGATTCAGCCCATTTTTAAACTTGATCTTTCTTTTCCCAACTCTTCGCCCCTCATTCTCTTCACTTTTTGGAGAGCTATCCTCTGAACAGATAGACAGACAAACGCTTGAGCTCCAGGATGCAATTTCTTTCTGTCGGGTTAGAGAGAATAAAAAGAACTCCGATAGAAGAGAAGATCTGTAGCTCAGGGTTGAACGGTGGAGTGCTGGGTGCTCTCTGAGCTTGGTGGTTGGTTTGATTGCAAATGTTTCATTACCCAACTAGAACTCCCTAAATCTATTTTCAGTCAAAATCCATATAAACGGGTTACATATTTTGTGGATGTGAAATTTTATTCCCCTCATCCCTCTGTAGAGATTTCCCATGCAAATGAGTGAACCTTCTCTGCTTCACTAAAGCTGTTCTGCTAAGTTACTAGGCTACCAGATCACTTTGAAAAAGAAAAGGCTCGAATGGCGGCTGTTATTGCCATGACCAGAGAGATCCTATATTTACCTGAGAGGAAGATGACTCTGACCTCAAAGGAAGATAAAATAGAAAAAAAAGTTATCTGCTTCCATTACAATATTCTCAGCTACTAATTCAATTCTCCCTTTTAAAGTTAAATGACCTGGGGAAACTGAGTCTTTTCTTTCAACTAAATATGCTATTTCCCCCAATTCCTGGCTTTTTGGATTGTTTTAAAAATACAAGTTAGGGTTTGGAAAGAGGATCTGATGAATTCTAAGCATAGGAGCAAATCAACTGACTTGCTGGCTAACGCTTATGTTGTCACTAAAGCACAATTCCCCTCCTCGCGTCCCTAATTTTTTCAATTGGTTTCAAAAGATTTGGAGATAAAGCAAAGAATGATATCAAAGTAATCCAATAAAACATATTGCCTAGTCCATGGGCAGGAAGATTGATTGCATTGTTGAGCTCCCTCATGTGTGAAACAAGCACCACAAATCTCTCTCTGGGTTAGTCAGAAGTAAAGTTTATTGGAAGCGCTTGCAAAGTCTGGTGGGCTTCCTTGCAAATAAAAAGCCACGCCCATATACACACGCCGGCCTAACTATATACCTTCCCGATCGCAAGTCCCTCCCCTTTTCCCCATTGGCTAAGGTACTCAGGGGGTACAGTCTTTCCGGCCGCTCTATGATTTCTTCCTGGTCCCTCCCACCTCATCCATTGCAAGTCTATGGTAATTTGCTCAAGGTTTCAGCTAATTGCATTATACTGATAAAGACTGCCCCAGGTTAAATTAGTTTTTATTTACATTGTCCCACACAAGGAGACAACTTCCTCTCCATCTGCCACTATTTGATAATCATAACACTTAACACTACTTCCTTATCTCTCACACAGCTGCACTCTTAGCATGTTCAAGCTACTATTTCTTTGTCAATAATAACATATTTTATCCATCTCTCACACTCATCCTACTAGATTCAGATTAAAACAACATAATTGCTGTGTTCATATCACATGCTCTGTCCCCCATCCTAATAAACCTTATCATGGTTTAACCTGATGGGCTGGTTCACATCACAAGCTGGCCCAGTGGCTGAACTCCCAACATGCTGCACCATAAATTACCTCACCCAATTTTAGCTTGCTTTAGCACGTGGCACAAACTCAGCCTGTGCTGCATTAAACACATGCTCCATGCGTGAGGGCAGAAGGCAGAAAGCAAGCTGGTGGAACATGTTGGCGTGCTGGTCGGTCTCCCTATAAGGGAAGTTGGGATCTCCGACTCAGCTAGACTGCTCTTGACCTCCTGTGTCCATCTTCACCATAAAAGCAGTGGCTGAAGCACTTGGTAATGCATGTCCAGAAAGAAGGCATCGACAGCGAAATCTTGGGGAAAGATTTGCAGGCCGTTCCCTTGTCCCTCTGACTTGTAACCTGCGGATCACAAAAGAGAAGATTTAGTGGCCCTCCCATGGACTGTAACGGTTGTGGGAGAGCATCGTTTCCATATGCTCCGGCCTAATGATATAATCATAGGCTAACCCACCCCAGCACTGATACTAGATTGTCGGGGCAAATGTGGGCTCTCAGTCTCTCCATGAAGCAGATGGCAGAAAGACTGGGAAAGGAGCAAGACTGCTGAGGAGCAAGATTGCTGAGAGGCGCAAACAGCACGCTCTTCCATTTGTGTTGCTTCCTTTCACTGTCAGCATAACAGAGATTGGTCCTTGTGTTTTTGTCTTGCTTCTTGCAGATTTGAGAAGTTGACACCTTGCGAGGGAAGGACACGGCCTGCTCTTCTACCTGTGGTGGCTGGCCCTGGGCAAGGAGGAGGGGAACTGGGACAAAGCTGGAAGTCAGCTTGGGAGTGGAGTCTCAGATGCTGGGGCCAACACAGCAATACCCGTTGCCGATGGGCTCCTGCGAGAAAGGTGATGGACTAAAGGAACCTGATCCAGCAGGGTTCTTTTAAGGTGTTAATCAGAAAGGGGAAGCTCCTAGCCCAGGGATGGGCAAGCAATGGCCTTTAGTGGCATTCATGTCTCTCAAACTTATATACTGCTATGATCACGTAATAGGCTTTCAGTGGTTTACAATTCACATTATAAAAGCATAATACAGGTAGTCCTCGCTTAACAACCACAATTGGGACTGGAATTTAGGTCACTAAGCAATGTGATCATTAAGGAAATCATTACGTGACTTGGACCCAATTTTACGACGTGGCATTCATTAAGTGAATCACACAGTCGTTAAGTGAATCACACGGTCATTAAGTGAACCATGCAGTTCCCCATTGATTTTGTTTGCTGGAAGCCAACTGGGAAGCTCGCAAATGGCAATCACATGACCCCGGCACATTGCAACTGTCGTAACTGTGAGCTGGTTGCCAAGGGCCTGGATCATGATTACATGACCGCAGGGGCACTGTGACAGTTGTAACTTTGGGCACTGGTCATAAGTCACTTTTTTTAGCACCATTGTAACTTTGAATGGTTGTAAACAAACAATTGTTAAGCAAAGACTACCTGTACAAGATAACCATTAAACAGCATACATCTCATAAGAACAGTAACAGCTAGAACCTAACTTTTTCCATTTTCTCATTCCCCAGAGCTCTCTGGAACAATTCTGTCTTCACCGGGTTTCAGAAAAAACTTCAGGGTTGTCACCAACCTCCCTCTGGGGGGGGTGCTCTTCCATAGATTAGGGACCATCCCCCAAAAGCTCATTGAAACCTGAGGTTAGATAAAACCAGGGGTCACCTTGTTTAGTACTTGGTGTGGCCAACCAGGTGCTGTTTAAAAACTCAAAAGCAAAGCAGGAGATTGATAGCTGTTTTCCACTCTTGCTTCTCAATAGCTACCTTTGCAATCTGCTTCTTGCGCTCTGCAAGATTAGTAGCCTATGATAGCCCAAGCCTCTATCTTTCTGTCCAACCCCCCCACTTTTTTTTTAGGACCATCTTTTCCAAAGATTTTGGCCTGAACTCTTAGGTCATTAATTTTTTGTTACCAGATCTGGGCTGTAAAAACTCAGACAACCACCAGATGGCTGCAAAGACATTACGTAGACTCTCTGGCGGCATCTAATGGTCCTCTGGAATTTGCAGTTCTGATCTATAGCCCTGTCTTTGGAAAGGCCAGTCAGGATATATTTGGTCAGACAAATTGGTTTTCTTGACAGTGGGGGCAATGTTATGGAATAAATTATACTGGAGTTTTCTTGGCAAGTCTGCAGTTACATCGACATTCCCTGTGTCCTGTTGAATGTTCAACGTATTCAACATTCAGTGGCTAGGTTCCTTCATGTGAATGCCCCCTTTTTCAAACCCTCACAGAGTGATGGCCCTCACCATATCTGATGGCAGCAAATTCTGAAGCTAAACAAATTTAACATCCATTTTTTACCCCTCTACCAAACGCAATCTCAGGTCCCACGCAGCTGGGCAAGACCTAGGCAAGGAAGCAAGAGCTAGACAGATTTCTGGGGTAAATACAGAATCTTGGAAACTGTAACAGGAATCTTCTCGGGAGCTAATTAAAGCAGAGTTTCTCTGAATGCTTTGAAATGCTACTTTCCAGGTTTCTTCCCATTTGGGCTGAGTTGCCATTTATGAGATAAGCAGTCAAAATGGCAGCTGTGCCCATGTGATCAAAGCCCCACCCCTTTTTACAATGCATGCAAAAATGGGCGGGGTTTCAGTGACATGGGCGCAGCCACCATCTTGACTTTTTTGACACACACCCTGTGCAGACACCCGTGCCAGCCTCCCCACGGTTTTCCACACACAACGTAGCAAAGGCAGATAATTCTGTGGAATGTTGCCTGGGAAATCATCACATGATTTACACGAAATGAAATAAAATTAGCATTCATCCTTGCTTCACCCACTTTCTAGCATGACACCCTGAAATCAGGTGTGATCAAGTGTGCCCGTTGGCCTGACAACTAATAGGGCCCACCATTGCACTATAGTTTCTGAACAACCACCATTGACTTGGGGTGCCAGGTGAAATCAGAGTGATTGCACAGTCCCCTTAGCCCAAGACTGCTGATGCCACTTTTAACACCGCGGTGGGGACGTTGGACCAAAGGTAGAAATACACTTAAATCACCTGGTCCATGTCCTGCAGAGTTAAAAGCAGAGCTACAGCATGGAAATTGCTTGGCTGGGCAAACCATAGGTCACTGATGGTGAACCTATGACATGCGTGTCAAAGGTGACACGTCACAACGTTTTGGGTGACACGCCGGCGTTCACCAGCACCCAACAACAACGGTTCTCCCTGTCTGAGTTAGCAAAGAAAATGAGTTCGTTTTACTCGTATTTCATTTTTGTAATTATTTGATGTTTCTTTACATAATACATACCACACGATTGGACTGTCTTTTTTTAAATAAATGAATATGGAAAGAATTTTTTCTCTTTTGTTTGGGGAGGGGGGGTGACATGCCAGCAGAGTCAAGTTAGGCATTTTCCAAATTTTTGACACACCGAGCCCAAAAGGGTTGCCATCACTGCTATCGGCTCATTTTTGTGGGTGTGTGCATGCACACATGTGTTAATGAAGAGGGGGGGGGGATCTGTTTAGCAAAAGGCTTCTGTGGACGAGGTGAGAAGAAGGAAGGTTTGCAAGTGTGTTTGCAAGTGTGTGTGTCAAAATCTGCAAGATGGCAAGTGATCCACATTTATTTCTTTTAGTGCATATGATTAAAAAGAGGGTGGGGCTTCCACCATAACACTGCGCCTGCCATTTTGACTTTTTCTGACCGCCCCCCTGGCTTGGTGCCCAACCAGACAGGGTTTTCTGCCTTAAAGCCAGCCCTTTGCATTGCACCTGGAAACCTTTTAGCAACCCATGGGGGGCTTGTAGCTCAGTCGCAATGCTCTGAAACTGTCGGACCGGGCGGGGAAGGGGAAGGGGAAAATCTGGGTATTGCTCTGCCACAGGCTTGAGTTCTTCCTTCTTTGCAACCCCCCAGCCCACCTTCTCCTCCACTGTCCCAAAGACTTCAGCCCAGCCCGACAGTTCATTTGCATCTCTGCAGCAGGTGGAGGGTCCATCTGCTCCAAGGCGGCCCTGCAGTCAAATTAGCAGCCCCCCACCCCCCTTTCAGATGTGCCTTTAAATGGCAAAGAAGAGCTGGGAGCACATGGGCAGCACCAGATGATAATTGGAACGGTCTAGGAAAGGGGGTGCGTGTCTGGATCCCCAGCCCCACTCCTCAATTTATGCCAGTGGAGGGGAGAGAGCTGTCTGTCGTCTGAACAAGCCATCCCGAGTGGCTCATTGTGGCTGGGGATGCAGAGGGCAAGGCAGGCGGCGAAGGCCAGGCCGGGCGAGACAGGCGGCCAGGGGGGACGGGGCTGAAGCTTAGGTTTAGAAAGCCTTGGGCATCTATCTTTCTTGCAGAGCAGGACGTTCAATGGAGCGGCCAGAGAGGGCAATGGGGGGCGTTGGGGAAGGTGGGGGAGAGGAAATTGTAAGAACCCCAGCCCTGTACGGCAACAGAATTCCTACAGAGGTGGCAACACCAATGCCTCTGGAAAGCCAACGAGAAGGTCTTCAAAATAACAGCAACCCCTCTATATTGTGGCACTCCACTTCCACCATCGAGCACAGTGTTTCTCAACCTTGGCCCCTTGCTGGCTGGGGAATTCTGGGATTTGAAGTCCACCCATCTTCAAGGGGCCAAGGTTGAGAAACACTGATTTAGCAGGTGGAATGATAGAACGCCCTTGAACCTTGAGGCTCGAGCCTGCTCTTCCAGCAAATTGCTGGCAGTTGACATCTCCGATCACCCAGATGGGGTTAATAGAGCATTCCCAGCGAGAAAAATCCCACTCTTTCTACAGAAACAACGGGAAGGCAGGATTTTTTCCCCCCAAGGCAAGCAGGTTAATAAACAACAGTAACAGGGGATATACATTTTGCAAATAGAACAGAACCAAATTCTGGGGTGTTCAGGGTTCTGATTTCCCTTTGGCTTGTTCTCCTGCCAAGTTTGCTGGACAGAAAGAACCCTTTTGCAACGCCAAACTTGGAAAAGGGCAGCAAGGCGGCCACCGAAAAGCAAGTGAAAGAGCGAGACGGGAGGTGATGAAAAGTCCATAAATATTATATTGTTACTTCTCTGAATTGTAAAGTTGTCTCAGCTAATGGCCCGGGTTAGACAAAGCCTGCCCTCAGCTCCCCGGCTGCGGCTAGACAGCCCAGCTGTTCCCAACGGCTGTGAGAACGGAGGAAGAGAGAAGAGAAAAGCACCAACGTTCAAGGTCAGAGGTAACTCAGTTCCCCATAAATTATTCAAACGGGCTCCGTTTGTGCCATAAAACCAATGATGTTAACTTGATCGTTTGGGGGCAAATATTTTGATTAGGAGTGTCCAGAAAAAGGGGAAAAAAAGACCCGGCTTCTTGGAAAAAGAGACCTGGAGTTGGCAGAGAATATTTACGATTGTGATTGTGATTGTGATTTTGGGGGTCGCACAGTCCGCCAGAGGTTTAGACTGGATTTGGCATTTTGGTCTACCTATGGAGTCCTTCCCAAGGACCTGGGATAGGCAGATGTGGTTGTTTGAGGGTCTTAAAGGTATCGGCGCAGGATGGAAGCTGTTCCAAGTAAAGCTGCCTTTTGCAATTGACTGACGGTGATTTTGTCAATGCTGATAGTCTTCAAATGCTGCTCCAGATGTTTTGGGATTGTCGTTGTTGTTAGTGTTAAGTGTATTTTTTAATGGCACTCTATTTTCCCTTGCTTCCAAACTGTCCAAGGCAGAGGACAACTCCTCCTCTCCTCTCCTCTCCTCTCCTCTCCTCCTCTCCTCTCCCCCTTCCCTTCCCTTCCCTTCCCTTCCCTTCCCTTCCCTCCCCTCCGCTTCTCTCCTCTCTTTTCATTTTTATTTAAGTAGTAAGTTAAATTGAAAGAACTGGGTTATTGCCATGATCTCCAACTCTTTTGGGCTAGTGACCACAGCAGGTCACAGCCACTCTCCCCAGATGCCTTGTTACTAGAGGTGGAGCTAGTTACAGACATGCCCATTAGCAGAAGGTACCCTGGTGAGGTTCCTCCTCCCCTCCCCTCTAGCCTTGCAGCATGATGTTCTTTGTCATCTCCATTTAGTTCAGTCTGTTTTGGGAATGTCCTTCCAAAGTAGGGGTGGGTAGTTGCCATCCAACCCTTCCTTTTCTAGGAAGGCTGCTACAGCCTATGTGAGTCTCCAGTTGCACTTTAGAAGGAAACATGACGCTTGAGATGGATCTTCCTTTGCTTTGCATCAGGCTTGATTCTCCTGTTTGAAGGGAAGGGAAGGTTTTGATGGACATCTGGGCTCATTCAGATGCCATCTTGTGAAGTCCAGAAGTCCTCAAGAAACTTCATGGCTGAGCAGGATGCTTAAATGCTAATGTCAACTGATCTCGGGCAATGCCTGGTCATTCGTGACTGGCATAACGCGGAGCCTGGGTAGCATAGATGGGGGACCTCCTGGAACCTCAGGTGTACAGGCTAGATTGAGAAGCTGAAAAGCCATCACAGAAGAAGGAAACGGCAAACTACTTCTGTATGGTTGCCAAGAAGACTTCATGGATGTGTTATTCTGATCAACGTTCATAATAAAGTTTTGATTGAGATACATGGACATGGCCAAGAGGACACCTTCAACTTGAAGGAAATGTTACCTTTTACCTTGGCTTTGTCCTAGAGATAAATCACTAATTTGATCTAGGGCTAGACTAGGAACCAGAAGATCATGAGTTCTAATCCTGCCTTAGACACAGAAGCCAGCTGGGGATCTTTGGGCCGGTCCCTCTCTCAATTCTAGGAAGAAGGTCCCAGCAAGCCCCTTAGGAAAGGTAGCCAAGAAAACTGCAGGGACTTGATTCTGTAGTCACCAGGAATCAGGGTTGATTCGATGGATCATAACAACTACAGTCCCATAGCTAGATTTCTGCCTCCAGCAGCTCATATTCTAAGATTCAGCAGTGGGGACAAAATGGTGGAAGGAGGCTAAGCAAGGAAGTGAAATCCTTGTGTTCTCTCAGATGGGCTAGGTTCATGTAATATCAGTTGCAGCATGTGCGAGATGACATCATCCTCTACCTGTGGTCATTTTGGCATCACTGGTTTTTGCAGCAGCTGCTGCTGCTGGGTGAACGAAATACGGTGGCTCCATCCACAGTGCCCAAATCGATAGACCATCCTGGGAGAAGGTTTTCAGCAAACCAAGCAACCGAGTTAGGGCAAGGGACCAGGCTGAGCAAAGGATATAAAGAAAAAGTAGGCCTTGAAGTATTGCTATTAAATGCAAGAGGAGCTTGGGGGGGGGGGTTGTAGGGTGGTCAAAAGAGTAAAGAGGGAAGCCACAACCACATGTTCGAAGACCTCCCTATACAGCAAACATAAAAAAGGGGCAGATTGATTAATAGTAGTAGTAGATCTGAAATCTCATCTTTTCTGATGGTGAAGAAGGGCCCCCTACCTCTTCAGCAACTGGGGGTCCTCCTCCACCCAACTCAAGGTCTAGTGCTGTAGAGGAACACACAGATGACCTTGGAAAAGGTATGTGGCAACTGTTAACAAAACAAAGCCCTGGAAAACAAGCAAGAGAAAGAAACTCAAGACTGCCCCACTTTGACTCTCTTTGGTATAAGAGGAAGGGAAGGGGAAAATTCAGTCAGGCATTCAAGGTTCTGTAATTAGAGCCTCTATCAATGAAATCAAGTTCTAGTATTTCTTGTGGTGTCTGTTTCCTGACCTGGACTGATATCAATCGTGAACTGAGAGTTTTGCTAACTCTCGCCATGTACTTTCTCCAAGGCTGTTTCTTTGCTCCTCTACAAATCCCATTCTGTAGCTTCTGTTTATGTCCCTGTGTTGTTTTTTATTTGCTATCCCTTGAGGCCCCCCAGTTCCATTTATGCCCAAGTAGACAGTTAGAACTGACCATTCTATCTATCCTCACTCCATCCATCCATCCATCCATCCATCCATCCATCCATCCATCCATCCATCTCTCTATCTTCCTAGAGTTGGAAAAAAACATGGAACCCTTAGCAACTTTAAGATGGGTGGACTTCAACTCCCAGAATTCCCCAGCCAGCATGGTGAATTCCAAAGCTAACCCCTGTTCAGTACAGGAATTCCATTTAAAGCATCCTTGGCAGATGGCTGTCTATCCTCTGCTAGAACATACTCCGTGAAGAGAAGTCCACCTCCAATCTGGGTCATCGGTTCCACTGTTCAACTGTTCTGCTTGTGTTCTGCCTTCCAGAGTAACAGAAAACTGCATGGACCTCTTCTGTGTAATTCAGGTGTTCAGTTCCCCTCTTTACCTTTGCCATTACACAACATCCTTTCAGGTATTTGAAGAGTGCAAACATGCCCCCCTTCTGTCTTCTCAAGGCTAAGCATTCTTGTTTCTTTAGTCTCTCCCTGTAGGATTTACTTTCCAGTCTTCTGATTGCCTCAGTGACTTTTTAATAGATAGACTTCAACTCCCATAATTCCAAGCCTTTCTCCATTCTAGCTAGGAACTATGGGTATTAAAGTCCAGTACATCTGGGAAGCACCATGCTGGGAAGTTTAGCTGAGCTCAGTGTTTCTCAACCATGGCAACTTTAAGAGGTGTGGACTTCAACTCCTAGAATTCTGGCTGGGGAATTCTGGGAGTTGAAGTCCACACTTCTTAAAGTTGGCAAGGTTGAGAAACACTGGCTTAGATAAATGTGACTATGGAGGAATGTTTGTTTCAGTTCGATTTTTGAATGTCTCAAGTTCTGTCTCATTTATTAAAAATTATATGAATGATCATCAGCTGTTTTTAAAAAGAGAAAACAATACAAAAATTGACATGAATTCGTACAGCTAATTTGGTTGGTTTTATAGGCTGACAGACCCCTTTCTAAATTCTGAAATTACAATCCACCTCCTCAATTGGACTGTGGTTCCAAGATGCATAGCAAAACTTTAAAATATGGTTCAACCCATTTTCAATAACAAGCCCAAAAATAAACACTTAAAAAGTAGCTTGAGAATCCTGCCTTTTTCCAGATTGCCAGCTGAGTAAATAGGTGAGTTTCTTTATTTCTGTCAACGACCAGCATAAAACAAGAACAAATTAAAACAGTAAAATATTGGGACAAATAAAAGGATACAAAGTGGGGAATGCCAGTTTCATATCAGCTCTTCAACAACATTTAGATATAATAAATACAGATCTAGGGTGGCATAATAAAAGAAATTATTCCTTAGATCAGTGTTTCTCAACCCTGGCAACTTTAAGATGTGTGGACTTCAACTCCCAGAATTCCCCAGCCAGCATGGCTGGCTGGGGAATTCTGGGAGTTGAAGTCCACACATCTTAAAGTTGACAAGGTTGACAAGGTTGAGAAACACTGCCTTAGATTAAGACTAAAACTCACAGCTAAAACTTATATTTTGAACCTGTCAATGAAGAGGGGGAGAATTATTCCTGTATTATTGGGCCGAGAAATGGAATAGAACACTTTTTGTTAGAGGAAGAGAGTCCAACCCAAAACACTGTTGACGGGACTAACAGAGATAACAAGTAAAAGGAGATTTGTCAAAGTTGCACTGTTGTATTCTCCATAACAGCTGTTCAGAGAGAGACTGCTACTGCAAATGGAGGCTTTTGGGACTGGGGATCCTCACTCTGGATTCTTGCCAACTCAACCTTCCACCAGATATTTCACCCCTCCATTTGCCAGTGAAACATTTTAATTTTGGACTTTAAGTCACCGTATTTCCATCTTCAACAAACTATTCTGATTGCCTTCTCTCCCCCCCTCCCCAATATTTTTGTATTTCTACAAACTGGGGTTGGCTTTTGGCTGTAAATGACAGTCCTATCAACATTCACTACTTGAATTCAAGATTAGGAAGAATGAAACTTTCTAGGAAATTGATTTATGAAGTTAGACGGAGGATTATGGAAACAGCGATGGAAGAAAAGCTCGTTTACTGTACTTGAATATTTACACAAATGTACTCCTTTGGTATCTTTTGAACTTATAGGCAGATAAGAATGTTCCTGCTGGTCAAAATCTACATTTCTCAAATGTTTACAGTGTAATATGGATTAAAAAAAAGATACAGAAATCTACGAGTTAAGGAAAAGTATGCACAAAAAAATTATTATGTTAGGGAAGCACATGCACAAGAAAACATTTGGTTGCAAAAAGTATGCACGCTAAGAAAAGTGTACACAACATAACATGCAGATATTAATAAAAGGTCCATCTGTTGGGGGATCGCATAGGGTTTTTTTGGTATTTTTTATGAGTTCACATGGTGATATACAAATACAGGTAGTCCTCGATTTACGACTATTCATTTAACAACCATTCGAAGTTACGACGGTGCTAAAAAGTGACTTATGACCGGTCCTTGCATTTATGACCATTGTACCATCCCTACAGTCACGTGATTAAAATTTGGGCACTTGGCAACCGCATGTATTTATGACAGTTGCAGCATTCTGGGGTCACATGATCATCATTTGTGACCTTCCCAGGGGGCTTCTAAGCAAAGTCAATGGGGGAAGCGGGATTCACTTAACAACTGTATGATTCACTTAACAACCGCAGCAAAAAAGATCATAAAATCAGGCGCGACTCACTTAACAACCACATCGCTTAGCAACAGAAGTTCCAGTCCCAGTTGTGGTTGTAAGTTGAAGACTACCTATAGGCCGAAACACATCATTGGAAAATGTGAATTAGAACAAAGCTGAGATGGATGGAACTGCCTATCCTGAATTGCTTTACAGACAAAGGCTGAGACAATATGGCGCTGAAGAGGAAAATTGTGGCACCCCAAGATGTAAAGAAGCCTTTGATCACAAGGTTGCAGACACCAACTTAACTTTTTTGACTCCCCCAGATGCCCTTGTACCTTCCAGATGTATCGAACTAAAAAAAAGAAAAAATCAAAATTCCCAGTAAGCTTGAGGACAGTTAGACCAGTGAATTTAAATCTCTTCCAAATCTGTAATGGTGCAATTCCAAAATCTTTTCTTTCATAATATTAGAGCTTGGGATCACTTCAAGCAGCTAGTCAGCAATAGTTAGAGTTGTCCAAAACAAGCATACAAAAACAAAGAAAACTGGGATTTGCTTGTGGCACTGAGTTGATTTTTTGGGGGTTAGATTAATATCCTGCCTTTTCTTGAGGAGTTCAAGGCAGCTTAGCTGGAGCACTCCCTTCATTTTATCTTCACAACAACCCTGTGAGGTAGGTTGGATTAAGAAAGAGGGACTGGCCCAGAGTTATGGGATAAACTTTCACGGCTAAGTGGCGGGGGGGGGGGGCTACAACCTAGATCTTCCTGCTCCTAAGTCCAACACTTTAAACCACCAAATTGCTCCCCATTTTAAATGTTTATTTCAGTGTTTCTCAACCTCCGCAACTTTAAGATGTGTGGACTTCAACTCCCAGAATTCCCCAGCCAGCATATGCTGGCTGGAGAATTCTGGGAGTTGAAGTCCACACGTCTTAAAGTTGCAGAGGTTCAGAAACCCTGGTTTATTTAGACGTTTATATGCTACCACTCCCCTTCATGGCTTCAAGATGGCATACAGATGTAACATACAATAAAATCCAAAAAACAAGCAATTACAGCCCAGCTAAGACACTGTTAAAAAACTTTTTTCAAATTCTAAAAACTCTAAAAGTCCTGTATACAAAAGAAGCATTTAAAAGTATGTAAATTGAAACAAGAGGAAGGTTAGGGTTAGAGTCAGGAAATTTGTTATTGCATAAAAATAATAATCAAAATCTCCTATAGGGTTTGGGATGAGGACTCCGGTATAAAATCCATTACTGTTTAAAACATGCATAAAATACATAAAGTATGTGAAATACGCATATGTAAATCCCACTGGGATTAAATGGACATTTTTCTTGAACAGGCCCTCTTCCTCCTGTCAGATCATTCAACTGAGGGTTTACTTTTATTTATGTGAATTTACTTAGCATTGCCTATGTACGTCCTAAGTTTTGTCTAAGAGCTTAAGGGGTCTGCCATGAAGATCCCCCCCCCCAATTTTATCTCCAGAACTACTCCATAAAGTAAATTGGACTAAGGATGACTGGTCAACGTCATCTAATAAACCTTTTGGCCAAGTAATACATTCAAATAAACAAGTGAATAAAATAAATTAAAAGTAGTGACTTGAACGAGTTTTCCTCCTACACACCGCACAACACTCTAAACCAGTGTTTCTCAACCTTGGTTGCTTGAAGATGTGTGGACTTCAACTCCCAGAATTCCCCAGCCAGCATGGCTGGCTGGGGAATTCTGGGAGTTGAAGTCCACACATCTTCAAGCGGCCAAGATTGAGAAACACTGCTCTAAACTCATAGATGCACATAAAAGCAGGTGGATCTCCAATCACAGCATTGTGGAAACCATCTTGACTTTTTTGACCATATCCTGCAGACACCCTTGCAATTTATGGTTAATAAGCAGGGGCTAGCCACCTTCAGGGGGGGTTGGAAAGCTTGTGTCTCCTTCAGTTTTATCTGGATTAATAAACAGGCTCCTAGGTTGAAGGGGTTCAGAGATGAACAAGTACCAGTTCATTTAATAAGAAATAGAAACTTTGTGGCCATGGTGAAACCTAGGGGTGGCCAATTGTTTTTGGCCTCAAGCAGGGATGTGTGTCTGTGGATGTGTGTGTCAAAAAAGTCACAATGGTGGCTGCACCCACATGATCAACACCACCATCTTAATTCTCTTGAACCCTGTTGCAGACACCTGTAACAAAGGGGGTGGAACGAAATCAAGATATCTCAGAAATATGTTTAGCATTACTCAATTAGATTAGATTAGATTAGATTAGATTAGATTAGATTAGATTAGATTAGATTAGATTAGATTAGATTAAAATGGATTCCTATAGTTCCTTCCGTGACATTTTTTTGTCTATTTTAAGAGAAGAAAAAGGAGAGAAAAATGACAATAATGCACAGAAGGGCAAAGGCATGAAAATAATTTAATGTTCATCTCCCCCAGTATTTTTACTAGCAGGGCAGTTTACGAAGAACAACGTGGTTGAGATTCTACAGATATTTATTTGCTAGGGAGGAAATCCCATGGAGATCCATGGGACTTATTTCTGGATAAACCTCTTTAAGAATGTGTAGTTTGGTTTTAGGCTGAGAGCTGCAGGCTAGGACAAAACGTGGGTGACGCCTGGACAGAAACTGAATTTAATTTGCATGGACATGACAATAAATAGTGTCTATCTGATTATTCAGCAGAGTTAAACCAGAAATAATAACCCAGTATAAATAAAGTCAAGAACACTATATGTGTGGCTCAGAAAGATAGGCTAAAAATCGAATTCTCAGGATGTTAATCAGCCTTGGAGAATCAGTAAGGGCTTCTCCTGTGCACTTCCACAGAACCAATGTTGGCCTTGAGTTACTTTTAACTGCATAACAACCTTGTAAAATGAGAGAGATTGAGCCAAGCCAACACGGTTAAGATTTTAATCTGGACATCCCTGGGGAAGGTCTTGGATACTCTATCAGAGTGATGAAGATGCTGGACTAAGAGGGGGAGATCAAGGTTCTAGTCTTTAGAACAGGGTTTCTCAACCCTAGCAACTTTAAGATGGGTGGACTTCAACTCCCAGAATTCCTCAGCCAGCAAGGCTGGCTGGGGAATTCTGGGAATTGAAGTCCACCCATCTTAAAGTTGCTAAGGTTGAGAAACCCTGCTTTAGAAGCTCCCTGAAGAATTTTGGAACAGTCTCTCTCTCTCAGGCCAAGAGTTTGATTGACTTATGTCAAGGAAAAGCCCTCATCCATTTCTGCACCTTTCCCAGCTCTACCAACATCCTTAAACTGCACAACATATTGGATTTGACTTGCAATTTGCTAACAATCCCCAGCATGGAATAGTCTCTTCTTCTAGGCACGCTGAAATCGCTGCCACTCCAAGATTCCTTTCTTGATTACTTCCTGCCAGCTCAATTCCTGTTTGTTTGGGATGTTGATTTCTGGACTTACATCTGGGTGCGCACATCGGCACGCACATCCGTGCCCTTGTTTAGCTTGACCTGCCTTTGCCATCAAGTGCAGTTTGAGCAATGAAATCCATTCTGTATTTTATCATTCTGAATAATTTGGCATCATCAGGACAGGCACTTTGATGGTCACCTCTTCATCCAGATCATTTATAAAGTAGTCCAAGAGCACCAATCTCCGTGCGTCCTTTAGGGGAGAGCTCACTTTGCACATCTTTGTGTTAATGAACATGTTCCGTGTGTTCCTTTCCCCGACTTCCTGTATTTTCACCAGCCCTTGTACACTCTCCTGGGGGAATAATAGCACCTGTATGTAGGACTTTCTGCAAAATTAATCATGGGTCTTTGTGGCCCAGTAGCACAGCCTATCTGGAAGACAACAATTTAGGAAAGTCTGCAACAGAGAAAAGAGAGGAGGAATAGGGAAAGGAATGTAATTTGTGTGTTCACATACTATGCATAAACTTGGTTTTCATGGAGGATTGAGGACTAAGGATCTGAGTTTTTCAAGAAGACTGGACCTTGAGGGGGAGACGTTAGGTGCCTATGGAGGAACACAGAGGCTTAACTCCATGAAGGAATAAATAACCGTGTAGGCTAGATTGGGAAATCCAGAAAACACCCTGGAAGAACTGCACAAACCATTCTGTACTGTTGCAAAACAAACAAATCAATCAATAAAGTCTTACCTAGGCACGTCCCCAGGAATTTTATTTGACTGGATGGAGAAATTTCTTTTTAATCTGAGGGAGCCAGAAAGCTTCCGCTAGCATCCTCATATTAAAAAGGTGATGCAGGAGAAATTATATCCATCTATGGCTGGTATGGACATGCTCAAATTGCCTCTCTAAGCCTATGCCTAACCCTAATCAGGACCCCGGGCCTGCCCAAACCCACCTGGCAGTGCTGTTCAGGACGTGCCCCCTCCCCAGCCCACAAAAGGCATACATTGAAAAGAGTGCAAAACAAGGTTTATATATTAGAAAAAGTTATGAACCTAAATGCATTGGACTTGGGGAGCATCATTTGCAAAAAAAAAAATTAAAAAAATGCCCATGTTACGAGCAGCATGCATGAGAACACCTTCATGCAGAGTGACCTCCTTGAATTTGCACCCGGATGCAGAAATCAGGCCAGAAATTGAACTTGCAATGTCTGGCATGTGAGAAGCGGAACAAAAGTGAAATGGGTAAATTCAACCGTCCCTCCCCAGCAAAGAAAAACACAATGAGATGGGAGGGGGGCAGAGAAAGTGCAATGCACCATTGACTTCAACCAAGCCAGCAACTGATGGGGGTGCTGGAGTGGCCGAAAGAGGAAGATGGACAGCTCAGACAAGTGATCTAATTCTCTGAGGCCGAGACGCGAGTTTGGGCCCTTTCTCAGCCAGACACAATGGGGGAGGCCTTTGCCCGCCACTGGAGCGCATTATCCGACGATCTGCAAGCTCCCCCCCCCCCGTTCCCCTTTCAGATAATGGACCCATTAATATGTGCTTTCCTACGGCAGAGACTTTTCCCAGAGAAAAGAAACTTTGTTAGGCAAGAGCGGGTAAAAAAGAGCAGAGTGGGGTTGGGGAGAAACCAACTCTGTCTTTTCTACCTCTGTCCCCACTGTCTTCTCTTCCCCAAACTCTGGACTTGCCCCCAAACAGCTATAAATATTCAAAGCACATGGGGAGGGCTGGGGAGTGAGAACGAAAGAAAAGACGCAGCTGGAAACTTTTGTTACTTGCAGAGATTGTTTAGTTTTCTGCGTGTTCATTGTTCAGGCCAAACAGACCCCTGACAAATGGCTGGGGATGGGGTTTTATTTCCCCCCCACAATCTGGGGAGAGGTGTCTACCAACAGCTCAGCCTTCTGAAGATAGTTGCTGCCCAGCAGCAACTCGCTGAGATTCCAAGGGAAATTTTGCAAGATGTCCGTAGCCGTCTCGGTGGAAGACCAAGGGCTGGCCTTCACACATCCTGGGCTGGGAACTGTTCATCTTGGTTAGTTTGGGAGTGGATTAGCTGGTGTGCAGACCCAGGCCTCTAAGTTACTTTGTGGTTCAACGTATTTCTTGACCCAGAAAAATGGTTCTAGGACATTATTTGAAGGGATTAAAGAGCAAGATTCTTAAAAGTAAAAGGAAGGAATGTAAAGTTGGTTTATTTGATCAAGGTTAAAACAGATATGTGGTTATCTCTGCTAACACTTAATGGACTTTTGCTGACCAGGACTGAATGACAAGGCTTTAAGGATTTGTTTATAGATAAAAGATGAGATCTGGGAAGGAGAGATCATTTGCTGTACTTTAAGAGAATGTGATAAGTTACTAAAATGGTTTATACATGTTCTGATGAAGGGGAAGTCATTTCTTTATGTATTTCTTTTCTTTTTCTTTACTATATTCTTATTTTTTCTTTCTTTTCTATTTTTCTTTTTCTTTTCTTTTCTGCACTTTCAATTTTTTCCTTTTTTTAGTTTGTATTAGTTTGTATCTTTTTTATTGTAATGTTTAATAAAATTATTATTTAAAAAAAAAGGACCCAAGCATTACATTTTCTCCAGGTTATGTTCGGATTTACTTGATACTTTTTTTTTCTGGATCTGTTGACTTATTGGTGATTAGTGACGATGGGGGCACCTTTGGAAGACCTGAAGGGCTAGGTTGAGAGTGATCCTCCTGGAGAAGATCTATGATCTATGTCAGTGTTTCTCAACTTCCTCAACTTTAAGATGTGTGGACTTCGACTCCCAGAACTCCCCAGCCAGCAGTTGAATTCTGGGAGTTGAAGTCCAGTCACCTTAAAGTTGAGGAGGTTGAGAAACACTGATATATATGGTGGCTAAGAGTTGATACTGACTTGATGGCACCTAATCAGTCAATCCATCCATCCATCCATCCATCCATCCATCCATCCATCCATCCATCCATCCATCAGTCAATCAGTATTCAGGTTTCCATTTCCCTGCCTTGACTGTTTCATTTGAACAGAAATATGGGATATAAATCAGCTAAATACAGGTAATTAATTACGCTTTCGACCATCACTCCCCATGGATTTAGTCATTTCCCTTTTGTGTTTCATGAAAAATCAGACACACTTGTTGGTCTTGCTCAGGGCATCTGAGAGTGGGTGAATGGTGGCTGACGAAGAGGCCTTTTTCTAGGTGTCTTCTTCGCTCTGAAACACCCTCTCCAGCAAGGCTCCATCTTTCTTATCAGTCCAGGCCTGGGCAAAGATGGTTTTATTCCCAGGCTGCTTCCATTCATTTAGTTTAATTTTTCAAACATATTAAGGGATGGCTTCCCCCAACCACAGGCTTCAATGCTAGCCTTCTCTCCATTGGATTCCACTGGCAAGACCCTGAATATTTGCCTGTTGTTTTCTCCTGAAAAGGGCTCATCGCAGCTTTGTGTGTGTGTGTGTGTACGTATTTCGACTGGAAAAAACAGCAAGGCAGAAAGATGAAAAGCCCAACAGAGGTCACAACGGAGGTCAGGAGGAGTCTGCTGGTACCTTTTCAGACTACCAAATTCTAACGCCAACAGCATTGCATCTGGGAAAGCGAGCTGCAGCTCACAAAAGCTGATTTCTTTTTGTATAATGTGTTGGTCTGAAAAGGTGCCACCAGGCTGCTCCTGTTTTTTTAGCTGCCATAGACTAGACCAGTGTTTCTCCACCTTGGCAACTTGAAGACGTGTGGACTTCAACTCCCAGAATTCCCCAGCCAGCCATGCTGGCTGGGGAATTCTGGGAGTTGAAGTCCACACGTCTTCAAGTGGCTAAGGTGGAGAAATGCTGGGCTAGAGGCTCAAACCAGTTAAAGAGCAATAAACACAACTCATTTAAAGAAAAGAGAGTTTGTAAAAACAGCAGGGGATGCGTGCTTCCAGATGGTGCTCAGAGCGAACAGTGTGAGGATGAATGTAAAGAAAACGGGCAGAGGTTTCGGTGGGAGGTGGAGAGATTCAGCGGCTGTTCTCACCCAGTCCAACTCGGGCGCCCTTTTCTGATCCAAATCAAAAAAGCCCCTTGTCTTTTCATAGCCAGGCCTCTCTGAATTTTGCGATGCGCTTCTCCGAGGGCAGCAAATGTGGGAACGGTTATGTTAGGGACGATTCTTGGCAAACAGGTGTGTGTTCAGAGAAGCACGCACAACACTGTGTGTGTGTTTTAAATCACCTGGTAAAGAAATTGGGCAGAAGAAAGGCAATGTTTGAAAGTGGAGAGAAACTGAAATGGATTTGTTTCCGTTACACCTGACTGAAGGATAGAGAACGTTTGATACTGGGTTCGATTATGTGCTTCGTGTGGTTACGGAATTAATCCACTTGTCTCAGTTTGCACATTATGCTGAATCATAAACTAACTAAGGGGGCCAGGTTGGCACAACGCACTAATACGCACACCCACACAACGTAACCAGGACATGCAAGTTGTGTGTGTGAATGCAGCCAGATGGTCTGTAACGAACCAAGGGGGCTTGTGCAAACTTGGCCTGCAGACGCACAACTTATATAACAAACAGTTTCATGCTGCCACATGAGAGGGGATGGCTGCCCCCCCCCCCCCGCTTCGCCCTCCCTTTAAATTTAGCAGAAAACCCGCACTAGAAGGGAGAAGACGGAGAGGGGCAGGACCCTGCCAAAAGCAGCAGCAAATCCGGGGCTTTGAACAGGCACTGAAGGTTCCCCGGGGAAGCGCTCCAAATTCTCCCCTTCTCCCTCCTCCGCCTCCCGCTTTTTGCCTCCCTTATGCAGCATTTGGGAGCGGATGTTTCTGAGGGGCAGCGGGGGCTCGTCTCCTGCCCATGCCAGGCTGCCCCACTGGATTCTTCTAGGAGGGCTGAGCTCACTAACTTAAAATGTGGGAGCTCTGGGGCCTCGGGGGAGACCAACATAAGTAGTCTCTGTAACTATGGCCCTATGTCTTCTTCTTCTCCTCCTCCTTCTCTCTTTCTCCTCTGTCTCCTCCTTCTCCTCCTCTTTCTTCTCCTTCTCCTCCTCTTCTCTTCCTCATCCTCCTCTCTTTCTCTTCTGTCTCCTCCTTCTCCTCCTCCCCTTTCTCCTCCTTCTCCTCCTCTTTCTTCTTCTCCTCCTCTTCTTTCTCCTCCTGCTCCTGCTCCTCTTTCTTCTAAACCTGCCTCTTCTCCAAGAACTCATAGCATTCTACATAGGGATCTCCCATCATTTCCTCCTCACAACAGCAACCCTGTGAAGTAGGCTGCGTGGAAAGAGTAAGTGACTGGCCCAGAGTCATCCAGTGAATTTACATGGTTGAGGGTAGACCTGAACCCCAGCCCTAGTCTACTCCTTCATCCCTGGACTGCAGGGGCTGTCAATGGCTCCCTGTACACTGGATGACATGAAATCTCTACAATCAGAAATAACCCATCTCTCAATATCTATTCTTTGCAGCGTAACATTTATCACACTTCAGCCAGGCTGGTTTGCAGTAGGTTGCCCACCCTGGGAGAGACTAACTTTGGCCTCTGCTGTGGGATTAGTTGGACCTGATGCAGCTTTGGGCCAGTTATTACTCAGGTAATTTTACTCTGCATTGTCACATTTTTAGAAGAAGACCTGAGAAACAGGACAAGTTTATGCAATTCTGGGAGTTGAAGTCCACATGTCTTAAAAGTTGCTAAGATAGAGAAACGCTGGGCTAGAGGACTCCTTGCATAAACCTTCTGATTCTGAACATGGTCTAGTCAGTCTCCTTCATTTTCTGAGCTACTGCAACTATCAATGGTTTCGGCTTTGTTTTATCATCTCGATCCACTTCTGATTCTGGAAACTAAGATTTGTTCCCACTGCCAAAAAGTCTTGCCTCTTTCCCATTTGTGTTCAGGAACCCTAATGCTCTGATACTGGGGTTAAGGTTTTTCTATTAGAAGTTAGAAAACATTTAGGGCCATGAAACACACACACACACACACACACACACACACACGTTGTATGAGTACTCTGCCTGATCGCATTCATTAATATTTCATTTGAGGTGTTTTTTCTATCCAAAAATGTTCGAGGTGGGGTGGGAGTGGGGGTGGAAATGAACAAAAATGGTATCGAGGAAGAGAAAGTGGGGAAAAAGCCCCCCCTTTTCTAGTTTGGTTTTTGTTCTGAGCATTTGGACTGTGAAATCTAAATGGAGCATCCATGCTCTAGGGCAGTCTACCTCCAAATGTCTTTCTAGAGACATACCCAAGCTACTGGGTTCTCAAGATGGTTTGGACCACACTGACTTGGGTTAATCCAGCAGGATTTTCAAATGTGGAATTTGGAAATGCTTGAAACCAACATTTTTTAAACAGAGCAGTGATACCCACGCATTGGCGCCGGGTCCTTTCCCTGCTTCCCTCAAAATGTTTAGTCCAATGTTAGAAGTTTTGGGGGGTTCCTGAACTGACCATGTAACCATGTATCCCGGACTCTGATCCAGAGGTTTTGTCAACCCTGCCAATTTCTAGCCAGTTTTTTTTAAAAAGGCTAGAAAAGAAGAGAGAAGGAGGGGAACCCACTGTTCACCCACTCAGAGTCTTCTTCAGCGAGAGGTCCTTTCTACGTTCTGCATTATTTAGGAATATGCATCACTGTAGATCAGGGTTTCTCAACCTTGGCCCCTTGAAGATGTGTGGACTTCAACTCCCAGAATTCCCCAGCCAGCCTTGCTGGGTGGGGAATTCTGGGAGTTGAAGTCCACACATCTTCAAGGGGCCAAGGTTGAGAAACACTGCTGTAGATATTTAACTAGTGAACATTCTTCACAACTGCCCTCTCCCAGTTCCGATCACGTTCTCTTTTTGGCCAAGAGTGGGATAAGTCAGGACATGTGAAATTAGACCTGTGGAATTTGTCCTTTCACCTTTCCAGTGCCCCTTTTTCTGAAATAGTGGATTTCCTCCAGGTCTCCGCTCCCCAGCCTTGCCCTAGCATCAATCAACGTGGGCAAGGAAAGTATTTCTGAAGGAGGAAATCATTGCATGCCAAAGAGATGCTTTTCCACCCAAATCCAGTCCTTTCCCTGCCTACTCTTGCCCCCTTCCTGGGGGGGGGAGAGAGGGGGGTCTTTACCTTGACCTTGATGACGACCTGGTGAGACATTATGGGCTTTTTTTCTGCAGGCTGCTGGACACCTTTTGGAGGGGTTCAAGCTGTCTCTGCTTCTCCCCCCCCACCCCCTTTCCACATTTTGTTTTTGTCCCACATCCCTGCCTTGACAAAAGGCGTCAGGGATGGGGACCGGGAGCTCGGCCGGGCTTAAGCAAATTGACGGTGAAATTAGCGTCACCTCGTCTGTGTGTGCTAAACAAATGCACTCTGAATGAGGACGTGGGCTGGGTATATATTAGCACACGCGGGTGACCTCTGTCGAGGGGTGCCTTCGCCACAGCCGCTGGGGCGGGCGTGGGAAAATCGGCGGAGGCTTTTTCACAGCTGTTCTGGCCGCCCAGCCTAGCCAATCGTCAAGACCCGGACCCCCTCTTTTGGCCTGCTTCCATTGACGCTTTCAATCGGGCTCTTTCTCTCCCTCTCCCCACCATCTTTCCAAAAAAATCCAAAACAAAACCCACAGCATTGTTCCGGCAGGCCCCGGGTTGCATAGAAATCCCGCTGGCTGCGGTCGCCTGGAAAAGATGAGAAGAGCAGGGGTGCCCTCAATCAATCCCCATAGGATGCAAGGGGCCGGGGGAAGGGGGGGGAGTGGAGAAGGGAGCCTGGGCCCAGGGTCCAAAGGAGGGGACCCAGCCTGGTATTTCAGGGAACAGCGCTCCGTTTCCAACCTGTAGGGTAGGGCGCTGCTAGGACACAGGCGTGTGAGGTGCCTTCAAGCACTAAGCAAAGGCTATAAAGGAGCTTGACCGTCACCCCCCTGCAAGTTAGCTAGATCAAGGTTTAAGAATGTGCTAATACTAAAAAAAAAAAAAAAAAAAGGATGCATGCCAGGGAGGGGGGATTTAGGATAGATCAGGAACAGACTGAAGCTGGAGGGAATGGGAGGAGGCTGCCATAAAGACCCTCTAATGAAAAGGAAACTTAAGAGCTACAGGTAGTCCTCACTGAGCAACTGCAGTTGGGACCGGGAATTTGATTGTTAAGCAAAGCAGTTGTTAAGTGCAACATCATGATTTTATGATCTGACTTCAGCTTTCCGTCACTTTACAGACCTGCAAAGGTCGTAAATGCGAGGATTGGTCATCAAGTTACTTTTTCATCACCATCAGACTGTGAAAAGTTGCTAAACGAGGCAGTCACTAGACAAGGACTACCTGTATTTATTCCCTGCCCAAAGCAGGTCTAGCTAGAATATCAATTGTGATTGCATTGATATCTTGCTTGTAGGACCCCTATGAGCTATCTCATTGGCCGCTGGACTTAAGCAGGCCTTTGGTCTGATCTGGAAAGGCTTATCTTTTCATAACAACCCTGCGAGGTAGGCTAAACCTATGCTGGTGACTGACCCAATTTCTCAGCGAGCACTATGATTAGGTGACAGCCTGTTTGGCATAGTAATTAAAGACACTGGGCTCAAAACTGGGAATTGTAAATTTTAGTTTGGCCAGTTCCTCTCTCAGCCCTAAGAAGAAGCAGGAAAGGGCAAACCGCTCTGAAAACCTTGCCAAGAAAACCGCAGGGACTAGTCCAGGCAGTTGCCAGGAGTCAAGGCTGACTCAGAGGCACAAAAACCCCCAAAACGAACCACTATGATTAGGCAGGGATTCAATCTTAGACCTGCCTGATCCGTGGCTGCAATTTTAAACCCGTTTATTTGGGAGTCAGCTTTAGGAGACCTAATATTTATTCCCCGGTTAGCATCTGTTGATTGTGTTGCAAATCCAAAACATTCTTTACCGCATGGAATAAACAGCAATAAAATATCAGCCCTGGAATTTCTATCCACTCCCTTTGAGACTGAAAAGGATTCTTGTTCTTAAAACACAAACAGAAAAAGATTCAGCGCTTGGTATAAAGTCCATCACAGCCAAACGAGAATTCTGCACTCACACCTCCCTTCCCTTGTCTTTTTTAACTCGTTCATAATTGAGTTTGGAAATGGTTTGGGACAGAGAGGGAAATGAACACTGCTTACCGTGCTGGGTAAAGGAAAATAAAAAGGCTGACTATTGTGCAAATAAACCTGTAACGTAGCCTGAGATTGCAACCTCGGCTTTAGTCCCAAACATGCCTGCTATGATTTTTTAAATTATTTTGTCCCCACATCTCCAGCTGGAAAAACTCTGGGAGATCAGTAAAATGTCCTTCCTCCAAAAGGCAAGATGTAGTAACTTTAAGAAATCTGCACATCTTAAAGTTGCCAAGTTTGAGAAACAAAATGGAAAAGGGTTCGGGGGGGTGGGGAGAAGAGGAAAGGAAGCATAGTGGGGGGGCCGTGTCGAAGTTCACGCATTATTTTTATAAATCGGAAAGCTTCACTGAAGAAAATGAGACTTAATGTTGAGTAATTATGCATAGGAGTTTGTTCCGTGTCAATCTTGCTAGGACTGCAAAGCTACAAAGCTCGGGTTTTATTCTGACGTTTCTGTCATTGCTTTCCTCTTGGGCCATGATTAGATCATAGCTGGTTATCTTTGGAAAATCTGTTTGAGATGATTGCTCTTCCTTGCCCCATCTCAGAACGGCGGTTCCCAGGAACACAACTCCATTAATGTAAATCTCGTGTACAGATTATCGGAGGCGACAGTTAAAACTCTGAATCTGAGATAATAGCAGATCACGTGTATTTTTCTGGGGAAAGCCACCCAGGTATCCGAGCACTTTATACACCTAAATAATAAGACCCATCTTGGTAATTTTGCCTCTTGAATAATTGCCTTTAATGAGTAGATGGTTTTATTTTCTACAGTCATAGTTTTATATTTTGACATGTGTCTTTATACATATTTTAACAGGCTGTTCATTGAAAAAGCAGAGTAAATACCATTCATTTCTGCAAATCCAGGTTATCTTTTGGGGGCCATCAATTCAACCTAAAACACCAAGATAGAAAAAAAAAGAAATATTTTTCAGGTAAGTCAATGACCAGTCGATTTTTCGAAGGAAGTCCAGAGAATTCAAGGGATTGTAATGTGTTTGTGGAATACCGAGGGGCAAAACGGGAGCCACATTTTTCTCTTTGGTGGCGGTCTCAAAATGCGCAAGGTTGTGTTGCTGGAAAAAAAGTGCATGATTTTTCTCTTCTTCCCCCTTGTATAAAAACATGGGGGAAAAAGGTGTGTCAAGCCTCTACTTGGGAATCCGTTGATTTCCGAAAAAATAAAATAAATCACAAAGCCCCAGAAATGAAAGGCAACAGGGTAGAACATTTCAGCCCCAACCCTAAACTCCAGAAGGCCTATATCTTGTCCCCAACAGCGTTCAGCAAAATACTGTACCTCTGAGAAACCACAAACCAATGCATGAAGGCATTGCTCCTCCCCAGGAATCCAGAAACAGGCTGCTTCTGTGCATGCCGGCTCTGAGAAGGAACTACTGTATGCAACTGGCTAAAAAGCAGGTTAGAGTAACTGGAATAAAATAAAGCAACGTCACTGCCTTGCTGGATCGGATCAAAATCCGAGAGGAACTGCTCGTATTCAGGGAGAAGATGGAGCAGGCATGTTTTCTTGGGATTTCAATCAGTGTTTCTCAACCTCAGCAACTTTAAGATGTGGACGTCACCTCCCAGAATTCCCCAGCCAGCATGGCTGGCTGGGGAATTCTGGGAGTTAACGTCCACCCATCTTAAAGTTGTTGAAGTTGAGAAACACTGATTTAGACAACAAGGTGAGATAGCAGTCTAAGCCTCTCCCCAAACTGCCAAACTCTGCTCTAGTTGTAGAGTTGCGCTGCAGGATCTAGTTGCGCTGCAGATCCTATTTTAGGTAGAGGGTTGGACTAGATGACCTCTAAGGTATATTTTAAACAGCGAACATCTGATACTCCTCAGATTCTGATTGAACTGTGGTCAGAGCTTGTACAGGTAATCGTTGACTTACAACTATTCGTTTAACGACCATTCAGAGTTACAACAGCATTGAAAAAAGTGACTTATGACTGGTCCTCACACTTATGACCATTGCAGCATCCCTGCAGTCATGTGATCAGAATTTGGGTGCTTGGCAACCAGCATGTATTTACAACTGTTGCAGCATCCTGGGGGCATGTGATTGCCATTTGCGGCCTTCCCAGGAGGCTTCTGACAAGCAAAGTCAATGGAGGAAGCTGGATTTGCTTAACGACTGCTGCAAAACAAGGTCATAAAATCAGGCGCAACTCACTTAATGACCACATCGCTTAGCGATGGAAGTTCTGGTCCCAAATGTGGTCGTAAGTTGAGGACTACCTGTAGAAGCAAAATAGGCAGGTGACAGTTTTTCCCCTTCTTTCTTAGTTTTTCCCTCCTCCAGCATTTCGTATTCAGAGATAGGTCACCTCTCAGATAAGATGTTCATGTTAGCCAGCATGGCTAACAGCCAAGAACAGACTCGCCCCCTGGAAAAGCCTCCAATTCTCATATAAAAGCACTCCAAGCTGGTGGCCGTTACCAAGGTCTTATGGCAAAGGTTCTGACACGTTAACTGTGTAGTGTGCTGGAAGGCCTTCAGAGTCTGCGAGGAGAATCAATTCTCCAAAATCACAACACCCCCCCTCCCCGCCGTGCAGCATTTGTATGCATTCTGGAGGTTTCAAGCAGCCTTTGCCCACAAGCTCGCCAATCTCTCGAAACAGGCCTGAAAGCGTGAGACTCGGGTGCATTTTATCCTCCGTTTTGCTTTCAGTCAAAAACCATCTCAGGCAGAATTCCTCACTCAGACTGCACGCGTTCAGTCTTGGCTGCAGGACGGGCGAACGCCATTCTTTCGAGGGCTGGACGTTATTACCGTAGAGATCACAGGCCTTAATATCCTAAGACAGAGCAGCTGGGCTTGCTTAAAACAAAAGCAAAAATTCTCTGAAAAGTGTATTTCAAACGAGGGTGGTGATGATGATGATGATTTGAATTTATATGCCACCCGCCTCCCCATGACTCTGGAGGGCAACATTTTCAGTTCTGAGAGCCACCTGTGATGCTCAGCCAGGGGGTCATTCAGCTCTACTGCTAAGCTATCCTTTACCCCAAAACGTGGCCACGTCTGATTCGCAGTTCTAAACTGCGTCTGGACATAGAGGCCATGTAGCTCTCAGAATTGATCCATCTGCACCCAGGTAGAGAAACTGAAAACAGAAAAGTCAACTGTTGACAGAGCTATTGGAATATCTGGCTTCAAACATTTACAAAGTTTGCCCCCCCCTTTTTTTTTCACAATTTTTTATCCCACCTTTTATGTGATAAAGCAAAGCGTACTGACTCCATCTATAGATTATTATTATTATTAGATGTTATCCCACCATACACACACACACACACACAGGGTCAATGCAAGAGAGTGAATATATCTAATACTCCCACCTCCTATTTCTCCCACAACAACAACCCTGCAAGGTGGGTTGGGCTGAGAGAGGGGGAATGACCCAACTGACCGTCTCCTGGTTTCTAATCCAGCACCTTTGCCACTACACCAAACTGGCTCTCCCTGATGACAGATCATAGATGATGCAGAAAGACCAAGAAAAGAGGAATAAATCTGCTGACATTCGGTGCCTAGAATTTCCTTCACTTTGGAAAAGTCAAGCCTGTTTCCATCATTGCAACCCAAAGAATGCCGGGTCTCCATAAGCAAAACATCATGAAAAAATGGGTATAATAGTCCATTGTCACAGGTGGGAAGGCTTGCTTTTTTTCCCCAAATTGCCAATGGAATTTGAAGCCTTCCTATTCTTGCAAGAGACTGACATTTTTTTCTTTTTTCCTTTTTCTTTTTTTTTGGCTCCACATTCAGACCATCCTCCACAGCATACAATACACACGTAGCACACACAGACGCATTCGTGGAAATGGGGGAATTCTCCTGTGTATTTCTTTGTTCTGTTTTCTGCCCCTCCTAACTTCTGATTTGGAAAAAAAATCTCTGGAATCAGTTCTGCGATCGATTTGGGGCCGGTGCCACAGTTTTAGGTGCCTCCAAATGTTTACAGCATTTCCTCCTTTGCATTTATTGATTTATTTTATTTATATAGCTGCCCATCTCACATAAGGGACTCTCGGCGGCATACAATGAAATAGACAAAAACCATAAAATACATAATGTAAAAGAAAAATAAAAACATAGCAGCCAGAGACATGGATCAAACACTGTGGGGGGGGGGGGGAAAAAGGCTTCCTGAAGACTGCAGGCAGATCTATTTTATGCAGAGTTTGTCTAAGTGGAATAACTTAGTATTTATTTCATTAGAAGATTCATATAGCCACCCGTCTTGTAGCACACAACTCTGGGCAGCTAACAACAGTGATAAAAACACAAACAATAAAACCAATACAAAAAGAGCAAAAGGAAAAATAAATAAATAAAATTAAGAAAAACTGGGTGCCCAACTCATAACTATACTCATTCATCTAAGCAGATGGGGCTAGTTTTTCTTTGGAAAGGAGACCACTTGGAAATTTATTTATAAGGTATATATACCCACTCGTATTATGAACCACAACTCTGGGTGGCTCACCAAATAACAAAAACATTAAAAAACAACAGACAACCACAATAAAAAATTCCCAGGGCAATTCTGTCCCATGCAAAGCTGGCTGGGGAATTCTGGGAGTTGAAGTCCACACATCTTCAAGTTGCCAACTTTGAAAAACACTGCTATAGACTCACCTGGTTGGTTGAAAAACATCCCATTTCTGCACTGCTGCCAAGAAAACAGCATGCCTGTTTCCACGCAGTCACCAAGAATTGAGCTGAAGTCAGAAATTTTACTTTTTTTTAATTCAGTGAGATAACCATGTTTTCAGCAGTAAACAGCACAGGGAAGAATCGAGATTCAGTTGTGCCCATGATCACCCTGTGATTTCTCTTTTTCTGCAGTGTTCTCTCCATGCTTGTGTGGAGGGCAACAACTGAAAGGCATGTTGTGGAGTCCTTGGGGTTCTCTGAGCTTGGTTGTTTTCTTGCAAACGTTTCATTACCCAGCTAGGTAATATCTTCAGTGTTAGAATGGAGTGGAGTTTGCTCTCTGTTTATATGCAATGGCTTGCCCTGCCCGTATTGGTGGTGGCCACCGCATATAAACAGAGAGCAAACCCCACTCCCTTCTAGCACTGAAGATGTTACCTAGCCGGGTTATGAAACGTCTGCAAGAAAACAACCAAGCTCAGAGAGCCCCAAGGACTCCGCAGTTCAACCCCGAACTACACATATTCTCTTCTATTGGTAAAGGGATGTTGGCCAGGGATGATGGGGTTTAATGTCCAACGCATCCAGAGCACAAATTACGGAAGGCAGGCCTGTGCTGGCTAAGGATTCATGAACAGGCTTCCCCAAGTTTGCCTGGCGAACCTGGAATTGAATCTGGGGCTGTTTTCGTTCAAAGGAGATTGTCAACCCCACTAGGTAGACCAGGCCAGAAAATCAGCTCTACAGGAAGGCTAGAACTCTACTTTATTGTGAATCATCATAAACACAGAATCTTGCAAGTCTGATTGTCCTGGACCTCCTCTCCTTCTTATACTCCAGTGGATCAGGGAGGTGTTTGCCTGAACCACTTTCAAATATTAATTCCCAGGACTTAAAGAATGTTTCAGACCTCTTTGCCTGGGCAATGGTTCTTCCATATCTCCATCAAGGTCATCTTCCTCACCTACTACACAACCAGTGCTCCATGGGAAGCTTCAGCTCTTCCTTCGGGCCTCCATTCCAATATCAAGAATGGAAAAATAAGGGGAGAGACCCCTCCAGTGTTTTACTTCCAAAGCAAGAACTCCAAAATCTGGGAAGGGATTCAGCGAGGATCATTTCAGGAGGAACCTTTCGGAGGAAGCATTTGGGAAAGCCCAAAGATGCCAAAATTCCTTGGCCCAGTTTGGCAGGCTGGGTCAGAATGACCAGACTTCAGCTTGGCATCCAAATCCTTGGCTGGAAGGCTTCTTCTTGGAGAAGACTTTCCTTGAGACCAACAGGGCACCAACAATGAAGGTTCTAGATTCCCACCAAACCAAAAATAGTTCTTTGAATGTCATAAAAAGTTTCCTTGGAGTTCCTTGATTCTTGGTGATTTCATGGAGAGTAAGATAAAAATATCCATAGAGTTTTCTTGGCAACAATATAGAACAGTGTTTCTCAACCTTGGCAGCTTGAAGATGCGTGGATTTCAACTCCCAGAATTCCCCAGCCAGGCATGCTGGCTGGGGAATTCTGGGAGTTGAAGTCCACGCATCTTCAGGCTGCCAAGGTTGAGAAACACTGATATAGAAGTCATTTGTTGTGACCTTCTTTAAAATACATATTTATTTGTGAAATATAGCCAACAAACAACAGTAACAACAAAATACACTAGTGATTGTATGATTTTACAAAAACCCTTCATTGCCTGCTTCTGGGATGTTCTTTTCTACTTCCCATTCTAATCTAGAATCCTGTGATTTCCTTGTGGTCTCCCATCCATGGACTAATTAGGTACAACCTTGCTTAATTTGGAGGGTATCTGGTCAGCTAGGTGTTGACACTAGTAAAGAAAGACACCCATTTAAGCCCTGCCAGAAGAAGAAAAGAGCACAGAGAAAGGAAAATCCAGATCTGGATACCCTAGAAATTATCATTTGAATAAAAATACAATATACAGTCTAAGAGAATTGAGTCACAGGCAAGCTGGCCAGCTGGCCTCCTCAGTCTGCTTTCTGGCTGCTAACTGTGAATGGGCAACTTCTAAACCATTTTTTTAATTTGGTTCCCATGAGAGAGCCCTTCAAGAAGAAGAAAATTTAGGGAAGTCAAATTCTCAAATGGAGGTGTCTTCCATAGAACAGACACAGGCTATCCTAGCACAGCATTATGCTGACTTGATGGACAAGGGACCTGCAATTTTCTTGGCAATAACTCAGAATGGTATTTGCCCAAATCTTCCAGCATGTTTTCTTGACTTCCCCTCTAGCCTATCACCATGAGATTCCTGGTGGTCTCCCATTCAAATTCTAACAGCTTTGACCCTGCATAGCTTCTCGAGCACTGCGTCTGTCCTAATTTGATATAACTGCTGAGGTAGAGGGAGAGTGAGTGAGCAAGAGATATACAATCTTTCAATTCTGCAAACCCCCCACACTTTGTACAATAGCTCCACCCACCTCTAGCTGTGCTCCCTGATTTACTTTATTATTGGAATGGTCTCCTGTAGGAAAATAGGTTCCTCCTTCAGCTTCTGGAGGGCCTAATAGCAACCGTCAGGAGCTGTGAACGTTCTCCGATAGTTGCATTTAGAAAGAAATGCAGCGGTGGAAAGTTCACACTGCTGAGTGCTGAAATCTGCTGAATTAATTGCTTTCGTGGCCCCTAACTAACCAAGCTTAGCATATTGTACAAATGCTGCAACTGGGCTAGTCACTTAGTTAGCTCTGATGCACTAGTTAAAAAAGTAATTTCCAACCAGTAATACTCTGAAGATACTTGCCACAGAAAGACAAGGGGCTTAGTATATTAATTCTAAGCCTCAGGGACCTGAGTTGAAATCCAGATCAGACACAAAGCTAATTCAGTGACTAATTCCCCATTTCCCAGCCAAACTTATCTTGCAGGACTGTTGTGAGAATAAAAACAGGGAAACAGAGACTTGCATTTCATCACACTGAGCTTCTTGAAGGGAGGTAGAGAACAATAACTAGAACAGCTAGAGCAGTGTTTTTCAAACTTGGTCACTTTAAGACAGGTGGACGTCAACTCCCAGAATTCCCCAACCAGCAATGCTGGCTGGGGAATTCTGGGAGTTGAAGTCCACCTGTCTTAAAGTGGCCAAGTTCGAGAAACACAAACTAGAGTCAAGATAGGAATGAAACTTATTTTTGCCAGCATGTAATGAGCTCTTAGTAGACACTCAACATCTAACAAATGGTGACAGTTCAAGCTTGGATAGTAGCCATCTCTGATGAATCTTTAGCAACCAGAAATCTATATAATAATCATATATTTTTCCAAGGCTTGCCAGCAAGTGCCCAACTCTTCAGGTCAAACCAATTGTTGAACCGCTAGTGTCGTATTTATTTATTTTAATTCAACATTTGGAATCTGGATCTTTCTTCCAGATGCTTCCTTCCCGGTTGTTTGGAGGCCTCTGATGTCAATGCTTGCTTTCCACCATAATCTTTGGTCTACCTGGAGTGCATAACTGCTGAAATGGGAAAACGATAGCTGACCTCTCTGCATTTTTTGCATCTGGGGCCAGATGAGATGGAGGGCAGGGGAGGAATGGCGGGAGCATCTTATATCCCCCAGGAACTTCGTGAAGCACAATAACTCTTTCTCACACTGCCGCCTGTAGATCCGCGCATTGTGTCCTCTTCCCTCCCCAGACAAGCAGGTGGCTTCCGGGCTGTGAGGGTTTCCAGGAGGGTGGTGGTGGGCGATCCGAACCCGAACAGCTGGGATCAAGGGAGCGTATTCTGGGATCCTGCCCGCAAAACCCTGCTTCAAAAAGCAATAGAAAACAATGCTGGGTCCAAAGGTTTCGCAGGCCTTGTCCCTCCAAACGGTTGCCAACTGCTCTCCCAAGTGGTAGGTGGGTGGGTGGGTTAAAAGAATCTTTCCTTTCAAAAGTGTTGGTTGGAATGAGACAATATGGAATAGGTGCCCCCAAATACCCCACAGCCAACGTCAGAAAGGAACAGGGCAAAAGTTGCCTGTATAACTTGGTGCCCTTTTCCAGGCATCTTCATGCAGCATGGAGATCATTGTCTGAAAATGATGGTGTCTCGCGTCAGGCTCCTTGCAAGTTGGAGGCAGAAGTTGCTAACTGATGCCGGCTGCAACTTGGATCATCCGCATCCTTTCTGTACAAGAGGGCCAGCAACTTGTACAACCTTGCCGTTGTATTTAAGGAATCTGCCAGTTCCAAAACTGCTATCAGTCTGGGCAGAGGTGGGAATGGCACCAATAACATCTGTACACTGTATGTACAAGAATGGAGAGGAAGAAATATTGAGGATTGTTCAGTTCACCAAGAAGGTCATTTTGGGCTGGCCGACATGATGGGGAGACTGGTGAGAGAGTTTGGCCCTCTCGCTTGCAGTCACGGGGTTCACCCAACCCAGCGGACTGGCAGTAGATCCGAGGCCCACGAGATCAAAGCCCATCTTTGCACTTTACCCAGAGAACTTCCTGTACAACCGGCGGCCGTATGAAGGGCTGAGTTCCTCTTCATTAGAGGTCTTCAAACACAGGTTGGATCGTCGTCCGGCAGAGTTGCTGTCGCAGATCCTGCACTGAGCAGGGGCTGGACTAGATGGCCTCTGAGGACCCTTTCAACTCTTACGATTTTACGGAACTGGTATCCGCAAAATGTGGGGACGGGGACTGGTTGAGGTGACCTTAATGGGGCTGGTTGGGGAATTCTGGGAGTTGAAGTCCACATATCTTCAAGTTGCCAAGGTCGAGAAACACTGCTATATAGATCCTCCACATGCAGCAACAATTTGTCACCAAATACTAGTTGCAGAAGGGACTGTTCTCTTTCCAAAGGCTGTGGCTGGCATTGGTGGGAGCAGAAGTGAGCAGGAAGACCATTTACGTCTTTACTTCCCCCCGCCATGAAACAAATCCCTCACCTCCAGCCTACAGAATTCCTAACCACCCTTCTTCAGAGCTACCTCTTGCTATCCTGGGACAGAACGGTTGCCCCAGACATGTAGGAACTGCCAATCCCAAAATTCCCAGCCACGGTATCTTTCAGCACGCAGGCTAGGTGTCTGGGGGGTTGCAATGATCCAGGAGCATCTGTGGAGTGGGGTCAAAAAAGTCAAGATAATATCCATTTCCACAGGATTGAAGTTCTGCCCCTTTTAAGGGCGTTGACGCACATAAAGGGCAGAGCTTCAATCTTGCAGAAGCGGACGCCATCTTGACTTTTTTGACCCCAATCCGCAGACACAACTGCCCATACCTGGAGACATTGCCCTCCTGTTTGTGAAAGCAATGTAGTTGCCTTCGTTCTTCCTTGCCAGTTATCTCTATCTATCTGTACAACCACCATTCCTTCCTGGCTAACAAGCCACAAATATTTTACTAACCAGCACAGATTCTCCCAGTGCAGATTTGAACTCAAACCTCAACAAGGAAAAGACCTGAAGAAGTCCAACAGCTCCATGCTAACTTCCACCCTTTTAAGATAGGTGTTCAGCATTTCTTATTATTCACGCTCTGTTCTGCAGCTTTTCCTTGTGAAGATAGCCATTTGCAGGGCTGAATTCTTTGGGAAGAAAGTGTATTCAGCTTACGGTATCCTGGCCCTAATTTTTATTTCACAGTTTCCAGCAGAGCATCGGAGCGAGGGTCTTGTGTGTGATAGCTGGAAGCCACTAGCCGTCATAGGCCATTGAGCAAACAATAGTTGGTTCCTGTTGATGCAACCAAGCTGGAGGTATACCAAATATTTTCAAATATCTTCACAGGTCCTGTGGAACAATTACATTCTACCCTAAAGGACAGTAACTGAAGCTTGGTTGGTTTTGAAATACTAAGCAGAGCTGGATCTGGTTAGTGTTTGGATGGGAGACCACTAGGAAAACCTAGGCCTGTAGGCTAGACTGGAAATTCAATCTATAACCCAGAAGTCAATGGCAAACTGCTTCCATATTGTGGCCAAGAAAAACAGGAATATTCCTGCGGAGTTCCAGGAGTTGGACTTCGCTTGAAAGAGTTTTTATTTTAGCTTAATAAAAACAATTCACCAGAAATGCTGACAAGCCTACAATAAAAAAGTTATATAGGAAGTTTGCAAGAATGCTAATAAAGCAAAGCTTACAGCAAAAGGCTCGAAGAAAATAATGGGCTACCCCCGTCACCTCCCACCCCCAGATTCGAAAATATGCTGGGAAGAAAATGTGGAACAAGTAGAACAAGAGATGAGAATTTCATTCAGTTTCTTAAAAAAAAAAAAAAAGAATGTTCAAAAGTTATAACTGCTTCCTAAATAGGACAGAAAGTGCTTCATTTTTTTTTAAAAAAAAATCAAATTTCATGTAGCAACAGATTCATCGGTCAGTTTCCATTTCTCATTGTCAAGTTCAGCTCATCATTTTTAAAAACAAATCACACAGAAATAGTAAGCGTTCATACACGTTGCTCCGGATTCCTGCCTTGTTCTTTACAATTTTGCTCCAGGTATATAATTTGGGCAAATAATTAGCAGCAAGGTGATTAATTTTATTCATTATTTTCATGAATATTAATAATTTGGCAGTGCTCTTGTTTCATATAGAAATGTGAGCGCGTTCTTGGAGAATTGCACTGTGAGATTTAGAGAACTCCATATTTTAAATGAGAACCAATATAAGTACCTTCATGCTTTGATTTAAAAATGCTAAATTAGATAAATTTGCATTCAAAAGTGAGCTAAACAAATTTCTCCCTGTCCCTAATTTGGGAGGGTATGAGTTATCCACTGGGGGGTTTGTGTGCTCAAAGATATGGCTTTGAATCTCTACATATTTTAAGCCAAATTTGTGGTGGCAAATTAAAGTTGTCATTTCTCTTTCTCTCTCTCCAGCCTTTCATTGTCATCGGAATAACCACTCTGGCTGAAATTCACCAGCAAAATAGGGAAGAATTTGAGTCTTATCGTTCTGGATCAGACCGACAATTTGCAAAGTTCTACATTGGCATTAAAATAACTTGCAGTTAAAATATTCAAATGCAGGAAAAAGCACCAACATAATAACGCATAAAATAAATCAGAAGGGAAACACTCTTGATTAAGTCCTTTTGGGTAGCCTAGTTGGAATATTGCTTGTTTTCAGCCACCAGCCCCCGCCCCCCCCCCCCAAATAAATGGTCCAATAGTTGAACACTGTTTCCAGTCCTGGGCATGTCTGTAAGTCACATTATCTTTGCTGGGTTTTACTCCTTGGCAAATGGGCACAGGAGTAAACCCTTAAACAAATCCAAAGGAGCATTAGCACGCCTATTCTTGCAAAACGTTAATTCCTGTCTCGTCGTCCTGGTTAGGACTGGAAGAATAGGGCTGATGATTTGGGACATATTTGTTCTTGGTTGCATTTTTAAAAGCTCAAGAGCCAAAGAAGCTTTGCATTCAAGCTACAGCAAGTGCCGAAGTGCTAACGTTACAGTGCTCTGGCCTGTTTGAATGGAAGAGGCTCCCTTTTAAAGCATGTATTGGGAACAGAAATACAAAAACTGCTTTTGGAACAGTTTGAGATATGGAGCCCAACACAGCACCTTGAAGAAAGGCAGACCAGGGAAGGGGGTTTTCTGTCAGCTCTAAAACCGATGAATTAAAAAGACAACTTCCAGAAAATTTAAATATTTCATACATTTAGATTTCTGCTTCCCTATTTTGCATGTACTGTACATATTTGAATATATTATGTTTACCTTTGTAGCAAAAAAGGAAAGGGTAGAATTATGTTGGAAGAAAAGGATTATAAACTTATGCTATAGAGTCTCTCTGGGACATGGGGGGCCAAGGATGCTGCTCTGAGAATTATTTGCACTTCAAAATGTACACTAATTTATTTAGGAAATAGGCAAAGAAGCAGCTATTAGTCGGTACGGCCATATATTTGGGGCAGGTGAATCTGTCAAGATTAGTTTCTCACTTCTGCATGTCTGCTTGCCAATGCTGGTTTCCCTCAATGTTTTATCTCCTCCATTTATATGTTCAATTCATCCATTTCCTGGACTAAGCTGAGAATTTTAATAAGTTTGCCCTAAAATTTATAGGCATTTTTGTGCACCTTTCGCCAAACGTGCACACTTTTCCGAGCAATTTTCCCTAAAGTACACATTTTTTACATGACGATGTGCACGGTACCACAGAACATTTTCTAATACACTTCTTCAAAATTCGCGAACTGCGCTGCAAATTTGGAAGGATGAATTTTGATTATGCATTCGTCTGAACGTGTGAAGTTAGATCAACCTGTATTTAAATGGGAATGAAAAAAATTCTTCCCTCTCCCCCCAACTCTGTTATACATCACACGCAGGATCTGAAACAGACCCTCTGTATATATTTTGGTGTTTTCTCCTCATATCCTGTTTGGAAATATTGGTAATATACAAAATAGGATACTAGCATAGATAGATCTTTGGAGGAACTGCAAACCTCCTAGTGTTTTAAGCAATGCTCATGTAACTATCAATGAAACACTGCATAAAATGAATGTATTAACCCAGCAACACCGCTCCAAAGGAATCTTGAACATTCCTTTGGTTGTGATATTTCTTGATTAATGCAAGCCTCAATAAAACACTGACCTGGGGACACCTGAGGTTATAAAAACTCTTGACTTTACCGTCTAACGCAGGGTTTCTCAACCTTAGCAACTTTCAGATGGGTGGACTTCAGTTCCCAGAATCCCCCAGCCAGCAAGCTGGCTGGGGGATTCTGGGAACTGAAGTCCACCCATCTGAAAGTTGCTCAGGTTACAGACCCTGGTCTAACGTCTGATTGTGCGGAAACAATATGGATTAGTATGTTCATTTTAACCCCTCATGACTTCATTTTCTACAAACACTGGCAATCAAAACACCTCATTTCGAAGAGAATGACAGAGAGGCTGAAACTGATCCCTAACCCTTGCCATAAACCTAGTTCTGGATTCATGGAAACCTTTCAGCATCTCGGAATCAGGAAAAGTCTAAGCTTGGCTCGAACGATTGACTCCCACAGCAATGGGAATTTTCACAGGCTGGATTATGGGCGCAAGGTCATTGAGTTGGCGGCAACATTGTTCCATTGCGTCCAACCCTTTCTATCCCAATAGACCTCATTTTCCCAGAATTTCCAGAATAGCTGCTTCTTGGAGTTATTATTAAGTTCCCGTTTGTATCATCCGCCACCTTGTCTTCGATGAGCCTCTTTTCAATTGCCTTCTGTTTTTTCCATGCAACATGACCTTCTCCAATTCCTCTTGCCAACTGCATCAGTGTCCAAACTATTTAAGCTTTAGCATCCTTAATAGCACTGCCAGTGAGTAATCTGAATTTGCTTCATCTAGTAGTGAATGACTTGTTCTTGAGGTCCAGCAAATTCTCAACAACTTTCTCTGGCAACCCAGTTCCAAGGCAAGAGTTTTTTTTAGTTCAGCCTTTCACAGCCATATATTACAACTGGGAAACCCTTAGCCTAGATAATATATAACTTTGTGTGAGTCTAATGCAGTGTTTCTCAACCTTGGCAACTTTAAGATGTGTGGACTTCAATTCCCAGAATTCCCCAGCCAGCAAGCTGGCTGGGAGATTCTCGGAGTTGAAGCCCACACATCTTAAAATTGCTAAGGTTGAGAAACCCTGGTCTAATGTCTCTGCACTTTAATATTTTGTCAAAATCTATCCTAGTCTTTCTGCCATGTTGCAGACAACCCTATATTTCACAGCTGCAGTCACCAGCTCCGTTAAATCTTGAGCAATTATTTCTTTGAAAGCAACTGGCTTATTTAGCTATTTATTTGGTAGAAAATGTTCATTCTGGGTGATAAAAGCTTTCGGATCAGCTCTCCAAAGTTGGAAAGGGAAAGTCTCGAGAAGTAAGAAGTGTTTTGAACTTGAGATTTCAACAACCATGATTTTTCCTGCCACCACGAGAGAGCTGAAAGCCACGGCCAGATCCATTTCCTCAACTGCCTCCTAAATATTCTTGAAATGTCTTCTCTAACCAAGTTGTTGCTAGCTGCGTGGGAACGACATGTGCCAACACGTCTAAAATACAGGATATAGAAGAAAGTTGTCCAATCCAACATGTAGGAAAGAAACCTTGTTTCTCCAGCTCATCTCTGAATCCTGAAGTTTCTCCATCCCGACTCCACCACTATTATACTTTTGCAGAAGTAAATCTTTAACTTGTAAAAGTCCCCAAGCCTCAATCTTTAAAACCCGGGATTTCTAAAAAAACATGAAATCAAATTCCAAGACTGGAATATTTTTGTATGTTCTCCTTTTTAAAAAAGCTTACAATTGGATTCTACTCTCTGGAAAGGTATGTGATGCTAGGGTACCAATCCTGTTTTCTAACAAACTCAGAGGAATTAATGGCACTTGGCAGATGAGACCTTAACCGCGCAATCTCTTGTAAGATGCCCTTCCAGACTCATTGCTTTCCTGCAGAACAGACGTCAAACTTCTTCCTCCCCCATCCTAAAGTAGCTGCTTAACAACCTACATGCCTCTAGTCCCTAAGAAAATATTACACAGGATCACAAAGCTGTAATTGAAGATGTGAGCCAGTTATCTTGTTTGCATAAAAGGGGCTCAGTTGATCGTGGTGGAAGTTCCCGTTTGGTTGGGAATGACCAGGACGAGAAGAGCGAACCGAAAGAATGCCAGCACAGTGAAAAAAACAAACCAAAAATGGATTTATCCATTCTGAAACATTCATATGGAAGTTCTACATCAAGGTGGTGAAATGCTGAATTCCAGCACAAAACGAATGCTGTAAATTCTAGAAAATGCAAAAACCACCTCTGGATTCCGCTTTATTTCATCAGATTCTTGTTCCTTGTTGGATGGATTCATCACCAATTTATGCTGTGAAGTTTTTATTTCGCTCCCCTTGCAAACGTGTCTTCTCAAGCTTAAGGACTAGGAACTTGTTTTTTTAAAAAAATGGTTCCAAGATTAAGAAGCTATGACTCCAACCATAAATCCAAGGATTGCTATATCAGAACGCCCATTGGTCCCCATCGTTTTCATAATGAATGTACTCGTTTTACTATATAAATGAATAAAATTGCTAATCCCTGAAACACCCTGATCTCAACTCAGATGGCTGAAGGATATTTGGAGACCAGTCTACCCCCGGTTTAGCTCTAAGACGCTGCACATTGACAGAATCACACGCCTCCCGTTAATTTGCAAAGAACTGGCTGCCAACAGAGACACAGCCAGCTGAATCAGAACTAACCCACGCCACATCCTGTCTGCCAGCTCCCTATTGTTTGCCCTCAGCAACTAAATTCAGATACTGACTGCTCCTACGCATGGAGGTTCTGCTTCGGTGTGGCAGCCACTGCCCTGAATCTCGGCTGGATTAGAACAAAGCTCCATCTAGATCTTGCTGCCTGTAGCTGCCTGCAAGTGCAAGCAAGATCCAAAAATAGCCTCTCTCTTCAGCGATGCTTGCTGAACAAACCTTTCGACCATCACATCCTCCCTGACTGCAGGGTTGTCCCCGAGTCGGGGACGAAAGCATGCCCTTCCAAAGCTACAGTCAAGATTTTGAGAGCCCAGAAAATGGGCATCTTCTCCAGCAAGATGGGAAGGAAGGGAGAGGCTCCCACTTGGCACAGACAGCATCCTCTTGCAGACAAATCCGTCCTGCCAACATCCAGGACTCCAGAAGAAAATCTCTTGTGTCTTTCAATTCTTGGTGCTTCAGCTAAAAGGTCCGCTTCCTCTCTCGGACACCGTTTAGGAATGGGAGTGCATTTCTGTCTTAAAGCACCTGGTTTGCATGCAGAAGACCCCAGATTCAGTCCCAAGTAAAAGAGAGTCTCTCCAATTTACAAGACATTAAATATGGAGAGGAGACTCAGCCAGAGAAGCGACCACAGACCTAGATGGTCTTTGGGCTTGCAAAGAGCTGAAAAGGAGACATGCCCGTGCCAGGTTGGGTCACCAAGGGGCTGCAGAAGGGGTCTTGCTTACACCAGTTCAGACCTGTGAAATCCATCCCCTTAAAAACATAGTCTAGTTTTCATAGGACAAGTTTCTAGTCCTCATGGTACTGCGGCAACAGCTGGTTTAAATAAGAAACCACCTTAGGACACAAGACTGACTTTCTGATGGGTGGAAAACTCACCACAGTTTCAGACTAGAGGTTCCCCCCACACCTCCAATTTTTGGAGGTGCCTTTTTAGGCCCGGAATCTTCTGCACACCATGTCTATGTTGAACCACAGAGCTACAGATCGTTTTTTAAAAACCCAGTTAAGTCAGGGCCTGAACTTCAAAGGTAGGGGATACAAAGCAGGTTTAGCTCTTTCCTTAAAACGTCAGCCAACTTCTCATCTTTGCAAAGCAAAGACCTAAGGAGGAATATAGTACATCTACTTTGATATTGTCTGTATTGATAGAAAAGCTTTACACAGTGATTCTCAGCCTTGGCAACTTTAAGATGTGTGGACTTCAATTCCCAGAATTCCCCAGCCAGCCATGCTGGCTGGGGAATTCTGGGAGTTGAAATCCACACATCTTAAAGTTGCCAAGGCTGAGAAACACTGGGATGTGTGTGTCTGGCAGGGATAAGAGTTTGGCCCTTTCCCTATTGCAGAACAAGAACCTTCTCCGTGCATTCTTGTTCAGTATCAGTCACCTGTCTTTTTTAAAAAAATATTTTTTATTCTGCTTTTATTATTTTTTAAAAATAACTCAAGGCGGCAAACATACCTCATACTCCTTCCTCCTCCTATTTTCCACACCACCACCACCCTGTGAAGTGAGTTGGGCTGAGAGAGAGGGACTGGCCCAAAGTCACCCAACTGGCTTTCATGCCTTAGGCGGCACTAGAACTCGCAGCCTCCTGCTTTCTAGCCTGGCGCCTTCACCATGAGACCCAACAAAATTCACCGCTAAACTCTCTACAAACTTCCCTACCAGGTGACAAGATTTTGAGACTATTGGAATAAGCAGGAAAAGTGAGTGAGTGAGATGGGCGGTGACAAATTTGAAATATAAATAATTAAAAAAAAAAGACAATGTTATTCCTGGCACAACTAAAGACAACGTAAACCACTCTCATTCTTGCACTGGAGATTAATGACACGGAGACAAGGGAGAAAGTAAGTGGGGGCAGAGTGGGGTTGTGCCATGATGAAGCACAAGTTAATGTGTGGGTCTTTGGCCTATAAGCCCAAAGCTTGACTACTCCTTAACTAGTGAAGCCCTCCACCCACCTCCAATAATATAGAAGATGATGGATTTCTGAACATATAACACTGACTGTAGTTCAGCGTGGAAGAAGAAAGCTATGGGTTTGGGATCATAAATGTGTAAAGTTGAATGGTTTCATGTATAGGAATATAACTATGGATTTTTGCTCATGAGAGAAAAAAACCCGGGTCTTCTACTGAGACCTGCCTACTCTCTATTCCAGTGTTTCTCAACCTTGGCAACTTTAAGATGTCTGGACTTCAACTCCCAGAATTCCCCAGCCAGCCTGGCTGGCTGGGGAATTCTGGGAGCTGAAGTCCAGACATCTTAAAGTTGCTAAGGTTGAGAAACACTGCTCTATTTGAAGGGCTCCTGCATCTGGGTTGTTAATATCTGGACAACACTAAATAGTAGCAAAAGGATAGTATTTTCTGTATCTTTTGGCAGTCAGCTGGTAATCCTTGGGATTTTTGCAATCCAGTTACGGAAGTCCTCGGCGTCCCCAACCTGACGCTCTCCAAGCATCGTAGACAACCCTCTAGGATCCCAGGTAGAAAGGGATCTTGCCCAGCTCTGTGACCAAACTGAGATCCTTTTAAAGAAAGCTGTTTGGGGATTCAGCCTGAGCCTGTCTGCTTGTCAAGGTTAGGAGCACCAGACTGAACTATGGTTCCCTTGGGTGACTCTATAAGGCTGCCATGTGCTAGGAGAAAAGACGGGTTCCTTCAGGGGTCTGCGTATTCACCAAGGAGAACTCCATCTGGTGGATGAAGAACAGTCCAAATTACAAAAAACACCTATTAAATATAAATGGCTTGATCAGAGTTATGAAGCCAGACTTGTCCAATATTAGGTTTTATAGGCCATCAAGAAACCATCCATTTATGGAACCATATTACTGCTAGAACGAAGTGGGTGAGAAAGGACGAAATGAGGAGTTAGCAATCACCATTCAGTAGCTCACAAACTAACTGCTGGAGAACCCCAACAAGAGCTAATCATATATGGTTGGAGATGGTTTTCACTGGAGGTGCAACTGTTGATCTTGCACTGGCCAACACGTCAAGGCCTGTGCATTTTCTCTGCCCCTTTCCTGTGGGTTTCTCCAAATCCATGAACACCTAAGACACAGAGACGCCATGTTCCTCCCCTGCATTTTGAATCCGCCCTTGGCAACTGCAAGCTGCAGGCCAACTGAGCATTTTCGTGACTGGCTGTAATCATTTGTGCATGATTTCTATTCAGAATGATATGGCTTAAATGATTTATTTGCTAAGAAAATCTTAGCTTTTAGAAAGATTGTGCCGTGTGCTTTTTTTTCAAAGTCTGGAAAAGCCACTAGAAAAGATTCCAGAATCAATACAGAAAGAAATATGCTTTTGACTTCGGGACCTGACAAAAAATGTGATTGAAAAAAAAATTGGAAGGGATTTAATGGAGGTATCGTCCCTGCCCTGGGTTGAACCAATTCTCTTGTCAAGTTTTCATCTGCAAAGAACAAAGTCTAAAGCTATTTTCAAAGCTTCCTCTGATTTCTAGGAAGTTGTTCAAAAGACAATATAAAGATTTTATTACAATAAGATTTCATCCGTCTTCACAAATTTCTTCATAAACAGGATAGAAGAAGTGAAAAATTTTTTTAAAAAAATCCGAACATGGAAGATCATAAAATTGACCGATTTGCCCATGTAAGCACAGGGTGGAATGCCCACACCTTACAAATCAACCTTCAAATCCTGCCATGTTCCAATGAGTTCATAGTCTCCGGGTTAAGGAAAATAAAGTGTGGCAACCTTAACAGGCCCTTTATCATGAATGGCAACTAATTCACTATATTTGGCTGGGACAAAGATGTGAACATTTCCCTCGGCTAGTGAATAGCGTCTGTGAATTTTTTTTATTGTTATTATTATTAATTTGCTCCAGTCTTCCTAAATGGGATAGGGTTTCTTAAAATGGGGAGAAGAGCAGATTTAAAAGACTAATCATGGTCGGAAGTGAGAAGAGATTCCTCTCTTCCTAAGAAGCTGGTCTGGAGACTGATTCAGCGTGTTTTCAGATGGCATCTCCTTCCCTCCGTTTCCCCCACTTTCCCCCAGCACCCTGCGTGCGCACGCAGGCACAAGCCCCAGAGGAACCCCCCTATGAAACCAGGTTGGGCTTTCTCTGCTAGCAAGGAATGAAGGAACCTCCCGCGTTTGGTCTGCCAAGGCTGCTGCGGGAAGAGAACGAAGGCAACGTGACAACGGGCTGAGGGTCAGCTGAAGAGCGGGGCGGTTTGTACATTCGGTTCTCTAGCTTTATGACATCAGATACACTCATACAGCTAGATAACCAAAGAGAGAAACCGACCCTGTGCGCTGTAGGCCTCCTTACACACTCGTGGTCCCTTTCGCACAATAGACAGGTACACCTACGCACACGCTCCTCACTAAGTCACTGGGATGATGGCGTTTTCAGGTCTGAGAACCGGCAAGGGGACTTGGGTGGCTGAGAGGAGAAAAATATTTCTCAGGGCACTTTATTCTAGGGCTGGCATAGATGCCGGGGGCATCTGAAGGCACACACCGTCCCGTCTTCTGAATTGCTAGAGGGAGGTGGGCTGAAAAGGCTGGCTAGGCCTTGGCACACATTCACAGATGCACAAGGGTTTGGACAGTGCCCCCCTTTTGCACATTTCTCCTGACCCCCATCTCAAAAAATTACCCTCTATGTCACTTTATTCTCTGCTTAAATGCAGACCTTGTATGCCTTTAAAGGAATTCCATATTCTCTTTCCCTACCCCGACTTGGATGAATCCTTGATGCTGAATCATGACATTCAGATTACGCTTTCATCTTAAACAGATCACCCAGATGCCAGATCTCCTTGCTTCATCTCCTCCGCCTCCTTGGATATTTTTACAGGGTCTGCTTTTATTGGAGGTGGGGGGGGGGGGGACAGAGAAAGAATCCCGCCATTGAGAAATGTTCAGACTTTTAATTTGTTACCCGTTTCCGCCAGTTCTGATCTTGCATCGGTTCATAATCTTGCATTCTTCATCTCTTTGGACTGGTTATTATTTGCCCCCATCCCCACTTTTTTTTTGCAAAATTTATTCTTATTTGAGTAGGTCTAAACAATCCAGTGTGGCAACTATAAGGGAGATTATAAGGGAGGTTTCTTTTCCTGGTATCTCAGATGATCCGTTCTAAGGAGGGTTCGTGGGGGTGGGAATTCAGTGCTGCGTCCTAAGTTGATTCTAGTTGAAATATTCATCCTGGGGATATGGGGGTGGGGGGTGTCAACTCCTTCTACACCAGATTTTCTGGCTGCTGCCCTCAGAATAATGGGATGGCTGAAACTTCTCCCTTAGCCCCCAGGATGAAAATGATTTTAATTGTACAAGGATATCTGCAACCCTCTCCCCATCATTCTGGATGGGCACCCCACAATAGTTAATGTTGTCAAAGGCCTAGGTAAATAGACTTTTTAAGCTGTAATAAGAAGGGGGCTTGCCTCAGCCTCGACTCCAGTGGCGGTTTGTTAAAGGCCTGCCATAGGAGATTATATATATATATATATATATATATATATATATATATATATAGTTGAGGCAAGCCTGCAGAAAGACATTTCCAAACATTTTTTTTTTTTTTGCCTAAAAATTACAACTTTTCCTGCTTTTAGAAGCAGCTACAGAACAAGTTATTCTCCAGATTGATGCAGCGGCCATCAGATCAGAGAGAACCTTCACCAACGGGGATCCTTCAAGTGGAAAATGTTAGAAACTTCTCCTTGTTCCAATAAGGACACCCCTTTTTTTAATCCATCCAACATTGCAGACACTGCATTTCTGCAATTTATCAAAATAGCCAACCAAAACCAAACTGCATTTCAAAATAAATATATTGAGATTTTTTGGACATTCATCCTTCGTTTTCCATAGAAATCAAACTTTCAGAGTTGACCGGACAGAGTTATATATCTAAAACCAGATAGGAAAAAAAATGCAACTGACACCTTATGCAGTCACCAATCTTCTAATAAAGAACAGAGCACTTTCATGTGAGTTTATATATTTTTAAAAATGTATTATTCTGGCAAAATGTGGCCACAGAAACCTAAGCAGATGGCTAGCCTTTTATAATGTGCTTACTGAATTAATTGACTTCACAAATGTATATTTTGCCTTTCTTGCACAAGGTTCAGACTATGACAATGAAATTTTAAAGAAATTCCTGGCTTTTAAGTATAATTGCTACATTAGGAGAGGCAACACTGCTTCAGTTATCTTTCTTTCTTTCAAAACTGACTTCCAGTCAGCATTTCACCAGCACAGAGACCAACCCCTTCCTGCTTTGTAAAGTCAGTTATTCCAATCTTCCAACATTATATAAAACAAGCATATTAAATGTATTTATTAAAAAAAAAACACGCTTACTTACTCACTTTTCTGTTTCTCCTCTGTTTCCCAAGGTGAAGATTTAAAAAAAACAACCAAATTATTTAAATAGAGCTCTTCTTCCCAGCTTTCCAAAGAGGAGCAAAAGGGGGTGGGTGGGAGAGAAGGGGCAAAAGAAGAAATATTGAAAGAAGATAAAGAAAACTTTGCTAACTTTTCTTTTTTTGGAATATAACAGTTAGCACCGGCGGTCGAGCGCTCCAGTCCCTAAATGACTGCAGGTTTTCCACCAGCTCTTCTCTAAACATGATTGATTCAAACAGCTTCGTTTGGAATAAGCAAAAAAAAAGGGGGGGGGGCTCCAGCCTGGGAAAAAAAGAGGGTGTGATGGGGGGGAGCAGTATTGAAATAAAGGGACAATGCCAGACTGGGGCAAGGCGACAGCCTTTCTATGCGGGACAGCCAGACAGGGTCAAAGGTCACCTCCCAAAGCCACTGATGATGTCACTGCCATGTGGGGACAGCTATCGTGACACGGGTGAACAAGTTTCCATGGAATTGGTCCAAGTTAGAGGTCTGGGTTAACCCCCCCCAATTCCACCCATACAATACCGTGGTTTCCCCCACCCTCCCCACCAGCCCATCCCCTCCTTTCTATCCAGCTTGGATCTCACTTGCTTGTAAACCCAATTTCCAGGAGAAAAAAATCGGTTTGAAAGGCAAATAGCATCAGCCAGTCTTAAAACAAAGCTTATCTTGTTATTCTTTCTTTTTAAAGTTTCTCCCAAGGACTTACAAAATGGGGTGGGCTCAGTTTTGGCCCCAAAAGCATATAGCGTTCCTTTCTGATCAATGACAGAGAGTCCCAATCATTCTTAGGGACCCACTGAGCACCAGAGGATTCTCAACATGTTTGGGATTCAAAGGTATGGTGCTTCTAAATAAGGAGGTTCCATTGCTACTAGCATAGCAGTCGCTACCGATAGCCTGGATTTACACTCTGCTACACTGGATCAAGATTTGCTTAGCGGAGTATTTGCAGTTGGATCCAGCTTTCCCCAAGCAAACTCACTGGGTCAGGAGGATTTAAGATTGCTCTCTCTTTTTCAACGTGTCCACTGTGAATCTGGCTAAATCTGGCTCTAATCTCCCTGAGTAGCCAGGTAGGAAAGCCTGCAAGCAGGACCAAAAGGAACTGTTTGACCTCTGCATTTGCCATTCATAAGATAGACTGCTCCTGCTCCAGGAAGCTCTCATTTCCCTGGTCAGGGCCAGAACGGTAGGATAAGATATGTGAATTGGTCTGCTCCTCCAATCCCACAGAAGACTTTTCATGTCCTCCAGCTCCAGGAACCAGCAGCCACAAGTGCCGTTTCACACCCCTACCTGATTGAGCCCATGCCACCCTCATTCCTAAATGAAAAGAAGCATCAAGTCACGTTTTTTCCCTGGATAGAAACCGCAGAAAATGCTTTCTTCTGACTTTGATGGCTACCAATATACCTTGATAGCTGTGTGGCGACGGTTTTATTAAGATTTTATTAAGATCTGGACAGTACTTGCATGGAAGACGATCCCCTCCCGGGAAAACCCTTGATTCCCACAGATTCATTTAGCAAGAGTTGCATTAAAAGAAAGAAGACATTTGTCCTTGTTTCTCCAAGCGCTCACTACAAAGGTGGGGAAAGAGGTGAAAAATGCCGGAATGACTCTTCCATTGACGATCTGTTTCCGAATGCTGGCCTATCTGGTTCAGGACTAAACCCTGCTACTCTCTGTGTAACAGCCCAGAGAGCGATAGCACAAAGATTTAAACAGGGGGCGAGGAAGTGCAGGAATCAGAACAAGACTTGGTCTTACGTAGAGTAGACCCTCATACCCTATGTAAAAATCAGCACTGCTAGTAAGTCAGAATTCACGAAAGTGTCAAGATGTATGGTTTATTTAGCAGACTTCTGGTCCACCCAGTAACTGTAACTGCCACTTTCCAGCCACTACCCAGATTAGTGGGCTGAGAACCGACTGCAAAAAAGAGAGTTGGTGAAAGAGATAGAAAATAAAATTTAAAAAACAAAACAAAACTGAGACTGGAGGAGGAGGAGCTGGGAGGAGGTGCAGCACCAGGGGATAAAAGAGTAGAGAAGAGGATCTCTGATACAACTTTCCCACGATTAGACTTATTACATCCATTTGATGGAGGGAATATAAACTTACAAAGCAAAAAATTAAAATAAAACAAAATACAAAAGTAAAATTACAGTATTGTTTATCTGCTTTTCCTAGCAAAGTCAATCACCACCCACCAATAAAAATACCGGGATAATTTGTCACTTGAAAAATGGTTCAATAAGATGTGGTTTCTTGCCGTGATTGAGAAGGTCTCTGATAAAAAGAAAGTGGGAAATTGTGGTTTTATTGGGAGGGGCAGGATCTTATCTGTTTTGTAAATGACAAAAGGAAGACGTACACTCAAATGGCCTCATATACGAATATAGAAGATGTTGCAAGTAGGGTCATGTAATGCAGGGTAAAATGATTATTATTATTATTATTATTATTATTAATAATAATAATAATTATTATAATAATAATAGCAAAAGGCAGCTTTGCTTGGAACAGCTTCCATCCTGCGCCAATACCTTTAAGATCATCAAACAACATCTGCCTATCCCAGGTCCTTGGGAAGGACTCGATCGGTGGATAAAAATGCCAGATTCCAGTCTAAACATCTGGCGGACTTTGCGACCAACTATAATAATAATATACTTCAAAGCAAAACAAAACCAAACCAAACCCTTTCCCCAACTGGACAATTTTTATTTATTTATTTTTCTATTTATTTATTTCTATTTCAAATTTGGTCACCACCCAGGCACAGAGGAATTTACCTACGGCCGGGATTCTCATTCAAAATTTCAGCCAACTTTTGACCGCGCCTAAAAGAGCTCAGCCTTAGAGGTGGGGAGTCTAGAATATGAAATCTGACATAAGGGGCATTTAGGTGGAGAAGCAGAAAATCTTCATGGAGAAAATCTATCTAAGTGGTCGCTAGGATCTGAAAAGGACTTGAGGCACATCATCCATCCATCAATCAACGGAAGAAAATTGCCTCATTCAAAGGTCTCTGGATCAAGCGACATAATGTTTGTTCCAACCATTACACCATGACTAACCCTTTTTTTTACGAACACAAAAGCTGGTCTTGCCAACCCACATTTTTAGCCCCCTCAGTTACACACCTGGAGGGTGCATTCCCAACAACATGGTAAACCTGGTGAGTTGAAGGCTGATTGATTCTTTTGGGGGGTGAAGGTGTTGCCCAAACCCAGCTAGTTTGGTTAGTCACTCTATTGCAGGGTTTCTCAAACCTGGCAACTTTAAGATGCGTGGACTTCAACTCCCAGAATTCCCCAGCCAGCCTTGCGTGAATCAGTTCGCTAGATTCAGTCTGAAAGTCGTTAGGATGGACTCATATGAGCTTTAATGAGGGAATATTAAGAAACACATAGTAAAGGATGTGGAGGCTTGGGGTGCTGAAGCTGGGCTGAAAATGCTGGAGGAGAGAGCTTTTCTTCCTTCCTTTTTGCATTTTGAAAAGAAAAAGCAGATACACTCAGTTGCCCGCAAACCCTAAGAATGCAAAAATATATTGAAGGGAAGCGTGAACATTATAAACTATTTTTTCTAATTGCAGTACAGTGCATTCCCATAACTCATCAGAAGTAAGTTTTTAAGATATAGTGGGATTTTGCAGGCTCAATTGCAGCCTCCCTCCCCGTAATTTATCTTGTCTTGACATTATTTACTCTTACTGGCTGGAGAGTGTGTATGTGTGTGTGTGTGAGTGTGTGTGTGTGTTATTAAGAAGAGGGAAGGTAACAGTAACAGTAAAATCTAGGTTTTATATGAGGTAAATGTATTTCTAGAATGAAAATCAGAAGAAGAAAGAATAATAGGGCAAGAGGAAAAATATGCAGGAAAAAATCCAGGTAGCAATGAAGGTAAATAAAAACAAAGAAAAAACTCATATCTGGCCCCATGAAAATTGAATTACACATTTCTAAAATGCAATGAACAGATACACACACTTTTTAATCCAAAGTACTATAACTTTTCTGCTACTTCAGGCATCCCCAACTTTTCATGCCCATAAGATGGAGAACTATGTTCCTTCTTTCCTTCCTTTCTAAAATTCAAAACAGTTTTCCCAGCATGATTTACAGTAGCCTGCAATCATAAGTGCATTGAAAAAGTAAGCAACTAGCAATTAATCTATCAGTATATTAAAAGACTTGGGAGAATAGGAAACATATTTCCTGGTTCTGGTAAGAAAGTTACTGTATTCTAAAACTGCAAGACTGAGTTTGAAATAGAACTATGTACAAATGATGAACCTGTTATTGCTAAAATGTATAAACTTTTGTTGAAATATGTGACAGAAGAAGAACAAGTGAAAGAATGTATGATAAAATGGGCTAAAAATTTTGGTTACAATATACACATGGATCAATGGGAAAATATGTGGTTGAAAGGATTAAAACGTACATTATGTTCTAGCCTTAAAGAGATTTTTTATAAAATGATGTATCACTGGTATTTGTCACCAGAGAAAATGTTTAGAATATATAAAGGCACTTCGAATCTTTGCTGGAAATGTGAACAACACAAAGGGACATTTTATCATGTATGGTGGTTGTATAAAAAAGTCAAAAACTTTTAGATACAAATAAATACATTAATTCGGAAGATTTTAAAGATCAACGTGTAACTGAAACCAGAGACTTTTCTTTTGGGATTAATGGACAGACAGCTAGAAAAAGACTATGAAACTTTGTTCTTATACATGACAACTGCAGTGAGATTACTATATACTCAAAAGTGGAAAAGTTTGACCCTACCCACAATCGAGGAATGGTTGGTGAAGATGATGGAACTTGCAGAGATGGCTAAACTGACTTCTTTAATTAAAGAAAAAACATTTATGGCTGGCTGGAAACTCCTTATAGACTTTTTGAATGAAACAGAAAAAAATGCACTTAGGATTTGTGATCTGGATAATTTAAAAAAAAAAGGGATAATTGAAAAAAGTGAGTTTTCGTAATCACAGAGTAAGATAATTGTGTAATCATACTTAGATTTGCTGCAAAGGAAATCAGAAGATTCTTCTATTTCTTTTTATCTTTTCTTTTTGCACTTTTCTCTTTCTTTTCTTTCTTTTTGTATTAGTTTGTGTTAGCTGGTGTGTTCTCTTTAAAACTTTTAATAACATGTGCATATCTAAAAAAAGAAAGTTATTCCAAAACTAAAAACTAAACGGATTTAAAAGAAAATATACAAACAATAAAGCATCAGCTTGTAACACGGGTTAAAAGGACCTTCTTGCAGCCTACATATTTAAAAATAGTAAGAGAGTTGAAAGGCTAAACAATTGGGGGTCCAAAAGGCAACAAAGAGGGTGCCCGGCGGGCCCCTCTAGGGAAGAACCAGAACTCCGGTCAGGTCCTTCCTCCCGTCTCAGCACAGAAGACTGGCATTATAAGCTGGCTTCGGAAGATGTCCTTGGCACAGTTATCACCACGCTCTCAAAATGGCTGCCCTGGTGGGCGGGGCCAATCACAAAACACCCCCTCCCCAAAAGCAAATGGATGCCATCGGGCCTTCCTCTCCCCTCTAGCCTCAGCCTTCAAAGATGCTTTCAAGCACCTTTACCTGGGCAGCAGCCAATTCCATATTTGTTTTCCTGGAAATAAAGTTGATCTTTGAAGCCAAAATGTTTCTTTGCAATATTCTGGCTTCTTGTTGATTTAAATATATCTATATTTAAATATATATATTAAGGAGACTCTTAAACATCACACCAGTTAGAGAATAGAGCCGATCATGAACAAAGGAAAGAATTTAGTTCAGAGCTGTCATTATGGGGGCACAAGGGGGGGGACTTTGCATGAGGCGGGGGCATCCACGGAGGTGTCAAAAAAGTCAAGATGGTGGCCACAGCTGCCCAATCAAAGCCCGACCTTTTTTTTTTTTTTTAAGAGACAGGACTTTGTAACCACCATCTTGACTTTTTTACCCTTCTGCAGACCCCCCAGATTTTTGATAGCCTCCCAGCCTGCTGCTTAGTTATTAATCAGCATGCTGAAATTAACTCACAGTTCCAAAATGGCTAATGTGGCAGGGAATAGGTTGTGTTGATGGAAAAATCAGTTTAGGGAAAAAAAGTAATTGTGATTCAATAATGCTCCTGACACTTTTTACAAGAGCGACACGTTGTTCTTCACCCCGCAAAAGTGGGGCATTTATGCCATCTGCCTGCAGTGCGTAATCTGATGTCTGTGTAACAGTCTAATAGTTTGTATATTCGTTCCTTTGGCTTTTATGTCTTTTGCCCATAGTAGGTAGAAGTTAGACTCATGATGAAGTTCTTCCCCATTTTTATTTCAGCCACAGATCTTGCATATTTTGCTAATCACATGGTTTGTTTATTCAGAAAATTTAAGGAACCTTTTGAATCATTCCCAGGTTTCCAACTCTTTTAAAAAAAAATGATTCTCTGTTTTTTTGTAAGGATTTTACTGTAGCTGGGATAAGTATTTACACCCCCACTGATGTATTTTAAAAGCAATTTATGGAGGAAAGGAATCACCCCAAACATCCAGGATTCCAGCTCTATTTCTATCAACCCCAACATTTATTTCAAAACTGAAAAGTGTTCCTGGAGGAACACCACCACCTAACTTACTCTAAAGTAAACCCCCTGCCCTAAGCAGATGGAATTTTCATTTCACCAAGAAAAGTTTCTGGAATGTTAAATCACTGATTTAAACTCACTGATTTTGATAGCTGAGGATCTGCACGTTCACTGAGTGATTTGGGACCAGTTTCTCTCTTTCAGCTCCACTTACCCAAGAAGGTTGTTACACAGGAGGAACTGAAGTAGAACATCTTTGGGGCTCTATGAGAGATAAATCTACCCGGTGAACAAACTGAAGTACTTTCAATCTGATTTTCCATCTGTTGCTCCTCATGTGTAGACATTTAGTGGAAATGCAACTCTGGAATTCTAGAGTACGATCTACAATTCTACTGCAAAGCGTCCAGCTCTAAATTTTTTAGAGAAATTGCACATTTCACAAATGTGTCTGCAATTTGCAAATGATGCTTCGGCAGTACAATTTTCCGTTTTTTTAAAACAAGAAAAAAAGTAACAAGAAAAAAAATGTGTTAAGCTTCTGCTTAGCCTAATTAACCTGTTTCATTTTTAGCTTCCAAAAAGTGAAGGCAGGATAGGGTAGAACACCCTATTTAGAAAATTCTTTTTTTTTGGCCTCTGAAGACTTTGGAGGCTGGAGGGAAAAAATGACATGTATAAAAAAATACCTCCCTGGGGAGTCCTTGGTGCTCTCTGAGCTTGGTTGTTTGCTTCCAGATGTTTCACTACCCAACTAGGTAACATCATCAGTGCAAGGGAGGGTGGGGTTTGGTGGCTGTTTATATACAGTAGCTTGCCCTGCCAACTACTGTCCTGCCAGTTAAACCAGACTTACACACCATTCAAAAGAGACAATTAAAAACCTAGGAAGAAAACAAAAACCAGCCAACTTTCAGATAAGCAGGGATTAACACCAGACAAACAAACAGGTCGAAAACAATACTCTAATCAAGGGACCACCAAGGAGGAAACCATGCCCCCACCAACACTGGCAGGACAAGCCAGTGTGGCTCATCACCGAAGTCTTTGAGGGAAGAGGCGCAGGGGCCCAAATGATAAACGATTCTTGAGACCCTGATGCATCCCCACAAACAGAAAAATAACTCCACATGACTCTCCTCTTTTTCAACCACTGCCAAGTCTGCCAAGTCACCATGGGCATTAATCCTATCACTGCAAAGATAATGCAACAGAGCAATCTGTCGGTAAGAGGCTGCTTGTTGTATCTCTGAATGAGTCACTGTCCCTGGACACGCCCTCCTTCCAATCAGAAAGTGCAGCCGCTCCCAGTTTCTATAACTGAGTGAGGTCTGAGCACTCAGCGACTCTTAAAGCAGATATCTATCCTCACAGCAGATCCTCAGAGGAGGCTGCCCATCACAACTCTGCATGGGTCACCAAACTAGGCTTGTCTTCTCCTAATCAGCCCCTCTGCTGGGGAGCTTGATAATTCTGCCATAACTCTTCCTGGGATGCAACAGAATCATTCAATCTCTGCTACGATAGGGTCACATCAGTATTATCTAGGAGAGGAGAACACCACTTGCAAGTGATTGTTCTGGGTGTAGCAGAATTAATGCAGAATGATTCAAACTTCTGAAGCACAACTCAACTTTTTTGGAGGGTGGGATGGGTATTATCTACCAGATTCTGAGAAGTCATGAAATTGCCCAAAGGAGGACCTGGAATTCATTTATTTGACAGATATCCATTTGATAGTAAAAAAATAAATCCATACTAAAAGATATTTGGGCTAGGGGAAGAGAAGAGGCTAAACCCCTATTCTCCTAGATCAGTGTTTCTCAACCTTAGCAACTTTAAAATGCATGGTTGTCAACTCCCAGAATTCTCCAGCCAGCATGCTGGCTGGAGAATTCTGGGAGTTGACATCCATGCATCATAAAGTTGCTAAGGTTGAAAAACACTGTCCCAGATCCACTGTGATTCATCTTCAACATCCTGCCAATTCGACATATAATCTCACACTGTGATTACTCTTCAGCCAAAAGCATGTAAAGTCTCCTTCAGGCTGAGCTCAACTTGGTGACTCCAAGGGTTTGAGATTTCCTCTTGGTCTCCTATCCAAGTATTACTGGGCCCAGTCCGCGTCTCAGCTCAGACAAAGTTGGCCAGGATAAGTACTTTACAGCCAGAATAAATGCACCCTTTGCACATACAGAAATAAAGTTTTGAAAAGAAGATAGGAGAGAAAAAAAGAGGAATCTGGGGGAGGGTTTTTAAAATCAGTGTTTATGCATTCAGTCATATCAATATTCTCCTACATGGAAGGGTCATGATTCTGTGCCATTGACCAATTTTGAACACGCACACACTCACACACACACACTCACACACAGAGCTTTAGCCATTCATAAATATGTTCCAACAATGCAGAGAAAGGGGGAAGGCACAAAAAATGAAAAAAAGATACAACAGGTCCTCCTTCCATAATAGTCTGTACATAATCCAGAAATCAGAACAAAGCAGTTATTTTGTCCTAGCCCCAGAGCAAGAGCACAAAGAAATTTCCTTCTCTTCTCCCCAATGGCCAATCAGATATTTGAACAGGGCTGTCCTATTACCCCTTAATCTCCGCTTTTCTAGGCTAAACTTTCCCAATTGCTTCAATCGCTGAAAACCAGGGCCTGAGTTCTGTATTTTTTTTCCTTCCTCCCCATCACTTTTCCTTTTGTGCTGTATCTGCAGAGGAGATCCAAAAAAGTCAAGATGGCAGCCAGAACTGGCCAATCAAAGCCTTGCCTCTTTGTACGTACACTACGGGTAAAAAGGGGTGGGGCTTTAAATGGGCAGACATCATCTTGCATTTTTGGACTGTGCCCTGCAGTCATCCCTGATTTTGAGAAAGTACATGTAGGGCAGGAAACTGATAACCAATCTTTTTCTGCCATAAAATAATTTTAGCCGTTGTGGGGAGAGTGGAAGAATGGGGTTAAATATTACTTCAGCAAGCAAACTATTCCTTTTTTTAGGACTAGATTCCCAGGAACTTCACCAACCTACAGACATATGTCTGTTTTTCTCAGATGTTGCATAACTATTGCAGTCATAAATGGACCTGGTCAGAATTAAGCAGCAATTGGGATCCAGGCTCCCCCCCTCCCCCCTTCCAAACTGGAACTCCACTGACAAGCAATCATTCACACACAGCTTTTGGGGAAGCCATTGAAATTGCCCTAATGTACATATTTCACCAAAAAAACCCAACACCCCAATAATTTATAACCACAAATCCTTAGAACATTTGAAAGGGACCCTGGACGTTATGTGTCCCATACGTACTTACATAACACCCTCAGCCTCCCAAAAATCAACCAAGGTTAACTTTAACCAGGCTTAGTATGTAGTGGGAAAGCAACTGCTAGGTTTTTCTTGACCTGAGTGAAAGGAGTTGTGTGAAATAAACGGAAAGACATAAACTGAAAGTGAAATGCCCCGGTGCAGTTTTGCGGAGCAAAAGATTTTAGGTGAAAAAGCTATGAGAAATTCCTTCTCCTATGAGAGGTGTGACCATAAACTCCAGCCTGTCTGCGGTGACTTTTCTCCGAGGGCCCAGATTTGATGTTTCTGAACACAGTCCAAATAAGGCCAACTCGAGAACTGCAGAATGTGCTACCAAATATGAATGAGAAACAGCAGGGCTGAAACGATGGCTGCTGAATCCCACTTTCTTTGAACTGCAGGCCATCAAGCAAATGCAGAGTTACAGATTGTCTGACCCCCCCACTCAGAATTAGCCATTCTCTATTGCCCCTGCCACGTCTTGCTGTGACTGGAAGATTCTCCCCTTGAAGATCAGTGGGAATGATCCTCAGCTGTCACTTTTGCGCAATGCATCTTAATGCGTGATGGTGCCTAATGACAATTACACATAAGGAACCAGAGACATGGCACCCACAATAATCTTTGGTTGATATCCCGGATCCTAGGAGGGTGGGTTTAGTTTTCAGCAGAGTTAGACAAGGTTTACAGCCAGGTTCAGTTCTTGGACCGAACTGTGCTTTGAACGTTGGTCTACTCATAGTCCAGAAATCAGTTACAGTACTGAACAGGGGATGAGGGGAATAAATTGAAAAACAGACAAACACCCTACAGGACATGATTGTCCCCCAGGCACTCCCGCCCAGGTTTGGCAAAAGTAGCTCTCTCCACGGTCCTGAAACCTATTTCGCCCAGTCTTAGACGAGGCATCAGGAACGCCAAAAGGACGTGAAAACTTTTGCTGTTCTCCCAAACCAAATCAGGGAATCCTTCAGTGGGGCCTGAGAGCTGCGTTGACCTCATGGAAAACAGCATGAGTGTTGGGGCCATGAGGGGAACTACAGTACTTTTGTCCTTATGTACTAATGCACACACACACACACACTTGCACACAGATCGCTGGACACTGCCACGGCATGATCCAGTTCCTTCTTCTGCCTTCCAATCTTTGTTCTAGTCCCTCTCCCCCTTTCTTGATTCCCATCTCTTGCCCTCTTTCCTTCTCTTCTTCCCTCACTCTCACTTCTTCTCTACTCTCAGTACTGGAATTAGGCTTTGGGAAGCCCCCACTGGGCACCAAAGTCACCTGCATTTCCTTCTTTCTAAAACACTCCCGGATGGCCTTTAAAAATATTGATTTCAGACATACACGTATTTACATACATAACTCCAGCACCTTAACAGTAGCAGCTTCCGAGGGATTTGCAGATTAAAAACCACAAAGAGAAAGCTGATTAATGGCTGGCTGGGGGAAGCTGCCAGGGGTACAGAAAAAATCAGATTAAAATGAAAGAGACCTGGCTGAGTAACATGGTCTTTCCTGAGTGCCAAGGAGAGGGGGCTATTACCAAAAAGGCCAGCTCCAACCGTCCAACAAACATTGCATAAAGGGGCACCAAGCGCCGCTTGGTTTGGGGAAGCTAACTGCTGGGTGTTAGATTTTTCAAAAGGGAATCCTCACCATAAAGAGAAGAGAGATTTAGCTCTTGCTTCTATCAGTGCTGATCCTTCCCTCCCCCAATGCCCTCAAGCATCCATTTTTAAAAGCCTCCGTGGATTACAGGAGAAGTCCTGAACACAGGGGGGACAACTGCAGCTCAGATGGAGGGAATTTGCAGGTAACATTCAGATCAGGAGCAGCAGCTCAGAATGAAGTTGTGGTGTTAGGTGTTGGAGCAATGGCAAAGAGAAAATTGTGCCAATATTTTTTCTCCCTGATTGCCTTCTCATTACCAATGCCATTAAAGAATCCAACATTGTTAACAAAATAAAAACAAAAAACACCTATTGGGAGATTCCAGAGGCTCTCTCTTTTAGAAGACACAACACAAAAGGAAAAGGGAATGAGGAGGGAAGAGGAAAATAAGATGAAATGGGGCACTCCCTCCTTGCCAGGATAATATTCAAAACAGGATCCTTTCTACGCCATCAGACTACCCAGCCCTATCCAGTTCTCTCTGGCCTCCACTTCTATCCTTCACAAAATCTGGTCTCAAAAAAGACCAAAGCATCACAGTTGCGCTCAGAAAGAAAACCAAATTCATGAAATAAACAACTGATCTTTCTGCATGTATTTCCTAGTTGTGAGATTCTGGCTCCAGAGATCCTATTGTCTTAGCTAAGCATTTAAAATAAATGACTCCTTAGAAATGCAAACTACTGAATATTGCAAATATTTACTACAATAAACTACAGTATATTGTAAATAATGGTCACCGTCCTATAAATGGCAAAGGATCCAGGAACTTAAAAGGGCACTTTCTCCAATATCATCCAGTTCATGCATTAAAATTGGCTGAGGAGGTCCTGTTCATGGTGCCACCAAGTGGGTTCAGCTCACCTTGGCATAGGCCCCAGTGTGGGAATTCTCTTCCAAGGTGGTACATTGGCCCACGCCTTCATCAGAAAGCAACTGAAGACCTACCTATTCAACCAGCCTGTTATCAAAGCACAACGTTTAGTATTTTGGTTTTCTATTTTTTAAAACAAATGTTGTTTTAATTTTTATATTTTCTATTTTAAAGCATTACTGTTTTTTTTAATGGTTTTATTTATTTAAGACATTGGAACAGCATGGCTCATTCCTTAGTCTCTCTGAGCTCATCTCAAAGGAAGAGATTGGCAGAGGAAAAAAAGTGAGAAAAAATTAAGAATCACATCTGCTGAAAGCACAGCAAAACATGATGAACTCACTTCTGAATGGGCATGCAGAAGAGAACGCAGATGGCACCCAGCTGAACATCGATGCTCGCCGCTTATTTTCAATAGATTGAAAAGCTCTGTCCCAAACTTAACTCTTTGAATCATCTCAATGGGATTTTTGGATATCTGTGAGTACATGTGACATCTAAAAAAGCTAGTTTTTTCAGATGTCCACCAATTTTGTTAAGAGTAGAATAATGAGGTTGCTTTTCTGGAAAGTCACTGTAAGTCCATCTGCCTTTGAGATATATATTAGTTATATCAATTAGCCTACATTGATACAAGTGGGCTTTACTCATCATTTATCCATCAAACCCCAAATTAACCAAACCTACACGGTTAACTTATATTCAGAATATTCAGAAGAAATGGGTGACAGAATGCTAGATACATTTTCCTGACAGCAAGGCCAATTGTGTTCAATGGGATTTATTTCAGCTTAGGATCGCAAAGTTAAACCCAATTCTTCTCAGTAGGTTTCAGCACGTTTAACTGAAAAGAATCTCTCTTAACATCAGGATTTGGATGTTTACTGAAAAACAAGTCCTGGTGTTGTAAATGGGACTCACTTTCAAAGCAATCTGCTGTCTGTAGTTTTAAGCACAAAAGACGACCTGTGTGCATAAAACTACATGTCAAGAGACAATCCTGAATTTAGTTTGCAGTCTAAAACAAATCTCATTCAACTTACTGAGTATGATAGAGCAAACGCTAAGGCTTTTCACTGAAATCTCCTTTCTCTCTCTCCATCTATTCATTCTTTCAATATTACAGCCAAACAAGCAGGCAGGCCCCATTTCAGATGCAGATCTGAAATCCTTGATTTTAATGGCACTTGCTCCCTAGTCAGTTACTTATGAAATGCAACTGGAAGAAGTTCTGCTTCCTTAAATTGTGGCTTTTTTTACTGGAGCTCTTTCAAGTGGCTGAGCTTCGAGCTATCTTTTTACCCCTCTGAGAAGAACATGCAACAGGATAAACTCTGCCCAGCTCCGGAGCTGTATCTTCCTTGTTTTGCTATCTGAACTCTACAGTTTTTAACACATACACAAAGAGTCACACACACGCATTTCCTTCTGATAAATACACTGGGGGGAGGCCGGGAGGCCACCATTCCAGGTAGCAGCCCAAATGGGTTTGCATGTAGGAGAGCACTGTAGAATATAAATCCCTCTCTTTGATATAATAACCCATTAATTCATAGCTGAGTGACAGTATTGTTAAGGATTAAAGTCCAAAGACTATAAAAATAATCCACTGGAAGAATCTCACAGTTCGATCAAAATTATCAACATCATTTAGCTTGCCAGAATAACCTTTGTTCAGTTACCAAACAGAATGGGTCAACCTGTAAGAGCTCACAGAGAATTCAGGGCGAACGACCAAATGCCTGCTAAACCAGAAGCAAAATCTCAGATTTCATCGCTGATATGAAATCTTAATATCAAACGTGGCAGATGTCTAAAACAAACACACCCAGCAACATGACTACAAAATGAGAGAGTTGCATTTTAAAAAGGGAGGGGATATATAACAATTCCTTTTCTCTCAAAGCAATGGATGAGAAAGAGAAGCTCTTCTTGTTGCAAAATCCAGACTACAAGGCAGAAAAAGTTTAAACTTCAACAATTCTGTTTTTTTAAAAAAAGGCACAGAGTGCATAAAGAGATAATTGTTCAACAAATTACGGTTGCACACATTTCAAGAGAATTTTAAAATATTGCAACGGATGCCTAACATTATTGTTCACTTCACAGACATGGTTCTGCAATCAGAGAATATGAATAAAAATATAACTAAAATGTAGCCGTTCATAGAGAGATGACAGGTTTCATGTGCAAATTATTGATCTAGCTCAAAATGATATAAGCCATTAAAACGATCTATTTAAAAAGAGAAGGGATGATTTGGGATTCAAAAGACAGAGGAATCAGGACGAAGCTTTTAAAAATGCAGCTTCATTTTCAAGTCAGTCTTACTTTCAAGGCCAAGCAAAATGAAGCAGACAAGGGTGCAAATTTACTCAGAAATTAGGCCCACTGGGTTAAATGAGACTTCCAGTGAAGTTTGCATAAGGCTGCAGTTTAATCAATTCTGGAAATAAAGTCTTTGGTTGCCTTGAAATGGGGCTGGAGGGAAGAAGCATATAAAGTATTTTACGGAAAAAAAAATAACATAGTCCTCTACTGTCCCTATTCTTTTCACTGCCTTTAAGAGCAGCAGTGAAATTTTAATTTTTGAACATTTATATTTTTTTAGAATGGGATGTGCTGGGTTAAATGGGGAGGTGGGGAAAGGAGAAAGCAACCCTTTTTTCAAAATTTGTCTGTGAAATTAGGCAGGCCTTATGCTGGAATCCAAGTCAAGTTGTGTTGAAATTTCATGTGAAAGCCCATTTGGCAATCAAAAGCCCCATAACCCCAAGAGGGGTTTTATTACACCAAACAAATTATCCATAAGACCCTAAGTTATTTGAGTTGCAATGCTGGACACACTTTCCTGGGGGTAAACTCTGTTTAATCCAAGGCTCCTTGGGTGTTAAGCTGTGAGGTAGCAAACCGAGGCAAACAGAAATAAAACACGTCCATCAGATGTCTTGATTGGCCCCTAGTAACAAATGCTGATGTTTGCCCTATCTCCTTGGCTCAACAGAGAACCCTATGGAGTTCAATGGGACTTACTTTCAAGGATTATTATAGTACCTATCCATCAGCAAAGGAGCTGAAAGCGGATATTAGGTGTTACCCAGATCCTTCGCGGCCACGAGATCTCTAGGATCGCTCAAACCATCGTTTAAATAACGCTTAGATTCCCAGCACGAAAACGCTCCTAAGCTTGAAAGGTTCTGCAGGCCTAAAATTGAGCATATTAATTTTACCAAGCCATTTAAAGAGGTGGTTCCCACCCCCTTCCCCTCAAATCGACCAAAAGGAGGCCCTTTGAAGGTAGCTGTGTGTCCTTGCTCATTTGGGGGGCAGGAGGCAAGGCTGGCCGGGCGGAAGCCGGTAACTTCCCCCCCCTTCCTATTAAAAGTGTCAACGAATAAATAAAATCGAATTAAGAATCCGTGTCTACCTGGGGATTCCGGTTCGAGAAGTGGCTTTAGCCTGAGAATGGGAAAGGAATGGTGTTTGCGCGGGTGAGCGAAAAGGAATGGCCCTAAACAAAGCAGGAAGATTTGGGGTGGAGGGGAAATTCTCGGAAGTTTATTCATAAAACCAATTTTTATTTCTCTCTGGCTGGCGGGGAAAACGGGCAAGCTCTATTAAGCAAGGGCATGAGCGGGGGGACGAAATGGATCCAAACCCGGGTCACTTTGTCCCGGGACGCCCTGAAAATGTACAGCGCAATTCCGGGCCGCCCAGCTCCAAGCAAACTTCGCTCCGGCTCTTTCTCCCGAGCGCCTCTCTCCAAGCGAGCGATCCCGGGAACGGCCCGCGGGCGGGGCTGGGCCGAGCTGACTTACCTCGCCTGAAAAAGGGACTGAAAAGGAAGCGGCGGCGGCGGCGGCCCGAGACCTGAGCGTTTGCTTTTTGCAAAAGGGCGTGTAAGTATGCAGAGCTTGGGGGGGGGGTCGTCCTCGCTAGCAGATCTGTTAAGGTGAAATCGCCTAAGTTTGGGGAGGGGAGGGCTCTCTCCTCTTAGGGGGAGCAGAAGGATGGGGAGAATAATTGGAGAAATCTCCAAATCTCCAGCAATAAAGGAGACCAAAGAATATATTTTAACAAGGGGGGGCGGGGGGGGGGGAATCCATCAGTGGCGTTTTTCTAGCAAAGGAAAAAAGAAAACCAACCGACCGGCTGAAAACCCCACATTTAAAACTCTGGCGGAGCCGCCGCGAGCCTTCCCCAAAGTAGGTCGAGTTGCAAACTTGAGCGGGACAGCCAGAGAGCCAGGCGCCTTCCCTCCCGCTTCCAGGGCCCTCCTTTGTGGCCTAGAAATTGGCTGAGGGTTTGGATTAATTATTTCTGCCCCTGGAAATATTTGCCTTTCTTTCCCCTTCCCTTCCCCGCCGCAAAGTGAAGCGGGGGGGGGGATGCAAATAGAGGCGCCTTTCAAGTTCAACAGCAGATTTCCAGGCCAGTTGGCCTGGGACGGGTGGAGGGCGTCTGTTTACGAGGACGGCCCCTGTCTCCCCCCCTGTCTCCAAGCCCCTGTCTCCCCCCCGCCACGGTCCACCTCATTCAGGCCACCGAGCCAAGGGCTGCTCGGAGCTTCTGCCGAGAGCCACACACCCGTTCATTTCCCAGCCGGTCAGTCTAACGCCGACGCCGTCTGAACCGCCTTCCAGGCGTTTGCCCCCATCTGAAGCGGGGCCGGCGTGCTTGGGTGGGAGAAAGAAGCATGAAAAGCCCTTGAACTCATGAGTGGTTCTCCTCCCCCCCCCCCCATTTATTCTTCCTCCTTTAGAAAGGGCATCCTAGCTGAGAGATAGAGCTCTGTGGGAGCTCGAAGGCGGCGGTCCTGCGCCACAGAACCCGGTTGGAAACGGCAAGCCCCTCGCCGCGTTTTACTCAAGTTGCGTAAAAACGGAAGGGACGCGTCTTTTTACATTTAAGAGGGGGCCGGGCGCGACCCCCTGCCCGCAAAGCCGCCAGACCCGGTTGAGGTCCATGGGATAGGCGCAGGCCAAGCTGCGGATTGGCGCCTACTCGTAAGTAAGCAGAGGCGAAGGGTTCCCAGGATCCCCAATTCATCTTCCCCTGCCCTCTAGGGCTACCATCCTAGGCACCCTATTGAACTCAATGGGGCTTACTTCCGAGGAGACCTACCTTGCCGTGTCCGCCTCCTTTTTCCGGCCTTCCCCTCGGAATTCTGGGTACCCCCCCCCCCGTCAGAAATACAAGCGGGATCCTCTCCGTAGGTAAATAAGACTTACTTGTTTGTTTTCTGCCCGCTCCACTTTTCCTTCGGCAGCTTTCAAGACAGCTTGCCAGATCGCAGCCTGCTGAAGTTTCAAAAAAAGAAGAAAAAAGGCGAGGGCGGGGGCGGGGGGACTTCAATACATGGACCAGCTCCCCAATTCCCCATCTCCTTTCTGGAGGAGGGGGGTCGTTGATGCAAGGAAAAGAGTGGGGAGAGAGAAAAACACCCCACTTTCCTTCGCCGTTCGTTTTGGAAAACACTGGCCATTTTCCAAGGTCTTTTTTTAAGAGAAGGGCAGAAAAGCTCCTTATACAGGCGATAAACTGGGCGGTTCAGTTACCCCAAGTTGCCTTCAACACAAAACGGCGTGGGGGGGGGGCTTTTCAAAATGCTGTTATTTTTGCTTGGCTGAGCTGCACAAAGGAGGAGGGGGCGATCGAGGGACGGGAAAACTTAAGGGGGAAAGGAAAAAGTTCACCCCCCCTTTCTCTCCAAGTACAGGCAAATTTTCTCACAGATGGGGGGGCGATTGGAAGGAAGGGGGCTCTTCGCTCTCCTCCTGGCTCTCTCCTCCCCCCGCCCCCCGCTTACTAAAGCTCTCAACGTGTGTTGCAAACCAAGCAGAACCCTTTCTTCCCCAAAGGGAACACGATCGCGATCGGGTTCTTCCACCACCCCCGCTCCAAAAGGGAAAACGGAGGGCAATGATATAGGCACGGGTGCGTGTGTACGTATTTCCAACACGGCCCTCGCACCTCTCCCGTGCCCCCGAGAGAGGACTGAAAAAAAACCCTAAAGGAATCCCCCCTCCCCCTTAGAGAATAACAATAAAAGGAAACCGAACCCACCCGAATCACACCACACAGGGCTTTGGGGAGGGGCGACGGTGGTCCTTGAAAAGTTTCAAGTTCAAGAACTTGGGAGAGGCATCTCAGGGTCAGAGAAATAGGCAGCGCGTCAGGACGCCTCCCATTCGCCCTGAATGTATGGAAAGGAAAGGGAAAAATAATAAAAAATATTGAAGGTATAGTCTCCTTCGAGCGGAGCCGGCTTCTGGTTTCCTTGAACTGCAGATTCATGCAGTTTTCCCGGCCGCAAAACAGCAGTTGGTCGTCGCTTTCTTCTGGCGTGATGGTGGGGACCGATTGACGTCTTAGCCAGTTTACACCCCTGGGATTCTCCCATCCGAGCCCCGGCAAGATCCTTCAAGCGCTGCTCCCTAACACGCTCCTGCTATTAATAATAATTCTCAGCTAGTCCAGCCACCAAGCAGTTAAAAGAAGCAGGTGCTGAGTAAAGCGCATCCCCTTCCCCATTTTCCCCGCTGCCGCCGGGGTGAGCTGGGGATCCACTTGGCGTGCGAGCCCACGCGGAAGGAAGGAAGGAAGGAAGGAAGGAAGGAAGGAAGGAAGGAAGGAAGGAAGGAAGGAAGGAAGGAAGGAAGGAAGGAAAATTCTATTTTCAAAACAATACTGGTCAGTTTCTCAGCGCAGGGGAGAGGAGGAGAAAGAGGGGCGCAGGAATCCGATCGCCCATAACCGGCAAGGAGAAGGCAACGCGGCGGGAGGGGAATAAATTACGCCTGGGTGGACTAAAAAAATAAAAATAAAAGCAATTCGCCGTCTCTCTCTTCTCTCTCACACACACGCATATATATTCTGGGTGTAACTGACTAGGGCATTTCCCCAACCTAGTCAATTTCACCCCAAGGCCCCGCGGATTATGACAGCGCCCTAGAAATCTCCCCCTCCCCGGATAAATCCATTTTTGAACCGCAGAAGGATAGGACCACGAAAAAAGACGAGAAAAAAAATGGGGGGGGAGGGTTTTTTTTCTCCATATTTAACTACGTAAAACGGTGACGCGTTCCCTTCCCCAGCCTTAGATAGGTTCGCGTCTCTGCTCTTCGTGGTATTTTCTCCCTACACGGGGCTGTCGAGTCTGTTTATGTAAGGAGAACACCTGAGGAAAGAAAACCGGGGAGGATAAAGCGGGGAGCTGGAGGGGAAAAACCCACCCATAATCTCCTTTTTGTGTGGACAGACCAAGTTCCCAAAGGATCAAGGGGAGAAATACAGTGTGCAATCAAGTGTGCGTGTGAATGCTTCTTCATCGTTGCCCAGGGTCGGTCCTTCAAAGCAAAACTTAAAGGGGAGTAAACCGCAGTGGTTATTAATTTTGAATAAAATGCTAAGACTTACGTTATTTATTTATTGAGGGAGGGGGGAGAATTGTTTTTATTTTCTGATGATTTCTTATATGATCAAGCCTTTATTAAAATGACCGAATCCCTAACTTTAAACCTAATTTGGATCGGACTGGGGAGGGAGAAAGAATATCAGTTGTTCGTTTCCTTGAGGGAGAATCGCAACGTCTGTTCTCTGGGCACATTTTATTCCAATTCGTTCCCATGTAAAGCCCTTTGCCTGCCTACCTGGGACCGAATTATCTATGGAATCCATAGTTCCGTTGTCACACTTATAACCTAGAAATCAGTTATTCTGGTCACCCCTTTCCAGACGAGGATGCCTCTGATGAGGGGGGCTATAGCTCACGAAAGCCGGTGCCTTTTCATAAACTCTGCTCGGCTGAAAAGGGGCGACTAGACTCCTTCTGATTTTTGGTTACCATAGAATAACACGCCTCTCCTCTTACAATGTTAACTGAGGACAGTTCACACGCAACGTACTAAGCTTATTTTATGTTAACCTTGGGGGCTTGGGCTATTGTGGGAACCCTGTCCTTGGTTGATTAGAAATTCAGTGTATGGTGCTAACTGAAAATGGATTGATTGAGGTGCCCGGCAATGCTAACTTCTAAGTAAAGGTGGGTAACAGACAGGTGAGTGACTCTGTAATGCAGGGTTTCTCAACCTTGGCAGCTTGAAGATGTGTGGACTTCAACTCCCAGAATTCCCCAGCCAGCCTTGCTGGCTGGGGAATTCTGGGAGTTGAAGTCCACACATCTTCAAGCTGCCAAGGTTGAGAAACCCTGTTGTAAAGGGAGAAAAAGTGGTCTGGCCTTGTACAATTGGGAAGTACAACCCGGGTACTCCCTCGTATGAGCAGAGGTGTGCTCTGGTGAGAACAAACGTAAAGCCTCCCGGAACCCAACACCTTTCTTCTGCCCACCCCCAAACATGTACCCTATTGTACTTGAGATGGGTGGCCACATAAATCGACTCAATACACAAATAAATACATTGCAAAATAGTTTTGTTTGCCTCTTTCTGGCTTCCACACGACCCACTGCTTTGGGCAGGCGAGCTGATTGACAGCTTCTGGCGCTTGATTTGATTTTTGATTTCGCGTGTGGAGTAAATCCAGACGTTATAAGTTGTAAACAACGATTGGAGGGCTAAACGTGTTGTGAGATTGTGGCCAACTGTTCCCCCCCCCCCACATTTCAGCTTGGCACATCCAGCCAGCTCTGGCTTCGCCATTGTGCCTGTGGCTGAACGTGTATCCTGCCAGTCCAGAAAATTGAGTTAATGACTGAGCCATGGTTGAGTTAACTATGAATAAGCGTGTCATAAGAACACAGCCAGATACCCTCTCCCCCTTCCCACTCCCGCCTCATTAATTTTCTTCCCGGACACCAGCCTACCTGATTTCAAGGAACAGGGCTACTCTTGTTAGACCGAGAACCTTTGGGGATTAAAACCCCAAGCCTCCTGCCTTTTTTTGGGGGGGGGGCTACGAAAGCATTTCGTTCAAGGCAAGCATTTGTTGCTCCCAATCGATGAGTAAATCATATATTTCTCCCCCCAGCACCCCGAAAGCAAATCTGAGCTTCTCCAAACTCTTTTTTGAACAGGCGCTCGCAGACAGGGCGAAAGAGTCCTGCTGTGCGGCTATAGACAGCTCCCACTGCAATTTTAGACAAGAAGGGCGGCGATTCTTACCTGAGAGTAAGCCCCACTACTCTCAGGGGGCTTGCAGAAACTGGCAACAGCTGGAAACTCCAGGAAGTTTGTGGAGATGCGATCTGATCCAGCATGGTTACTCAGAACCCAGGAAGACTAAACAGAATAACATAAAATAAAGTTAAATACGAAGCCTAGTGGTGCACGAAGTAAGGGTCTCTGAGTTCAATGCCAGTTCCTCTCAGCTGGGACTTGGTGACCCAGCCTGCTAAATCATGAGCAATAAGCTGCAATGGCCGTGTCTGGATAACACCCAATACCATAAACCAAACAGATGTCCCTGTAGCTAAGTGGGATGGCCAGCTCATCCAACATGCTGAGATGTAAGATACCTTGTTTAACACTGGTGGGATTTCAAAACTAGGATTTGTGGGTTAGCGTGTTTAGTGAACATGGCAAGCATGTACCTGTGATCTTGGCCTCACAGTATGATCTTGTCTGCTTCACATTAGATGTACTTACACAACATACTGAACTGTGGTTTGTTTAACCACTATTGTTGAGCAAGCCCTGACTAACTAGGTTTGTCCAATACACTTACCAATAAACTATGGGTTACCAAACTTGATCGGGTTCCTATGATAAACTCTTTGGAACAGACTAGCCAGGTTTGGGCTCTGATGCTGGGATGGCCCACTCAGGCAGTTGATGGCATTGGACGGGCGTTACTTCCGGAAGGAACGCCCCGTGGTACAGCTGCCCCCCACACCCCATGCTTGGGCAAGGGCATTTAAAAAATGTGGCTAGTCCAGCGATGGAGAATCTTTTGGGCTCGGTGTGTCAAAAATTTGGAAAATGACTAACTTGACTCTGCTGGTGTGTCACCAGCTCCATTTATTCATTTATTAAAAAAAAATACAGTCCAATCATATGTGGCGCTATGTATTATATGAAGAAACATCAAATAATTACAAAAATGAAATATGAGTAAAACAAACTCAGTTTCTTTGGTAACTCAGACAGGGAGAATAGTTGTTGCTGGGTGTTGGTAAATGCTGGTGTGTCACCCAAAACGTCGTGGCGTGTCACTTTTGACCCGCCATGTCATAGGTTTGCCATCACCAGTCTGGTCTGTTCATTGCTGAGGCATCAAGATGTCTGACATGTGTCCAATGATCAGAAAAACTGCCGGACTTGCATTTACAAAGCACTGAAGCACCTAAGCCGTGGGAGAGCAGGCAGCTGGGCCACAGGCTGAAATGCCACCATAGGTGGCCCACTTTGCAGTAAAGCAGATCTTCCATGGGGAATGGAAGAATTGGCACCAAAGACAGCCGGCGTGGAAGGACCCCACTACAGGACTGGCTGGCTGAGGGTGTGCATGCAAAAGCTCTCCAGCCCACCACAGACACAGCCCCTGCCCATCTGGCCCTGCCCCCTCCAGAAATGGTGCTTATCGGCTCCTACCTGGGCCAAGTGCTAGGCCTGCTGGCAATCGTCCCAGGTAAGATGAAGGGCGGGACTTGCCCTGCTGCTATTGGCCACTCGAGGTGATTGTGAGAGCGGCTTCCCTGTGGCCCTGGCCACTGTTTCAGTCTTTCAGCATCAGAAGAGCAGGGCAGGTGGTCTTTTAGGCCCCATTTCCCCACACTGAAGGGGGAGAAGCATGACATCAGGAAACTGGTGAGCAAAGAACAAGAATTCTCCCTGTTTCTCCTTCCTGACCTCTGATAGTTGAGTTCTGAGGACCTGCTGTGTGAACAGAACTGTTAAGGTTTGAAAACCATGATTCATGGCTTACTGTATTGTTTACACTCAGCCAATTGTGGCTTGTTCCTGATTAAAGGAAGCATTGTGAGTTTCATGAGCCCAGCTCCTGCCTGTGGATTGAGGGAGAGAGGAAGAATAGTTTTCAGGGGTTGCCATGGATGGCCTTTTGGGGAAACGAGAAGGGCCTTGGAACCAGGAAGGAGCATCCCTGGAAATATGAAACCTACATTAGGAAGGGAGGGAGGAAGGGAGGGAAGAAGGAAAGAACCCCATCAAAGGAAAAATAATACCTAAGTCACACAGACATGCATACCCATAACACCAGTACTCACAACTTTTGGGAGGGGGGGCTTTGAGTCAGCGTTGACTCCTGGCAACAGAGTCACCTTGTGTGAGATGGGTGGCTATATAAATATGATAGATAGATAGATAGATAGATAGATAGATAGATAGATGATAGATAGATAGATAGATAGATAGATAGATAGATAGATAGATAGATAGATAGATAATAAACTGCCTGGACAAGTCCCTGCAGTTTTCTTGGAAAGGTTTTTCAGAAGTGGTTTGCCATTGCCTCCTAGCCTCTCTCCTAGGCTGAGAGAGAGTGACTGCCCCAGAGACACCCCGCCAGCTTTGTGCCTAAGGCAGGACTAGAACTCACAGTCTCTCAGGTTCTAGCCTAATGCCTTAACCACAACATCAAACTGGCTCCCACTACTTACAATTAGTAAGTTATATGGATCATAACTTCCTAAATTAACCCCCTTTTCTTGGCTTTGAGACCACACAGCCTCATAAGTGAACCACACACGCTGGGTTGTGCAACAATCAAAGCTAACACATGTCTTGTAGCATAGACAACTCCCCACCCCAAACCACAGAGCACTTTATAGGTGATGGATGTTGGCTTTAGGGTGGACCCCCAGGAGAAAGAGGACTGGCTGCGAAAGAAGAGAAAAGGAAGGAGGAGGGGGAGGCTCTTAAAAGAAATGTAGGCAAAAAATTAAAATGGGAGGAAGGAAAGGAAAGTAGCATTCCTTCCTTTCTGCTTGCCGAAGATGTCTGTGTGAAGCTTAGGCTTCCACAGCTGGGCTTCTGTTAACTTCTTATGGATCAATCCGAGGGGGAATTTGGCAGAAGGGATTATCAACCAACTTCTGAAGGGCTCTCCTTAAGGACTGATTTCTGCCTCCTCCTGAACCCTTTGCACAACTTCTTGTTGGTCTTGTGGCAACGGCCCCACTCGCTGACTATGGAATGGCTAACACTGCCCGAGGGTGGGGCTCTCTTCCCATTACGGGAGATGGCTTGGTTTCCCTCTGCAACTTGGGCAAAGGCTGCTGGGCTTTCAAAAGTGGTGATGGCAAGCAGGCATCCGATCCTTAGGGATTTCTCCTAAAAGATTTTTTTTTCTTACATGCAATTGTGAAAATCACAGGAGCCCTGTCAGATAATAAAACTGGTAAGCTAGATTCCACAATAAAACTTTTGCTTTGAGCATCTTGACCCTCAGGTCTGTGTCCATCTATCTCAGGGTTTTTCAAACTTGACAACTTTAAGATGTATGGACTTCAGCTCCCAGAATTCCCCAGCCAGCAAACTTGGCAACTTTAAGATGTGTGGACTTCAGCTCCCAGAATTCCCCAGCCAGCCAGGCTGGCTGGAGGATTCTGGGAGTTGAAGTCCACACATCTTGAAGTTGCCAAGTTTGAAAAACACTCATCTAAATGAGAATCATAACGTGAAAAAGCCAATCACTGTATGGATGTTTAATGTTTTGACTTTTATACCATATCTAAGGTTATGAATCTTATTTTTCAAAAACAATGGCTATTTTAAAAACAGAGCTTTTAAAACTCCAGAATGAGAAATTATTGCATGTGAATCTCTGAGATTCCACTGAGGGATGAAACACTGATATGTCAATCATGAAGCTCCCTCCCTCACCAATTTCTTTTGCATAAAGAGTAGATTTGCCCCACCCCAGATAGGTCCCTGATGCACATAAAGATGGGGAGGAAGAACAGAGGAAAGAGATGGAAGTGAAAACAGCTCCCTCACCTCAAACAAGACAGGGAGAAAGGAAAATAGAAAGATGGAAGAAGAAAAAAATAATGAAAACAAACAATGGAAGCATTAATTAATACAAATGAAATGAAAGCAAATCATTATGGAGAAGAGAAGGAAATGAGGAAAGAAAAGAATAAATAAAGGGGGAGGACCATGGACAAAAAGATGATTAAAAAAGAAAGGAATTGAGGGTGGACTAGGAGTAAACCAGATAAATAAGAGAATGAAGAAGAATGGAAAGAAAGAGAGAATATCTTAAGAATGGGAAAGTAAGAGCAGAAGGGAAAAAGGAAGGAAGGAAGCAAGAGAAAGACAGGGATTTGATGGAAGGCTGATGGAAAGGAAACAGAAATGTGATTGTGAAATAGAAGTATTGGGAAGAAAGTGATGGAGAAAAAGGAACATTGGATGTAGACAAATAGGAAGAAAACAGCTTAATCTGAATCCCTGAACCCTCCATTCATATTCATTTGAAGTCTCCAATCCATGGCTTCTCCCCATCCTGATTTCTCTTCCTTGCTCACCTTCGTGAATTCTGGAGAACGTGGCAGGCTGCAGCCATTCCACTGTCACTTTGACTTAGCCTAATAAAAGTATTTCCCAATATGATTTTGAGGGTTTCTTCTTTTCTTATGGCCAAAGTATTTATGATGGCTCTTTGGTGTTGTTTTGGGTTAACTGTAAAATAGGCATCAGCACAGTGCCTATCTGTGTGGATAGCATCCAAAATGTTACTTTAAACATATTCATAACAAGCACTAAACTAAATCAACCCAGAAAACAAAATCCTTTCTTTTTTCTTTTTAAGAAAGTAATGATTCTCTCAAATCAAACTTGACTTCTAGAGACAATCATCTCATTATCTTGGCCATGATACAAAACTGGTTTGCTGTTGTCTTTTTCAAAGATTTCCCAGGTTGGCCTATGAGCTTTTCTGGTGGCCTCCCATCCAAGGCCTAGCCAGGTCTGACCCTGCTTAGCTTTTTAAGAATAACCAAGGTCAAATATGTACTATCTGGACTTCTTTCTTTCAAGCGGCATTTTTTAAAATATGGCCTGGAAGAAGTTAGAAATGGAAGAGAGAGAAAATCTCTTTCCAGTTTCCAGACAATAGATGTAGTAGTTTGTTGCTGCTGCTGCTGCTGCTTATTATTATTCTTTGATAAAGAATATAAGTATTCTTTGGTCTTCCTGTTCTTCAGCTTCTTTTCTTTCATCTGTTCTAGCTTGCTGGCATCTGATCTTATTTTCCAGCCTGATCTTCCATTTTGATGGTCCACCGTTTGGCTTTCTTTCTTGTTTGTTGATTTTGCATCCAAAGTATTCAGTTATAACTGCAGCCGTGCTGTACATTAGTTGGTTTGTTTCTTGCAGTGAGATGGTGCTTATATTTGATATTACAGTATTGGCATCTTTTAATACTTGGGCTAGCTGGTGTTTTCTTTGTAACAAGCTTCAGTGCAGGCAACCTTATTCTGTTTTTTTTGTGCTGGTCTAAGTGCTCAGTTATTCTTTGTTTCAATTTCTCTGGTTTTTTAGTTAGAGGGCTCTATTTTTTCTGAGGAGAAGGCAGAGGAGAGGGTGCCTGCTTTGGGAATAAAAACGATTCAATAGCTATACTGACTTCCTCTACTGCTGACTCCCCCTGGTTTGCCTCTACAGTCTGAGCTACTTCTGGTAAGGCTTCAATTTGTTTGCCTTGGATAGACCTTTGCAATTCCTCCAATTCTACTTCTGTGAATACTTTATTTTGTGTTATAAATTGATGTTGATCTGCTAGCCTCTGTTCTGTTATTTCTGATTCTGGAGGTTGTTCTTTCCAGAAGCGATGCATTCTTTTCAGATATCCTCTTCTTGTTGGACTTGCTTTGTAATAGCAGATCATGATTTCTTTGTTTTCAGTCTTCGTATATTTGCAATGAGTAAACAACTTTTCTTCCAGTAGTCCTGTAATTGCTGGTCCTAGTTGCTCAACCAACAGTCCTGAGTCCTGTAGCCCACTTGTCACCAGATGTCCAGGAACTAGAACACCTAGCATGGTCCTTGTTGACCCAGGCAACGACTGATCCGGTATAGGCTTCTGTAAACTATGTCTCACCATACTGTTTATGAGAGAGGCACTCTTCCTCTGGCTCCTCTGATGAGACCCATCCAGTATGGTTGAACCTCTGGCGTAGCTCTCGTCCTCCTCTGAGCATGCAAGCCCCACAACCATGCCAAGGTAGTGCCTCACTGGGGGATTATTATTATTATGACTGGTTGCATGGTCAGACAGGTGTTTAGACTGGATTTGGCATTTTTATCCACCTATCAGGTGCTTCAAGGACCTGGGATAGTCAGATCTTGTTTGATGGTGCTAAAGGTATCATTCCATCATCATCATCATCATCATCATCATCATCATCATCATCATCATCATCATCATCCCTACAAGTGTTAGGTAAACAGTAAGTTGTGTACAGAATCAAAATAAATAAATAAATAAAAATAACAGTTTGTTGGGAAGTTCAGCTACCTGTAGTTCCAATTTATTAGTTTCCAATCAATAATTTTGCAAACTTTTCTCTTTGGGGGCTCCCTGGTTAAAGTAATCTGCACTGACCAGCAATGTCTGCAGCAAACCATGATGCCAAAATGATACCATGCTCACAATTACATCATAAAGCAAATGCTGCCATTACATCCTGGTGTGGTGGCTAAGGTGCTGGACTAAGACTAGGGAGGAGTAATACGATGGTCTTTCAGACCCAGGAATCACACGGAGGCCCAATGGTCAAGGGTCCAGGTGACTCAGCTCTCGGTTGAGGCAACATCTCATCTAAGGCCCTGCTAATCTAGCAGATGGGAGCTCTCCAAGGTGCTGACTGCTGTCCTTGGGACTTGTGCGATGATGGTAGGGATTACTAAGCGATTAAAACAATTAGGTGGCAAATGTCTAGGTTTTAAAATGGGGGTGGGGAGTGGGAGTGACTGCAAAATAAAGTCTCTTGAATGCACTTTGGGCATAGGAAAACACATTAAACCCAGAGGAAGGATGAACCTTGAAGTGATACTCTTAATGGAGCATGTTCTTATTTTAGTCTGTGACAGGTGTTATCATATGAACTTGAAAGGGGCTTAATTCTGTAGGGCCTTTCTCCAGTTTCTCATGGATGAATTTTCCACATGTTACAACTTGGAAGCTTCCTAGGAATGAAAAATGCTAATAATAGTGCTAATGGAGTATTTCAGTTAGGGTTCTTGGCTGAATAAATATACCTAAATGGGTTAATTATACCAATCTGGCTTAATCAAAAACTGGCAAAAATGAATAAACAGAATTATTTTAAAAGGGTGGGGGAAGCATAGCTTACTTTTAGTTTTTGTGTGCTCAAACTACATGTAGCAGACTTTCTGTTGAAATAAACCTTCCTGTTTCCTCTTTCTATGTTAGGGAAGTCTCTTCTGAGACAACCTTTCCAGTCTGTATTCTTGATCCTTTTTTTCTACACAGGAAGGGCTACTCTTTGAAATAGGGTCTCTGAAATAGGATTCCAGGCTGCAATCTTACGTTCTGGAGGTAATCAAGAAAGTCAGTGGATCTTATGAATGTGCATGTGTTGATTTTCCAGATGGATCTGTTGGCTAAGTCTTATAGCTTGAGTCCTTGTTTGAGAAGGTCCCAATTATTCTTATTATTATTATTTATAACCTAACTGTAGCTTGAGTTAGGTCAACAGCCTAGGCTAGGTTCACATAACATGTATAACTAGTTCAGTTACGAGTCTAGTGGTGGCACTCCATGCTAAGCTTGGTTAATTAGTAAACTTGGTTAGCTTTTTTGTGGGTTAGCAAGTTGTGAAAAACCACCCTTTTTGGATTATTTTATTATTCAATATATTATGCAAATACAGAACAAGAGTTAACTCAGTAACCAAGTATGTTGAACAATCTCAGCTTTTCAGAAAAAATGAAGCTATCGTGGACAAAGCTGGATATTTCTCATCACCACCCCTTGCCTTGCTTTACTTGATAATCTTGAGGCAGTAGTGGGATTGGAGGGCTGGTACATCTGAATATCTCACAATTCAGTTCATTAGCTAATCTGGTTGTCAATAAAGTTTCTAACACCCTTGTGTGGCAGGCTGGAATATTATCCTTTGAGACAGAGGGATAGATGGGGACAGAGACAGAGGGAAGTTGCTGTGACGTTATGGAAGAAAAAGTTGGACTTTCAAGACGTTGGATAGAAAGAGTATTGAAGCTTTTAAACTTTGGTGTTGGAGGAGACTCCTGGGAATCCCATGGATAGCAAAAAAAACAAAAGAAAAGAAAACAAAAGAAAAACCAAACCAAACCCAAACAAATGGATCCTAGAACAAATCAACCCAGACTTCACATTTGAGGCAGAAATAACCAGGCTCAAATCATAGTTCAGATACATTATGCAAAGATCTAGCTCCCTTGAGAAGTCTATAATGCTGGGAAAGATGGAAGGAAAGAGAAGAAGAGGCTGCCAGCAGCAAGGTGGATGGACTCAGTTACAGTGGTGGTGAAGGCACCAATGGAAGATCTGAAGGAACGGGTTGGAGACAGATCATCATGAAAGAAGTCTATCTATATGGTCACTAAGAGTTAACACTGACTTGATGACACATAACCAATCAATGAAGATATAAGCAGTCTTCACTTCTGGTTCTGAGCATACTACTCTTCAACATTTTCATTAATGACCTGAATGAGAGAATGCTTATTAAATACGCTAATGAAGCAAAACTGTGTGGGATAATTAAGACAGAAACAAAATTCAAAATGTTCTTGATATGTTAGAGAAGTGGGTTGAAAATCAAATCCACTGTTGTTTGCAGAGACAAATGCAAAAGTGAAAAAGAAATTAAAAAACGAGCAGTTGAAAGATAAGACACATTTCACTTCATTTGGGCCTGCCCCTTGCAGATACCCCTCAATACTGTATCCAATCTTAGGCACCCTGTTTTCAGAAAGATTCAGAGAAATGAAGGAGGTGCAGGGGGGGCGGGCAAAGAAGCATGAAAACTCAGTCTAAAACTAAGAGGGGAGATTGAAGGACCTGGCCGTGCTTAGCCTTGTGAACGAACCTCTGAAGTGGATTATAGTAGCACTTCTCAAGAACCCAAGTCTGTAATTCTATGAATTAAAATTAAATATAGATAATGCAAACACTCACAATGGTATTTAACCATTTCCTCCTTCTGCCAAATTTAAAAGTTACCATTTTGCAAGGGCATTTAGAGGTCTCTGGGAATGCCAGTCCAGGCTTTCACATGCAGCCTGGAGGTCTCAGGTTGAGCTTCTGGTGTCCAAGACCCACCAGTTAGGTTCACACAACATGTTAACCCAAAATAAAACCAGCTATACTGTGACTTAATCTAACCTATGAACCTAGCCATTGTGTTGAATTCAGAGATATATAAAGTTGCCTTGGGAAGAATTCCTTCCTTCCTTCCTTCCTTCCTTCCTTCCTTCCTTCCTTCCTTCCTTCCTTCCTTCCTTCCTTCCTTCCTTCCTTCCTCCCTCCCTCCCTCCCCTCCCCTCCCCTCCCCTTCCCTTCCCTTCCCTTCCCTTCCCTTCCCTTCCCTTCCCTTCCCTTCCCTTCCCTTCCCTTCCCTTCCCTTCCCTTCCCTTCCCTTCTCTGCTCCTACAGTAGAGTAATTCTGACTGCAGGAATTGCACTGGTTGTCAGGAGGCATCTGGGTGCAACTCAGTGTGCTGGTTCTATCCTATGAAACCCTTTATGGCTCATGGCTTCATTACCATCAGCTCTTCTCAGTAGAATTTGTCCATTCAATAAGTACTGGCTAAGAGGGCATGCTATGGATTCCTCCCTCCAGATGTTAATGGGGCAGGAGTCCAGAAACAGGCCTTCTTGGCTGTAGACCCCTTGCTCTGGAATAGCCTGCATCCCCAAGATTAAGATGATCCCTTACAATCTTGCTTTGAGCAGTGATTGGACTAGATGTTGTAGTGCAGATAGAGCAGTGTTTCTCAACCTTGTCAACTTTAAGATGAGTGGACTTCAACTCCCAGAATTCCCCAGCCAGCATGGCTGGCTGGGGAATTCTGGGAGTTGAAGTCCACTCATCTAAAGTTGACAAGGTTGAGAAACACTGGCCTAGGCAAAAGGGGCTGAAACATTTTTAAAGTCTGGAACAACAAGATAACTTTTGGAAGTGGCTCAGGCAGACACCTCCCTAATTCACATGAGTATAAGAAGGGGGAGGAGGTCCAGTACAATCCAGCTTGCAAGACTCTGTTCTTAGAGCCAGTCTCAATAAAAGTCATTTTAGCCTTCCCGTAGAGTGGATTTCCTGGCCTGGTCTACTTAGTGGGGCTGACGGTATGCCATCTTGAGCTGCTGAATAAAAAGCCAGATATAGATAAACGCTGTAGTTTGTATTTCTCAAATAACCCCTGGAAGGCCATCGGTGGATGTCCCCCCATACAATTGCTTGGTCGATGGCTGCCCAGGAGCAGGGATAGCCCCCCCTTCTCTAAGACACCCCCCCAGGCCAGAACCCCTGTCACCTCCTTCACCTTTCCAGAACCAACGGCATTTCAGGCATTTTAATTTCTTTCTTAACAAGCAATGATTAATATGTTAATAATTTTGGTCCTCCAAGGGGGCTTGCTCATATTGACCATTCCCGTAGGCTCTGCTTTGCTGGTTTACCTGCGGCCCCTTTTTACCCCCCCCCCCCCGTTTTCATCTTCAATGCTTTTTTTCACATTGCGATTTTAAGGCGTTTGGGAGCCACTCTTGGGGAAACTGTGTTTTGATGGGCGGCGGGATTTGTTTAACAAATAAACAAAGAGGGCTGAAAGAAAGAGAGAAAGGAATCCCCCCTCAACCTCCCCAATTAATGCCTTTGGATCTTGCTTTGCCTCGCCCTGTCTTGTTCGGTTCCCCCCGCTCTGTTCTTTTCTCTTAAGGGAGAAGGAATTATGGGGTCGGTGGGTTTTCCCGCCCTGGGTTATTCATCCTGGTGACAGCAGGATTGCCGTGGGTCTTCTCCCCCCCCCCACAGCCTCTTCTCGCCCCTTGTTCTAATTACAGACCGGCTGAAATGTATGCTAATGAGGAGTAACGGCTGCTTTCTGAAGCTGCAGTTAGCAAAGGGGCCAGTTTATCATTGGGCTGGCCAAGACAAGGCCCGGGTCACAGACGGCCCCTGCCTCCATTTACCACATTGCAGATGATCATCGTCCCCCTTCTCCCCCGGGTCTCTAACTATCATCCTTACTGGGCATTTGGGAGTTCACAGTGTTCCGGAAAATCTTTTTAAGATGGGTTGAGACGCAGATAGGTTTGCTAGAAGATTGGGAGAGGTGACCCCCCTCTTCCACCACCGATAGTTAAAACTCAAGGTTGCATTCACATTGCGCTTAGGGAAAAATCATAGACTCATTGAATCCTAGGGTTGAAAGGGACCTTTGAGGTCATCTACTCCAACCCTTTGCCCATAGCAGGAATCCCCCAAACCATTCCAGACAAATGCCTGTTGAAATCAGGAGTCTGATAGCACCTTTTCAGAGGAATGAAGGCTATGAAAAGGCATAAGCTTTGGGGAGCTTTTGCTCACTTCAAGGGGCTAGCCCAGTGTTTCTCAACCTTAGCAACTTTTAAGATATGTGGACTTCAACTCCCAGAATTCCCCAGCCAGCCTTGCTGGCTGGGGAATTCTGGGAGTTGAAGTCCACTCATCTTAACACTGCCAAGGTGGAGAAACACTGGGCTAGACTAAGGGAGGATTTGAATTGGGGTGAGGCAGCAGGGAGAGAGGGAAAGCAGGGAGAGAGGGAAAGTTCATACAGATGCAGGTTAGATGTGAGACAGTTGACAAGTACCTGATCAATTAACAGCTGTAATGTTTTAAAAACCCATTGTGTTCAGTGAGACCTTCTGAGATAGCTTAAAATCTTTTGATGAATGGGAGTTCAGCAATCTCTCACTCAACTGAGATGTTAAAGTTTCCTTTTTCCAAATTGATTACTTTGAGATCTGCAAAGAGGCTCCTGGGAGGTTGAAATGCTCTAAGATCACTTTGCTCTTGTCTTGAGTCCTGATTTCAAACTTGTATCCATTCATTCTTTTGCACAAAGTTTGTCCCCTATGTCCATCGTAGAATCCAGAGGGGCATTGCTGGCAGATGTTGGCATATATCCCATTAGAGCACTGTTTCTCAACCTCAGCAACTTTAAGATGTGTGGACTTCAACTCCCAGAATTCCCCAGCCAGCATTCATAGATTTCAACTCCCAGAATTCCCCAGGCAGCATGGGAGTTGAAGTCCACACATTTTAAAGTTGCTGAGGTTGAGAAACAGGGCATTAAGGGAAGAGCGTGAGAAGGCATCTCTAATGAGCTGTAGTTCATGAAAACCTCTCTGCCTTTTAATACAATTTGTTAGTTGGAAAAGATGCAAATTTCTGATTTTTGGCTGCATTAACCAACGTGACTTTTCTACAATAGCACTTAGAGGTTCATGTTGACTGGGAGGCACTAAACTTCGAGAGGTTCAAGACCAAATTGCATGACGCAAATTGATAGGACAGGAACACTGGGGAAAGCCACAGTTTTCCTTTTTCCTGCTTTTTGGGAGGGTGGATTGGGAATGTCTTCTTTGTTATTATAGATGTGTTGCATCTTTTTATGGGCTAATCTGAACCTGAATGTGTGCCACTATTTTTCATTAGCTGTGGTCAAAGGGAACTCCAAAGGCCACAAAAATGAGATTCAGGGGCTCTTGCCCTAACCATCATTTCCCTAGCTGTGGTTTATTGAATAAACCAAGTTGCACAATGTGCTAGGTGGTAACTCATGATTTACAGAATACCAGTTGGATTCACATTGTGCCAAGTCCAAGGAAATCACATTATGGCTTGACGCTCTGTTGAGCCCAGCCAAAACCTTGAGAGAAGAGATGGTATTTTGAGACAGGGGGTAAGAGAGAACACTTTCTAGTTCAACAGTTAAGGTCAATGAAAAGTTCCCAGCTTAAGAACGAGATCTCATTTGACTTAAGACTGTTTTCTATGGCCACAGAAACTAGGACCAGAAATAAGGGCTATATGTTGCAGTTACTGAGATTTTGTTTAAATATAAGGAAGAGCTTCCTGATTGAAAAATCTGTACAATAATAAAACAGCCTACTTAGGGGCTTCTGGGTTCTCTGTCTCTGGAGCTGTTTAAGAAGATGGTTTAAGTAGCTTTCTACCCAATTGGGGTTACCAGATACCTGAGCAGGCAAAGGAGGACAATGACAATTGGAAAGAAGGACAAATCGGGGGTGGGAGGGAAGGAAGGCACACTAACTTCCTCAGCATCCACGACAAAAATTACAGTGAAAAATGGCAAAAATGGCAAAAAAAGTACTTAGGCCAAATGTATAATTTTCCAGCATCAGAAAGTGGTTTTTCACTGGCAGGAATGTGCTACAGCCTCTTAGAGGGCCAAAGGCTTCAGTGTGTGCAGTAACTGATTAAGATCTTGTCAGTTTCAGACAGCAGGGCAAGCCAGGGTCCTAATCAACTAATTCAGAGCTTGTTGATTTGCAATTAGCACTTTTTAAGCTTCTCAGGAAGAGATACTCAAAAATTCAGACATGATTTGATTTTAAGGCTATGCATGCGGGACGGAGGACATGAGGACAAAAAGGAAGACATGTCCTGATGTCCAGTAACCCTATAAACAATGCATGTTTCCCATGCTGGCTGGGGAATTCTGGGAGTTGAAGTCCACACATCTGAAAGTTGCCCAGATTGAGAAACACTGATGTAGTGAGTTGGACTGGATGATCCTTGGAGTGTCCACAGGCGTGTTCTAAAATATGATGGCCACAACAGCGTGTTCAAAGCCCTGCTTGTTTTTTACGTGCAGACGGGAATCTGTTGGGGTTCCTTCCAGTTCTGAAATTCTAGACTTCTATGAAGCCCTTGAAGAAGACCAGATTAGAAGTCTGCTCCAGCTGGTCTTCACATCTAGGCAGGGCTAATCCTGGTTTTTACTGGGTTGGGTAATCATCCTGGAGTTCCAGGGCTACTGGTGAGACTGGGAAGGGAACAGAATGTCCTGGAAGACATCATCAAAGCTCTTCCATAGCACTGCCAGGAAAATGGCATAGATGATGGGATCAGAAGCTGAGGACGACCTGATTTAGACTGGAAGTGGATTAGTGACAGTGACAGGGGGATCCAAGGCTGCAACAGGGTTAGCATTTGGATCTATCAGGAAGCTGTGTTATGCCAAGGGTGGAAGCCAGTTTATTCTGGATGGTTGGAAGGGTTGGTTCATTATTCCCAGTCATTCTGAGCCCATTTTAGGGTTTAACAGCAATTCTCACACGTTTACCACTTCAGCTGTTTGGACTCTGAGCCCTTTCCGCGTGTTGCGCGAGGCAATTTGGGAGCCCGTTTGCTCATTCCTGCTCTAATTGGAGAAACTCCTTTCAGATATTTAGGGAAACCCAGGGCGTCCAAGGAAGAGTGCATGTGCCAAAAAGTGAAGATGGTAGCCCATCTGCCTGGTCAAAGCCACTTTCTTATGCCTGCTCTGAAGGTGTAAGGTCTCTGCCCCACCCGGTTGATAAACATAGGAAGAGCTGCTGATAAGAAAACCCCTGAAACCGTAGCGATCCACTATCGATCAGATTTATGTTTTAGTATAAATCTAAGCATTCCCAGCCAGCACAGGCATAGAGTCTGGGGATGCTGAGGCTTGCAATTTGACATACATGGAGGATACTAGCAGGGCAGGACAGACTCTCTAGACAGAGGTGTCATGGGGGTCAAAAAAGTCAAGATGGCAGCTGTGACCACACAAAACCCTGCCATTTTCTGTATGTGCTTTATGTGCAATGCGCCTAAAAATGTGTGAATTTCACTGCACGGTTGTGGCACCATCTTGGGTGTGCTGTTTCACCCTCCCCCAGCCACCCCCACAGATGCTCTTGCATACAGCCGGTTCCTGCCTTCACCTCAAAGCAATGCAAAATTAATCCTGAGAATCCATCTTCCTTTTTAAAAAAAATCCTATTAAGTATCATTTCCATGGGATCCCTTTTTTTCCAAGGGCCATTTCAACTTCATAAAACGATCAAAGTTAAAACTGCTATGAAAAAAGCCTCCCGATTGAGTCTGGAAACGTGCAAAACCTCAAAGAAAGAAAACGGGCATTTGATGTGGTGCTCCTCCATTGTTTTAGAGGGAGGAGGCCGCCTTTTCAAGACCGTTTCTTCTCACAGTCCCCGGCGTGCGCATCCACGAACAGACAAGGCACGTTGCCCTTCGGCGTTAACCTCCCTTGCCAACGTTGGCTTTATTTAGTGCCTGCCGGTTGCCATAGCAAAGCCGGGCTCCGTACAAACAACACGGACACAAGGGGAGTGTGGGAAAAGGCCTGATTTGAATATATGCTAATGCCAGGCATGCAAATGGAGAGGCCATCAATCAGCACCCGCACGGCTATTCAGTTAGTGAGCAGCAGATTGGCCGCCGGGAGGGCCCACCCTTCATTCTGCGCTGTGGAACACCCCCCTGCCCACCCTTCGCCCCCGTCAGGTTAAGATCAAACAGAATGCCAGGCGGGCATTTTCACAAAAGCAGCCCCCCGTCTCTGCCCCCTCCCCAAACCCCACGGCTGTAATCAGAAGGCCGTGTGGATGGCACCGTTGGCCATCATAGGTGGCATCCCCCCCTTGTCCCTTGTGCCGGGCTGTTTGTCTCTCCCATTCAGAGCGGCCACAATGGTTTTCCAAGGGAAGATTCGGGGGGGGGGGGCAATTTTAGCAGGCAAGATCCTTTGGCTGCTTATTTATGGAGGACGCTGTCTGAGAACTCACGGCCGGTTCTCACGACTGCGTTTTATTCTTACAAAGAGCCTGGGAGGTGGGCAAGGCCGAGGGCGAGTGGCGGGGACCCCAGGTTGTCTGCAGAGCTGCAGGACGGTTAGGAGTTTCGTCTCTCGTGTGATCCCCTCCTGGCCTTGGCACCAGGAAACCCACACTTTCGTTTAACCGGGCACGTAATTGGCAGGATCCCCACCCCAAACCCTAAACCAAACCCAAACTACTTCTTCCTTTCTTAATGTTTGCATTCCCTCAATTTTAGCTCTTACTTCTAGCACATTCGCCGACAAATAAGCCAATACCAAAAAAGCTTGATCACTTTATCCTACATGACACCGTTGATTTGGGGGTACAATTTTTGATAGAACTAAAGAGAACAAATTCACACATATATGTTTCTATGTCTCTGTGTGTGCAAACACACATTCAGATACAAATATGATACAAAAATGAGTTCATCAGGCAAAACCTCTGCCTGTTGTTTAGGTGTGTCGTGGCAGGCCACCATCTTGACTTTTCTGACCATACCCTGTGGACACTGCTGCTGGGCAGACCCTTCCTTTAGATTAGCCAGGCTTGGTCAGGCGCTGCCTCTCTTCTCGTTAATTTTGAAAGGCTGTTTTGATCCTTCCATGTTGCTTTGCATGCTATGCAAATCAGGCCCGCACATTAATCTGTAATATGATTTATTCATCAGGGCATACCATGTTGTGTGAACGTGGCTGTAAGGTCAAAGGCAAGTTATGCTGCCTAAGAAATATGGAGAAAAATCACTAAAGGTGGTGAACTAATTTTTGTTTCTAAAGCCCTAGAGTTCAACTAGAAATTATATACTTATATAGCATATTTATATCTGAATGTGTGTTTGCACACACAGAGACGTAGAAACATATATGTGTGAATTTGCTCCTTTTAGTTCTATCAAGCATTGCCCCCAGCGTTTGGGGTTACAGTCTTGTGTACCCCCAAATCAACCGTGTCATGTAGGATGAAGTGAACAAGATCAGGCTGGATTCTAGATCAGCCAATACCGACCTTCTCCTTTATGTGGATGGCAAATATGGTGTTGAAAGATTTGGGGGTTGCCATTTGTATATCTGGAAAGGAAAACCGAGATTGCACCAGGGACAATCAGCAGAGATTCAAAATGGAAGGAATATGAATTCAAACTCCAGTGGCCCAAATCTCACAAGATAGATACATTTCCATGAGATTTAGGGCAAGAATTTGTTGAGTATCTATGCAGATCACAGAAAGGTCCTCTTTATTCTAAGTACCGATAAACGGAAGAAATGAAAGATCTTCCATTTTGTTAAATAGAGGAAAGGGAAACATTTAGAAGCAAGAAGCAAAGGGGAAAAACTATAATTCCTTCCAATCCTTTTTGGTCTAGCCCTCCACTGATTCTTGCTGGGAGGAAGCAGAACATTTTGGGAAGCAAGGCCGCACTGCATCCTTTGCAGACCACCTTGCCCATGGTTTCAGGTGGCTGTTGTAGATTTACAGAACATCCCATTGCTTTGTGGCATTTCAAAGGTTAACGTATCGGCTGCATTCACACAAGCTTAATCTGGTTACTGAACTATGCTGTTTTCTGGATCCGCAGAATGCACTGAACCGTAAACTCACCAGAGGCTGAGTTTGCACAACATACTGGATGAGAAAATGTGCAAATGCATTACCTGGCGTGGTTGACACAGCTATTCAGCTGTGGCAGTGTTATTTTCTGGGTCACACCCATTCTTCTGATGCATGTGGGCATTCTTCCAAAATTCTCCATTGGAATTGATCTCTAGACTTTAGAACCTGTTTCTGAAATGTAATTGGGATATTTAGACCCTGTCCAGCTCCATGTTTTAGCTGCCAAATATTGTTCACAGAGACGAGAAAAGTTTGTCTCATTTTTCAGTCCCTTCCATTTATCTGTGTTTTATCACCCTCATCTCTGTCTTGCTGAACTGCCTAAGGCCTTATAGTTTGCCAGTATGCTAGCAGGTAGATAAAACACCAGAAAAAAGCAAAATAATTTTGATGTGACTCTATGCTGAAAGTCTTCTCACCTGATCTTTCACCAATGTGCAGGAATTTATGGGCACATGGTGTATGAAGAATCTTAATGCAATCATACCGATGATCAAGATGCTTTTGAATGGGATATATTGATGTGCATTAGTAAACACTGCAGAAAAAATTTGATGACATTTTATTGTATATAGAACCATAACCAATATCCTGCATATGTTATTAATATAGATATAGATATAAATGCAGTAACTGTTGAATCCCTTCATGTAGAGAGGTATTTTTCAAACTTGGCAACTTTAAGAGGTGTGGACTTTAACTCCCAGAATTCTGGGAGTTGAAGTCCACACCTCTTAAAAGTTGCCAAATTTGAAAAACACTGATGTAAAGAATCCCTACAACTGCAAGGTGCCATATACACTGAGTCTATCTCTCTGTTCAGTGTAGGAATCCAAATTAAAGCATCTCTAAAATACAGCTGTCCATCATTCATTTAGACACATCCAGTCAAAAGGAGCCCATTACTTCTTTGCGTGATTGGCTCCTCTGCCAAACTGCTGTTAGGAAAATGGGTTTTGTTTTGTTTTAAGAAAGCTCTCAACTGGAATCTCCTTCCTTAACCCAACTCCATTGTCCTTTGCTCTGGAATGATGTAGAGCAGTGTTTCTCAACCTTGGCAACTTTAAGATATGTGGACTTCAACTGCCAGAATTCCCCAGCCAGCATGGGTCTGGCAGTTGAAGTACGCACATCTTAAAGTTGCCAAGGTTGAGAAACCTTGGTGAAGGGTTTTGGGTGAAGAATTTCTACAATAGCTTTTCCAGAGTTTGTGTTAATTTATGGGCCTCTCATGTTCCTGCTGATTGTCTTTTTTTTTAACATAACCAATTGCTGCCCCTTTCTGGACCTCCTCCAACTTTACTTTGTCCTCTTTCAAGATCCCATATTTAAGTCCACCCCAGCCCCAGAAGATCCCTGGGCTAAGTTTCTGTTCCTCAGCCCAAAGGCCGCATCGGGGTTCAAGGTGTAGGTGCTGGACTGGGAGCAGGGAGACCCAGATTATAGCCCACCCCCACCCCCCTTAGCCACAGAAGCTCCATTTCCAAGAAAAGATTGGACAACCATTTGTCTGAGATGGTATGAAGACTCCTGCCTTGGGCCCTAGAACAGTGTTCCTCAACCTTGTCAACTTTAAGATGTGTGGACTTTAACTCCCAGAATTCCCCAGCCAGAAAGATGTTGAAGTCCACACATCTTAAAGTTGACAAGGTCGAGGAACACTGCCCTAGATGACCTCCAAGGTCCCTTCCAACACTATGATTCTATGAATATTGGAGAAGGGTAAGCTTTTAGCTACTGTGAGCTCGAGGAGGAAAAGTGGGGTATAAATCTAATGAATGAATATAGGACTGCACCTCCATAGCTTTTAAAATCTCTGTTGAGAGGGGCTTCATGGATCATGCTCCCTTCACAGGTTTATAAGGTATTCAACTATTTTGAATTAATCTGCAGAAGCAGAAAATATTCAGGGAGCAGCTTTATAAAAAAATAAATAGCAGACATCGCCATCTAGTGGTAGAAGCTTAACTCTACACCACCATCACAGAAAACTTGAGATGAAGGTTTGGGGGGTTTCTCCAGGTTCAACGTGGTTAGTGATTACCTAATTAATCCATTTCAAGAACACATGGAACCAGACACTGACCAAATGCATGCCCCCAACACATGAAGGTTCAAAACCAGTGAAACTCAGCATGTGGTGTGAATGCTATCATTGACATGGTTAAGCGTGTTGTGTGAACGCAGAAGTCCAAGATAGGAAGCAATTTCCCCATAGCAAACAAATACAAGGAGGCAGAAAACCACAACACAACTGAGATACCAGAATTATTTGAAAGACATTTATTTTTATTTCCAACTTGAATGCAAATCATTGAAAATGGTCCACCCTTCAGCATACTGTATAGATGTCAAGTACTCAATTGATAGGGTGGCAAAAATGTCCATTTTGCATTTACTCTGACACCACAACTCCCTCTCTCAAACCATTTATCAGAGAAACATAAAAATGACATGTTTGGGATCTGCAGACATTTGTCCCCATCCACCAACATTCTCTAACTAGAAAAAATGCAAAAAAGTTCAGTGAAAAAAGCAGGAAAATGACCCTGAAAGGTATCTCACTTTGACCCACTTGTCAAGAGTTCTGCTTGAATCCTTACAAATGCTCTTTTAAAGATGGCAAGAATGCTTCTGAACATACACAAAGTACCTTGCTTAATTACAGGGGTTGGTGACCTCCTGGTGGCTGGCAAGGTGTGGTGTACCTGAGGCCACAGTAGGTGTGGTGATGATGAAAAAACTGGTGGAGTTATGTGGGCAACGTGAAAGTTTGTGTTTATTTTTGGGCTTTGAGAAGTTATCCAGCTATTTTTAAATTGATATATACTTCAACAATGTAATTCTACTTCAAATCTTATACTACAGCCCTCTGCATTTCCCTTAGTGACAGGTGTGCCACTGATTTTTAGTCTCTGGACTACCAAATTTTAGCAGGTTAAGTCAGAAAGGAATTTGGGGGCAATGAAAGAAAGGTTTGGGATCAGAGATTACCACAACCACTCTGGAAGGAAAAGATAGTCCAGACACTCCATCTTATTTCACAAAAAAAGGAAAATATATTTGCCTATATATTTATATTCATTCCAGGGACCTTTTCCTGGGGAAATACGCACTTTTAAATTGCAGAGGAAGATTCCTGCAGCTTGATCACAGATGCCTCGTCTGTTCCAGCAGAGGAAAATAAAAAGGCACAGATAATGACTGGCCTTTAACAAATTTTTCTCACAGATCCTTGCTCTTATGGGCTGCTTCTTTGACCATTAGCTGCTGGAAATAAAATTGCCTGCTCCAGAGGTGTCCGCAGGGTGTGGTCGAAAAGTCAAGGTGGCAGCCACAACAGTGTGATTGAAGCTCCACCGGTTTCTATGTGCGTGCATGTGGACACCCGGAGCCTGCTCCAAGAATTTAATATATAGCCTTATGCTGAGCGCTATTGTCACAGCATCACTCAGCTGTGATCCTGCAGACACTTAGTCAGGATTCACACAACACACCCGGATGAAATGTGTTGCCATGGGTTGTGTGAATACAGCTTGTGTGCTTACTTCCTGATTCAATGGCCCTGCTTCCATGGAACATTCATCTGAGTTAATGGCAGGATGCTAATTTGTTATTGGAACATCAACAAGAGATTAATTGATCCAGTCAGTTTAATCAAAGCAAACGGTCATTTGCATAAAGTAACTTCTCCCACTATGGGAATGGGGGGGAGGGCAAAAAAAGTCAAGATGATAGCTGCAATGGTGCAATTGAAGCCCTGTCCCCTTTTTACACGCATCACAAACATAAAAAGGGGCAGGGTTTCAGTCATGTGCTCATGGCTGTCATGTTGAACTTTTTTAACACCCCCCTCCCTCAACACCCTTGACCTGGTTAGTGATGTTGTGGGATTACCTAAACTTAAACTGACCCATTCTGAATAACTAGACCTCCAAGAAAAAGAGCTGGGGAGACAGAACAGCTTAAAAGAATGCTTCTCTATCACAGAACATGCCTCCCAAATGCTGATTGGCTGCAACGGGCAAGTTGAGTCTGCCACTGGCTGGCTGACTGGCCAATCAGAAGGGCTAATGGAGAAAGGAAGCTTTGCTGGCATTCTGTGGTGCAAAGGCTCTGGCAGTTTCTCCACCTTAGCGACTTTAAGCGGTATGGACTTCAACTCCCAGAATTCCTCTGCCAACGCGCACTGATGACGTTACCTAGTTGGGTAGTAAAACGTCATTGCAGACAATCACCAAGCTCAGAGAGCACCAAGGACTCCACAGTTCAACAGCTACAGATATTCTCTTCAGTTGGCTTTAAGATGCCACGCTGGTTGGATTCACACACTGCAGTAAGCTGAGACCAAGCAAATCACACCGTAGCTCAGTGCGAGATGTACATTAACCTACAATCAAGCGCTTATTTGAAACATGGCTGGGTAGGGAGGCAACAGATTGTGGACTTCTCCTTCATAAATACCCTGCCAGGCAGCAGTAGGGGTGCAATTCATGTGCAGCTTAGTTGACAAATCACTGTGCAAAGGACAGGTGGGCCTTCCTTCCTCCCAAACATCTGGCCAAACTTCTCAAACACTAGCCTTATGTGTCACTCTGGACAAAATATTCTTAGCAATGCAATTTCAGGATCATTATTATTATCATTAATATTTTGGCTTCTCTCTGAAGCACGAGGCATCACAAGTAGGGGAAAAAAATGCAGTTTTCCTTATCAGCCTTAACTCATCTTTCCTCTCCTACCGTCTCTCTTTTCCCACCTTTCTAAAGGCAGCGGACTTATGCTGGTGATTAGCCACGTTTGCGACTCCAAAGTATTTTGCCTGTGGACAGAAGTCCCATTTTACAAGCGAGCAATGACAAGCATTATCCTTAGTTCACCGTTTCTGACGAAAGGTTTTTCAGAGCCATCTCTAACCTAAGCAGAATCACCACTGCTTATTGCTGGGAGAATTTTTACACAAGGGGAAGAAGAATGACACTTTTCTGTGTTTCAAATCTGCTGCCAATAACTTGCTCTGTTCTACCAGCTCCTGAGTTTTTCTTTTAAGGGGAGGCTTTTCTCGCACGTACAATTCTGCAATCAGTTGTTTCCCCACTCTGGCCCCACTATGACTGACAGAAGAACGCAATTTGGAGTGGCTTTTTCTCTTGCACATATGCACGCTCGTACATACAGCCACATCCACAGAGTACGTGTGAACAAGCTGAGCCCCTGATTATTTCTGCCACTCCTCTGTAGCAGACAGTGGCAGGCGATGGGAGGGAGCACTGGGTTGCTTCTGTTCTTCGGTCAGAGGCCTGGAGAGAAGGAACGAGTAATGATAACCCTTGATATAATCTTCCGGAGAATGGAGGTCCATGGGGACATTGTAGAGGTTGGAACGCACAGATGTGGAGAGCTGGGGAGCAGCCGAGGAACAGCTGGCTGTGGGGGAAGCCCGCTCCGACTTCACACTGACTTGTGTGTGCAAGGAAGGCGAGCTGGGGGCTAGAGTAGTCTGGTCACAAATCCGACCCGCTGTTCTGTAGGGAAAAAGAAATATACATTACGTATCTAAAACTTCAGAGAAATCTGTTTATGTTCTGAATTACTGGGGACAGAGGTGCACTTTTGTGATGGAATGGACTTATGAAGGCCATGGTCAGGGAGATAAGCGTGTTCTTAGCCCCCAACAGGAGCGTGGGAAGTTCAGGAAGATGAGGCTGGCACCTCCCTAAGGAATTAACGGTGTTGTGGCTGGCTGGCTTGGGAACTAGGGTTCAGTCTGGGGAGATTTTCTGTCTGGAGGTTGTAGCTAATAAACGCAACAGAACTGTATTTGCATTGTCTCTGGAGTTATTTGGGCTGAACCTGACAACTTTTCTGTTAAAGCGTGAAATGAAGGTTTATTTATTTATTATTAAATTTATATGCTGCCCATCTCCCCCAAAGGGTGACTCACAATTAAAAAATTAGCTCCAGGACACCCCCCTGCACACAAAGACACACCCTTTCTTCCTTGTTAATGTCATGCCCTGTTGTTGACCAATTCTAAGGTACCTTCTCCACTAAAATGGAGAGCAGCTTCCAAAGATTGCCCTTTTCACTTTTGCATCACAACCAGCTTGCAGTCCCTTGGGTGCAGAAACTGCTCAGTAGGTCTTTGCAGATACTGAACGTGGCCGCAAGAGGGCAGCAACGTCTTACTAAAGCTTCCGTTCATCCCCTTGGCATCCAGTTTGGAGGAGAAGTAGATCATGTGTTCTATTTTTTTAGACCTTCTCATGGGGCACACACCTACACACGTGCCTTTAGCCTCAGGAGGCATCCAAGATCCTCCTTATCTAAATCCCTGGATTTCAGATTATCTAGTAATCACAATCCTGGAATTAGCCCAGCGTAAAAGAGGAGGGTTCGACTAGAACACAGGGCAAAAGCTTCAGAGCCACTGCCTCTAAAGCAAAACAAAGAGGATCACCATAAACTCCAAATCAGACCCTTTCCCTTTTTATGCCAGAAGGTACCTTAAAATTTCCCCTTTTATCTTGGAGGAAAGTAACAACTGGAGCACCAGAGGCTTCAGTCCTGGGCCACATTCAGCATTTTTATCAATGACTTGGATGAAGGAATGGAGGGGACGTTTATCAAGTTTGCAGATGACGCAGAGCTGAGAGGGGTGGTTAATAGTGAAGATCAGTGTTTCTCAACCTCAGGAACTTTAAGAGGTGTGGACTTCAACTCCCAGAATTCCCCAGCCAGCATGGTGTAGATGAAAGTGAGAAGATTCAAAAAGATCTGACAGGCTTGATCAGTGGGTGGAAATTAACAGAATGGAGTTTATCAGGGTGAAACAGAACTGAATTTTTCTGTAGGAAAAATGCAAAGCACGAGCATAGGATGGGGGCAACCTGCCTTCACAGTAGTACCTGTGAAAGAGACTTGCATGTCCTTGTTTTTCTATCTTCTTAAAAACAGTTGGTGGGGAATTACCTGTTTTATAAGGGTCTGATTCCTTGGAATGCATTATCTATGTATCTGATATACATTTTATGAGTTGATGTGTACATCTGAGAATGAAATTAAGGGCTCAAGTTATTTCATCTTTGGGTGTGGTCATTCAGTCAACTTTGAGTCTAACGGTAGTATATCTAGCCCATATTTTACCATTTTGTGAAAGAGAATGTCATGAGCCAATCTGTCAAAAGCTTTCTTGAGGTCCAGGTATACTATATCTACAGGTAGTCCTCGACTTACGACCACATTTGGGACCAGAACATCTGTTGCTAAGTGATGTGGTCGTTAAGCAAATCACATGGTTGTTAAGTGAATCTGGCTTCCCCCATTGACTTTGCTTGTTGGAAGCCCCCTGGGAAGGTTGCAAAGGGCAATCATGTGATCCCACGATGCTGCAAATATCATAAATACACGCCTGTTGCCAAGTGCCCCAATTTTGATCATGTGATCACAGGGACACTGCGATGGTCGTAAGTGCGAGGACTGGTCATAAGTCACTTTTTTCAGCACCATCATAACTTCAAATGGTCATTAAACAAATGATCATACATCAAGGACTACCTGTATATCATTCCCCTGATCTACTAAGCTGAACTCCACCGAAGTTGATCAGGTTATTTATCTGCTAAGGATTAGATTGTGAATCTCGAGGGCTGAATTTGGCCTACCCACCAACTATACAGGCCTGAACACCAAACCACAGGGCAGTTTCGCAACTTAACTGCTTGCATGGTTGTAATACAGTGCCCCCTGCCCCTAAGCTTTTCTGGTTTTGTTTTAGCTGGATCTCACAACTGTAAAATTTGTTCTGAGAGATACCCAGAATCACAGCTCATACTCAGAGTCTGGATTCACACAACAGCCAAATGTAGGTTAACAAACCAAACAGACTGACATGTTATGGCTTAAGGCAATGTCCTGGTTCATACAACACGCTAAGACAACAGCTGGGTTCCCATAACATGCTGAAATATAACTACCCAACCCCATGTTTAGCCTAGTTGAGCATGCTGTGCGGATTCGGGCACAGAGGAATTTCTATGCAGTGGTGAGTCACTTCTTACCCTGGCACTGGATATTCTCGGTGCTGCCATGCAGCTGTGGTGTTTCCTTGGAAGCCAAAGGGGTGTGGGGTGCTTTCGCCCAAAGTATATTCTGAAAATCAATCAATGGAAAAACAAGAAGGCAAACACATGTTATGACTGAAGATCCATCTGGAAGTCAAAGGAGTCCAACAGTAAGAAAGTTCTCAGAGCTCCACTGGACTGGCTCATTGTATTTGTACCACACTTGGCTCATCAGGAAGTGTCAAACTGCTTGCTATCATAACATCGCATTATAGGGTCAGAAGGGACCTTCAGAGTCTTCTAGTCCAATCTCCTGCCCAGGGCAGATGTAGAGAGCCAAGGAGATCGATCTTGGAGAAGCAAGGCAACAATTGAATAAAGTATGTTTTAAGTCCAGGACACAGAAGAAGTGTGAGAAAGAGGATAAGACTCACTTCTCCCTAATTCACTAGAGGAAAACTCAGTCAGACTTTCAAGATTCTGTTACTATAGCTTCCATCAATATAGTTCCAACTAGACTTATGGAGTCTGTTTCCTGACCTGGTCTACCTCAAAGGGCTGACAGCAGGAATCCTCAGACCATCCCAGACAAATGGCTGTTCAACCTTGGTTTGAAAACCTCCAGCAGTGGAGCCCCCATGACCCCAGGAAGCAGGCTGTTCCACATAGCTTCACAGCTCTCAGAGTTAGGAAATTTTTCACAGGACTCAGAAACTTAAGGGAACACGGGTTCCAGAAACTCACTAAGGTTGGCCTTGCCCTTGATGAGATGAGTTTCTTTATTCACACCTAGAAACCCCAAGTGTTACCTGATGGGCTGGAGGAGAGGAAGGAGTAACCTGGTAGCCCACGTCCAGGCAGACTTCCGGTGGGCAAATTCTGAAGCCCAGGATACAATGTGCGCTGTGGGGAGAGAGTCAGGTTGAAAACATCTCCCATAACATTTTTCATCTATCAACCCATCAAATGTTCCTTTTAATAGATGTAATGGTATGTGGGAAAGACCTTGGGAGACGGGGCAAAGAGCCTAGGGAACAGTCAGATAAAAGACAGCATACCCCACAACTGGATAATGGAAGGGGCAAGAGGCTCAGAAAGGACCCTCCCTAGTTTCTTGGGCTGTTAAAGGAGACGGCAAGAAAATTGTACTTTCAGACTTGCAAGATTCTGTTAATGTAGCTTTACAATAAAGTAGAATTAGTTCATCTGGTCGTGTTTCCTGTCTGGTCTACCTGGTAAGGCTGATACCAATCTTGCAAGTCTGAAAGAGGGAGTGTGGGGTTTGCTGGCTGTTTATAGATACTAGTTTGCTCTGCCAGTTTTGATGGGGATGTGGTTTCCTCCACACTCAATAAAATGGCCATTTTTCCCCCCAAAGTTTTATCAATGCACATTTGTGTATCAGTAATGCAGAAGAGAAGGTACATCATATAGGAAAGAAATGGAATGAGAGGTAGGTCGCCCATGCAGCACTCCGGGCAATGTTTGAATTTAAGTTCTTAATGTTGGAACCAGGAAGGCCTTTTTATCAAATTATATCTGAACAAGTGGCAGTAGACCTCAGGATAGCTGGCACTCTTGGATGGAAGCCTCTGCAGTTTTATCTAGTAAAGTGAAAATATTTATTAAATTTATTCGCCGCCTGACTCCCAGTGACTCTGGGCAGTTGATTATGATTAGAGGTCTCAGGGCTAAAACAATCTTAAACTGTTTTCAGACTTTAAACAGATCAGGACATTGCAACTGAACTTGAACATCACAAATTACTCATTGTACTGGTCTCTATATAATAATAAAATAATAAAGAGAATAACATTCCCTTCCCACCCTTGGGCAGATAATTCTTGAATTTCACTCAGCACTCAGTAAGGCAGAACTCTACAATTCAGGGGCAAATGGATCCCACCCTACCCCCAAAATTAATTGCGCAGGATTTAGGAGTACATTTCCTAGGATGCTGCCAGTCCTTGGCTGAGGCAACCAGAGCAAGCGTAGCCTAGCTGTGAAGTCATAGGTAATGTGCAGCCCCAGATTCATCTACAGGCAGTCCTTGCTTAACAACCGTTCGTTTAACGACAGTTCAAAGTTATGATGGCTTCAGAAAAAGCGTTATATGACCTGTACTCCCACAAGTGTCGCAAACTGTCACAGCACCCCCTGCGGTCACATGATTGTGATTTGCTACCTTTTTTTATGACAGTCATTAAGCGTTGAGGTTGTTAAGTGAATCACATGGTCATTAAGCCAATCACATGGTTGTTAAGCAAATTCTGGCAAAACGTCCACTGGGGAAGCTGGATTAGCTTAACGACTGCAGTCATTTGCTTAACAACCATCATAAAAATGGTCATAAAACTGGTCCAGTCAAGTGGTGACTCACTTAACAACCGCCCAGCTTGACCAATTTTCCAGTCCCTATTGTGGTCATTAAGTGAGGACTACCTGTAATGTCAAAAGCTCTGGGTGTTTGTGAGTGACCAGTATTCCATTCAGGAATAATTTGTTCTTTCTTGAGCAACCCTTCAGGTACACAGAAAGAGGTGGACAACTGAGAAGGACTGGTCCCACCCATTTTTTATTTTGCTCCACCCATCGCTGGCTTTAGCCCTGCCTATATCTGCATATGGCCTTTACCCTCTTGGCATTTGGCTGTGCTCTCAAAGTTGTGTATTTGGATTATCTACCCCCAAACATAGATGGATATCGTTACTCACAGCTGATGTCAGATTGTTCCTGCTTGCAGATGGGTGCCCTTCCACCCGATGAGAGTCAGCCCCCAGGTAGAGCGGAGGAGGAGTTTTGCTTGATAACACACGGCTGAGGTTGCTATGAGAGAAGATCGAGTACCCGATACCTGCAGGGTCAGAAAAGGGACGGAGCTCAGACTGATGACTGCCCAGAGGACGTAACTCCTGATTATAGGTGGGCGGCAGCCTGTGGCTACCCTCCCTGAAGCCCTGTTCCTAGATCCCCCTCCTTACCAAGACACTGAAATGCAGTGGTATGGCTTGTCACTGAGAGGGCAGGAAACCACTGTTTAAATAATTATTTAGTAGGTTTTCCTTGCTTTTGTTTCTATTTGCATAACACTTAGAAGAGTTTTTGGGCCATCTGGAGGATTGTAAAATTTTTTATGGCCCCACCAGCCTTGCCCCATTGATATTATGGTCTAATGATGTCTAGCTGACATCGCTGCCCTCTCTACCATAATCCTCAGCTTATGTCTGTTTAAATGTCTGTTAAATCCAAATTTATGTCATTTGTGCAAATGAAGTAAATTGATGCAAAAGCATCAATTATATAATTCTACAAATGACAGAAAGTGAAATGAATGATATAAAGTCAATTATGCAAAAGGTGATGTAAATTGATGCAAATGATGTCAAAGTATCAATTATTCAATTACACAAATGTCCGTACAAATTTTGGAAACAACAGGCTGGTCTGGTATTTCACGGATGAAAGAATACAAATGTGGTCCATTGAATCAAAAGTTTGTTCATCAAAGTTTCACAGTGGAACTCAAACATGGAATCACAAAGGCTGAGAGACATAAAATATGCTGCCAGGCAAAATAAAGGGGAAAAAAGGCTTGGGGGAGTGCAAGGATGTGTGTGTAGGAACTATATCTTTTCCCAGGATCACATGATGTTGGTGAAAAAGATTAATCTGCTTTAAGGAGCTGCTGGCAGTTGTTATGTGAGCACTTTTTGGCTCTGGATCTGAAACGGATCCAAAAGCTCAAGATGCATATAAAAAAATGATCAGGTTTTGATCACGCAGTTGCAAACACCACCTTGACTTATTTGACCCTGCACCCACGGACACCCCTGTTAGAAATCTAAGTGGCTGAATTTGCCCAAGCTGGATGCTTTTAACTATGGGGGCTTTTCGTGATTTAGAGGAAACTTTGAAAATGGGTTAACTTACTGAGTTGAGTATGTTGCAGAAGCACCATTAAGACATAGGATTCCACCTCCTCCTTATTTAAACAACCCATCTGCTTATTTACATTTTCCCCTATCCTTGTTTTAAAACACAGAAATTCTTCCTTATTGCAAGTCTGGATCTCACCCTGTTAAACTTCCACTCATGGGTTCTTGCCTTATGCTCAGGGACTATGGAGAATAAATCCACCCCCTCTGTTCTGTGATCACCAGTTAAGGATTGAAGACTGCTACCATATTCTCCTTCTTTAGGCTAAACAGACCCAGTTCCTTCAGGTCTTCTTCACAAGATTTAGCCTCTAAACCCTCACCATCTTTGTGGCTCTTCTCCACACTCTTTCCAGTTTCTCAATATCAATTTTGTATTGTGGAGACCTGAACCGGACGTAGTATTCCGGCTGCGGTCTGGCCAGTATAGAGGAAAAAGTAACTTCCCATGATCTCAACATTATATCTCTGTGGTATAATGGCTCTTTTAGCAGCTCCAACACACTGTTGGCTCATGTTTAATCTCATGTTTAACCATGTTTAATTAAGATTAAGCATGGACAAGGACTACTGTTAAGCCAGGTACCACCTATCTTGTACCTGCGCGTTTTCCTGCTTTTTTTCAACCCACTCTGGGAATTCTGAAAAGGATCAGTGGCAACAAAGCCCTGAATAGCTCTGGAAATCCAGAGTGATAATACATGTGGTGGGGGGAGAGGAAGGAAGAATCTTGACATATCTCTAGCTGTAAGTACATCTAAATGATCTATGCCAGTGTTTCTCAGCCTTGTCAACTTTAAGATGTGTGGACTTCAACTCCCAGAATTTCCCAGCCAGCCATGCTGGCTGGGGAATTCTGGGAGTTGAAGTCCACACATCTTAAAGCTGACAAGGCTGAGAAACACTGATCTATGCTACCATTTATCAATGCAGACACACGCCTTTAAACCCTGATAACACATTTACTTGGAAACTGAAACCCAGGCATCCTTTGGGAATGACCCACCTGGTCCGAGAGTTGTCGGGGAGCGCACCGAAGGGAAGGCTGGCTTGGGAATTGTTGGCTTGAACTGCTGTGGACGACTCTGTTGAAGAGGAGATTCGCCTGAACTGCCTGCCCCACCCTCACCTCCAGATGGGGGAGTTCCCATGGATGCCCCCTCGAGACTAGACAGGGAAGCGGCCGACTGCAAGGAAAACAGAACGTCAAAAGATCAGGAGGGAAAAACTTGATTATTAGGGTCCTTTTGACCTAGAATGGAATGAACCTGTCTGGTGAGAACATCTTGGGAAGATCTGTTGAAAGTCCTCCCTCTATGTCAGTGTTTCTCAAGCTTGGCTGCTTTAAGATGGGTGGACTTCAACTCCCAGAATTCCCCAGCCAGTCTTGCTGGCTGGGGAATTCTGGGAGTTGAAGTCCACCCATCTTAAAGCAGCCAAAGTTGAGAAACACTGCTCTATGTGAAGTGAGGGGGGCATGGATGAAATGACAGGTCTTCTCTGCGGTGGTCCCCACACTCTGGAATTCCTCATCCCTAAAGATCCTTAAATCCCCCTTTCTCATAGCTTTTAGAAGATGGCTGGCTGGCTTGACCGAATTAGTTTGTTTGGGGGAAAAAAATCAGTCCAGTTTTTGGGGGGCAGGTTAGTTTTACAGATTGCTCTTGGTTGTCTAAGCCACTGTAAGAAGGCACCCATTTTACAGCTTCAATTCTTTCCAACCCCTCCAAACAGGAAAAGGAAGAACAGAAATATTCAGCTTTGACAATCCAGGGGAAGGAGTCTGGAGACCGCAAGTGGGGGCTGGGGGCTGCTTGCAGTTCCCCGGCGGACCCAGCCTTTGGGTATCAAGAGTCAGCAACCCTCTGGGACGCGTTTGGAAATCTGAAAGCATTCTCACAAAATGGCTGCCTTGGGTTTTCCTGTTGTGGTCTGCAAATAATCGAGCGTCTGCAGCCGGTGGGGCCCGATTCAGAGCTGGGCGCCAGATCCTGGCCGAGCACCTAACACAAGATCACTGTGCCAGCTCTGAAGGGTGATCCTGGATCTTGTCTCCTTGATGCTGCAGCATGCCCAATTGGGCTACCCCAGCCTGGGCGGCCTCTGGGCCCTTGCCCCTCCTTTGCCCACAACTTCCCAAACTACAGACCTTTGCTCCTGCAGCTTTTGCTCCTGGCCCTGCCCTCAGACCCTCTGCTTCACATTCCCTGAATCCTCTGATCCCAGATTGTCAAAGATAACTTGGGTAGCTCTCTCTGCTCTTCTCGGTGAGCAAATTGCTAACTGCTCCAGTCACCAGGCGAGTTGCAGACTTTCTGACTCTGGCTAATTACCCAATTCCCAGCTGTTATCAGGACATCTGTGACGTGGCAATAAAGCCTTTCAGACCTGCATCGGTCTGGCTGTTGGTTCCGAATCAGCGGGCACAAGGTATTTCCTTCTGCCAATGGCTGCCGTGACGTTCAGGCCCGGGCCCAAAACACTGACCTATCAAAGGCAGTTGAGGAAATTATTCCCAGCCACTCCATTTAGGCTCCTCATGATACTTCTTACCATCTCCACTTATTTCCTGACAGGTGAGTACACTTTCAGACAATACCCTAGACCGAAACTAAAATTTATTTTTATCTTTCAAATATGGCCTAGAGGGCCTCTTGGGGCCAAGAAGAAAAACTGGTAATAAAGATGATGCTTTGCAGAGTTCCATCGTCCTTTAAAAAAAAATGACGTGTATCTTTAAGTGAATCATTAATATATATTAAAGATACATCTCATATAATATTAATAATATTAAAGTCCTGCCCCATTATATATAATATATAATATATATTTAATAATATTAAAGTCCTGCCCCATAATATATAATATATAATAATATTAAAGTCCTGCCCCATTATATATAATATATAATACAATATTATAATAATAATTATTATAATAATTATATTATAATTCAAAGAGATAAAATAAAATTCAAGATAAAAATAAAAAAATATTTTTATTTATTTTATTACACACACACACACACACAGTGAGGCAGGACTTCTTGCAGGCATAAAGGGATGTATCCACAGCAGCGTTTCTCAACCTTGGCAACTTGAAGATGTGTGGACTTCAACTCCCAGAATTCCCCAGCCAGCCATGCTGGCTAGGGAATTCTGGGAGTTGGAGTCCACACATCTTCAAGTTGCCAAGGTTGAGAAACACTGATCCACAGAGAGACTGGTGGCCATATTCAATTATCAAGGTAATTTTCAGAAGTCTTAGCAAGACAAAATGGAACCTGTATCAGAAGTCTGACTAAGTAACTCCACAAAGCTCTCTCTTCAGATGGTCCCATTCGATATGTTGTACATAAAGTGAGGCGTAACACATTCAAAATTAAGCATGGATAAATCTTCTCAATCTGGACTCATTCCGTTTTTCATGGTTCTGACCCTACATTCATTCTGTTTCATTTCCACCTTTGAGGGGCGGGGCGGGATGGTGGTTAATACAAAGAGGTCCACATGAAAAAATGTGCATGTATTATGTATGAAATTCTCATCCATGCATGATACATATTCATATGACATGCAACTTTTAGCAGGCCATTTCCCCTAATATAATGCATTCTATCCTTTAGGACTGCCAGTAGTGTGCATTTTAAAGCATCAGTTCCCCTTATACTTTGGGGTTGGAGGCTCCGTTGCAACATTTTGAAAAGTGAGCAAATTTCTTGCAGCCTATTCAAATTCTGTTTCAATCCAGCTGGAAGCATCCTGGCACTTTTTGTGACAATTCTGGAAGGTTTCCAAGCTGAGTTTGGAACGGTTCTAGTCCAGAATATTGAGAACAGTATCCAAATCCTTCCACTACTGTCAAAATAATCCTTTTTGAATGTTTAACAGTGGTTTGCATTCAACCTGCTTTGCACACCTCTACTGTGTATTTAAAAAAGAATTTTGAAGCCACCTTTAGGGGCAAATGAGTGGAAAACTCATAGCAGGACCTGTAGCAGTTCTTTCACCCAAAGCAGTAACTCACGCTAAGTTTTGGACGTGCTAATCTAAGGTCCACTCCTTCGCCAAGCTGCCTCAGTTTCTCAGCTGGGTCCAAAGCTTCTACAAGATCCAGTTCTGCACCTTCAAAGCCCAACCCCTTTCGTTTCAGGGTCTGCACGGATTTAAACACATTAATAATATTTATGTAAAATCAAAGAAATACAAGGCTATTAAATAAAGCTAACCTGAACTGCAACTAAGTTACACACCCAATTTGTCTTTGATTTACACTTCTTAATGGATAGAAAGCACTCTTCAAGGAGATTTACAAAATTCAGTATTTTTTTTTAAATGGCTGCAGGAAAATTATTATGCATTTTTGTACACATTTTTCTGAATACAGTCACTTTTGTCTAATATAGATTTATTTGCAAATAATTTAACAGAAAATATTTCTGAATATGACTGTTGCTAAAGTACACATTTCTGTACATATGCTTTCTGCTAATATGTTTTGCTTCCTAGGTGGGCTTGTATCAATATGGATAGTCATTTCTTGATTTCTTTTTTCAGATTATTAATGCACATTTGTGCGCTGAAACATGTTGGAGGAAAAATTATCACAATGCAGTACAGGTAGTCCTTGCTTAACAACCCTAATTGGGACCAGAATTTCCATCGCTAAATGATTTGGTCATTAGGTGAAACATCACCTGACCGCACTGCTTAGCGACGGCAGTTCCAGTTACGGTCATTAGGCCAGGACCTCACGCTTCTCCTGACCTCCATGCTTGCCTCCACTTCAACTCCCCCCACTCACCTATCTCCCCCCCATTTCAGCCCTTCTGGCCACACTGCACTGCTGCTGCCAACTCTGCCGCCCCCCGCTGACCTTTGCCACCTTCTTCCTCCTGCTGCTGACAAGGCCTCGTGAAGGGCCAGCAGCTGCCTTGGCTGGGAACGCCTTGTCAGCAACGGGAGGAAGAAAACGGCAAAGGTCAGCTGGGGGAGACGGAAGAGTATGTGGCAGCATGGCACCAACAGCTGCCACCTTCACCCAGGAAACTGCCACCCTCACCACTGCCCTGTCTCCTCTGCCAGCTCCATCCTGCTGCCTCTTCCCCAGCGGGCCTGGCGAGCTCTCTTTGGCAGACGAGGCCTGGCTGCACTCGCTGTATGCCTCCTGGGGCCGTGCCCTTGCCCAGTGCCTGGATCTCGGGCCAGCAGCGTGAGGAAGAAGATGGTGGTCAGCTGGGGGCAGCGGCAGTGGTAGAGTGCAGGGCGGCTAAAAGGTCAGAGATGGGGGGAGACAGGTGAGTGGGGGGAGCTGGTGCACGCTGCGGTTGTGAATGTCGGCCAGTTGCCAAGCACCCACATTTGATCACATGACCAAATGGGGGTTGGTTGCAGTGGCCGCAACTTTGGAGACCGGTCCTCACTACCACCCGTTCAGTGCCGTTGTAACTTCAAATGGTCGCTGAATGAATGGTCATTAAGCAAGGACTATCAAACCACATGTCTGCACCACTAACACAGAGGAGCTAAATGCTATGCCAAATTATACATGCACAGAACACGTGCAATTTGCCACCTTTAAAACGCTGATCTTAAAGCATCAGATTCACTATGATAAAAAGATGGTATTTGATATTCCAAAATCCGAAGAGCACGTTGGGGAAGCTGAATTTTAGGAGCCTTCCCACATTTTTACCTCCAGAATATCTGAGTTGGTTCGGCTCTCGTGGGGCTCGCTGTACTCGGTATACTTCAAGAGAACCTTGTCCATGTCTGTGCTGGCATACTGGAAGAGGCGGTTGGTGCTGTTGAAAATGATCAGGGCGATCTCGCAGTCGCAAAGGACGCTGAGCTCGTAGGCTTTTTTCATCAGCCCAAACTTTCTCTTGGTGAATGTGACCTAAAAAGGCAGGAGAAACAAGATAGGAAGGGGGTAGATTGGGTCAACTTGCAACTGAGGCCAGGAACGTAAAGCCTGCAGAATCATCTGGCACTCCATTTCTAGATTACAGGTAGTCCTCATTCAGCGACCACTCATTCAGTGACTGTTCAAAGTTACGACGGCACTGAATGAGGAGACTTACAGCCAGTCCTTGTAACTACAGCCACTGCAACGTCCCCACAGTCACGTGATCGCAGTTCAGGCATTTGGCAACTGGCTGACAATTATGCCATTGCAGCATCCCTCAGTCACAAGATCACCATTTGCGACCTTCACTGCCAGCTTTTGACAGGCAAGGTCAATGGAGAAGCTGGCAGGAGGTCCCAAATAGTAATCATGTGACATGCCTAATGACTGTGTGGGATTCACCTAATGACAGCAACTGGAACTGCCAGAACTGCAGTTCTAAGTTGGTGCGGTCACATGATATTGTGCTTTATAACTGCATTGCTTAGTGACGGAGTTCCCAGTTTCAATTACCGTTGTTAACTGAGGACTACCTGTATATTACTGCTTTTATAAGCAGGGGTATCTGCAGATATGGTCAAAAAAGTCAAGATGGTGGACATGATGGTGACCAAAATTTTGCCCAGTGCAATGCAAACAAAAAAGGGTGGAGCTTCCATTGTACTGTCATGGCCACCATCTTGACTTTCTTGACCACACCCTGCAGACACCCCTGATAACGATTAACATTAGCTTTTTTATCGTCAAGCTCCCTGGTTAGCCTTGTCAGAATTTCCAAGATACCTGACTGGCTCTGGCCTCACACTCAGCTCAACACTCTCAACACTCAACGGGGCATAGCTAAATAAGAGTCTTTATTGCACACTAGGAAGAAGCCACTAAAACAGCTGACTGCCCTCTGTCAACATGAAGGTCCTACTCCCTCCTTAAACCCACTGTAACGTCATTCAGGTTCTTCTTTCTCCCACTCTTCCCATGCTTTAAAGACTTTGGGGCCTGCGTTTCTCAGCCTTGCAGCTAAGCCGGGCAACAGTTGGTTGTTGACATAACTGACATCTCTGCCCTGGGAAACTCTGGTTCTCGACTTAACCATCCAAAGTCACTTAATAAGGTTTGTGGTTAAATGGATATACCGCAGTGTTTCTCAACCTCAGCAAGATGGGGAATTCTTGGAGTTGAAGTCCACACATCTTGAAGTTGCTGAGGTTGAGAAACCCTGGTATAGTGTATCGTCCCTTTAACAGGTCTTCGGGTGTAATGAGTCAGCAGATTTCCTTAATCTCTCTCTCTCTTCTTGATAGCTGCTGCTTCTCCTTCTTTATCTTATCCACCCATCCATCCTGCTTCTCCTTCTTTATGTTCCTTATCCATGACTCTTGGATCATCCTATGCCTTGCTGCTGATAGACCCAACAGTGGGAAGCTGATCCTAGGCCTTTCTAATCCAAATCTAATCTTAATCATTGTGCTACCCTGGCTTACAGAAAGCTGCTTGTTCTGCATCCATAAGCGTGAGTATATCGCAGAGAAATCCATAAGGAACTCACAGTTCCTGGACCGCTATTTAGAATAGCACGTCATAATACAGCTCCAATTTTTGGACAACGTTTGTGGCTTAAAAATAGCCTCTAAAGCTGCAGAAATTGGGGGAAGTGTCACATAAAATGTGGCCATGTATGTCTATGCATGTGTGTAGACAGATGAACAATTGTGGTTGTATGTGTAGACAGATGAAAAGTTGCATATGAACATTAGTATATTAGAAAAAAATGAGGTATGAAAATCAATGTCTGGGTTTTTTAGTTTGTTTGTAATTTGCTGTTAAGGAAGTTGGACAGGATGACTAGATTCCGAGTATAGTTGATAGGGTACTTGAAAAGCAAAATATCAGCACATAGAAGAAAGATTTTTGTGAACTTGTCCCAAGATCCTTGATCCCTCCTCACTAAATTCTCTGTCCCACGAGTTTTTAAATGGCTATTTCAATCTAAAAAGTCTCTCCAGGTTGGCTAGAGATGATGGGAGCTGTAGTCCATAGCAGAAGAATCTGGTCAGAGGGGCATCTGATTGCTAGCCCGTTTCTATTTTAGAGGCGCTTACCTGCCGGTTCCGTTGGTCCAAGATTCGGCTAATCTGTATCTTTTTTCGGCCCATTGCAGTCCGGGGGATGAGAGACCTTTCACAAGAGGAAAAAAAGGGCATTATTCATGTATTCGGGAGCTTTTACACTGGTGAAGTGACATTTGAAGCCAGAGCTGAATCCAGTTCCAAACCAGCTTAGTCATCACAGCTCCTAGTCTATGAATCTGGAGGATTTTAGGTTTTATGGAAGTCCAAGGGATATTTTTAGCTGTTGCATGAACTGCTGATCCTAAAAGGGTACGAAGGGAAAGGAAACTGGATTTGCCAGTTCTTGTTGGCATTCACCACCTGAGTCTGGCAGTAGAAAGAGTGATAACATGATCGCACAATGATGCCCATTTTACAGACTGATTGACTTGCTTTGTGGAGACTGTTCACACAATTAAGGGATGAGAGATGGGATTTGCCAATTAACTGCTATATTCAAACTTTGTACTGAATTTTTAATTTATTTGGTACAGGGACTGTTAACTTACTGCCAATCAGAGATTGGTCTTAACATTTTTGGGGGGAAGGCTGAAGACTGTGGAGGGTGGGCAATGGAATAAAAGGAGGTGGGACTTTCATGTATGTGGGTGGGGAAAATTTTCTGGTTTTTTCCCTGAATTTACCCACTAGGAGAGGGATTTTATTTTTTTTTCCTTTGCTTTTTTAACCACACGAAGGCTATCTTAGGGTGTATGCTACATTCCTATGTGTTTCCCATGGCAAAATGACAAGAAACCACACCGCTGGACTGTGTGCCCCTCGCTGCTTTATACCATATAACACGTGGAAGAAACTTTGCAAAAAATAAGGAAATGGGTCTCTGCCCCATGGAGCTTACAGTCTGAGCACAGGCAAAACGGGAGAAAAGAGAAGAGAAAAAGTAGAAAAACACACATAGATAATGTCTTATTTTCTATCGATAAAGTTACAGATTGATTCAACTCACACAATATACTCAGCTAAGCTAGTTAGTTAATTTGAGGCTTGGCAAAGTGTAGGATCGCAGCCATGGTCTTAACACATGGTACGAACCACACCAGGATGTTAAGCTGTTGCATTAGTATATATGACATACCGTATATACTCACATATAAGCCCATCCGTGGATAAGCTGTGCAATTGCAACCCGTGAAATTGCAACCAAAATAGCAGGGAAACCAGAAATGTCTCCTTCGTTTACCTCAAATTCTCCGGCATCAGCAGAATTGTTCGTCTCCTCTGCTCTCCTAATAACTTTTAGCTTGAAAACTGCGTGGGCGATGTCCGCACACGGCAATTACCTACCTACTGCAAACGGGTTAGCAGCAAAAGGTGGGAAACTGCAAATTTTTACACCGCCATTTAAAACCCGTGATTTTTTTAAAAAAAATCTGAGCTCTGGTCCGCGGAGAAGTCAAAACTGATTTTTTGGGTGCATTTTTACAGCCAAATTTTCTCTGCTTCCACGCAGGTCTATACGACGATATAATAGGATTATTATTATATTACGTATTTAGCAGGTAAGAATCCAGCCGTAATGGCACGACGGAGGATCTGAAATCTCCTGTTGCTGGCTTGGAGGTTTTGAGGACTTGAAGATTTCCATTCCTGCGGGTGAATTCCAAGCGCTGGGGCTTTTAATTTCCCTCCTTTCCCTGCCCCACTGTTTGCTCTCTTATCTTCTGCCTCTTAACCATCTTGGGTATATTTAGCCGATCAGAACTAATTTTAAAAGAAATGGAAGGAAATGGTGACCGACTTCCCATGACCCCAAGGGGCAGGACATAATGTGTCATCACCCACGCAGGGCACCGAAAGGTGCATTCGGCAAGATGTTTGCCCGAGGACTGTGATGGGAAGGGGAAATTGAAAAAAAAACTCCCAGGGGGAAGCCCCCTTCCCCCCCACCCAGCGTGTTTCCAGACTTAGCACGTTCAGTTTGCAAAAGGCAAACATCTCAGTTCTTTAGAAGCAGTGATTTATTGAGACAGCAACAGCTGAAAACGGGCTGGTTAGAGCAGTGTTTCTCAACCTTGGCGACTTGAAGATGTGTGGACTTCAACTCCCAGAATTCCCCAGCCAGCAAGGCTGGCTGGGGAATTCTGGGAGTTGAAGTCCACACATCTTCAAGTCGCCAAGGTTGAGAAACACTGGGTTAGAGACTGCCAACAGGGACAATCAATTTCATGCTGGTATAGTTTTCCGCCGCCTCAAAGACGGAAAACACCATCTCAATTCCCTCCACCTTTGCTTTTCCATCTTTCTGGCACCTTCCCTTTTGGAAATCCAAACAGACTTTAATCGGCAGAGTTAAATCTCTGCAAGCCAGCATTCTCAGCTTGGAAACGTGGACTGGTTGTGTTTTAACTCAGTCTGTTTTATGGAGGGGAGTTTTAAGGCGACGTTCTCTTTATTACGCCTCTGCTTCTACTCCATTTTCACTCCCAAAGGACTCGTGGTGGCTAATATTCTCATGGTACCTTTGTACTGTAATTTAATCTACATTTTACGTGTCGGAGCTGGCCCAATCTTGAAAGGAGTCATTCCAATCTCTGTTCTGGGACTGGAGCAGCCCGTTGGAGGCCCAGCCCGTTTCCCATTGACTCAAAAGGGTTTGTTTCAAGGTAGGACCCTTTCAGGTGCCTCCAACTACTTTTCTAAGCTAGAACATTTTGATGGGAAAACATGGGCACGCTTCTACTCCTGAGTAACCAGTTTTCCTGAGTGCTGGTGTGTATTACCACTTACTATTTTTCTTAGCTTGGTGCTGATCTCCATTACCCTTCGTACACACTTCCTCCCTCTTCTTCTTCTTCAAATATAATTTTATTATACGAAACAAAGGATAAAAACGAACAAGAACTAATATAAAGCGAAAAGAAAAGAAAGAGAAGAAAAAGCCAGAAGTGCAAAAAGAAAAAGTAGAAAGAAATAGAAAGTAGCTTCCAATTTTCTTTACTGCAATTGCAAGTACAAATACAAAATTACCTCTTACTCTACGGTTGCAAAAACAAACCCTCTTTTTTCTATTATCTATTTTTTTCTAATCATCAAAACTGTAAGTCATAAGTTCATTTTTTTCCTGTTTCATGCAAAAAGTCTATAAGGGGCTTCCAATTAGTAAAGCTCCTCACTCTTCTGAGACTGGTTTCCATCACCCTGTTCTCCTCTGGACAGGACGGTCTGCAGGGCATGGTCAAAAAAGTCAAATTGGCAGCCATGCTGGTGCAAGTGAAACTCTGACTATTCACATATTTTCCTGTTTGGTTTGGAAAGCCAGGCTGAGCCAGATAGCAAATTTAGGAATGAAGCTTTTAATACAGGTAGTCCTTGTTCAGCAGCTGTCTCATTTAGCAACCGTTCACAGTTACGATGGTGATGAAAAAGTAACTTTACCACCAATCCTCGCCTTTATGACCTTCTCAGGTCTGCAAAGCAAAGCAAAGCTGAAATAAGATCATAAGCCCAGTTGTGGTTTCACTTAACAACTGCTTCACTTAACAACTGAGTTGCCAGTCCCAATTGTGGTCACTAAACAAGGACTATCTGTAGTCAATGTAGCTATTTATTGCCTTTCACAGCAAACCAAAGTCAATGGATGTGTCCACTCATCCCACTAAGCCATGCTTTTCTTTAACCATGGTTTACTGAATAAGCTGTAATTGGCTAGGTTTACCCATTAGTAAACCTAGTACTAATTAGGTTTCCGATAAATCTAGGTTTCCGATCTGCAGTGGCTGGCTTCGCACAATATGCAAAGCAACAAGCTAGCAAACCACACTGTGAAGCGTCCCTCTTGCCTGAGTACGTTCTCCAAAGCAAGATTATACAAATGCTCCAGGGCTGGTTCATATATTGCATGAAGCCATGGTCTGTTTGAACCGTGGCTTAGTGAATTAGCTACAGGGGCTGAGTTTATGGGAAGCCATAAATTATGCTTTGTAGTCATTGTGTCTGAATTCACATGTTGTATGAAATCAAGGGACAAGCAAACTATTTGATGACCAAAAATCCCCTTAATGCTCTTGGAGGGACTGAGGGCCTTAAAGTGGAAAGGGACCCATTGCATACATGAGTCAGGATCAGTTTTGGAAGGAGATGTGGGGAACTTCTTTAAAAAAACAAACAAACCCTCGTGATATGCCTACTTTACAGGAGTTACGCTGCAACTTCCTTCCTTCCTTCCTTCCTTCCTTCCTTCCTTCCTTCCTTCCTTCCTTCCTTCCTTCCTTCCTTCCTTCCTTCCTTCCTTCCTTCCTTCCTTCCTTCCTTCCTTCCTTCCTTCCTTCCTTCCTTCCTTCCTTCCTTCCTTCCTTCCTTCCTTCCTTCCTTCCTTCCTTCCTTCCTTCCTTCCTTCCTTCCTTCCTACCTTCCTTACTTCCTTCCTTCCTTCCTTCCTTCCTTCCTTCCTTCCTTCCTTCCTTCCTTCCTTCCTTCCTTCCTTCCTTCCTTCCTGAAAATATATAAACAAGCACAAAAGAGAACACAAGAAAAAGATGAAAGAATATAGTGCAGCTAAATAAACCAGGGATTTAAAAGCATCATGGAGGTTACAGCCATCTAAAATATTGTTATGAAAAAATGTCACATTAAGAGATTAAGAATCACTACCAAACATAAGCTAAAAATAAGTAACAAAGACCATGTGCAACACGATGCAAATCGTTGAGTGCAACTGTACGCCGTAGTAAGTTCAGTCTCCATTACTAAAAATCTATTCTGAGTTAGCCATCTTATAAAATTGAAGTGCACGTTGCAATTTTCAAGCGTTTCCTTAGGGCGTTGTTCCTCAACCTTGGGAACTTTCAGAGGTGTGGATTTCAACTCCCAGAATTCCCTGGCTGGGGAATTCTGGGAGTTGAAGTCTACCCAACTGAAAGTTGCCAAGGTTGAGAAACCCTGCCCTAACGTTATCAAAACTGAGCTGCAAAACCAGACTGCTAGATGGCAGCAAAGGGATAAGGAAAATCTTAGCTCTCTGCTTCCCTCTAGTGGTCCTCTACCTTTCTACAGCATCTACCCCCCCCCCCCCCGGTATCTCATAACCCTAGCTTTCCTTCTCTAAAATGGAGGCAGCCTGGGGTGTCCTTTTTCAGCAATCCTGGTTAGCAAAACAGAACCTTAGGACTGCACGCATACGTCGCCCGCATGATTCAGACTGGTAATCCAGTCCAGCATTTGCAAACTGCGTTCTGCAGAATCCTAGCATTCTACAAGATACAAGTCGCCCATCCCTACCCCAAACCAAAACCACCCCCCTACACACTACAGCTCCAAGCGCTGTGGCTGTTTTTCAAAGGAGGAAGAGAAGGAGCCTCAGCTGATCCGATGCTTTTAAAGTGGAGCTGTCTGAAAACAGTGGAAGAAGGCAAAGAAAGGCTGGGTCAAAATATTTAAAAATGCTGAGGAGCAACACAATCCCTCTGAGGCATCAAAACAGCAAACCTAAGTCTGCCATTGCTCAGAAGGCAGTTGTAGCCACGAAAAGAGAGTTAGCTCCGCTCTGTACCTGGTTGCCCATTAGAAAGACAGGACCGGGTTGGTGCCTGATTGGCTGGCAAAGCTTATGTAAAAAAATCCACAGATTTCATCAGCCAAGCCTTCCCTAGAAAGCTCATTAGGGGAGACCGGAAAGCAGCGCCGATTTCGTGACCGTTTATCTGCAAGGGCTAATTATGGAATAAAAATGAATATTATAGATTTTAATGGATCTAGCATCCCAGCTCCAAACAGGGAGCATTCCAGATTTTGTCAGCCACAAACTCTGACTTCCAGACAATTTTTCTAATAGATATGAAACAATTAGGCTTCTAATCGTTCTGATGCTAAGAGAGAGCTGCGCAATTGCAGCCAAGAATGCCCTTCGGGTCATTAGAAAGTTATATCTTCCTCCAAATTTCTCACTCTGTTTTGGAAGCGGGGGTTCTTATGCTTGGTGAGGCTGTCTCGGCATGCTGAGATGCTCAATATTCCTATTAAAGTCACTCAGACCTGCATTCCAATATCCTAAGTGTAACAATACATTGCATATCCCTCCTTGTTGGTATGATAAGAGCAGCGTCAGTATGTTGGCCTGCAAGGCGGGTTCTTGATCAGAGACCCCAGCTTGCCACAAAATAGTGTGTGCTGGCTTTGGGGAAAACGGGACTTCGACCGTGCTTCTGGCACACTCATCGAGATGTGCCCAGACTCACTAACACTGCCCTTCCTATTAGCAGCAAAAGCCGCCTGCGTCATCCGCGTGATTAAGACTGGTAATCTAGTCCAGCATTTTGCAAACTGCGTTCTGCAGAATCTTAATGTTCCACAAGACACTTGATGGGGTTCCGTGAGAGATTAAGGGGAAAAAACATTTGCTCAAACCCACTCTTCTATCACTTGAGCTTGGCCTCCCTGTTAAGGATCCTGGGTACTTCTTTTCAATGAACAGGTTCTGCAGCCTGAAAAACTTTGAAAACCCCTGGACTAGGCCTTGCTCGGTGTCCCGTGCCCGGTTGTAGGCATTGCATTTTACAAGCGACATAAAAAAGCTGGAGTGGGTTCAGAAGAGAGCTCCCAGGATGAAAATAGCTTTGGAAATGAAGTCTTATGGAGAATATAGGCTGGGTTTAACTTGCAAATGGGAAGACGAAAGGAGACAACAAACACCTGAAAGGCTGTTGCAAGAGGGGGAAGATTTGTTCTCCATCAAAACCAAGAGCAAGAGAAGGACCTGGGTTGAAACTGAAAGAAAGGAGATCCAGGTTAAATAATAGCGAGAATTTCCTGGTGGTTAGAGCTATAAAGTGGTGGAATAGTCTGGCTAGAACAGTGGTGGACTCCCCCTTTGGGGAGGCAGTCAATCAGGGGCTGGATTCCCATCCCACATCATGGATGGTTTAGTACAAGAACTTGATGGGTTCTGTGAAAGGCTAAGAACAGCAGCAGCAACATTTACTCAAACACAGCCAACTTTCTATCACTAGAGCAGTGTTTCTCAACCTTGGCCGCTTGAAGATGTGTGAACTTCAACTCCCAGAATTCCCCAGCCAGCATGGCTGGCTGGGGAATTCTGGGAGTTGAAGTCCACACATCTTCAAGCGGCCAAGGTTGAGAAACACTGCACTAGAGCACTGCCTCTCGATCAGCAGTTCCGGGAAATTTATTTATTTTTTAAACAACACATTCTGTGGCCTGAAAAAGTTTGAAACCCCCTGATTTAGTTTACACCTTCTTTGTCTTCCTAAAAAGGATGTGAAAGCCGCAGTTGACAAAAGCAATGATGGCAGCAGAGTCTCTCTATGGGACCAGCTGGTGACAACCATGACATTGAGACAAAGAGAAAGGGTGCTACAGGGTCTGAAAGAAGATGCTCTAATCTTGCAGCCTGGAGTTGATGAGGATCTGCACGGAAGTGAGAGGGTGGGCTTAATTGTGAATAAAGGGGCTAAAATGTAGGTCCGAAGAAATGAATTGGTGCCATCTAGGTTGTTATGGGTGAGTACAAAAGTAGGAATCCATAGGGCGGTGATTAATGGCATGTTATGCTCCAGTGAATGGTGACAACAAAAGAACCAGGTGTGAATTCTGGGGAAATTTGTGGTAAATTCTGAAAGTGTGCAAAGCAAAGGGTCAAATTATTCTACCAGGTGTAACAAGTTGAGGGGCTACAGAAAAAGTGATGGAGGCACTGAAAGACCCAAGTCTATTCATATGTACACATGGGAAGAGAATAAATATCTATCTAAAGATATGATTAATTTGTTTATGATGAAAGAATGAATTATAAAGGCTACACAGGCGATAAAAAGTTCAGAAAGTGGGACAGACCCGTTTTGGTAGTGCCAGGACTGGATCTTGAGAAAAAGGGAGATGGAAGAAAAGGAAAAAAACGGAAAAATTAGGAATACGGAAGAGAAAAATGCATTAAAGATTGCTAAAAAAAAAAAAAGATGAAAGATATTCTTTAATGGGTATAGAGAAAAAAAGACAATTGCAAAGAATGTACTGCAGTCCAAAAGGGCAAGGAATGATTCTGATTAAAACAGGTTAAGAAAATGGAGAGAGACTTTGATGAAAACAAAAACTTGTTTTGGAAGTCATTCAGAACAGATAAACAAGGCGTGTCCAGCACAATAAATGGAATTTTTAAAAAAATCATGAAATGATTTGGATAAAATCCCTGGAAGAAATACTGTACTGTAGACATTTGCAGGGGAAGGACAGCGATCTGTTTGCAAAAACAAATGCCACCAAAGTTAATGTCCAAGAAAAAAAGGGGTGAAAGAGAAGCCATAAATGCAGCGAGAATGCTGAAAAATGATAAGGCCACAGGTTTTCAAGCCAAGATTGGCCAGCCTGGGATGGACTGAGGATTGCTACCCTCAGCAGGGGGTTGGACTAGAAGACCTTCAAGATCCTTCCAACCGTAAGATTCTGTAATTTTAAGTGGTGACATTACAGGAGTATTGCTTGGGCATGTGAACATATATGTACTCTTACGTACTGATGATCCTGTGTTGCTGGCTGAGAATCTGAATGATTTGCAGAGAATGCTAGATAGATTGTACAATGCAACAAGGAACTTGGATCTCAAAATTAACGTGTCAAATCCCAAGATAGTTCTATTGGACAGGGAAAAGTGAACAAGCCTAAATTATATAAATGATAAATAACTAGAGCAGTGTTTCTCAACCTTGGCAGCTTGAAGGTGTGTGGACTTCAACTCCCAGAATTCCCCAGCCAGCATGGCTGGCTGGGGAATTCTGGGAGTTGAAGTCCACTCATCTTCAAGCTGCCAAGGTTGAGAAACAGTGAACTAGAGCAAGTAGATGAATTTGTGTACATTGGTAGAATCTACATACTACTAAAACTCTCATTGTGTTTATCTGTTTGTCTGTACCCACAAGTTAGCCTAAATGGTGCATTATACCACAACAATATTTGAATCAAGGTACCTAAAATCTGCTAACTTAAAGAATGCGTAAAAAATCTGGGACCCATTACCCCTGCAGAATTGAAATTTTCAAGATATTCAGACCAGTTTTATTCACAAAGTTGTGGCTGTTGCAGCGTCCTTGAGGTCATGTGATCGTGATTTCTGATGCTCCTGGCCAGCTTTCCACAAGTGAAGTCACTGGGGAAGCTGGCAGGAAATCGGAAGTTGCTCCCACTGCTTTTTTGCCTGCCCATGGTCATTCTGTTTCTCTGTTTAGGTAAGTAAATATTGACTTATTCTTGAAGTTTGTTTGCCACTACAATTATTTTTCTATTTATGATATATACTTTTCTTAGATGATCATGGGACCCCTCCAGCATTGGGATAAAAAAAATATGGTCAGCCTAAAACCTAATGTTCACTCTGGTCACATCAGACTGTACTACCTTTCTCTCAAAGGATGACCCAACAGGTCACAGGGTTGTCTAGTGTCTACTAAACAAGGGAAAACAGATGGAGACATGTCAAGACATGCAAAGGCTGATAGAAAAACAGTGGGGAGTAAGTGAGGAAAAATGACTGCATGTAAGAGCATGATTCTGCTCATTTTGTCATACAGAAATGAGATTTGGATATACCAGGAGATACACAGACACTGAATGAAGTGGGAATAAATAAATAAATAAATAATTAATTAATTAATAAATTTTGGTAGCATAGGCTCAAGAATGAATGGGTACTGGATGAACATGGATTGAGTGCAGAAGTGAGAGACTGGGGCAAAAGAAGATAAGGACGGAGTGGTAGAGCAAATTTATGAAGGAAGAGTGGATGGGTCAAGAGGAAAGCAATACCTGAGAAAGGGTTGGATAGAGTGAATAAGTCTAGAGGAAGAAGACATCTCAGAAAGTCAGGGTTGCTGGAGTATCCACAGAGGTCAAAAATGTCAGGAGGGTGGCCACATCCATGCTATTGGAGTTTTGTCCCTTTTTACTGCGATGCATGTAAAAATGGGCAGAGTTCAATCACATCTTCATGACCACCATCTTGACTTTTCTTACCATATCCTGCGGACACTCTTAGAATAAGGGGCTCCTTTATCAGTGCTGAAATGTCTTCATATCCTAAAAAGGAGAAGTGACTTGCTGCAATACAATCCAGATTGAACAAAACGTTTAATGACTGAGCGAATTTTATATGAATATGACCTGGACCCTCTTTTTTCTTTTTTCCTTAAGTTTTAGCAAAATAAGCTAAAATAAAATTAAAATTAAATCACTTATATACATATAATACAAACACATATATGCATACATTGAGTTGGGTTTTTTTTTTTCTTGCATCTGAAAACTTCTTTAAGGACAATGAAATTTTGGCTATATAAGCAGCTAATTTCCAGAGATTAGAAATCATTAGAAAGTTATTCCAATTAATCCTATCTGCATAATTTATCTTGACTCCAGAATCTAGTTTTTCTAAGAGCTCAAGCTGGATTTCCTGCCTACACCAAGAATTCATTAGTTTGGAAAGCACAGCTCTAGAAACTGATGCTCAGATGCTCACAAGGCAGAATTAATCTTCTAATTGCTTGCTGTATCTATGACAGCCATTACAAACTGGTAATTTTCATTTAAGATCACGAAATTAATTTCTTTCAGAAGCACCAGCTGAAACTGCCCGATGCAACGAATATTCCTATTCAAAAAATCAGCAGCTCCTTATTTTTATAAGTCATATCCATGAGAGCTATTAACTTGTTTTAGTTTAGCACTGAAGACGTTACCTAGCTGGGTAATGAAACGTTTGCAAGAAAAGAACCAACCTCAGAGAACCCCAAGGACTCCACTGCATGTCCAATGCATAATTCAGAATTTCAAACCCAATGCAGAAGAATTACAGTATAAATTCCTCCTTGACTGCATTTCATGGAATTCTAACGAACAACTACCCCACGAAAAGAATCAGAAAGGGAGAACTGGAACTGAGCATTAAATAAACTTTTAGCAGGTGTCTGCGTTCCAGGAAATTGGAAATGTATTACAATGCTATCAAGGAAGAGCCCCAATCCAAGTGGGATAGCCAATAAATTTAAGAAAACAATTACTGCAACATTATAAGCAACATATATAGGCAGTGCAACATGCTTTTAATTTCCCATTCTCCCAGAAAAATAATGGAAACAAACAAAAAACTTCAAGGAATACTCCAAATTGGAGCAGTCAAAACAACACCCTCAGCCTGCTCAAGATATAATACAAAGAACTTCAGAGGTGAAATAAAGCCGTGAGGTCATCTAGTCTAGCCTCCTGCCGATGCTGATCGACAATAAGGGACAGAAATCCTAATATTCAGCCAAAACCCATTATTTCCTTGCAATTTCCCCCTTATTTTGTCGGCTCCTAGTGCAAAAAGGATAGATCTCTCCAAATATATGAAAATAGAAATTACAATACTTCCTTCTGGAATCCAGACTTTGGTTATTATAATCTGTCTAATACATGCCGCCTAAGCAGAGCCTCTGTGTATAGAGACAGTCTACCTCTGAAGTGGAAGCCATCGCAGGGATAAAGCATGATCAGAGGCATTTTGGCTGTGCACTGCCAGAATCAAAACACTGGGTAAGACAAAGCGAGGCTCTCCTCGTCTCCTTACCTTTCTCTGCTTGCTAACTTTAAATACAACAAGCCAAACTCTTCCCTGTTTCCATACCCTTCTCGCACTCTCTGTAAACAGAGTTCAACCCAGCAAAGCTGACAGCATTGGTGCCACACGTGCTACCGAGAGCGATGCCCTGGTGCTCGCTTGTGGGTCGTTTGCATTGTGGCAGAGTTTACAAACTCCCTACTCAGGGTTAGAAGGAAAGCAGAGGGAGACCGGCACAGAGAGAAACCCCAAAGACTTTCTGTTTTTCTCTGCATATTTCTGGCGCAATGCAAATGGCGTCAGGGGGCTGAACACGGCTGCAGCTAAGGGCCTGTTCTTTTTTGAGGGAGAAAACCTGGGTCCAGGTACCCCCATCCCATTCACACAGTCAAATACTTCTCTACCTGCAAAGCATCCCACCTCTAGAAAGCAAGCATATCAAGGAAAAAAGGACAGGCTAGTGGTCCCCAATTTTGATGGGGCCGTTGGACACTTCTTGGGAGTCCCCCCCAAAAAACAACAACTCTCACCAGTCACAGAATACCCATTTGCCAAAAGGAAACTGGCACAGAGCCTCTCTAACCTCCCCCAGAAATAGTCTCTCATTTCTCAGTTTTCCTTGGTCCTTTTTTCTCAGCATGCGAACCCACATTCAAACTCAAGACTGCTTTTGCTGTTTTCAGAAGGTTTCTGGATTTTTGATGATAAATCAGAAAGAGTGTCCCCTCCTGAAACCGCTCTCTGAAATGATGTGGGCGTCCGATCCACAGTCTGGGAGCAAGCTGTGAGTGGGGGACCCGTTCTAGTTACTAGCATGAGTTTCACCCACACCCCCTTCTCCCATACAGGGAGAAACACTCCCAACCCATCAACTAAGAGTGTTAAAACTGCACGTGCACATGAATTCTGCAATGGCCCTAGAGCTAGTCTAGCTTTCACCCCGCAATGCCCTAGCTTTCTATATGCAGGGCTTCTTTTCTTTAAAAAAGTAGGGCTGTATCATTAAGAGTCCAAATGCTACGTAGCGTGACAAATATAATCACTTACCGTCTGGCTTCTCAGGGGGACTAAGTGTCTACGAATACTGCAAATTATCAGATGCATAAAAAGAGGGGAGTCAGAAACCCAATAGTTCTTTTTTAATTTTCTTTTTCCTGGTAGTTTAATTCATTTTTGGGTAGTTTGCTTCTTGCTAAATTTGCTCCGTTTCTCTGTTTCTTTCATCAACGTGTGTGTGTGTGTGTGTGTGTGTGTGTAGTAACAATACAATGGAGGTTTTAATATTGTAATCAGTTTAAGATCAATACCTCTATTATGGAACCAAAACAGGTACTTTGATGTGAGTTGTAGTGGTCCTGTTTTCTATGTTATACTCAACTTTGGATGAGAAAGCCAAATAATTTTATGCTTGTAATACTGACATCCTAAATTATAACTAATATTGATAGAATACTTTTCTTTCTCTTCTCTACTGTCAATATTACTCTAAGCCAGGGTTCCTCAACCTTGGCCACTTTAAGACGGGTGGACTTCAACTCCCAGAATTCCCCAGCCAGCAGGCTGGCTGGGGAATTCTGGGAGTTGAAGTCCACCCATCTTCAAGTGGCCAAGGTTGAGAAATGCTGATATAGGGTGACAACATGAAAAATGGTAAACTTTAATCAAAGATTCAGGGACTTTCTAGCCTGGAGGGGTGATACTGATGGGGGTGGGTGATAGAGCAGCCTTTATTCCAGATCGCAAAAAGCCCCATCCTGCTCAGCCAGGGCAATCAGCCAGGCTGGCTGGGGAATTCTGGGAGTTGAAGTCCACCCGTCTTAAAGTGGCCAAGGTTGAGGAACCCTGCTCTAAGCTATCTAAATAATAGAACGTTACTAATCTTTAATCATACTGTATTATAAAACATCCCCGTATTGAAACCATACAGTGTATCAAGATTTATGACAACATAATAAAAAGGGGAAAAAGAGTCCAGATGCAACTATGCTTTTTTTGATGATAACTAGGCCAAAAAACAGCAACAACAAAAAGCTTGTTAACCATAGAGAAGAACCATGTGTGTCCCTGAAGATCACAAATTGGATATCCCAGGTCTTTTAACAACCCTTGGCCTATGTCCGCTGCTCCATACACATCAGCGAAGATTTATTTCCATGGTGTTTCTAAGTTTTCCCACTGCAGTGTTTGTAACTTCAACCATTGTTGCTTTGAACTGGTCATTTTAATATCCTGCTTCTTTTACACACTTTATACGGATTTGTTTTTATTGTGGGTTGCCCTGGAAATTATTATCTAAGGGCTGCGTTCACCCAGCACGGTTAAACAAGCAAAGACTTAGCAGATGCATTTGCACACCAGGCTGATCTTGGTTAATGTTAATCTTAACTAGGACTTCTGCAGCCCAGTAGGCTGTGTGAACCTAGTAAATAATATTGTGCCAATCAGAAAATGAGTTTTCCATAACTATGTCAAGTGTGTCTTGTGAACCCAGGGAAACTGGACCTTAGAAGATATGATATGGCCCAGGCCATCATTTCTGCCTTTTTTCCCTATTTTTTTCTATTATTTTTCTGCATCTACTTAGAAATGCTCAGTGGCTGGGTTGATACATTGTTGTTTGTTGCATAAACCACAATGGGTTTGTTGCACAAACCATGATGGGTTGGTTTCACATTACATGTTTCTCCAAACGTGTTGGGCTGGAATGAGATTTCATCTACTTTACTGCATATGGTTTATGCTGAAGAAACTGAAAAACACACCTCAGATCAGTGCTAAACTTGAGTTTTGAGCAGGGTTTAATCAAGTAAGTACCAAGGGCATTTTCTCCTTATTTGAAAAGCAAAGCCAGCCCAAACAAACTCTACTGCCTTGCACTCGCAAGCCAGCGAAGAACCAGTCACCCCTGCTCTCTATTTGCAAACCCCAAATCTGTCCTTGGAGAGCTGCCAAGAGACTTGCCTTCCACAATCCTCCCTGCTTTCGTTTGTGTTTCCAAAAGTTTAACCCTGGGAAGAATAATGTGGAAACAAACGCCGAAAATAAGAGCGTCAAACCCAAGCCAAGATCAAAATAGAACAGACAGCAGGAAACTGCCAGCCGGGCTCTGCGGTGACCACAAGAATAGGTAGCCAGGAAGAGGCTCTCGCTGTGTTTTACAGCACAGCGAAAATCTCTCGGTGCCTTTCACGCAAGCTTCCGCATTTCTCCCTCGTTCTCCCCCTAAAACCCAGGACGCAGCAAGTGAGCCAAGCTTGAATTTCTCCTCCCAAGGATGGGTGGATGTTTTGAGAGTCTGCAGCCGTGTCTGGTCTGAGGTTATTGCTTGGCCTCCTTCTGACTTTAGAAGTTGGGAGGACCACTGTCCTTTGCTTCTTTTACACAGAACAGCCTTCACTAGTGTGGCCTAGTGGGGAAAGGGGTGGACTAGAAGTTGGGAGACCTGGGTTCTAGTCCCCCCTCAGCCCCAGAAGCTCATTGGCTGACTTTGGGCCAGTCCCTCCCCCTCAGCCCAAGAGCCAATCAGGTGTGGTGGGGAAGGGGCTGGACTAGGAGCAGGGAGACCCAGGTTCTAGTCCCCACTCGGAAGCTCCCTGGATGACTTTGGGCCAGTCCCTCCCTCTCCGCCCAACCTAATGGCTGTAGTGGGGATAAACGAAGGTTGATCCCCATGGGAGTGGCTCTGAGCAACTTGAGGAAAGGCAGGAATAGCCTAATAAACAAATGCTCGATCTGCTGCCCTCCTGATGAATTGGACTACAATGCCCAGAATTCCAGCCAGCAGAGGAATCATTAACCAATGCATCTAGAGAGGACCAAGGTGGGGGAAACTACCCATAAAAAGCCTTGCTGGAGAGGTTTGTTGCATTCTACTGTTAACTCCCTAATGCGAAGAGAGATCTCTTTGGAGAAGACCCTGATGCTGGGAAAGATTGAAGGCCAAAGGAGAAGAGGACGGCAGAGGATGAGATGGTTAGAGAGAGCATCACTGAAGCAATGAGCATGAAACTGAGCAAACTCAGGGAGGCAGTGAAGGACCGGAAGGCCTGGCGCAATATGGTTCATGGGGTCACAGAGAGTCGGACACGACTTAACAACTAAACAACAACAACAACTGTTAACTCTGAATGACCAAATGTTTCGATGCTAAACTAAATTTCATTTCATTGCCAGTTAATTAAACCTCAGCACAATGCAATCCATCTCCGATCATGCATTTAACTCTTTTTTTCTTTCGATCCCTTAAGAAATTATAGTTTGGTACCAACAACTGGGGATCTCTGGACATAGGTGTAATGTCCAAGCCACAGTGATGTCATAATTCAGACCATTTGCATGACATCGTGAAGAAGCATGTGATGTCCCTTCCCTCCTTTACCCTTTTAGATTTCCAGGGCTCTGGGCCAAGAATGGGGGGGGGGGGGATACATGCTCAGAAGCCAGAGATGGTGCATTCATATATGCAATAAAAACATCATGACAATATGGGTACAGCAAAACACGGGTAATTTAAAAGTCCAGGAGAAAAATGCATCTCTACCCATTCCCAAACTAAAAGAGGGACAGCCAATTATAATTCTGGATTCTACAAACTGGGAGCCACCAAAGAGAAAGCTCTTTCTCCAGGCCCAGCCCAGGAACATTTCCTCAGTAGCAATATAATTGGGAACCACCCCTGAACCTCAGAGCATCTGAAGATCTGCCAAATCGCTGTGCTCTGTTCTTGCTAAAATACACCTTGGCAGGTACAGGTAGTCCTCACTTAATGACCACAATAGGGACCAGAAAATTTGATGTTAAGCAAGGCGGTTCTTAAGCAAGTCGCACCCGATTTTACGACTTTTGCAGCAGTCATTAAGCGAATCACCATGGCTGTTAAGCAATCACGCAGTTCTCCATTGATTTTGCTTCCCAGCACCTGGCTGGGAAGATCGCAAACGGCAATCACGTGACCCCAGGACACTGTAACTACTGTAAGTGCGAGTTGGTTGCCAAGTGCCCGGATCACGATCATGTGACCACAGGGGTGATGCAATGGTTGTAAGTGCGAGGACTGGTTGTAAGTCCCCTTGTTCAGCACTGTTGTAACTTTGGTCAATAAACAAATGGTTAAGTGAGGACTACCTGTAGTAAAAAAGAAAAAAAAGAAAAATAACATCAGTAGAATGTTACTTTTCCTACAATCAACCAGTTACGCCGTTCCTCAAAATATTCCATTCCCCTTGACGGGCTCAGGGGATTACACTGGGTGTGCGATCAACGGAAGACTGCTGGAGGAAGAAAGCCCGGATGATCCAACTCCCCTGTGACCACCGCTGGCCAAGTTTAGTTAATGTAATTGTCAATATGTAATTGTTAGTATATAAATAACATTGTAAGCCGCCCAGAGTTGCTTGTAAAAAGGGAGATGAGCGGCCATATAAATATGATGTATAAATAAATATATAAAAAAAGATGAGAGGCACGGTGTCATGACTGGAGTCCCACAGTCTGAATGGGGCAGGGCTCTGATCGTGTCTTGCAGATTTCAAAAAAATAAAAAACAACCCCGAACCTTGGGGAAAATCTCTGGATGTTTACAGTTCCCAATGAAAGAAAACAAAAAATAAAACTTTCCTTACCCATTTTGTTGCAGGCGAGACTTGGTATTTCTATTTTAAAGAGGAGTTTTACCCACCCGTTTTTTTCTCCCCCCCCCTAAAATTCTTTTCTCAACTTCTACAAACTTTGGGGATCCCCCAAGCCTGTTGGTACCCCAGCCTCTTCTGCATGGAGAATGATATATTGGCTTCGAAAGGATCAGCTTGAGATAAATGTATCCTATAGCAGGAATTATGATTTAACATTTGGCAATATATGCCCCCCTCCTTCCAAAAACTTTTGGCTATGGTTTCCACCCTTCCTGGAAACTAGCCATGTGCCTGGAGCTGCTACATCTGGATAACCACGGCTTCCCTATTCCAGGTTAGCGTATCAGAACTAGGTTAGGGAGATCCAGATTAAAATTCAACTTGGGTTTATTGATGATAGCTTGACTTGTGCAACATGGTAAGTTAAAATGTGGCTGACTTTGGACTGTACAACTTGGTTTATTCAGTAAACTAGGATTTGGTTAAACTTGCATTAATTCCAAGTTTAATACTTGACCTTTCAATGATATATTCAGATACTGAATGTCAAGCCTGGTTTAAGATTTAGACTGCTAGCATTTTCTGAATTCATTTTGTAGGTTTGCAGCAGAGGAAATGCCTCTCTTTATAATTTGACCTTATATTTATATGTTTATTCATTCCTTAACATACACACACTACACACACATCCCTCTGCATTAGCAATGTACAGTATGCAGAACAGCGCTTGCCTGCATCAATTCTGGCTAATTTCTGGAGTGACAAAGAGCGAAAGTCACAGTTTATTTTGAGGGGGTGCTACAGTTCCCCATTTGTAGTTCCTGTCACAGGCCTTTTCTGCAAAGCAGGCAGAGGAACAAATTTAGACAGGCAGGAAAAATTGCACTCAATCTTCAAGAAAGAACAAAAGATCTCTCTAAATCTCAAGACTAAATGGATCCTCCCTGGAACGGAGCAGTCTGTCTTACAAAAATAAAAAAATGAAAGGGAGAAATACTTGGCTTCCTGAAAGTATTTGGCTGGTCAGGGCTGGAATTTTTTCATTTTCTTGGACTCTCCTTCCCCCTTTTTTATAAATGCTTTTAACTGATGTTTTATGTATTTATATATATTTATGTTTTTAATGTTAATGAGTCGCCCAGAGTTCCCCCACTGGGGGGAGATGGGTGGGCGAGAAATTTAATTAATAAATAAATAAAAAATAAAAAGAGGCTGGGCTCCATCAATGGTCTGATCCAGCAAGCCTCATTTGCTTAAAACGTTTTAAAAATCTCACCTCTTCAGTAAAATAAATAAAATAAAATAAAATCTTAGACTGTCTCACTAGCAACACCAACTATTAAACAACAAAACAACATATTAGACCACAGGGTTTTTTTTAAAATAGTAACAGCATTTTTTTTTTAAGTAAAGGTTATATAGTCCAAATCAGCGTAGAATTTGCAGCGCAAGACGGCTAGCAGTTCAAGACGCGCTAAGCGAGGACAATAAAGGCACGCAGTACAGAAGGAGGCCATGGCTGGCTAGTTAACGCCCAGAACAGAAAATATTTTCCACCCTACCACCTTTGGGGAAAGATCTAAGTTATTAAAAAAAGAAAATTAAAATCATTTCACAAAGTTATAAACTGGAGGATAATGACTAGTTATGGTAATAAAATGGACTTTCCATATACAGAGGCAGTCTACCTGCACGTATCAGCTGCTGGATAAATTAACTGCAACTGTCATCTCATGACCCATTTGGGAGCTTTTCTAGAAGGACTCAGCTCAGAAATCAAAGCCAGGCAATTACAATGCTCCCAAGTAATTCAACCCTTAATAGATAGACTGAGAATTTTTCCTAAAAGAAAACTACCTTGAAATTACCTATACCAGTGTTTCTCAACCTTGACCACTAAGACATGTGGACTTCAACTCCCAGAAGCTGACTGGCTGGGGAATTCTGGGAGTTGAAGTCCACACGTCTTAAAGTGGCCAAGGTTGAGAAACACTGACTTATACAGCTGCTGACTTCTATGCCAGAACCATAAGACCCAACAACAGAAGTATGTGATTTACTTAATTAATGAGAATTTACTGTATTCTCATATTTGGTTGTTTTAACTTTTGTGATCTGGTCTTAGACCGTAATAAACTGTTTGTCTGCTTGATATCCTAACAATTAGATAAGTTCACAAGCAATCCAGTTTATTCCCAGTTGTTCGTTTATCTAACTTTGAGGAGCTGATGGCTATATTAAATTAAATCCTCCTCCTCCTCCTGCTGCCAGGTCTTTGGGAAGAACTCGACAGGTGCATAAAAATGCCAAATCCAGTCTAAACATCTGGTTGACTGTGTGGCCAACCATCATCATCATCATCATCATCATGACGACGATGAGTGCCATTGTTCTCTTTGCTTCCTGCTTCCTTCTCATATCAGGAGGCTCAGCAACATGGATTTTTTGGTGGGCGGGGGGTGTCATATCCCAAGATGTCCATCTTGTATGTGTTTGCTAAAGCGTTTTAGAAATTATTTTTATCCCTTTTTAATAGTGAAATACAAAAACAAAACAAACTACAGCATCAACAGGAAAAAAGAGAGCAAATATACAGCGAAGGAAAAAAGTTAGATGTATTATGGTGATTAAAATAATCTCCAAGAGCCAGTTTGGTCTAATGGTTAAGGCACCGGACTGAGTTCTAATCTTGATTTAGGCATGACGCCAACTGGGTGACTCTGGGCCACTGCATGGAATCGCCCAAATCAATCCTTAATTATTCTATCTAGATCTTGTATAAACATATTGCTTCATCTCCTTATTTTTAAACACAGACTTTTCAAAGGTGCACGCAAAAGATACACACCAAAAACTACAGGTAACAAAGAAAAAAGAAGAAAAAAAGAAAAAAGAAAAAAAACCTAATTAACAGAAAGAGAAAAGATCTGTATAATGTCCATTGGTAGCAATATAAAATAAATTCAATCCTTAATTATTATATCTAGATCATGTATAAACATATTGCTTCATCTCTTTATTTTTAAACACAGACCTTTCAAAAATAGATTCACAGACTCAAACCGTAGATCCGTTCCTTCAAATCAGGTAAGTTTCTTTTCATTTATGTAAAATTATCCTCTCTGACGTGCCCCTGGCTTGGTAGTGCCAAAGCTCTTCATGAAATGACAAATTCCATTATTTTAGGAATACAGTTCACCATCATGTTAAGGTTGTTAGCTACAGAATTTTCTCCCAAAGACTCACAGATATATGGAGTGATTTGAAACCAAAATGAGCCTATAGCTGGACAAGGCCAGATCAAAAAGCGTTAAGGAGTCTTCAAATTTCTTACAAAAGCAGCACAAACAATCTAACATCCAACCCTTCTAAAATATTATTTAAAGGGTCCCAAAAAAACCCCCAAAAATATTTTCTGATGAATTAATTTCATTTTTAAATCACAGACTATTTTATGTTTCTTAACACCTGGATCTACTGATTCTCCAAAACTGGATACTCCAGTTCTTCGTTCCACAATTCAAATACATAACTATAATTAACTTTTGTTTTACTTTTTCAATTCCTTATAAAATTGCCTTGTTGGTTTCCGTTCAAGTGCTACATCTCTTAAGGATCCTAAAACTGCAGGTATCTTGGTGTCTGTTAGAGCATCTAGGCTGCATTTTTTAATAAATATATGTTTCAATTGTAACATATTGCCAAACAAATGTTGTAGGTAAGTCATATTCAAAATGCAATCTCTCGAAGTCTTTAAAACAGCCATTAGGAATCAGCTGATATAAAGGACTGATCTCTTTTGTGGTCCCAAACATTCCAAGAAAACATCTGGCCTGCTATGTTCAAATTTGGATTATTCCGCAATGCAATTTCTCATGCGATTCAGATTCAAAACCTCACTACTTACCTATTTATGAACAAAAAGCCTCTGGCAGATTTAAAGGTTAGAAATGAAGTTCCACATTCAATATATCTGGACCCTAAAACCTGCCAAGAATTCAGAGGTGCTACACACTTACTCTGCAAACTGGTCCAAACAGAGGAATATTCATTAAAGATCTCGTTCCAAAAGAATATAATGTTAAAATAAAAGCCCTATGATATACAGTAGGTTAAACTTTGGTAGCCTCTATCCTGTCCCCTGGAGTTGGGCGGCCAATAAATTTAAATAAAATAAAATAAAAATTAATAAAATCATTGTAAGATTGATATATAAGATATCAATAAGATATATACATTGGTTTAATAAATAAATAAAAATAAATAAGATCACTTCCATTTGGCCAAGGATATTTGAGGGCCTTTAGCCTACCATAAACATTTATTAATTTAAAATCAGAAGGCGTCTGGTTGCACCTTTTCAGACTAACAAATGTTATTAAAAGACAGAAGCTTTCAAGAGCTTTAGCTCACCTCACCAGAGGCATGTGAAATTTATTATGTCTTTTAATAAAATTTGTTAGTCTGAAAAAGGCGCTACCAGACTCCTGATTTTTGCCTAGCATAAACTAACACAGATCTCTTTCTACAACTTCATTACTGTATCTGTGTACTGTAAAGCAGTGTTTCCAACCTCAGCAACTTTTAAGGTGCGCGGATTTCAACTCCCAGAATTCCCCAGCCAGCCTGCTGGCTGGGGAATTCTGGGAATTGAAGTCCACACATCTTAAAGTTGTTGAGGTTGGGAAACGCCGGTGTAAAGTCTCCGGTACTGTAAGAATTAACACTGGAATCCCTCTTAAAATACAGACTAATCTTGAGCTAATCTTCATTTTGATGACATTAATCTTGCTCCGGTGTTTGCTAAAGCATAACATAGTTGTGGCTAAGGTGAATGGAAAAAGTAGACAGATTTCCTGAGAACTATCACAGCTCTCAGCCACGATATTTAAATTAAGCTTCCAGTTGCAAAGGTAGTCTACCTCCACGTGTCGAATATGGACAGTCAGCTCCAGAATGGAGCAATCGCCTTCACAGCCTTTCTCGCAAATGGCTAGTGGTAAAGGTCAAACAAATGAGAAATTTAAAATTGGAACTTGAAAGTGCACAGAATAAACTTCTTTCCCCACAATCCAATATCTCATTTAGTTGTATTTATACGATGATATTAGTATGTCTTCCTAAGTATGTCAGTGGCCAGGAAATTACTATGATCGTGTTTGGGGATTTGATGATTTTTTTCTCTTCTAATTCTTTCCATTTTAGTCCTGTACTTTAATCTAAATCACTTAGAGCCTGTTAAAAACTGAGCGGTCTGTAAATCCCAGGAATAAATAAATAAAGGAATACATTAAAATACTATGAACTGAAAATGCTGAAGCAAAAACAACTCTCTTGGCTAATTATTAATTTCAGTGAGAGTTATACAAATGTGTGCGCAGACAAGAGATCAGGATATCTTCGTTCTGTTTTTTCAAAGTTTTTCACTGTTGAAAATCTGTCCAGTTTTTTCTCAGTTTCTGATTTCTGGGAACCTGTTCAGTTCACTTTGTTGAACTTTTTATGTACACATGCTTGGAGACTACATTTTGTAAATATTATTTTCCATAAATATAGTGTGTAAATACATACATACGGATTTGTGGGTACATGTATATATAGTATGTCTGTGTGAGTTTATGTGGGGGGGGGAGAGAGAGAGATGAATTTTAAATAATTACTGTACAAATCTTGGTTTTATATATTAGTTCCAAAATGCAAAATAAGCTAAATTCAAAATTAAATGCTGAGCAAATTTCTCCACCTCTGTGGCCAATTCAGCGTAATACCCTTTAACTGAGCTTAGCATGGTGGAAGCTCAGCCAATTGTCTTAGCACATTATGTGAACTGGGCCAGTACGTTATCCCATAATGGGCACTGAATGATATGCAAACTCAGCAATTATATTTTGTTACTCTGGGTTTAGGGAATATATATTATATAAGTTATATGAACATAACAAGGAACCCAGAGCCAGCGTGGCCTAGTGGCTCCCTCTCAGCCCAAGGGCCAGTCAGGTCTAGTGGGGAAGGGGCTGGGATAGGAGCAGGGAGACCCAGGTTCTAGTCCCACCCCCCCCAGCCACAGAAGCTCATTGGCTGACTTTGGGCCAGTCCCGCCTTCTCAGCCCAAGGACCAATCAGGTCTAGTGGGGAAGGGGCTGGGCTAGGAGCAGGGAGACCCAGGTTCTAGTCCCACCCCCCCAGCCGCAGAAGCTCATTGGCTGATTTTGGGCCAGTCCCTCCCTCTCAGCCCAAAACCCAATGTGGCTGACTTCCAGCCCAGCCTACCTTAGAGGGTTGTTGCTGTGGGGATAAAATAGAGGCGGATCCCCTGAAACTCTGGAGAAGACATAAAGCTTAGCTAATAAATAAGACGAATTAACATCAAAGGGGATATAAGGTCTCTTCGAGTAAAGCTCCTATGATAGCCATTTCTGGAGTGCAACCAGCACACGCGTGTAGCATTTCAAGGGTGCTTCCAGCTCCAAAAGCTTGCTTACCCCTGGTCTAACTACAGGATATTTCTTCTCTGCTGCCTGGAGAGATAAGCGCCTGAAACTAGTGGAGGACAGATGTTTGATTACCAAAGCATTTGAAAAACAGATGGGGGATGCAAAACCTGGAAGCCATGGGCGGCAATGCCATCACTCTCCGACCCTCCGAAAAGCCAGCTCCGGCCCCGAAAGAAATTGCTAATCTTTAAATTAATTCCCTCAATGGCTGAAACACCCAGGTCTAAAGTTAGCAGCCCTGGGAAACTTTCCATTGCTGAAAAAGTCACTCTCCTGAGATTGAGGTCTTTCCGGAAATTAATTTCAGGCAGCGAGGCCAGGGAGAATTCGGAGTCATAACTCCGTCTATGGGGAAAAGGCAGGAATTGAACCTGGTTCAAGCAACAGGCCTCAATGGGAAGAAATCCCGGCCACACCTCTTCAATTGTGAGCTGGCCAGGCTCTGAAATCCACAAGATCAAATTCTCTTCAAACAGCCCCAAAATTTGAGATATAGTCTGATTTTGAGGGAGAGACAATTGTGGGGAGCGGCTCTCATTGTGAAAAATTCCCCCAGAGGTGCCTTGTCTGGAACTCTGACATAGATAAAGATCTAGCCTGGCATGGATCTCTTAATTTTAATTTATTATTGAATTTATACCCTGTCTTTCTGTCTGTTCAACACTTACACTCTTTATCTTGGACTTTATATTTATGCGTATGCGTATTTAATATATTTACACTTATCAATCTTGCCTGGATTTTAAAAAACAGTTTAAAAATGATATAGATGCAAACTGCATGATTTAAATGTATATTCATATCCCTCTGCCTAAAGGCTAAAATTTGTTTCTGGCAGTTTGGGCATTTCACAAGGATTTTAGGAGATGGTGATTTCCCAAGAATGAATCTGTGATTTTTGGAAATCAAACTGCTCTCTGGTCAGAACATAATTTTGCTTGTTTGTTTCAGTGGGTTTAAGGGCTGTCCTTCTGACAGTTATAGCAGATCAGCCAGTTTAAAATAAATAATAATACTAACCCAGAAAACTTTGGTAACAAAGGCATACACATGAATATATATATTATTGATGATCAGAAGTTAAGCCTAGTGTGGCTTCTTTTTAATTCTACCAATAAAAGAATGATGTATAAAAATGGTAGATGCCTTTTAATTCACATATATGTATGTATGTGTGTGTGTTGTATATATATGCATGCACACATACACACAGAGATTCTGCATTTTACAGGTAGTCCTTGACTTATGACCATTCGAAGTTACATTGGTGCTGAAAAAAATGACTTGTGACTGGTCCTCGCACTTATGACCGTTGGGGTGTCCCTGTGATCAAAATTTGGGCACTGGGCAACCGGCATGTATTTATGACAGTTGCAGTGTCCCACGGTCACATGACTGCCATTTGTGACCTTCCGAGGGTGCTTCTCACAAGCAAAGTCAATGCGGGAAGCTAGATTCACTTAATGACCACAATTTGCTTAATGACTATGGTGATTTGCTTAATGACCATGGCAAAAAAGTTTGTAAAATTGGGTGCAACTCACTTAATGACCGCATCACTTAGCAATGGAAGTTCAGGTCCCAATTATGGTCCGAAGTTGAGGACTACCTGTAATAATTACTTGACAGGCAAATAAATCCTCTAAGATCAACTGCAGTCCATCTCTGAATATGATACCAGGAACAGAAAGCTTTGATTTCCTGATGGATTAGCCTGTAGGTCGGACATGTTTGTGATGTTACTACTGTATTACTAAGGATAATAAGCATCAATAATAGTAAAACATATTTACACTCTTCTGAAAAGTTCCTTTCTCTACTTGTAAGGATGAAAAGTTGCCAGCCTGATAAAACTCTGTACTATCACACTCATAGTAATGTGTGGTAAAATGCCATTATTTGTCGATGGTGCCCCAAATCATCAAGATTATTTGATAGTGCCCCAAATCATCAAGATATTCTCTCCCCATCTGCTAAAAGGAGGGATTAGAGTACAGGACAGAAAGCCAGGACAGGTTTATTCAGCTCTTCCCAAAGGAAGCTATAGGAAGTGGGAAGATTTGGAAACAAGAATTAATACTGTATATTCCCTCCCCATCTCTCCCATTAAGCAGCTGAAGATTGAATCATTGATCGAATGGCTTCATTTTACTATTTCTCTTGTATACAAGAACATTTGGAGCAATACGGCTGGGAAGGGTGATTCACAAAGGCTTCACCTGGCCATTGTTGGACCCATCTGGCACTTTCTCTCAAAGACTAACTGGAAAAAATGTTGAAAAAGTCAAACTAAATGCAGAGGTGGGAACAATGCTTCTCTTAGCAGGTGGGAGAGCATGAGGAACAGGGTGTGGGTACATGATCCAAATTTATAGAATTACGTATGGGTGGATCATTGAGCTGTTTTTCTCCTTTCTTCAACATAAAATACTAGGACTTGGAGTCATTCTGTAAAACTAACTGGCCACACATTCTGGATGGACAAAATAAAATATTTCCTCAGAGACGACAGAATAAATGTATAGAAAATTCTATGCCACAAGATACAGCGATGGGCACTTCTTCAAAGGAGGCCTAGAGCTGTGTTTCTCAGCCTTGGCAACTTTAAGCTGTGTGGACTTCAGCATACTGGCTAGGAAATTCTGGGACTTGAAGTCCACACAGCTTAAAGTTGCCAAGACTGAGAAACATTGGGCTAGACAAATCCAAGGCGATCCATTCATTCTTATTTATTTAAACAATTTATATGGCCGCCCAACTCATGGTGACTCCGGGCAGCTTACAAGAATAAAAATCCCACTACAAACCCATTCCACCCCCCACCCCATCTTATATTAAGGTGCTTGCATGATTCTCCATGTCTAGAAACAGACTAACTTTTATATACTATATGTATGTATGTATGTATGTATGTATGCATGTATGTATGTATTTTTTTATATACTAGTTGCTGGAAGGAAAAAAAAATGGGAACTTCCTGCCCATCAGCATCTATTTATTTAGCTAGGGCATTTTTTCTTAAAGTGTCATCCTAGGACCCCTGGGGGACCCCCAAGACCCTCTTAGGGGTCTGCGAAATCAAAATCATTTTCCAGCCTATGATGAAAAATAATACAATATTAAAATCCCATCAAATGACTGTGAGAAGCAATAGCAGCAGCAAATGTGTTAATTTTAATTTTTAATATGGTAAATATCGATAAATATAACCCATACAAACAAGAGCTCTTTTGGGGTCCTCCATAATTTTTAAAAGTGGGAAGTGTCCCGAGAGAAAAAGTTTAAGAAACACTGGGCTTGGGGAAACAGGATCCTAGCGTAAGGGGACTTTTGAACCTAATCATCAGACTCTACTTATAGATGACAACTCACTGTAATATATTTATATGACCGTGATGTAGAGCTTCCATGTCCAGGGGCAATCAACCTCTGAATTATCAGAAATCCCAGACAAAGCACATGAAAGAGAAAGCTATGACTTCTAGGCCCTATTTTCTGGGCTTCCTGAATACATCTGGCTGAGTATTACTGCAAACAAAATGTCGCATTCATCATCTCCTAGGGCGATCTTCAGATCATCATCATAATGATGGAAGACATTAGGAGTCACACTATGGACTTGGTTGGCAGGAGACTCACAACAGACAAAAGGATGCACGCACCCTGACCAGCCTTCTGTAGCAAGGTTAGAAGATTAAGATCAGGGAAAACATTCTATTTTTTATTTCTCTATTCTATTTAAAGTCGCCTAAATCCCCAGTACCCAGCCTTCCACCATCTGGGTACCCTCCAGATCTATGGACTTCAACTCCCAGAATTCCCTAGCCAACCTGCCCATTGCTGAGAATTCTGGGAGTTGAAGCCCATGCACCCAGAATGAGAGGGCACTCTATCATCTCTATCATAACATTCCCCAACCTGGTTTCCTTCCATAATCCTTAACCAGCCCTAAGAGTGCCTTCCAGATGTGACTGCCCTGGCTGAGCAGGATGGGGCTTTTTGCAATCTGGAATAAAGGCTGCTCTATCACCCACCCCCATCAGTATCACCCCTCCAGGCTAGAAAGTCCCTGAATCTTTGATTAAAGTTTACCATTTTTCATGTTGTCACCCTATATCAGCATTTCTCAACCTTGGCAACTTGAAGATGGGTGGACTTCAACTCCCAGAATTCCCCAGCCAGCCTGCTGGCTGGGGAATTCTGGGAGTTGAAGTCCACCCATCTTCAAGTTGCCAAGGTTGGAAAACACTACCCTGTATTATCCGTTTTTCAACCTTGCCCAGTTGTTTTCTGATGGGTGGGATACTGTCATCCTCCCTGGAAAATGTCTTTCCCCTCTCAGTGACAACATCTGAGAGGGCACATCGATTTTGCTTCCTTTTTAAAAAATCCTAAAAGGAAAAAACCGTTGCCTTCTGTAAAACCTTCTACAACAGGACAGCTGGAAGAGAACCTATCAAAGATATGTCTGAATGCCTCTGCCTGGTTCGGAGAGCAAGATCACCTCTACGAAAATGCAACCGAGCCCCCAAATTTAGAATCTGCTGTCAATCAGTGCCAGGATGTTGAATCTGCACATCGGCATTTATTTTCGGTGTCAGGTTGAACTCTGCAAGATATGAAAATCAGAACAGAAAACCCTCCCTCGGAGAATGTGCAACGATTATTTCCTCACCACTGAATTGTTACTTCTCTCACGGATAGACACAAATATTGGGTTCAAGATAATCTTCATTCATTCATTCATTCATTCATTCATTCATTCATTCATTCATTCATTCATTCATTCATTCATTCATATAGCTGCCCAGAGTCACTGGTCTGAGATGGGCAGCTATCTAAATTGAATAAATAAATAAATAAATAAATTTGAAAACTCTGTTTTCTGCAAACAGCCAAAGGTCTGGAGTTACCCCGCAGACCTATATTTATATAATACCCATCACACGGTTCCTTTTTGGAGTAAACAATTTTGTGCCTAGTGCCCCAAAGGAGTAAGAAAGAGTAAACCAAAGAAATTAAAGATGAAAAATTTACCTCTATCAGAAAAAGCTAAATCCAACTCACCCCAGCACCATTCATAGGTACCTCTTCCATATTGTTCTTCTGTTGCAATACTTCGTGGCTTCCGCTACAGGCGTTATACTTTTTCTTGTTTAAAATACTCATTTCTCCCTTTCTGGGGCTCTCATGAACTCCATTCAACCACAACTTTCTGAGCCCTTCCCTTCACTTTTTCTGCATTATTTGTCCTTGATTCAATTCTCCTTTGTGCTCTCTATATGACCAACCCCCCCAACGTACATTAAGCCATGCTGATCCTCTCTCTGTATGCCACCCACATTCGTTCAGCACCCATTCATTCTCGACCTCTCTCTTCTTGCTTTACGATCTGTACTTCTTAAGTATCCCATTGCCACTGCATTCAATTTACACTACTTTTAATTTTTCCTGTCATGCCCAGTTCTCACTTCCACTGGACAAAATGGGAAGAAGCACCCTTCTTACATGCAGCCATTTTGGTCTCTTTCAACATACGTGCCTTGCCATACGTGCCTTTCAACATATGTGCCTTTGCACTTCTCAATATTTCTTTTCACCCATTTCCCCACCTTTAATAAATATTCTGCTAAGATATATGAATTCATTTATTTGATCTTATGTTTCGCTGCTTCTAAATAACTTGCAACTAACTGTTCATTGCATTTTTCCTCTCAAACACAACTACCTTGATTGTTGATATGTTAATTTTCAGTTCCATACATCTTGTTGCTTCCAACAATCTAACTTTCGCCTCAAATCATTTGTATTCTAGGTACAAGCTGTATAACTTAAAATCCACCTTCTCCCTCCTACCTTCTTCCATCCCGCCTACATTTGGAATCTCCGGAATACAAATTTAATGACTGGGAAGATCTTTCCTATAATTAATATATATATATATATATATATATATATATATATATATATGTGTGTGTGTGTGTGTGTGTGTGTGTGTGTGTATATATATATATAAATAATAAATATTATACATTATGTAAATATGTAAATAAATAAATAAATAAATATGACAAATATTATAAATAAATAAATAAGGATTACAAATGTGTACCCCCAATCCTCAAACTCAGAATTGCAATCCCATGTTGGTCTAGGATGTTTCAGTTGCAAAAAGTGTCCCCAAATCTCCAAATGGTTGCAATCAATATCACGAAATAGAGTTTTCTACTTTGTACCACTGTATCGCAGAACACAAGTATTTGTTTCTGACTAATTAAGGTTTTATGTATTTATATATTTTATGTTTTTAATGTTTGTTGTGAATCGCCCAGAGTTCCCCCATTGGGGGGGAGATGGGAGGTTGGAAAAAATTAATTAATTAATTAATTAAATAAATAAATAAATTTGAGTTCTCAATTCTAAAATCTTATGGTTCAAAACTGTAAGCCTAAACACTATTAATTGCATTAATTATTCATTATAATTTGGAGCTTCTCTACTATAAGCCCCCCCAAATAAATTCTAGAATATTTTCCAACTTTTTGCAGACCAGATTAACTATAGGATGTTTATGTTTTCCCAACAAATATATCCCAGTGACCAGCAAGGAACCTCAAACACAATTAACAATACGGTAGTATAATAAACTGGGCATGGCCATGTCATTTCGGTCACTGCAAAAGCATTTGTAGAAATAGTATATTTCAAAGAGCTATATGGTGAAAGATTCAGGGCTTCTCCACACAGTGCACAGCTGAAACTGTGGAACTCACCAACACAAGATGTAGCAAGAGCCACCAACTTGGGACGGCTTAAAAAAGAAATAAAAAAAAAATCATGGCTACAAGTCATTGTGGTTAGAAATTATGTGGAAGGGGATGTAATTTCTGCTCCCAAGTGCTGGTTAAGGACTTATGGCTTCTCAAAAGTATCTGGATGGACCTGAATGAGGACTGTTTAGGCCTCTGATCAGATCCAGTACAGATCCTCTTGATCTAAAACTGCCCATGCACGATGGGTTCCACAGGTCTTGCGCAGAATGAAGAATGTGAAGCCACGCTTGTTTTACTAGGAACAATTTGGCTAAAATCTGGGGAAGCTGAGAATGATACATACAGAATTTAATGATTAAGCCCTCGTTTCCCCTTTCTCTTTCTCAGATATTGAGGCTGTTTATATTGTAAGTCGCCATAGAAAAATAGATCCCAGCCAGAGACCTCCTTTGAGAAGATCCCAATCATGGTCGTAATAATTAATAATAATATTTACAATGGCAGCAACACATTATATTGCAAGGGCATGAAGGTTATATTGCCTAAAATTGAGAGAATGCTCTCAGATGTTTTAAAAATATGAATTATGATGTTGATCATCAATGGATATGTTATTAATGCAAGACTCTTAAGTATGCAATGCTATTTGCACCCAGGAAATGTCACTGAATTTGGCAGGAGACTAAAACGAACCCAGGACTGCACTGTCGTTGCTCAAAAGCTTTCATATACATAAACCATAAACTTTCTTTAATGCACAGCTACAACTACCTTGTACGGTACCATTATTCCACATTGCAACTCGTGGTGACTGGGGGCTGGGATCAATGTTTATTTTCTTATTTATTAAATATACGTACCTCTACATTGAGCAATTATTGTCGCATTATAAGGGAAAGTGTGGCCTAAAAGCAGGTGGTAGAGATTCAATCCTGCCACTTTTGACTGTTTTTGGCAAAATGCTGGCCTAGCAAACTGCCCTTCCACCTCTCCCCCATTCTTGTTTTTTCCCTCCTACAATATTCCTTTCCTACTGGACCAATTCCACTGTAGATTTACCAGGCACCGATTATCTTTTCTGTAAACTCCGTAGCAGTGCCCTGCGGTCAGAAGGCGCTGAAGCTGGCTTTTGCGAGTGAATAAAAATAAACTTTCCAGCACCATGTTAAAGATCTGCTCCTTACGATTGCAGGGTCCTGTCCGACGCTAACTTCCCTATTTGCAGACAGATCCTAAACAAGACTGTATTTGTCCAGATGCTGTTGAAATATTCTACAGTAGTTTTATCTGAATGGTTTTCTGGTCGTTTGCATTTTATCCTTCTTTTCTGTGCTGTGCTGATATTTTTACCTTAGGCTGGTCACAGATCATAATCCAATTTTTGGACTCCTTCCCTTTTCCTCTTTCCACTGGGATAAACTCCGTCGCTGACCACGAACAGAGTGATCGACTCCCACTTTCCACCTCGGCGGCTATTTGCAGAAAATTAGGACGAGAGCAAGCAATAACTGGAAAGGGGAGCCTCAAGCTTTGAAACAGCCTTTCCTGCAAAGAACACCTCCAAAAGCAACCCCCCGAACACGTTCCCCCCCCCTTTAATTCTGCTGCCCATTCATTCTTTACGAATTAGCCTCCCGGATGGCTTACCTTTTACGCACCTGCGCTCAGGTGAGTTGCTGCTCGTGTTTCAATCTCCCTCCTTCAGCAGCGAATGCTCTGCCCAAGCCCCGTCGCCAGTACCGGATAAACTTCTCTTCTTGCAAACAGCATCGCGTTAATTGCAAAATACTAAGAGGAACAATGCAAAGTAGTATTATTTTGCAAAAGGCGCTAACGCTGCTGCCTCGGCAATTTAGCGCCGGACTCGCGCTAGACAATTCGGCCCGGACTCGAAAGGATGCTCTTTTGCATAGCGGCACCTCCTGCTTCTTCCTCATTGGCTCTGCCTGGCCGGGTTATTTGCATTGAGGGATCCCATTGGGGGAATAGAACTATGGATCTTACGTACCACCCCAAACCGGATGGCTACTAGCTCCACCCACAACGTGGTTTATTTGGTTAAAAAAAAAGCAGAGTCATTTGTGCTCGGTTTGAAGCCTGGAGTTTCATTCCCACGTGCACGTGTCAAGGACGAGATATTTCTAAAAGCCCTTTTCTTAAATATTATATTCCATCTTGCATCGAGTGCCGCTGTCACGAGGAAATTGCGAATGCAATTTTTATTTACTTTTATGTATTCCTTTATTTATTCATCAAATTTGTCACCGCCCATCTCGTGAAACAATAATCGGGAGAGCACGGTAATCCTGTGAGCGTTACGATGTTTACTGCGTTAGATGCGTGCTGCTTCATTAAATCCGTAGCAACAGAGTTCTAGCATTAGCAGGAGGCTGCATTAGGTGACACTTACCAGTCGGTGTATACATTTTATCTGTACAACAGCCCTGTGAGGTAGGTTTGGCTGAATGATAATGGCTGAACCATGGTTCACTGAGTTAACCCAGTTGTGGGTTTGCGCACACATGGAGCCATAAACTGGCCAACCCCACTTTCCCCAGCAGGTTGTGTGAAACGGGCCGTCGTGAACGGTCCCAAGCAGAGGAGACTCTGAACCCAGCCTTCTCCAGGGGTCTTCTGAATCTCTGCCTCAGAGATTATCTGTGGCCCTTCGGAGCAACAACGCATCAACATATTCCAACAACTGGTGAGCCAATTTTTTTTTCAAATATTTTATTAGGATTTCTGTCAGAGTACCGGTATTTATTTGTTAGAGATATATCCCATTCTGGAGCTCAAAGTGGCAAACATAGTGATTCCTTCTCCTATTTTTCCCCACAACAGTCTTGTGAGGTAGGTTGGGCTAAGAGAGCAATTGGCCCAAACAGGGAACTTCATGAGACAACAGTGGCACAATACACTTGAGAAGTGCTACATCTGCACAATGTGGGAAGCTTGGATAGTTTGAAGTTATTTTGGGGGGCCGATTACGTTCTCTGAATCTGGGCCACTAGATTAGTTCCTGCTTCAGCACGCAGTTACAAACGCAGGAAATGGATTAATTCACTAATCTGTATGTTGGCAGAATGACATCCTGTATGCATAGGAGGGTGGAAGTTGCATTGGAAGATATAGAAATGCTGAAGATACTTAGACCTTGGAAAAAATGGCTCAAATGAAGAGAAACACAACTTTGAAAATAACAACAGCAGTGAACATGCACAGAGATCATAGAATGCTGGGTATTCATACAGGGTGGGAATGGAATATCCTTGAAAAGGGCATTTCTTTTTGGCTGGCACACTGCAAAAAGAAAATTCAACTCTACTTAACATCACCAGTTTAAAAAAAGTATGTTCAGGGCATAATCTTCTGGGTGTGGCAACCCAAGTGTGGTATTTTTCCCCAATTGTGCTTTATTTTATCCCATTTTTTAAAAATGTAAACTTGCTAAAGCCTTTTACGCGATTTTAAATAATCTTGGGCCATTTAGTTTGCCGTTGGTTGTTTGGGTTATTTATCTTTTAATTCTTTGTTGTAAACTCCAGTGAGAATAGCTGATTAAAGCATGATATAAAAATAAAATAGAATTCGAGGCCTGCACCATCTAGATAGCTCTTTAAATAGCCACAAAGACAAAGTAAGGTTCAGCATGCATGAAATCTAGGACAGGCAACTACAGCATATTATACATGCTTGTTGAAAATGGTTATTCTAATGTTTGCCATCCCGAGTTAGTAAAGCACTCTACATGTTCTCAGGGGCATCAACTCGAGACATCAGAAATGAATTTCCTGGAGTTGTATTTGCTATCTTCTCATTGTCCTCAAGAAGCAAAGCCAATTTAGTGCCAAAAAAAAAAAATTCCCTGTTGCAAATTTTGCATATTAAAGATTGCACAATCCAGCCCAATTTAAACACTTAAAAAAAAAAACCTAGATGACTTCTTTAAAAAGTTTCAGTATGTATTTAAATATTTCAGGGTAAACTCAATGGGGGTGAAAATTACTTGATCATAGCTAGATGGTGTCTCAGAGATGCTGAGTTTTCTCCTGGTGTAGAGCTTCATTATTGATAGTTAGACTTTTTTAATGACCTCTCTGATTAAAAAACAAACAAACAAACCCTCATCCAGTATTTCTCAAACTTGGCAACTTTAAGACATGTGGACTTGGGATTTGAAGTCCACATGTCTTTAAGTTGCCAAGTTTGAGAAACGCTGCCCTGATCCAAATCAACAATAACACCTGCTCCATTTGCAATAATTTCACTGGGTTCTATTTAAATTAATAACTTTTATAAACAGTGCATTTCTCCCCTCTGGTGCAACAATAATGCTTATTAATTAAAAGGATTTTGCTTCTTTCCCACAAAACTAGGAAAACAAGATAGAGGAGACCTGGTCTTCTGTTTAAAGGTAGACTGCTTCTATTGAGAGAGGACCCATTTAGCTATAGTAGCTAATAAATACTGATAGCTTTAATAAAGAACATAAGGAAGAGGTTTTAGGCAATGTACAAATGTCTGCATTCTTATAGGAATGGAGCAGCATAGAAATATTAATAAATACATATGCAACGTTTCGACAATATACTTATCCTGGTTAATTATCCCGTTTTCTGAGTTTGTAAAATACACTAACCCACAAACTAACCAAATAGCCAGGACTCCACAACTATGCCATAAAAAAAAAAATTAACCAAGGCAAATATTAACTTCACATGTTGTGGGAATATATCTGCTCAGTCTTTGCCTGACCTGGCTAATTGTGTTGTGTGAACATAGCCCCGCATATTCACATCAGTGTGGGTAGAACCAATTTTTTTCCCTCTCTCCATGCTGATATCCAGGTAGAATTTCAAAAAGTCAAGAAATCTCCTCTTTTTTTAAATCTCAGAATTTCCACTACGAAGTGCAGTCTGGGACGCTGGAAATCTCCATCCTGTGAGTGCCAAGCAGTTTGATCCCTGGTTCGCTCTTAGTAAACCACTCAGCTCAAAAGTCCACATATTCTTGGAACCTCTACTTCTCCCTATGTGTGGTACATTATGGGCTAGATTTGTAAAATCCAGTCTAAAAATGAGGTTGGGGTGTTTGCAGTTCAAGATGTGCTGAGGAACCCAGCCATTGGCTCAGCAGGTTGTGTGAACCAGGCCGTTGCATTAAGTCATAGGGGTTTGGGGTTTGGTACAGGAACAGAAGAATTGCATTCTGTGAACCTTCATTCAGTGTGTTGCATAAGCTGAGACGTTAGAGTCACATATTGTGCAAACCCATAAATCATGGTTTGTAAATCACGGTAGCAGGGTTCATATAACATGCTAAGTGAAACTCAAACACTAACTCCTGGCTTCAAGTGATGTTTGAAAGCAGCTGTTTTGTGAGGCAGCTGTATTCATGATGGTTGGGATCCCCTGTTTGGCAAGGCCCTTTCGTTCCCCAGAACTGCTCTGTAAACTTATCAGAGCTTTTTAATTTATGCATTTTCATTTTTTTTTAATTGAGGCATGCTCTTTAATTTTTCAAAATGTATTGGGGGCACACTAGTCATGGTGGAGCAGTTCTGGAGCTGCCAAGAAGTGTGGAATAGTTTGCTCATTTTGACTTTCAGCCAGCCACATAGCCAAGCCCTTTTGAATGATGGGCTATTCCCTCTTTTAAATGTCCCCTCCACATAGACATGTACCATAGACAAGTAACCCGTGGAATATAGAGAGGGAAAGCCTTAGACAGCCCTCCAAATCATCTTTATTACAGTATTATTGTTGTTGATTAATTTATAAGATTTATAAACCTCCTCACTCCAGAGGCTCTAGGTCAGGGGTCAGCAACCTATGGCCCATGGGCCAGATATGGCCCACCACCTGAAATCATGTGGCCTGTGTCCCCAAAAGAAATATATTTACCTGGCCCACCTGAGAGAGAGAGAGCTCACTGCTTCACCAGCCAGCTCAGTGCAGGTGGAACAAGTCCCGGGAAATGGTGGTGGCGTAGCCTCTGGCCCCTATGCAGAAGGTTGCCAACCCCTGCTTTAGGGGGTATACAAGGAATAGTATAATACAAAGCAATAAAATTGTAAATAATAGCGCTTTTTTTTACGTCTGCAAACCTTGTATTTGGTATCTGTCGATTCCTCCCTCTTGGGCATGGATGTGAAATTTGGGAATACATAAATCACAATGAGTGGGTCTATGTGTGTATACCTGCATATCTGGATTTCCTCAAGTTTTCCTCTGACAAGCTGTAAGTTTTGCCATTTGTAGTAATGAGTAACATCGAGGAGGTGTTTTCTCTCTTCTCTCCTCTCCTCTCTTTTCCGCTTTTGGCCACACCTATGCACGGCTGTCTGCTCTCCCTGATAGATTCCTGAGTGGCTGACGGATCCACGATCCTTGGAGAACGAGAGAGCCGGATTCCCTGGAGAAAAGTTTGTGTTTACAAGAGCTGGAAAGGAAACTGATGCAACCAACAGCCTCCGGTTACATGTGAACTGATGGCAACCGACCAGAACAGCTAGGCTCGGAGAGGCTAACAGACGCCAGCACCCTGTCCTATCTTGGCTCAGGAAGGTTAAGAGGTCCTAGTCTGCTTCTCCTGTTCCTATGTTCAGAAAAATCCAGGATAAGACTTCCTCGTGTAGGATTAAAAGCCTTGTTAACACCAGGAATTTGTTCTGATTATAGAACGGGGCTGTTTTTATAGGTGACCCCAGATGTAAAAATACAAGCCTCGTTTTTCCGACCTCTCGCTGGGGAAAACCAGGGGTTTAAATTTGGACCGGATGCAGAGAAACCCAAGTTCAAGTCCTTTAAAAAGCTCAAAGAATACTCTAGGCCAGTGTTCCTCAACCTTGATGACTTTAAGACGGGTGGACTTCAACTCCCAGAATTGAAGTTGAATTGAATTTAAGACGGGTGGACTTCAACCCCCAGAAGCTGGCTGGGGAATTCTGGGAATTGAAGTCCACACAGCTTCAAGTGGCCAAGGTTGAGAAACACTGCACGAGAAACTCAAGGCAGCTTCATTTCATCCTTGCAACAATACCCCTGAGAGAGAGGCTGGCCTATGAAACGGTGGCAATGTTTGTGGAACTTCATTAACCAGGTCAGATAAAGATCTAGCAGGTGCACTTGCTAAACCCCGACGAGGTCTTTTGTAACTGAGTGTATTGTGTAAGTCTAGCTCCCAGGGTTAGTTTATGGTTCCAAACATGGTGCAAACCTACTTCTACGTACGGCTAATGACTGCCTAGAGCAGGGTTCCTCAACCTTGGTGACTTTAAGATGGGTGGACTTCAACTCCCAGGCGCGATGATGCTGGCTGGGGAATTCTGGGAGTTGAAGTCCACACAGCTTCAAGCGGCCAAGGTTGAGAAACAGTGTTTTAGAGCATCTATATAACCAGAAGGCCCAGGGCTACAAGGAGTCCCCAAATGCCTTGGGTATCAGCCCCCAGGGCTACTCCAGAAGTTGCCACCCAACTTAATTATGAACATGATAGAAAGGAGACATTATTAACTACACAGGAATCTGATTATTATGGTTGTGATTTGGAGTGCACGAGCACACAGAGGTAGCAGGACCTGTTGAAAGAGCGTGAATCAAAAGCGTCACCTAGCTGATGGGTATCCAAAGGGCCCAAGGGCCACAATTGTATTCATCTGTTGAGTGGCGGGCTTCATCTAAACCCATTTTTGCCAAAATACATGAAAATGAGAAAAGGTGACAATTATGAAGAAAAGGTGAATTGATAGTCTGGGGAATTTACTTATTGATTGCACAATCCGTTGGCGCGATGATGATTTCCTTCTTTCACAGCGTAAAACTAAAACATTGTTTCTTGGCTAACAATATTCATTTTAATAAAATAAATTACATTTTCAGAATAACCTTGTGGGCCCGTGGGCCACCAGTTGGATACCCTTGATTTAGCCCTATTAACTGAATTAGTAAACTTTTAATTTGATTGAAGCATTGTTTCCTTGCTCAGAAATTCAGGCAGTTCTATCTCTTCCTGATCAGATGGACATCATTTTGCAGGACTGTCTTAGGAACTGCGTCTTGGAATTGTTAAATTTCTGTTTGTGTCATCAGCGACAGAATCTAGCCACCTTGTCTTCTGTTGGCCTCCATCCATCCATCCATCCATCCATCCATCCATCCATCCATCCATCCATCCATCCATCCAATTTATGTGGCCGCCCATCTCAAACAAGTGACTTTGGGTGGTTAAAAACAATTTTAAAACAATTCTTTAAAAAAATCTAGCAAAAAAAAAAATCCAACGAAAAATGTAAAATAGATATCCAGCGGCCAAGATAAAAAACAACGAAAACCATCAATACAAATGTAATACAAATATTTCAATAAAATTAATTCACAGGGGGATGATGATCTACAGGGCAGGATGAGTGACAGAAAAAGCTTTCTTCTGGGGTCCCAACAGCTGACACTCTTTAATGGGTGGATCCTATAACACGCCTCTCCTGCTGGATCTGATGGGACAGGTAGACGTGATTGGGGAGAGATGGCCCGCAAATAACCTGGCCCCATGCTTTTCTCAAGTGCCTTCTACTTTTAAAAGCATTGGGGTCTTCTCCAGCGATTCTTGCTGTTGCATTATATGTCCAAATTATCTAAACTTCAGCTTCATGATTACCAATTCCAGTGAGCAATCTGAATTTGCTTCATCTAGTAGAGAATGACATGTGGCGTAGCATATTGTGAGAACCCTGCCAATTACTCCACTGACTGATACCATAGGACAGTGTTTTTCAACCTTAGCGACTTTAAGATGAGTGGACTTCAACTCCCAGAATTCCCCAGCCAGCCATGCTGGCTGGGGAATTCTGGGAGTTGAAGTCCACTCATCTTAACGTTGCCAAGGTTGAGAAACACTGCTGTAGGATGTACAAATCCCATGAGGTTGATTGGCATGAAGAACCCAGACAGAACCATGTGCCAAAGACAACTATATTTTCCAGAATTAGCTTCTCAATCATGATTTCCCTGGGGTGGAAGAAGCCAGACTTATACCACCGACGCAAAAGACAGAATGGGCATCTCCTGGCCCTTCTGTGTTGACCGAAGGGTCTGGTTTCTCTCCTGTGCTGGGGGGGGGGGGGGGAAGGGGGGTGTTGGGAAGGGCAAAGCACGAAGGGAGATCAACTGGATGGTGAAACATTCAGGCCTGAGGATATCCACCTTTAAAAAGAGGATGCAGACTGCTGCAAATTTAGGAATAATATAATGAAAGTAGAAATGCAGTACAGTAATCTCACCCAGTGGGAAAAAGCATTTCTGTGTCAGCTTCGTGGCTGCTTTTTTATTGCCTTTGCGGGGACAAAATGTAGGGATTCCCGGTGCTTGATTTTTAAGCTGAATATTCCCCATTTCCTCTCCACCTTAGTAATTATAAATGAACACCAACTATAAATACAGGATTTAACAGTCAGTTTCTGAGTTGAATTGATGTTTTCTAGCAAATTATCCCTAGCAAGGATTGGAGAAAAATATATATGTTGTTGATTACAAAATTTCCCTGTGCAAATTGAAAACTTCCTCTTCTATTGCAGACCTATTCAGTTGTTAAGCTCTGTGGCGGGGGGTCCTTTAAAAGATGCACCAGATGTTAGATCCCCCTGGTCTTTCTGGCATGCAAGAGAGGTCTTTGTCCTAGATGAGAAAATCCAGGAGTCGCATTTGATCCCAGCAATCTCAGGATCGCGGAAACCTTTAAGGCTGGATTATTTCACTAGCTCTTTGCCTCTTTTGATTAGATTTTCTTCATGATGAATTCCTAGCCTGGTCTTTCAGGTCTTCTAATGGTGCACCCATCGCCACTGTAACGGTTCATCCACCTTGCTGCTGATTGTCCTCTACTTCAGGGTTCCTCAACCTTGGTAACTTTAAGACGGGTGGACTTCAACTCCCAGAATTCCTTGCTGGCTGGGGAATTCTGGGAATTGAAGTCCACCCATCTTAAAGTTGCCAAGGTTGAGGAACCCTGCTCTACTTCTCTTTCCTTCCACCTTTCCTTCTCCACAGAGCTGGGTCTTCGCATGACGTGTCCAAAGTAGGCTAATTTGAGCCTGGTCATTTGTACCTTGAGTGAGAACTCTGGGTTGATCTGTTCCAGGATCCATTGATTTGATTTCTTGGCTGTCCACAGTATTCTCAGGAGTCTTCTCCAACACCAAAGTTCAAAGGCGTCAATGCTCTTACTATTCATTTTAATCTACGCTTTTAACTTTCTAGGTGTTGGTTTTGTTTTTAACATTTTCTTGGCTGCCTTAAGTACTTGCCAGAGGATAAAGGCAAGAGATAAATCATATAGAAAAATAACACTTCTGTGCAGTTTGGGGAATGTCCCTTTGAGTTGAGCTCAACTTTGACAATGGCACAAACGCAGATGTGCAGTTTTATCGGCAACAGCGTGGAAGTTCCACGCGGTTGCCTTTTTCCAGGGTATTTTTGGACTTGCCACAATACAGAATTAGGATCTCCTGGAGGTGTCCCATCTCCGGTTCTGCTCAGCTTTCCAGCCCAGATGTTGGCTCGGTGCTCCCTCTGCAATTTGTCTCTACAAATTCCCTGAATTGGCAAAATAACATTTTCCAGAAAACTCACATCACTCCTGGGGGCGACTAACAGTTGATGAGCACCTTCAAGGATCCTGCTGTTTCCTTTTGGGGGGTTGGAGTCTTACATTAGAATCCGGCAGCCCTCTTAATCTTGCTTCAGACAGGGCTGCTCAGAGCATCTGCATCCAAGGTCCTCTTCATTTACAAAAATATTCCCAAATAGGCCCACCGGGCACTTGCAGATAATGAAAATACTGGAAGGTGGTCAGATCAGGTGCTCTATCAGGCCAGTGGTTTCCAAAGGTATGTGTGTGGGGGGGTGCACAATACAATCCATTAGGATGCAGGAAAAAAATATTAGAATGTCTATATTTCTTTATCTCACCTTTTATCTCCTCCTTACTTACTATTTTATATATTTTATAAGCTACCTAATAGGATAGTAGTACACCGATATCCTTTATAAATAAATCAATATCTGTATTGGCAGGACAGGCTTTTTTTTTTAACTGATTAGGGTAGTTTGTCAGAAGGTGATGCTCAAAACCAGAAGCCATTTGTGGTGTTTGAGATAGGGGACATTTTTGGACTACTGGGAAATTCCAGCCCCCCTCTGGAACAGCCAAACTGATGTGGCCCAAAAGAGAAACTAGAGATTTGGTTTTGCATGTGCTTTTTTTTTTTAATTTATTTTTTATTACTGAGGGGGGAAAAAAAACACAGTGCTTTGACAAAAAAGCGAAAAGAATACAATGAAGAAAAATGTTAATATATTATAACAGTAAACAATTATAATTCTATACATACTTATCTAATGCAAATATTATGCAAGTACATATTTATTTCTAATACATTTATGCGACTATCATTTTTTTAAGTTGCTGTATTTTGTATCAATGAGCCTCGTATTTCATTATACTTGTCCACGCAAAGTCTACTTCTACGTTTTGCACATGCTTAATTGGAAGGTAAAAAGAGTACCTCTCCTTCCTTCCTGGAGAAAGTTGCCCATTAAAACATTCTGCGGTTGAGAAAACGATGCTCTGAAGTTCTACAGCGTCCTCCAGTCCTGAAGTTGGGGCTTCAACTGCCAACGGTTGTAGCCGCCATTTTGACTTCTTTGACACATATTCCCTGGACACCCCTGCTTCGTTGCCTTTGTCTTCGTCTTCGTCTTCCTCTTCACACTGGATATTCCATGCAAACAGCATCCGGGCTAACCCTCACTTGAGCCTTTTATGTCATGTATGATCAGGATGATGCTGTGTAAGAATATCGCCATATTCTATTTTAATTCATATTTATTCTTTTACTGTAAATCACCCAGAGTCGCTTCCGGGGAGATGGGCAGTGAAAAATAAATAAATAAATAAATAAATTCTTTCCGATGTTCTGCTAGATTGGAAAAAATAAAAAGCACCGAGTTTGATCGCAGCTCGGAATATCTGCTTCCTCCCTCTCCTTTGGGTGAGACGCAAAGAAAGGTAGATTGGGGGTCGCACAAAATGCCACACTACAAAAATAGGATGGAGTTTCTAGTTCATTGTCTTATGGGGGGCTTCAGGTAGGGATGTATCTGCATCATCTAAGGCAGTGTTTTTCAAACTTGGCAACTTTAAGCTGCGTAGACTTCAACTCCCAGAATTCCACACAGCTTAAAGTTGCCGAATTTGAAAAACACTGATCTAAGGAGTCGAATTCAACTGGGCTTACTCCTAAGTAAACTTGTCTAGAGAATGGCATGGCTTGGCTATTACAGGACATTCAGTTGCAGAGCATACACCCTACTGAACTCGTAGCGCTGCAGAGCAGATGTGAACAGGATTGTGGTCTTAAGCTGCTGCTCTGGTGCTGAAAGCACTGGGTTTCCTGTTCTCTAGATCGGTAGCATCTATATTTATCCCAAGTAGCAATGCCCATTTTTCTTTCAGCTCTTCTGCGCAGAAGTTTGCCGAAGGAAGCAAAAAAGGGTAGACGTGCCTTCGTCGGCTTTGTCGCGCAGCAACGAGAGCTGGGCACGTCAGGAGAGACTTCAGAGCACGTTGAACCGAAGCGTGTGCGATGAAGCAAGAAGGGGAAAGAGCAAGAACGAAGGGCGCTGCGTGAATTTGGACGGTGTACGAAGAGGGGCCAGTTCAAATGAAGTCCACGAAGGGGTTGGGGTCATACAGAGAGAACGAACGAGGCTCAAACTGCAGAACAACCGTCGAAAGGAAGAACGAGTTGGTGAGACCGAGAAAGTTGTGGTTAGGCGAAGTTGCTGAGATCCTCAAAAGAAGAGAGGTAAGAAGAACCACAAGAAACGTAGGGAAGCATGGAGCGAAAGATCTGCAGAGGGCGAATTGGGTAGGTGTAAACTTATTTAGCCATTTTTTTTTTTTTTTAGATTTTGGATCCTGCCTTTATTACTTGGTAAGTAACTCAATGAGGCATACCTACCTAATAGGGCTTCCTCCTATTTTCCCCACAACAACAACCCTGTGAGGTGGGTTGGGCTGAGAGAGAGCGACCGGCCCAAAGTCACCCAGCTGGCTTTCGTGCCTCAAGCGGGACTGCTTTATCATTTCTCTAACTTGCTACTGCTGTGCTTTGCATAACTATTTAAAGCCTTCTGAAGAAATGAATAAAACACTAGGCAAGAAAAGAGGACTGTGTGTGTGTGTGTGTGTACGCGCGCAATATATGAATATGCCCTTTGAAGTACTTTATGACTGTGTTTCTCAACCTTGGAAACTCTAAGATGTGTGGACTTCAACTCCCAGAATTCCCCAGCCAGCATGGCTGGCTGGGGAATTCTGGGAGTTGAAGTCCACACATCTTAAATTTGCTGAAGTGGAGAAACACTGGTTTATGATATAAACCCCAATGAAAAACTTAAATACAATATAGTATTAAAGGCCTGGAAGAATACATTCATCTTTTCCTGGCATCAAAAACTCAATAAATGCTAAATGAGCGTCCTTGGAAAAGCGGCTCCAAGACTGGATCAGGCCAAGGACTTGTCCTGTCCAACATTCAGCGCCTTAGTGCCAACCAGACGCATTTGGGAAGCTGAAGGCACCCAAAGGAGGTTGATTTTCCTCTTCTATTGTCGCTCCTCAGGGGCTGGAGTTCAAAATGTACCCTCTGCGCTTCCAGAGATTGTTAAAAGCTGAACAGCCATTTCCAGTTTGAGTCACTTTCGTTTTTAAAGTCATTATTAGATTTTATCCCAGCTTTAATTCAGTCAGCTCAAGGTGGTGTACATAGCTAACGTTCTCACCTCTTATTTTCCCCACAAGAACAACGACAACCCTGTAAGGGACGTCCGGGGAAGAAATGGCGAACTGAAGACCACCATGATGGAATGAAGAGCCGGAATGTGGACCAGCTCTTTGGGATTCCTCTCCAGACAGGGAGAGGACTTGGGATCACCCACAAGTGCTCCAGACAGTTGCTGCTCGCGAGGAGGCCGCAATACAGTGGTCTCTGGTGGGTTTTTAGAGCTCTGGGAGACGAGGGAATAGCCATCTTTGCCCAAACCATGGTCGGTGCCTTTATGGAGACGGAGTTTGCATACTTCCTTTTCTAATCACTTTTGGAAATTACTTGTTAACTGCTTTTCAGCTATTAGGATCCTTTGGAACAGGTTTTACAGTACCAGCTGAGTGTCCTTCGATCCTTCGCGAAAGAAATTTTAAATAAAAGTTTAAGGACTTAAAAAAAATTATTTGGGGGGAATAAACAGCAAAAGGGTGATTAGAACGTTGATTTTGGAAAGTTACAAATGGACTAAGGGTCCAGATGGATTTGAAATAAGATTTTGAAATTAATTATAAGAATCCTTCCTGTGGGAAAATGCTTTTGTTTTGAATATTTAAAAAAAAATATGATAGGATGGGACTTTGAAGATTGGACAGTAGAGGGAATCAGGACGAACTAAAGATTACAATTAAAGGAGAAGAACACTTAAATTTGACCTAATAATACAGAATGGAGCAAAATATTTTAACATTAAACATATTGAGGGATATTTGTGAACAATGGACCCAGAAGTTAATTTTAAAAGTGTCTGCTGTTATAGATAGACTATATTTAAAAGATGTTATGGAAGAGGAACACGTTTCACCAGGCAAGACTGAGACTGATCTGAAAGTGGATTTACAAATGACAGGCTACAAGAATGATATGGAAAAAGATGCTACACTGGACATACAAAAGAAGCCAGCTAATGTCTTAATAATGAAAAGGGATATACAAATAACAGATCAAGAGAGTAACCTGGATAATTTTCTTATATTGGATTTACAAAAGAGGCTTATTGAAGTTTTGAAGAATTTTGTGAGAAGGAACAAAGAAAACATGAAAAGAAATCAAATTCTAGGACATTATTCAAAGGGATTAAAGATCAAGATTGTTAAAAGGAAGGAATATAAAGCTGGTTTATTTGATCAAAGTTAAAATAGGTATGTTATCTCTGGTAACCCTGAATGGACTTTTGCTGATCAGGACTGAATGACAAGGTTTTAAGGATTTGTTTATAGATAAGAGATGGGATATGGGAAAAAGAGATCATTTGTTGTATTTTAAGAGAAGGTGATAAGTTACTAAAATTGTTTAGACTTGTGATGAAGGGGAAGTCATTTCTTTATGCATTTCTTTTCTTCTTTTTACTATATTCTTTTTTTCTTTCTATTTTTTTATTTTTCGCACTATTTTTGTATTCCTTTAATTTGTATTAGTTTATATCTTTTTAATTGTAATGTTTAATAAAATTACTGTAAAAAACAACCACCACCCTGTGAGGTGGGTTGAACCGAGAGAGGACTGGCCTAAAGTCACTTAGCCAGCTTTCATGCCTTAGAGAGGATTAGAACTCACAATCTCTGGGTTTCTAGTCCAGCACCTTAACCCTGGGCTGTCATATCTGGTGGCAGAGAGTTTCAGTGGCTAATTTTGTGCTGGGTCAAGAATTTCTCTTTGATTGGTCCTGGATCTCCCTGTGTTTAATTTTTGTGGGTGGACTGGACTTCTGACATTGTGAAGAGAGAGAAAACGTTTTCTGTCCAGATGATTGACATACCAGAAAGCACATTTGGGGTGACATTCCTTCCTCCCCCCACTCACAGGTTAGCTTAAACAACAGTAACTATGAAATCCAAATATCCAGCTACATAGAGGTCACTTACAGTGATCAACAAATTCAAGTTACTCCTGACCTAGTTAGGTTTATCAAACACCTATTTAGGTTTATGGAATACCTATTCTGTTAAATTGGGTTCCCAGCGTAGGCTAAACCACAAGCGACCTAATCTAGGTTCATGGTAACCAAACTTCACTTCGATAGATAGATAGATAGATAGATAGATAGATAGATAGATAGATAGATAGATAGATAGATAGATAGATAGATAGATAGATATCCGTTGGGTTGTCAACTGACCTAGTTAAACCTGCTTGGTAAACAGCCTAGGATCGTGGGAACCCAGCCCAGTCCCAGCCTGCTGCCTGAGGCGGCCGCCGCGTCCAGCCCCGATCTGACCGGCTTCCGCGTAGCGTGTGAGCGCAGCAGCGGAGTTCTGCAAGCCGCGTTCAGCGCGGGGCAGTGATCGGTCGCGACTTACGCTACGCGCCGGCCTACCCCGGCATAGCAGTCTTGGGACGAGGCGGTCAGTCGCCAGGGGGACGCCGCGCCCCGGCCTCCCCGCGCAGCCGCCCACCCTCGGCCGCGCCTCCTTGCCCCTCACCGAAGCGCCGCCTCGACGCAACTTTGGGGAAAGTTTCGCCCGGGTCTCCGCGGCGGCTCCGTCGTTCCCCCCGACCGGGACCGTCCCCGCCTCCATGCTCTCCCGGTACGGGCACCGCGCCCTGGGCGCGCTGATGCTCCTGGGCACCGTGGCCGGCTTGACGGCCGTGCTAGCCTCGATGCTCCTCTTCCAGATCCAGGCGAGCGGCGGCGGCGGCGGCGGCCGCCGTGCCCTGCCCGAGCGCGTCCGCGCGGTGCTGCTGCCGCTCTCCGCCGCCCTGGCCTCGCTCTGCCTGGCGCTCAGCCTCAGCTGCCTGCTCCTGAGCCTCCTGCACGGCTACTGCGGCGCGGAGCGATGCGCGGCCTCGGGGGGCGCGCTGGGGAGCGAGAGGTGCGTATGCGGGGCGGCCGCGGACGGCCCTAGCCGGGCCCGCGCTGCGTCTCCGGGGGGTCCCGAAGCGGCAGAAGGTCCTCTCGAGGCGCGGGGCGGGCTGGAGGCCTCTTCTTGAACAAGGCGTTTGCAGAGTTGGGTTTTAAGGGAGGGGGAGGCATTTAGGTGGCAGAGATGCGGAGTATACAATGGGTTAACTTATTGCACTAAGCCATGATGCGTAGACCTCTGCTTTGCTGAAGAAGCCCCCATTGATTGGACTCACGTACCACACCAGGCCATAAACCATGGTTAAACACCACAGTGGCCTGGTTCAGCACCATGCTAATCACACAGCCTACCAATCGGATGGACCATGGCCTGTCGTGTTATATGTATTCATCCAATGGGGGCGAATTCAGTTCAACACATTCTAGTTCCACGAACCAGTGGCTCGGTTCACACAACATGCTGAACCCAAATCAAGCAAACTGCATTATGTCGCAATGCTGCATTTGAACACGCTGAAGTGCGTTGGACTCTCATCAGCCCCAGCCAGCCTGGCCGGAGGTCAGGAATGCTGGGAACTGTAGTTTATCCACATCTGGAGACACATCAGTCCCCTGAACTGCAAGAGAGATTTGTGAAATGATCCGCCTAGAATGGGAGGAGAGAAACGAATGACGTTCATTCCTGTTCCGAAAGAGGAGACATTCAGAATAGTTACAGGAAGGACTTCTCCCCTCATCATATACTGAATGCAATTAGTGTATTGCCACAATCCCCCCCCCCCACACTTTTATGCCTTCAAGTCAGTCTGACTCCTGGCCAATGCCTGAAAAAGCCCCTGCAGTTTTCTTGTCAAGGATTTGCGGAAGGGGTTTGCCATTGCCTGCTTCCTAGGGCTGAGAGAAAGCGACTGGCCCAAGGTCACCCAGATGGCTTCATACCTAAGGCAGGACTAGAACTCACGGTTTCCTAGTTTCTAGCCCTGGTCCCTTAACCCAGTGTTTCTCAACCTTGGTGACTTGAAGATGTCTGGACTTCAACTCCCAGAATTCCCCAGCCAGCATGCTGGCTGGGGAATTCTGGGAGTTGAAGTCCACTCATCTTAAAGTTGCCAAGGTTGAGAAACACTAGGCTAGATTACCAAGCTAACCAAGAACCCAACTAGTCTCTCCACTGGCTTGTTGAGAAAATAACCACTCTGGCGAACAGCGGAGGGCAAATATGGACTCTGCTAAGCCCCTGACTGCATCTTTTTCTATTTCCCCATATAAATTCACAGGAGGAATGCCACCCTTGTGATGGGGGCATTTTCTTTGACAAGGGAGAAATTTGTAACCAGTAGCATCTTGCTGACCTTGGCTGATCCCCCCTCCACAAAAAAAGAGTTAAAACTGGTTCCTTTGGGAAGGGGGATCACCGGGGAACCCCTGTTCTGTAGGCTAGATTGGTACGTTGAAAAAAAAAATCAAATCAAAGCCACATAGTCACCACAACTCAAGGGAGTCTTAGGATGAAAACTTCTCAAAAGGGCATACAATGGGAATGTATATGACGGGAACTTTATCCTAGAGTTCCTATAGGGCAGTGTTTCTCAACCTCAGCAACTTTAAGATGGGTGGACTTCAACTCCCAGAATTCCATAGGGAATCAATACAAAGGTGACAAAATTAAGCAGAGATCTTATTCTGTTGCCCTTCGAGCTTGATATAATTTCAAGTCTTCCTTTTGGTCCTGATCTTGATAAAACTTGATTGAGCTAAGCCACACAATGGCTGGGTTCACATCATATGCTAAATCAAGGTTAAGCAAACAGAGTGGCTGTGTTCACATTACATGCTGTACCCAAACAAAGGAAACGGAGCATGGTTTACTGTAATGGTTTACTGTAACGTTGAACCACAATTCCAGTTTGGCTAGTCTAACAGGTGCAAACCCAGCCAGTCTCTAAGGATGCTTGTAGCCAATATTCACATGCTTCCAAGGAAGGTCTAAAAAAATTCATTAAAACTGCAACAAAATCAGAGGGAGATAAATTTTGTAACAAGTCTTATGTTGTGGAGTTTTGCTTCAGGATCACATCAGCCTTGTGACATTGCTCACATTATTGTGCAAAGTGCAATACACACCAACCATACGTGTTTGTCACTCTTCATCTTAATGTGAAATTCCGTTTTAACGAGCAATTAAAGCAATTTAACGAGTCTTCCTGCATTCAGTCTACTCATTATCCTTTCACCTCAGATCTTCCATCTTTCCTAAGTTGCCGTGGTCATTCTGAATTAATGCTTCAAATTTCCTTTCTGGATTCCATCTCCTCTCCTCTCCTCTCCTCTCTGTCCCATCATCCACATTAACTCTCCTCCCTCCCTCCTTCCCTTCCCCTTTTCCTCCCTCCCTTCCTTCCTTCCCTCCCTCCTTTTCCTTCCTTCCCCCTCTTCCTTCCCCCTCTTCCTTCCCCCTCTTCCTTCCTTCCTTCCTTCCTTCCTTCCTTCCTTCCTTCCTTCCTTCCTTCCTTCCTTCCTTCCTTCCTTCCTTCCTTCCTTCCCTCCCTCCCTCCCTCCCTCCTTTTCCTTCCTTCCCCCTCTTCCTTCCCCCTCTTCCTTCCTTCCTTCCTTCCCTCCCTCCCTCCCTCTCCCCTTTTCCTTCCTTCCCCCTTTTCCTTCCTTCCTTCCTTCCTCCCTCCCTCCCTCCCTCGCCAAGGGGGGGTGGGGGTGGGATTCTTTCTGCAATGGCCAAAACAAGACTCTATACTTCAGGACAATAACCCCCACCCCCACCCCCCACCCCATGGCTCCCTGCAAAGATGGAGTTTCAAAACCCGGCCACCAGCTGCTGCTTTCCCACCAAAAGCGCCACATTCTTGCTCCCCAGTAACTGCTTGAATTCCTGCACGTTGAAGAGAGCTGCAGAGACTCCAACAAAACACCAGCTCTAGCCCAAGTAACAGTTTAGAAAAGATGTTTGGAGCTGTTTTATTAAAAGAAGTGGGTCAGTCATTAATAAACAGCGATCTGCCTTTGTGCTGGAGCTGACCCCCCTTCCCAACACGGACAGAGTTGATGGTTGACTCCTCAAATCTGAGGCAGTTTCAGCTCATTGCTTTTTACACTGCTTATCTTTTCCTGATGATGATCAAATCTGCAGTAGTTAGGGCAAAATGCTCCCAAGCCGGCTGAACAGAAAGAAGATTTTTGTAAAAAAAATCTAAGTTCATCAACGTTAAAGTAGGTTTGCATGTAAACTGTTTGGAGCAGAGATTCGCCTAGCCAACAAAAAATAATCCAGATATATTGTTCTTACGTCCCAGAGGTGACTGGTTCCTGCTGGAGAGCCGAAAAGTGAGACACGTCGCCGTGGGCGTGTTTTGCTGTGCTGTTTCAGCCTACTTAGCAGGTGAGTAGCTTCTCCCTTCCTTTTCTGGCTTCCCTTGCTGGTCCTTTCCTGAAGAAATGTTCAAAAAGTGGTTTGAAAGTTATGTTTGGGTTTAGGAAATGAAATTTCCCCTCTGAGTAACTTCTGGAGGACTGAATGGTATTGAGAACCAGCCTTTAAAAACAAATTGGAAACAGCGGAGAGACCTGGAGAGAAGTTACAGAAGCACCCAATCTATTTTTTAAAATCGATAACGCATTTTCAACCCAACCAGTTCTTTCTGGCAAACTGACCTCAGTAGGCGATCACCTTCTTGACTTTTTTGATCCCTCTGTGGAGTCTGCTGGATAGATAAATAGGTCCTGGCAGATCCTTGTTTTGAATAATGCAAAAAAGTGAACTTTCTGACCACGAACACCAGTAGCTATAATCTGCAGGACATGCTTTCTAGCCACCCTAAGTCTACCTCTTTGGGTCTTACTAAATTTGGACAGATTCTTGAGTAAGCATGCTAAGAAAGTCTGTAAATGTAGTGACTTTTCTCATACCGTTTCTTCACATTTCTCCATTTTATTTATTTTTGGTTTTGCTGTTGGCTTAGCCTGTTTTCCTCTGACAGCATCTCTCTTTCTCTCCTCTCCCTCTTATACCAAAGAGACTCAAGGTGGGGCGATCTTGAGTTTCTTTCTCACGCGTTCTTCTTTTCCCGGAATAAGTTCATGTTTTCTAAGAGTTGCTGCATATTTTCCTCAAGGCTGTCTCCACACTCCTTTACATCAACCCCTTGATCCTTTCGGTCATCCTCTTTGCCCTTTTTCCAGATCTATGATATGCTTTTGAAATGTGGGAACCAGAATTCTACACAGTACTCCAGATCTGGATTTACCATACAGTAGATAGAAATAAAAAGAATTGCAGTGGGAGCAGGTTTGTTTTCAATCCTGTTCCTCCATCCCTTAAAAGCCAAACATTAAGCCCAAACCACACAAACACAGGATGGTAGTTTGTATTGTATGAACCCAGGAATTCCAGATCACGGATTCCCACTTTGAGACACTGGTTTTTTTAGACACTGTCAGGCCTCCCTATGAAATATCTTTTAAGCCTGTTCACCATTTTTCTATGTTTGTTGCTGACTGGAAACCCCTTATAGATTTTTTGCATGAAACAGAAAACAATGAACTTATGATTTATGGTTTTGATGATTAGACAGGGTAGGTTATAGAAAGAAGAGAGTTATGTTGTAACCATAGAGTAAGAGGTAAATTTATAATTGTACTTATAACTGCTGTAAAGAAGACTGGAAGCTACTTCTTTGTGCCTTTCTTCTTTTCTATTTTTTTTTCTTTTTTTCCTTTCTTGCACTTTTAGATTTGATTTCTTTTTCTTTTCTTTTTCTTACTTTATATTAGTTTGTATTAGATTTTTACCTTCTTTTTAAAAAAATCTTTACATACACACACACACTGTACAGTGGTACCTTGGGTTATGAACGCCTCTGTTAACGAACTTTTCGGGTTACGACCAGCTCCGGCCGCAAAAATTTACCTCAGTTTGCGAACTCCACCTCGGGGTACGAACAGGATACGCAGCCATTTTCCCTCCCATGACACGGTCCGTGGCCATTTTTCCGCCCCGACACATGGTCCGCGGCCATTTCTCCGACACGTGGTCTGCAGCCATTTTTCCGCCCCTGACACGTGGTCTGCGGCCATTTTTCCGCCCCTGACATGTGGTCCGCGGCCATTTTCCGCCCCTGACATGTGGTCCGCGGCCATTTTTCCGCCCCAGGCACGTGGTCCGTGGCCATTTTCCGTCCCTGACATGTGGTCCGCAGCCATTTTCCGCCCGACACGTGGTCCGCGGCCATTTTTCCACCCCTGACACGTGGTCCGCGGCCATTTTTCCACCCCTGACACGTGGTCCGCGGCCATTTTCCGCCCCTGACACGTGGTCGTAGGGAGGGGGACTCTCCCTCCAAGCAATAGCCGCCTCCCTGTCCTCCACGCCAGAACGGATTAACAGTAATTACATTGAACCTTATGGGAAAATTTCCTTTGGGTTGCGACCAATTCGGGGTGCGACCAGAGTCACGGAACGAATTAAGTTCGTAAACCGAGGTTCCACTGTATATGTCCACCATTTTGTGCGGGCATAAAAGGACACATCGGGCCTCCATCTTCCTAACTCTCTACTACCAATCTGTCACCAATCAGCCCACCCAGCCTTAATCTTCCCACCACACATCGATCTTTACAACACTTTCCCTCCGTCCCTTGTATCCAGGGCACCCATGACAGCTAGATGCACACAGAAAAGGGGCAAGATTTCAACTGTGGAGTCACAGCCACCATCGTGACTTTTTTGGGCCCCCATGGATATATTCCTGCCCACATCATGGATATATTCCTGCCCACATTAGATCAGGGTTCCTCAACCGTGGCAATTTTAAGATGGGTGGACTTCAACTCCCAGAATTCCCCAGCCAGCCTTGCTGGCTGGGGAATTCTGGGAGTTGAAGTCCACCTGTTTTAAAGTTGCCAAGGTTGAGGAACCCTACGTTAGATGTTCATTTGAAAATTACAGTTTTTTTTTTTTTAACCACTATCATTCCTTTAAACGTTTCACATCCTTGCCTCCCAGTTTGAGAACTTCTATTTTAGATCCTTTTTTTGCGGTGGCACCCCATTTATGGAGGGCCCTCCCCAGAGAGGCTTGACTGGTGACCACGTTAGCATCATTTCAGTGCCAGGTTGAGACCTTTCTATTCTCCCAGGCTTTTAAACCATACTTTTAATTGTATTTTAATCATATTTTAATTTGTATCATTTTAGATTTTCAGAACCACCTTTGTGGTTGTCGAGTTTGTGTGGCGGTTTTATTTTGTATTTATCTACTGTCTATGTTTTCATTCAAATTGTATTTTTAGAGGGTTTTTTTATTGTAAACTGCATAGCCAGTGGGTGGTTTAATTTAAAATAAATACATAAATTGCAGAAAAGCATATAGGCCCAACCTTCATCACCATAGTAACTAGGGATAAAATCTGGTGGGGCAGTTGTGGGTCAGTGTGTTGAGGGAATCCAATTCTTGCCTTAGCATCTTGCATGAACACACCGCTTACAAACTCAGTTTATAGTTCTGGGGGAACCCAATTCTTTTGTAGGCTGTTTTAAGCTTCGGTCATTGCTAGAAATTTCATTTTTCCTCTGTGCCACCCTCCAGCCCTCTCAATGTATGTACTGATGGTGTTTGAGAGAGAAACAGGAATCACCTGTGCCTGCATCTTCTCCTCTGGGATCACCGTCCTGATCATTACAGCGATCCATGTGCTCGTCCGGGCTTCCAAAGCCACACAACGCAGCCCAGGAGAACTGCCACACACCCTTTACGAGAATGACTCGGCCGAGAGTGGCGAAACACCCGCCATTCCGAATCCTAATGATGCCCCAAATGTGGCCTCTCCTCGGCCACATCTGGAAATCCACCAAGAGGTTCCATACCTGCCCTACGTGGAACAGAAGTCCCACCAGACTACCCCAGCGAGCAGCACCGACGTCACATCCTCGGACAGTGTTGCGCCAACCCTGGAGAAAGAGGGCTGCAGCATCCCCAGAATGCACCGGACACTTTCGGCAGAGTCTGGCCTTCTGCTCAGCCACGGAAAGCCCTGGCATGGGGTGAGGCAGGAAATGAGGAAAGCCCTTTCTCGCAAACCGGCGGGATCAGGCAAAGATTCAACCTTGGTGTAAAATCTCAGAAAGTGGGAACCTCATTATCTCCAGAGATCTTCAACATACAGACGACCCTTGCTTCGAAGAAACATGCACTATCATTTTATTGCTTCATGTGCTATCTCATTCACTCCTAGGAAGAGGCGTGACAACCGGGTTTAGATTCCTTCAAAAGGAGATTAGGGTCAGCCCCACTAGGTAGACCAGACTAGAAAATCAACTCCACAGGAAGACCAGAACTACACTTTATTGAGATAGGCTATAATAACAGGATCTTGCAAGTCTGATTTTGCTGTCCCTCCCCTCCTTGGATCAGGGAGTTTTTTGCCCGAGCCACTTCTGAATATTATCTTGATTCCTAGGACTTAAAGAACATTTCTGACTTCTTTACCTAGGTCAGTGTTTCTCAATCTTAGCAACTTTAAGATGAGTGACTTCAATTCCCAGAACTCCCCTGCCAGCCACACTCATCTTAAAGTTGCCAAGGTTGAGAAACTCTGACCTAGGTAATGGTTCTGTATTTCTGTCAAGGTCATCTCCCTTATTCTCAACAATTAGAATTCACATAATACGGATGGTTTGATTCTCTTCAGGATGTGTACATAGATCTTCCATATTCAAAGGTCCACAGGAGAACTTTTTTCTAGGGAGGAATAATGGGAAGAGGACTATTGCTTTTAAACCCTGATGCAGCACAGATGAATCTAACGGGCTGGTTAAGTGTAGGAAAGTACATTTTACTAGCCAACCCCTTACTCTAATGCATGCTGCAAAGCAGCACTTCTGCTTTCAAGAAAGACTGCTACTGAATATGGAGGCTCCCTTTAATGACCCTATTATTGCCAATACAATTCTATTCCACTAATGTTACCTACCTAGCCCGCTCTCCCTTATTAGATACCACATTTAAAATCTTCCTAGGGGCTACTATAAGAGGCGATTAGCAATATGCCTGGACTCCCTTCAGTCAGCTTAACACCAGTAAGGGAAGGTTGCTTGTACTGAATTGAAGGCTGAGTAATCTTGCTGATCACATTGAAGACAGGCAAACAACATTGGATCAGTTTGTGAATCCATTCCAGTGCCATACAGAAATCTGTAGCAATTAGGGTTCAGGAAAGCCAGAGTCTGTAACGCAAACTCCACCCCAAGCCATGAACGAATGACATCCTTTTAGTGATTCAGTAAGAACCATTATCCACCACCCCATGTTTTCATTTGAACAAGAAATGGAATGTAGGCGTGGCCAGGGGAAAAAGTGGGCCGGCATATGCAAATGACACAGAATTCCAACAGAATTCTCCACTTCACTGCAACAAGAGAGAAAAACCACATCTGTCCAGCCTCATAATAATGGCTGGAGATCATAATTTGGACCCATCCTGGAGAGCTATTGCAAAGATTCCTAAAGGTAAAGCGTCAGCAGAATGTTTTGAAAAACTTCCCTCGTGCAAACAGCAAAAAAACAACAAAAAAACCCCCCAGGGAGTGCACAATATAAATGACAAGGACTCTATACCAGACTTAACTTGAATTCCTTGTGTTGTTACTGAAACAGGAGCATCACCTCTATCCCATGACTCCAAATTCTGGGAGCTCACCTGACCTAGATGGACACTTCTTCCTTGGCTAGAAAAAACATTATTTTGGGGGGGGAGGAAGGGGAAGAATTGGAGTGGGAAGGGAGTTGCCATGCATATGGGATTTGGGGTGGGAGAAGTTAGCAAAATTTTTAAATTACATTCATCCAACATCAGGGATGCCTACAGATTCTGCGTATTGCGTTTCCCACTTCAAAATGATAAGATGCCTCTGATTTTCAACCCTTTGGGGTTGTTGAGCGGCTTTGGTGTCTGTGAAAAGTTGATGGGGGGGGGCTGATGCAGGCCTTGGGTAGCCGGGCTCTGACCAGAGACACAAAGCTGGAAAACTCTCCCTTTATAAAGTATCTGAAGCCCGTTGGATACAAATGGGCGAGAGCAGAGTTGTGTGTAAAATGGAATGTCTCTGAGCGTGCTAAGGATCAAACAAGGCAACTATGAGGCTGTTGGTCTCTGCAGCACAAATGATTGTCTGCATTCCCAGTTAACATTTTCGCCATTCCAAAATCTATTATACGCATTTATCTGAGAGGAAAACGAGGCCTTCTTCCAAATAATTCATCTTTAACTGGGAGGATTGTATTAGATAGCTAAGAATAAAGCAGTGGAAGCATTCAAGGGTTTCTCTCTCTCACCTTCCTCGGGTAGGGAAGAGGGGGGGTCATCTTAAGTCTAAGATTGCCTTCCTTTTTGACAAATGCAGGAGATGGCAAAATCTAGCTTGACTGAGAGAGCTGAAGGAAAGGCACTTGCCATATCTTGAAAAGGGAGAGAGGATAAGGTGAAGCAGATGGAACTTGGAGAAGAATGGGCACTCAGTAGGTAAGACAACGCTTGTTTTGGCAAGCAGAAGAAGTCCTGGGTTCAAAATCTGCGATTTCCAAATGCATCTTGCACACCTGAGGCTCTGGAGCAGCATTTCTCAACTTTAGCCATTTTAAGATGGGTGGACTTCAACTCCCAGAATTCCCCAGCCAGCAAGGCTGGCTGGGGAATTCTGGGAGTTGAAGTCCACCCATCTTAAAATGGCCAAGGTTGAAAAACACTGCTCTGGAGAGTTGTAGCCAGCCTGCTACCAATCATGAGCTACGTGGACCAATAGTCTAACTCAATATAACGGACTTTCATGTATTCTTCTCTCCCTACCCACTGCCTCTACAAAGCAAATCCTGCCCAACGTGTACAAGCACATTACACTGCAGAAAAGCTCTTGCCTGCAGTGTTTCTTCCTTGGACACTGAGTGCTGCTAACATATGTTCTCTGCTTGTTGTGCTGTTTTTTAAATTAACAATAATTAGCAATGTTAAAAAAGGATTAAATCTGGAGACTGCTTAATATACACTTGTCTTGGTTGCGCTGGTGCAGAGTGGCTTCCTCCTGGCATCTGAAGCTCCTCTCCATAAATGGGGAGGGTGGCCATGAAGTTTTCCTGTATCCAGATCTCCAGAGCTACCTTCGGGCAGAATTCAACCGATGTTTTATGGTAATGGCGTGGTTGAGGAGCCCTTCGATGTTCTTGAAATACATGCTACTGTCCTTCATATTCTTGATGGCACTGGAGCAGGAGAGAAAGCATCTGGTTAGAATGACAAGGGTTGGGGAAAGAGGGCCTCAAGAACATCCCAGCCTCAGAAATCCAGGGATAGGAGTTGGACACCGAGAAGTGTGTTTATTTGGATCCCTGCCTGCAAGCACAAAGGCAAATACTTTCAGCAAATTCAAACTCTTTCAAGCACAGATGTCCTGTCATGAGGGCTAGAAACTTCTAATCTCCCTTCCCAGCACGTTTTTCTACTTGCTGGGCTAAATGATGCCCCTCTACCTATGTTATGCTGAACTGACATATTAATTAAAAGCAGAGAGATTCCTAGGAAACTGAGAACATGAACTGAGGGATCAGGATTATATAGGAGCCTCTGAATGCCCTCCAAAGCTTGTCATGAATCTGTGATGTTTGTAAAATGGTAGAAAGGGAACGTTACTGAATATATGCAGAGTAATCATGCGGACTGAACTTTCATTTAATTTCATCCTAGTTATCTTTATACCTAGTTGAAATGCACCTCCCAGCACATACTCAATATCCAAGTATGGTTCTTGGTGTGAAAAGGATTATGCACCTTTGCTTTAGAATCAAACACTAATTTAACTTTATAAATAGCTCCTTTGCAAGTGCTCTTCTACTGAACAATGACTATATTTCAATAAACCGGATCCACACAGGTTGGGCTGTGCTGTGAGCGTACAGGAAAAGCTCTGGAATGGGGGATGAGGTTTCCATTTTGAAAAGCAGCCACCGAGTTAGTTCCTAGTCTTCTTTGATGGAAAAACAAGTTTGAACATATTCATGTTAAGTCCTTTGAAAAAACGTACACTCATCTTGAAAAAGAAATACACTTGGACTCTTTGTGGTTCTCTGTATCCAATGAGTTTCTAAGGACAGTCACCTGCAGGCATATTCTACGGTGTAAATGGCTCCTTGACTCTGTTCTTCCCAGCTCTGCATGTCAGCCTGCAAAGAGAAAGGACAGCTAATTTTTTGCTAGATAGAGAGAAGCAGAAAACTTTGTTGAAAGAGCGATCTGTTGCCTCTCAATCTGGCTTGATTTTTCTTCAGGGGTAGCCTGATTACTGCCTCTTTCAAAGAGGCCGGTGCTGCTCTGTCTCTCATGGAGGCATTTCACCACCCTCTTCTTAGTAAATGTAACAAAGACAAATTGATAAAAGTCAGATATATATCCTATATATCCTCAGGCCTTAAGGACCAGTGCTTCTCCATTACAGAAAAGGCTCTGGAGAATTCAATTAGCAGATATACACGAATATACCCACTTCTCACAGCTGCCTCTACCTTGGTCTGATTCTCTGCACACAGAAAACTAACATACCACAGAAAAATTTTCAATTTCTCTTTCCCCAGTATACTACTTTTCTGCCTGCAAGGCATTATAAAGTATGGAGGAATAATTAAATATCTGAGCCCCTATTCTGAAACAGAATAGGTTTATTAGATTATATACTGTTTCTAAGAATGACACCACATCCATTCTCATTAACAGTTAAGACTGCAGCTTACTTTATGTTCAGCCAGTTCTGGGAGAGACCGCCTGACATGCTCTTGAAGCCGATACAACGCAACAGAAGGTTCATTGGCCAGGACATTCATGCTCTCTGTAAACTTGTCTGTCACTATCAGAAAAAAGGAAGCAACATTTTTCTCACAGCTTCACTTCCACACCAGGAGAAAAAAAAACGCCTTCACATTTTTCTTTCTCCTTATTGCCAGTGTTCAGTAGTACATGTCATGCCTTCATGCAACCAATGCAAGAAAGGGATGTATAGGCTTGGAGAAAATTCCAAAATATGAAAACTAACCAGCAATAGGGGAAAAGTCAGGATAGGTGGGCAGTCTAAAATAGGCACAGTGCCTCAGAATGAGAGATGAATGTTAGGGCAGAAGGAGAGAAATGAAATTGGAAAACAGGATAAGAATCCAGAAGGATGGTGGCGAAAGTGAATCTTTCACACTTCAGTTGTTGTCATTATATTTTTATCCCACTTTTTTTTATGTAACTGGAGGCATATGGTCCTTCCTCCTCCTATTTTCCCCACAACAACTATCTTCTAAAAGTTTAGGCCCACTTAATGTGGCACAATCCCTTTATCCTCACAATGAAGCTGTGAGGTAAGTTAGGTGCAGAGACTGCAACTGAGCAGTTAGGAGCCAAGTCTCCAACATGCTCCTTTCTAAGGTAAAACTCTCAACTGGGAGTTAATCCTACTAATTTTAGTGGGTTTTACTTCTGAAGAAACATGCAGACTTTCAAGTTGCACCCTCACCATTAAAACAAAAGGTCCTGGAGTCAAACTCAGCTGCTGGGAACTTCTTGGCAACAATAGAAACACGGCTTGCCATTGCTATTCTCCACTTTCAGCTTAGCTTACTCCTCTGGAATTACTTAGTGGTCTTCCATCCGGCCTTTGACCAGCTGCCACTATGGTTAGCTTGTTTGTGATCAGCCCAGGTCGGCTATGAATGGGTGCACAAGGCCAGACCAGAACAATAAATAAGAAAGATCTCTTTCAGTGCAACAGAATTGCCCTCTCCTATTTGTAGCTTGGGGGAAGATGCCCGGGACTGTTCAGTCCCTACTGAAACAAAGACAAATTTTTAGTATTAAAGCGAAAAGGGCTGGGATTCCACCCGATCGGCAGAAATTGTCCGGGCACGGATCCCACAGGCCAACTCTAGAGCCGCGACCCGTTTTACTTTGCTCCAATAACACCCAACTCTCAGCCAGAGGCCGTGGGGGGAGTATATGCGCCCCTTTCCCCATTCTTCCCCGGACTTCTTTTAGTGTAACACAACCCGGAAGTAGCCGTCACCGTTACCTTTTTTCACTTTTAGCTGCATCTCAGGCTCCTCCATGGTCCCGAACCGAGCCCGACCCGGCGTGAGAGAAAGCGGACTGCGGAGCCGGGGCGGAACTCCAGCCGAGCAGCAACTTCCGGAAGGCTGGGTGCATCGTCAGAAACGTACCTGCGTGGAAACACCGTCTGAGGAGAAAGGTTCTTACTGTTTTTTTCATCAGTGGTGTCAAAACGGTGCGGGAAATGTACCGCTTCTTCCACTTTCTTTTCGCGTTCCGTCAGGATTTATTGATTTATTTGGATCTCGGATTCCCCATGCCGGGGCTCAGGCCTGAAAAGATGCTAAGGCTTACGAGAGAGGGTTTCCCTTTCTACATGAATGGCTCTTACCAGTCCCCAAGTACTTAAGGAAAATATTCTTTTTTTCTGTTGTGTTCGGTGAGGCTTCCTCCCTAACATGGTCCACGGATCCTGGAAATAAATCCCGCTGCGCTCAGTGGGATTGTGTGTTGTGTTTTAATTAACAAAACCAAGCACAAAAGCCTGTGCAATTGTTTGTCTTAGCTAAGAAAACAACAGAAAAATACACAATCCCTTGAAAGCAGAGGGACCTTCTTCCAGGAACCTTAGTGGCCTTCTGAAGTTTTTAATTTTTCTGTGCTTGGTTTTTTTCCTGTGTTTTCAGTTTTTGTATTTACTGTTTTTATGTCACATTGGTTTTATTGCTATGGTTTTATTTAGGATTCTTTCCTCTTTCTCATATAAACCATTCCAGGCTCCTCTGAGAAAAAGAGCAATAAAGAAATACACATCTATGTATCATTTTAATAATAATGGGACTTTTACCGTAGTGTTTCTCAACCTTGGCAACTTTAAGATGTGTGGACTTCAACTCCCAGAATTCCCCAGCCAACATGGCTGGCTGGGGAATTCTGGGAGTTGAAGTTCACACATCTTAAAGTTGCCAAGGTTGGGAATCATTGTTTTACCATATAGAACTGGTTGTTATGTCAAGGTTTGTCTGGCCTAGAAATGGGAACATTTGGGCTGTGTTTGCACATGTTAAGCATGGAGAATTGAATCCTTGTTTTGGCTTTGTTCTGGTTTAGTGTGTGGTGGAAACCCAGGTCATTTGGTTAGTTTAGCATTGGATTATCCACACCCAGAAAATTGATTAGAACAAGTAGCCAAGTTAAACATGTTGTGTGAACGCAACCTTATAGAGATGGTAATTGAACCACTGAGAGGCAAGAAATAGGCTTTGAAAGAAGGATGTGGGCCAGCACAATCACTTTGTTTAAAATTTTATTAAATGCTGGCTGGGGAATTCTGGGAATTGAAGTCCACAAAATTTAAAGTTCCCAAGGTTGAGAAACACTGGTTTAAACAATTAAAAAAAAAGTGATTAAAACATGTCCCCTGGTTTCAGGGGGTTATTTTTTAGATCACCTCGCAAAACCAAAGAAGAGGAGTTGAAAGAAAGAAAGAAATGGCATGGCAAATGAAAGGAAGGAAGGAAGGAAGGAGGGGCACTATATATTTACATAAATAAAAAATGCAACAATATCTTGATCTTTCCACCATTGTTCTGGGTCATTTTTAGTTTCCTTGGCTGTTCTTAGCCCTGGAAAAATCAAGCCAGCATGGGGTATCCTATATTTATTTTTAACAGCTGCATCGTAATCTGAAATTTTACAAGCGATCACCGGGAACTCCCGAAACTGCAGGGAAGGATTAATATCTGCTCGGTGAGAGGGAGTCGAAAGTGCGTGCCTCTGATTTGGGCTTAGAAATCACCAGAAGCGCGGGCCCTTTAAGACTAACCATTCGGGGGGAAGCAGCTCCGCCCCCTCCTGGCACGTAATAGGCGGAGTGGTCGGGTGGGTGGGGCAAATTCCGGCGGCTCATTCATAAAGTAAGACTTCCTCCGTAAATTCACGGGAACCCTTAAAGGGCCAACCCGCCAGGTGCTTTTTAAAAATAACCAGAGCTTCAAATGCATTGTGGGAAGAGAAAGTTACTTTCACTTTGCATCAAAGGGCAGCAGAGGAGCGAATGCAATTCAGGACTGTTGGCTATCATTATTTCCCATCCTGGCTGGGATTGAGGACGATCATGCTTTGATCGTTCGGTATCCATCCTTCCAAAACCGGGTTAATGAAGTATCAAGAAGAGTGGGGTGAGTTAAGAATGGCGTCTTCAAACCGAGTTCTTCTGCTCGGGGAGCTTACTCCTGTTTGGAATTGCTTCACTGCTTTCTCTTTGGCCATTGCTAATTAGAAGCTCGTCTCTATTTTATGTCTTCCTTCATCCATTAGTTAGTTGTGTTTCTACCCTGCCTGGCATGCTGCCCCCACCAAGCCTCCGAGCAAGCCAATCTCATTCACTGTATCGTTGCACTTTCAGAGTGTCCACAAGCCTGCAGACACAGTAACAGCATTGCAGTACTAAAATGATCCAAGCCACCACTCAGAGGGATCCTGAAGTTTCTGCTGGCGACAGGAAAGACGACGATGATGACACAATAATAAACCTGCAATTATATCCATATTCAGAAGTTGGTGATGATTTAAATGGTAAGTTCAGAAAGCTCAGTTCTGAATGGGGAGAGTTAGAGGGGGAAACTGGATATGATAGAATATCAGCAGCAGAATTCAGCTTCTAGAATTTCTTTTAGTTCAGAATAAAAGTGGAAGTGATATTCTTATGATACCCAAGTTAAGCTAGGAATTATGTAGGTGATGAGTATTGGAATGCTATGTCTTTAATTTAAACTGCAATCCTCTACACATTTAAAAATAAACCTCATTTAACTCAACAGGACACATTTTATAATTCTTGGGTGTGGTTAAGTGCCTTGCATAAATGTGGTCTAGGACTTGCAAAACTAGCATAAATAAATTGAAATAATTTGTAACACAAATTTGTAACAATTGTGGCAGACTGGGCCGGCCTAGGTATTTCATCAGTCAGTCAATCAATCAATAAAATGCAGACCAGTTTTGTACAAGAAAATCCATGCAAGATTTAGACATTGGATTGTTTAGGATAATGATGCTCAACTTTTTATATTTTAGGTCACTTTTCCATTTTAAATGACAGGGTAATTTAAAATGATAAAATTGTAAAATAATACCCTATTGAACTGTGAAATAACCCTGTGTAGAATGTAAGAGCTTTGAATGAGAGCTGTTGGTTGGCCTCCATTTCTTCCGTTATTATTATTTCCATAACTCTGTTATCCTGCTCTTTTCTATGTTCTGAAGGTATATTATATAATTTTGCATTGTATTTTATTTTTGTTTTCATGTTTCTTTAAATTATATGTCACCGAGTGTTGCTCTTGTGAATTGGGTGGCCATATAAATCTAATAAATGAATAAACTTGGGTTCCAGTCTCCTATGATAGAAACTAAAAACTTACTTTTCCTAGGTAAGACATAGATATGTTTATACATGTTCTGTTTCTATAATTAATTTCTATGATATGACTTTGTTAAAGCTTGACTGATTAACTGGGGTCCCACCTAGATTAATTCTGGGTCCCACTATGGTGGATGAACTACTGAATAAAGGCCAGAGATGTTTGTACTAGAGCAGAGCTAAATCTTCCACAATGACATTACATGCAATCTCTTTGCATTATCTCTTCTTCCATTACTGTCTTCTGTTGTCACCCTTCTGTCAACAGGCTCTACAGCAGTGTTTTTCAGACTTGGCAACTTTAAGATGCGTGGACTTCAACTCCCAGAATTCTTGCTGATTGGGGAATTCTGGGAGTTGAAGTCCATACATCTTACAGTTGCCAAGTTTGAAAAACATTGCTGTAGAGACTGTAAGCCTCTTCGAGCAGGAATGTGACCACTAGCTCTCAATTAAATTTGATATAATTATGACTCCAGCCTTCCTTTCTTTTCTCAGCTTTTTCCCTTCTTCAGTGGCAGACACCTGCCCTGTCAGGCTGAGTAAAGCACTAGGGATGTAGAAGGCAAGAGAGAAATGAGAAAAGATGCAGATTCTACCCCGATGGAAAGTTTCTGTGCTCTGCACTCCACCAAAAGACCAAAGAACAGTTCATCTGTTGAATCTTCTCCAACCCCTGCAGTAAATATGTCCAGTTTGAATTGTACAAAAGATTGGGAGATATATCCGGAAGAAAAAGCTAGTTCTTAAAAAAGAAAATTAATTCAACACCTTCTCTTTCTCCTTTTCCTTTCTCTACATCTTTCTCCTTTTTCTCTTTCTTTCTCTTTTTCTTTCTTTCTTTCTTTCTTTCTTTCTTTCTTTCTTTCTTTCTTTCTTTCTTTCTTTCTTTCTCCTAGGGCAGGGGCGTTTGCAGGGTGTGGTCAAAAAAGTCAAGATGGCTGCCACAATAGCACAACCCATGTAAACAGGCAAAGGTTCAATCACACTGTGGTAGCCATTTTGACTTTTATGACCACACCCTGTGGATACTCTTGCCTTAGGGTGTATCTTGGGTGAACTCAGCTGGCTTCTAAAGCAAGGCTACAGCTTAGCAAGCCATGTGAATCTAGCTAATTGTGGTTAATTCAATAAACTCTGAAGATTCTCTGTCTTTTATTTCTCAAAATGTAGATGGAGGGATCCTGAAGCATTCCACCACCCTGACAAACCGTCAACGTGGCAATGAAGTGTCTGCCTTGCCAGCTACTTTGGATAGTGAGTTTTTTGTGTGACATGCAAGAAAACTCGGTTAGGTAGTGTGATTCCAGCAGCCGGACCATATTCAGCTGTCAAAATTAAGCATAGAGGGGGAAGACCTGTTGAGGGGGAAGACAAACAGGCATTTAAATATTTTATCTGAGAAACAATGGGAGAAATTTATTTATTACAAATAATAAATACATTATTTATCTGTATCTTCATACTTGTTCATAAAACTCAGGGCAGTTCACAGTCCATGCAAATACATACATGTAAAGCAACACAGCTCATCACCGTGAAGCTCCAGAATCACAGAATGTAAGGGCTGAAAGGGATCTTGGAGGCTATCCAGCCTAACCCCTTGTCAGTGCAGGATTCCACTGCTATAAATCCAATTGAATAAAATTCAAAATTCAAAGATTGACATTAAAAACATTTTTTTAACTTTTAAATGGCAGCTTTCATCCTCCTCCACTTGTACACTACTGTATTTGTTTCTGTTCAAGAAAACTAGTTCCCTGAAAGAAAGAAAAAATTTCTTCTTTGTTCTGAAAATCTTCTAGGCCTTTGTCAGTATCTGATGCATTGAACTGATTCACCAGTTCAAGTTGGGCCAATTCAGTTGTTTTTTGAACATGCATTTTAATGGTTCAAATCTGGTCTGAATTAGAGATGAGGTCCAAATCAATTTATATTGATGGATTTGAATGTTCCAAGAGAAACAGATGCAATTTGTACTCCCTTAATAACAAGATATATGCTGTAGAATGTACTGGATGGAAAATTCAGTTTCCTTATAATCTAGCTTTTGTGTTCATTGTTCTTTAAGTCAAGTTTCTGTCCTGTGAGTTTGTCAAGATAATGTGTGTTTTGCTAAAGGGATGAATAAGATTTCTACATGTTTAAAAGCATAGGGCTCCACCCCTTAGCTCCTTCCCCCCACCATGGAAATCAGAATAAAATTATGCAATATAAAACTTATTTGAATTAGCAACTCTATACCTCAGTAAATCTGGAATGTGCTAGAATGTTAAAAGATATTCCAAGTTGCATTATATAGAATATTTCATTCTTATTGATTAAAAATTTTAAATCGCCCTTAAGCCAAAGCTATCTTGATCAGCGTCTTCTCTTTTGACTTCTAGCTCTGTCTATTCACCAACTTGCAGCTCAAGGTGAACTGATCTTGTTAAAGGAGAGCCTCCGAAGAGGTGAGCCATGAAGTTTCTCAGCTTCTTGTTCTTCTGCTAGAGCAGTGTTTCTCAACCTTGGCAACTTTAAGATGTGTGGACTTCAACTTCCAGAATTCCCCAGCCAGCATGGCTGCCTGGGGAATTCTGGGAGTTGAAGTCTACACATCTTAAAGTTGCTCAGGTTGAGAAACACTATGCTAGAACAGTGTTTCTGAATTTTTTTTCTCTCTCGGGACCCCTTCCCGTGTTTAAAAATTATGGAGGACCCCAAAAGAGCTTTTCTTTGTATGGGTTACATTTACCATATTAAACATTAAAATTTATTTTATTTATCATATTTATATAGCCCCCCATCTCTCACAAGGTGACTCAGGGCAGCATACAACAATTAAAAAATAAATAGATAAAAACAATTACCCATAAAAAACTGTAAAAGCACACAAAACAGGAGGGGATAACATTAATAAGGCAGCTATCGTAAAATCTCCCCGGTCCCCTGGGAGCCCCAGGCCTGATCACACAGCCAAGTCTTGAGGGACTTGCAGAATGCTAAGAGGGATGGAGCTAATATCACTTCTGGGGGGAGAAGATTCCACAAGGTGGGCACCACGGCAAAGAAGGCCCGCCTCCTAGGACCCGCCAAGTGTAATTCTCTAGCCGACGGGACCCGCAGCATGCCTTCTCTGCCAGACCTGATGGGACGGGCAGATGTAATCGGGGAGAGGCGGTCCCTCAGGTAACCCAGCTCCACGCCATGAAGGGCTTTAAAGGTCAAAACCAGTACCTTGAACTGGACCCGGAAGCAAACTGGCAACCAGTGCAGCTCACGAAGCAGAGGTGTAACGTGTACTGCCCTAGGGGCACACATAACTGCCCGTGCCGCTGCATTTTGCACCAGCTGATACTTCTGGATACTCTTCAAGGGCAGCCCCCTGTAGAGCGCATTACAGAAATCCAAACGGGAGGTGACCAGGGCATGAGTGACAGTGATCAGGTCCTTCTGATCTAGGAATGGGCGCAACTGGCACCCAACATGAAGCTGTGCAAAGGCCCTCCTAGCCATGGCTGCCACCTGCTCTTCGAGCAGGAGTCATGAGTCCAGGAGGACCCCCAGATTGCGCACAGGGTCTGTCTGGGGCAGTGCAACCCCATTCAGTACCAAAGACGGCATAACTCTAGAAGGCCCCAGAACCCACAGCCACTCAGTCTTGCCAGGGCTCAGCTGAAGCGTGCTGTTCCCCATCCAGACCCTCACAGCCTCCAGGCACCGGGATAGGACATTCGCAGCATCGCTTAATGCGCCAGGGGGAGAGATGTATAATTGGGTATCATCAGTATACTCACCCAATGGTGACAGATGAGCTCACCTAGCAGCCTCATGTAGATGTTAAATAGGAGGGGGGAGAGCACTGAACCCTGTGGCACCCCACATAACAGGAGCTGAGGGCGGGATCTCTCCTCCCCAATCACCACTGGCTGGAATTGGCCCTGGAGGAAGGAGGTGAACCAGCACAACACAGTGCCGCCCACCCCCAGTCCTCTGAGCGGATCCAGAAGGACACCATGGTTGTTGATATCAAAAGCTGCTGAGAGGTCAAGTAGGGCAAGGATGGATGCACAACCCCCATCCCACCCTTGCCAAAGATCATCCAGAAGTGCGACCAATGCTGTTTCCTTCCCGTACCCAGATCTGAATCCCAACTGAAAGGGATCCAGATAATCCACTTCATCCAAGGTTCTCTGAAGCTGTTGTACAACCACCTTCTCAATCACCTTCCCCAAAAAGGGGAGGTTAGATACTGGATGAAAATTGTCCAGTATGGTGGGGTCTAGCAATGGCCTCTTGAGGAGGGGGCGAACCACGGCCTCCTTAAGAGGTGAGGGAACAACCCCCTCACTCAAAGTTGCATTAACCATTGCTAGAACCCCCTCGCACAACACCTCCAGGCTGCTTTCATAAGCTAGGAGGGGCATGGATTGAAAGAGCAGGTGGCTGAGCTCACAGCCCCGAGGATCCTGTCCACTTCCTTGGGTCCAACAGGTTCAAACCGTTCCCAGATAACAGGGCAAGGGTCCTCCCTAGGCACCTCCATGGGACCTGCAGTAAAGCCAGCATCCAACTGAGAATGAATCCGAGCAATTTTATCCGACAGATGCTGAGAAAGGTGGCTGGTGTGGGTCTTCCGGGCTGTGTGGCCGTGTTCTGGAAGTTTTGTTTCCTAACGTTTCGCCAGCACCTGTTCCTGCACTCTGAAGATGCCAGTCACAGGTGCTGGCGAAACGTTAGGAAACAAAACTTCCAGAACACGGCCACACAGCCCGGAAGACCCACACCAGCCATCGTATGCAGGCCGTGAAAGCCTTCGACAATACAGATGCTGAGAAAATTCCTCTGCGTGTCCCTGCAGAAGGTTCTCCAAGCCATCCTTACCCAGGAGGGCTCATGTCACCCGAAACAGGGCTGTGGGGCGGCTATCTGTGGACACAATAAGAGCGGAGGAGTAATGACGCTTTGCCGCCCTTATCGCCACTAAGTAGGCATGAATGCATTCGCTGCTGTTACAGCTTCTCACGATTGTTTGATGGGATTTTAATATTGCATTATTTTTCAACATAGGCTGGCAATTTTGATTTGGAGGAACCTTGAGGGGGAACCCTGTTCTAGAATCACAAGAAACACTGTTAGAAGTATACAGCCTGGGGAGGTTTTACTCAGTAATTTCACAAGATTTCTGCAATGATCAGAAAGACACGTTTTCAAAGCATCCTTCCACCTCTGACCTCTGTCTACTGGGTTACCTAATGTAACCTACCTCATAGGGTTGTTGTTAGAGGCAGAAGCAATGGGTCATTGCCCTGAATTTTACTGGAGGAAGGATGGCAATGAGATCAGATCGGAGGTGTGCAGTCTTTTGGAGTTAGAGGTGTTTGGAATTTTGTGTATCGGGAGCACATTCACAAAATGGCAACAATGGGAGGTTTGCCCATTTATAAAATGGCTGTCATGGTGGGCACAATCACTCACAAAGCATCTGTTGACCAGTATGTAAAAGTAGCCCCATAGGATGTTTGCTACCCTTTCAGTGGGACTTTTGTGGGCCATTGATTCCCACAAATAAACGTGATGCTATGACTGTTTCTTTGCTCTGTACTCTGCCAGCCTCTTTTATATTATTATTTTTTAAGTAAAAGGATATTTAAAATCAGACAAGAAGGAAATCTGATGGGCACCAAGGGAGGATTGGAAAGAAGGCTGCCTCCCTCTGTTAATGATTGGGCAGAACTGTTTTGCACAGGGCAGTCCAAGGATCATATCACAGTGCAGCGAAGGATTGCCTTTAAACCCTATGAGCTGCTCCTTCAAAACCTGGAGGGAGGTCCTCTTGATTTCAGTCGAGCCCCACTGCCCACTTCATCCCCATTACAGGTGAGAACCTGCTGAACAAGCCAGACGAGCGAGGATTCACCCCTCTGATGTGGGCCTCGGCTTTTGGAGAGATTGAAACCGTCCGCAACATGCTGGAATGGGTACGAAAGGTTGCATGGGGGCAATTGTCTTGGAAAGCCAACATTTCGAGCAGCAGTTGTGAAAGTTCTCTAATCTTTCTCTTACTCTCTGCAGGGTGCAGATCCCCACGCCCTGGCGAAGGAGCGGGAGAGTGCCTTGTCCCTCGCAAGCACAGGAGGATACACAGGCATTGTCACCTTGCTGTTGGAGAAGGACGTGGACATCAACACCTACGATTGGGTAACTGTCCGTGGTGTTGAGGGAGGAGACTGAAGTGGTCCTGTAAGATAGCATGATTGATGGTGTCAAAAGCCACCGAGAGATCCAGCAGGACCAGCTCTACCCCGTCCCACCACAGGTCATCCACAAAAGCCATCAAGTGGTTTTGGTACCTTGTCCAGTTTTGAACCTGGATGGAAGAACGTTCAGATAATCTGCTTCCTCCAGGGTTCTTTGTAATTGTGGCTCCACCTCCTTTTTAACACCTTCCCCAAAATGGGGAGAATGGAGACAGGATGGTGGTTGTCTAAATTTCTGCCTCTTTTTCTCGAAGGATTAAATGGGCAACAGTTTGGGCAATGTCCCAGAGTTGAATGCGTTATGGGTTAGGATAACGTAACTGATTGGGAATAGTAATTTAACTCAGAATTAGGGTGTTATTTGGGATGAAAACTGCCCTTCTCTTGCCTTAATAGTGACTAGGGCCTTAAATTGACCTAATTAGGTGTGTCATATGAATCCTCTATGTTCCAGCCCCTAAATTCCAAAAGGGTGAACATTTCAGTCCCTCCTATATTACTGCTTTGTTAATTATTTCAATTATACTTGACCTTCCTCCCAGAAAGCATCACACACCTGCCCATATTGATCCTCGCAACAATCCTGCAAGATGCGATTAAGAGGTTATAACTGAGTTCACCTTTGTGGCTGAAAGGGGATTTGAATACAGCAACTCTAAGATATGAATCTTGCCTTGCTGAGCCCTATGATCTTCTGGAGAGGAAGACTCCAGTTCCCATCGTTCCACTGAGCCATGTTGTCTGGGGATTATGGAAGCTGTCCCAACACCTCTGGCTACAGAATCATTCTTTAACCACAGGCGCGCTCTGCCCCAGTGATCCAGAGGCATTCAGAAAGGAGAGGGATCTGTGCTGGTGGCTTTACAGGGTTGGAGCTTTGGAGATCAGATGATGGGCTGGGGCTGTGGGGGCAATTGAGCAAACTAGCTTGGCTGTAAGAGGGGAGTTCTCCTATCCCTAACAGCTTACGTCAGATCTCTTCCCCATGTCCATAACCGGAATGATTTAAGTTCCATTGGATACTTTGAACGTTAACTTCCTCAACTGCATCGTAACATGGCCAACCGTGAAGATTGGCGAGATTTTTAGCTGGAAACTTCCCTAGGCAAAAGTGGCACCGATCTTCTCACAACCACCTCCCCTCCAAAAAAAAAAAAAAAAAAATTGGGACAACTATGGGTTAACCTTCTCAATCATTCTTCCAGAATGGTGGAACTCCACTTCTTTATGCTGTGCGGGGCAATCACGTGAAGTGTGTTGAGGCCTTGCTAGGTAAGTCACACATACCTGCTATGCTTGATCTTCTAATCCTCCATTCCAAAATATATATTTTTTCATTGGAGGAAAAAAAGGCAACCTTTTTGGTGGCTTAAATTATTTTTGGGTTTAAATGTTTTGGTTTTTTGCATGTAATGCTAGGTGTTATAAAAGATTGACTGTGAATTCCATCCAAAATGGTAGGACACTGGAGTGTCAGTTTCCGGCAATTGCACCATCACAATTCTATGACCTGCCAGGGGGAATTCTGGGAGATCATCATCGTCGTCATTATCATCTTGGCTCCAGTGGAATCCAAGATCTATGATGCAGTAGTGCATTATAATTATTTACAAGTTTTATCTTGTTACAGTGACATGGGGACTCCCAACCCACCTATTTTTTGCTCTGTGGTTTCAGCCCGGGGTGCCGACCTTACCACTGAAGCTGATTCTGGCTATACTCCAATGGACCTTGCGGTGGCTTTGGGGCACAAAAAAGGTAAGTCGGGGGGGGGGATTCTTTCATGGCAGCCAGAGTGTTTCTAAGCACAGCTAGTCAACTACTAAACATTTCTGTTGCTTAAGTTTTGGGTAAGTGTGAACGCAAGTTCTCCCCCATGGAAGAGCCTGGTTGCTTGGTTCTAGCAGGGATGTCCTCGTGAGGATATCTGTTTTTGGGAGAACCTGGAAGTGGGCATTTCTTATCCAGTTTCTCCAGCTGTGAAATGTTCTTTCTCTGTTCAGTTAGAGATGATGCCAGGCCGCAAGCATTGGGCATCAACTGAAGACATGTTATTTGGCTAAGATCCTGTACAAAGTTTTGTCTGATTTCAGACAAACCAGAGTGTGATACAGCATGTTATGTGATTCTGCTTTCTGTCTCTCTCCTTCTAAGCTGGTTCTCATGTTTTGCAGATGTCATGTTCTGTGGCAGCCTGTCAAACCACCCTTTAAAAGAAGGACATCACCGCCTTCCCTAATCTGGATCACAAGATTTAGCATAGAGGCATTATCTGTGGCTACAATTTCATTTCATCACAGACTCTTCAAGGCAGCAGTTGTACAATTTTAAAAGCAGCATTTCACAAAATTGATCAGTTTTTAACAATTAAATTATCCAGAGAAAGGATTTAATTACTATATTATTAATTGAGAGCTGGTTTGATGTACAGGTAGTCCTCACTTAACAACTGTTTGTTTAGCAACCATTCAAAGTTACAACAGTGCTAAAAAAGGGACTTACAACTGGTGTCTGAAGTTACACTGGTTGCAGCACCCACACGGTCACATGATTGCGATCTGGGCACTTGGCAACCAGCTCACACTTACGATGGTTGCAGTGTCCTGGGGTCATGTGATCCCCATTTGTGACCTTCCCAGTTGGCTTCTGGCAAGCAAAATCAACAGGGAACCACATGATTCACTTAACAACTGCCACAAAAAAGGTTATAAAATTGAGTCCGGTCACATGATTCACTTAACAACCGCATTGCTTAGTGACCTAAATTCTGGTCCCAAGTAGGGTTGTTAAGCGAGGACTACCTGTAGTGGTTAAAGGCACCAGGCTAGAAACCAGGAGACCATGAGTTCTAGTCCAGCCTTAGGCACCAAGCCAGCTGGTGACTTTGGGTCAGTCCCTCTCTCTCCACCCCAGGGAGAAGGCGGCATGGGAAAACCACTTCTGAAAACCTTGCCAAGAAACCTGCAGGAACTTGCCAAGAGTCAAGGACTCAGAAAAGGCAGGCACACACCTACACCCAACACCCTCGCTACCTATCCTTCCAGTGCAGTAGAGTGCTGAATATAAATACTTTTCCAAACAATAAAAATTCTTCTTTGCTTTCTAGTCCAACAAGTGATTGAAAAGCACATTCTCAAGTTATTCCGGAACAAGGAAAGAGATGAAAAGCACCTTGGGTCAGAGTGATGAGCATCTCAGTTTTCTCTCCTCAATCAAGGAAATGGACGGAAGGGTCTTTCAGACAGACCCGTTCTGTGGGAACCTGCAGAGATGGTACACAACTGGGCCTTTGAAGACAACAGGGTACCGAGAGGAGCACCTGAGTTTTTCCAAAAGAAACTCAGCCTTTTGAACAGTGGGTTACTGGGGCGTCCCGATGCCAAACTTACTACTTCTTCTCAAGGAATTGCTAATTTACCTCTCCTGGAGCTTTATGGAAATTTCTCCTGTATGCCAAGCCACAAATGGAAGAAAAAAGGAAACTGTTACCTAGCAGAACTTCCTTCAAGTTATACAAAAATCTTACTTAGATGTACCTGTGTGCAGAAGAGAGGAAAATGTGGGATTCTAGTATGATATGCCTCAACTACTTAGGACAGTATTACTCAACCTTGGCAACTGTAAGATGTACGGACTTCAACTCCCAGAATTCCCCAGCCAGCCATGCTGGCTGGGGAATTCTGGGAGTTGAAGTCCATATATCTTAGAGCTGCTAAGGGTGAGAAACACTGACTTAGTACTTGTTGTTTCCTCAGTTGCTGAGGGCGAATCAGGGTTGGGTCAAAGGAAGTTGACCGAAAAGCTTTGACAAGAGATTTTTTTTTTAAACAGAAATAAATATACATAGCAGGCTCGTTCAGTGATCTTCATTTGCAAGTCAGCTGCTGAATTCTGACCATCTTCTTACAGGTCTGGTTTTTACCTTTTACTCCCCGTCTTTCTCCTCTTTGTGAATGCATCTGATGTCAGCTTGCGTGTACGGCCGGCATGCCTACAACCAGCGAGGCTCACCGTTTCACTGCCAGATCTGGATCCGTTTGCCCTGTTCCAGACCAAAGCCGTACAAACACCGGCGAGAAACGGTTGCATGTTTTATCGTGGGTCCTTGAAAAGAAGGGCCCAAGTAACACACACGCTCTGCTTTCTTCTCTGCGGGGGCAGCCCTGGCGTCGGGTGGAGGCAGCAACATCTTCAGAGACCCGCAGCAGCTGCCTGCAGGTCGTCAGGTGGCAGTTCATCCGGTAACTCTGGAGCAGGCCGCTCATGATCAGCGCCAGAATCTGAGCTCGCCATGGCGCTGTTCCCCAGACGTTGGGTGCAGCCTTTTGGGGGAAGGGGGGGGCACAGCTCAGAGACAAATCATGGGCTTCACAAGCTGAAGATCGCAAGTTTAATTCCCGGCCCGCGTGTGTGTTTTATAAAAGACTGCTTAGCCGGATTGGTTAGAAAGAATTACGAGAAAGTGGCGGAGAGCTTCTGAGCTTCTGGCTAGGGAGAAAGGGTGGGGCCAATTAATGGGAACAGAGTTTTGGGACTCTGGGGGAAGGTGCCAGGGGAAGGGGACCCAGCCTGGGAGCAAGACTAGCTTTTTCCAATAAGCCACCATTGCCTGTAATTCTCTGCTCCTCACCAACTTGCCTTTGTAAAACCTGGATCTTCCAAACTATTGGCCAGCCTTTACACCAGTGTTTCTCAACCTTGGCAACTTTAAGATGTGTGGACTTCAACGGCTGGCTGGGGAATTCTGGGAGTTGAAGTCCACACATCTTAAAGTTGCCAAGGTTGAGAAACACTGTTTTAGATGTTTGGGTTGCCCCAGCCCTGCAAATATTAAGTTTTTTTAAAAAAAAACCTTGGATTTCCCCCCAGGCTCTGTGATAGGTTGGGGGGTTCCTTTTTGATACATATTGCTGGCTCTGGTTGTGCTATGTTCATCCCCATTCTGTAATATTTGTTCTACTTTTGGGGTTGCTTTTCAGTATTGTACTGTTTTAAACTGTACTCCACCCAGGGTTGGCTTTCGCCTGGGGCAGGCTTAGAAACTGAAATACGATAAATGGAATTTGATGAAACAGACTGTGATCCCCAAGAGGTTAAGTAATAACAAGTTGCGCAGTATTTAAGGCTCTTCTTCATAGAACTATAAGCAGCACTTGCCCCTACGTTCAAATTAGAACCAGAGATCCTTTCCTTGCAGCAAGGAAAATGTAAAGTTTTTCTTTAAGGAAGCCGGTTGTCTGCACATCAAAGAGACAAACTGTTTTCTTTCCAGCTCTTCAAGGTGCTGATGACATAGGGGGACGATGGGAAAGGAAGTCCATTTGCTATCAAACCAAGCAGCTCGGCTTTCAAAACCAGTCAATTCCAATTCACACCATCTTAGAGGCCCCAGGATGGTCTTTAGTTTGCCATCCACATACTTGACAAATCCTTCAGCTCTTGCTTCCTCCTCGATCAAAGCTTCTGCCCAAGGATGTTGAGATGGTAGACGATAATTCGCCCAAAGAAATCCGAGCTGTTTTGAAACGTAATTTTCAGTTTATCCAGTGGTTCTGCTTTGAACGGAAAGCTGTAGAGGAAGGAGTAGTTAAGGAACAGATGGTGATATACTAGGTGGAAATACAATCCCCAACTTGGCCAAAATTAAATGCAGTTGTACCAGAAAACCTTGCAGGGCTGTATATGGCCCAGAGATCCGTACATTTTGTATTTCAGTTCTTGGGAGTGCTGAATTATTTGGTAAAGGATATCTGGAGAGAGTTGTTATCTTCAGGGTAGAATTCAGCAACAGTGGAAAGATCACCTCCTTTCTGGCCACCTTTGGAAGTTTGAACACAGAAAACAAGGTGTGCAGTTGGGAAAAGTTTTGGGAAACACTGGTATTGTCAGGCACTTCCCAGTTCACAATGAAAAGAATTTGGAAAGGAAAAATACTGAGGAAGAGACAGAAGTTAATACTGCATTCTGAAAAGGCTAGCCACTTTTCTGCTCATTAGCAGCTTGCCTCTTCGGCAGTGTGAATTGTTGCTAAAGAAGCTTTTGTTCCCAAGACACATTCAGCCTAAAGCCTTTGAGAAGTGCAGAGAACAAGAACTCTTTTCTGTTTATTTTATTAATTTAAAATATTTCTACACCGCTAATTTTCTTTTTTTAAATCTCAGAGTGGTTTCCAATGAAAATCAGTGAGTACAATAATAATTTTACAACTATGAAAAGGATATATAAAATACACAAGATAAAAGAATAAAACAAAAGCAGTAAGAGAAAGGTAACATTGACAGAGGCATGAGTGTTAAAAGGCCTGGGAGACTGATAATGTCTTTGCTTGCTACTGCAAAGATGATAATCATGGCACCAGTCTTATGTCACTTGGGAGAGCATTTCAAAGTTGGGAGACACCCATTGAAAAGGCCCGTTTTTGGATAGCTATTTGCCACAGCTCAAATCACAGAAGTACCTCCAAAAATGACCTTAGGGGATGGGTAGGAGGTATTTTTTCCATCCATCCATCCATCCATCCATCCATCCATCCATCCATCCATCCATCCATCCATCCATCCATCCATTTCATTTATACAGCTGCCCATCTCAAACCAGTGACTCTGGGTGGCTAACAATAATAAAAACAATCAAACAAGTAAAACAATATAAAATATATACAGTGTATATATTTAGATGCAGCCAAGAGATCTTAAACCAACTGTGGGCGTCAGCACAACCATGAAACGGGGCCCTTCGCACACTCGGGGTCCCAGGCCCGGGCATAAAGCCAGGTCTTCAAGACCTTCTGAAAAGCCAAAGGGGTCGGGACCATCCTAATCTCAGGAGGGAGGATGTTCCAGAGGGCAGGTGCCACAGCAGAAGAGGCACGTCTCCTGGTCCCCGCCAGCTGACGTTCCTTGGCTGATGGGACCCGGAGCACGCCCAGCCTGCCGGACCGGATTGGACGGGTGGAAACAACTGGGAAAAGAGAGTCCCTCAGGTAAGGCTGTATTTATATATTTTTTTGTATTGTTTTACTTGTTTGATTCATGGTCCCAAGCCATGGAGGGTATTAAAGGTGACAACCAGCAATTTGAATTGCACCCAGAAACACACCAGCAACCAGTGCAGCTCCCGAAGCAGCGGTGTGACATGTGCTGAGTAGCCGACACTATTGACAACCCGGGCAGCTGCATTCTGTACCCAAGATTGTCACCCAGAGCTGTGAAGGTTTTTATAGGTAAAAGTCAGTACTCTGAACTGGAACCAGAAATGAACAGGGAGCCAGTGAAGATCATAAAGATCGTAAGACCTGTTCCAATGGGTACTTCTGCGGCTGCATTTTATGTTACTGAAGTTATTGGGCAGTCTTCAAGGGCAGACCCATGCATAAGGCCTTCCAGTAATCTCAACAAACAGGTATCATGGCCTTGGATCACCACTGTAAAACTATCTCTAGCCAAATAAGGCAGTAACTGGCACGCCAGTGGTGAAAGGTGCTTTCACACCACAGAGGCGATGTGTGCTAACGAATCACAAATAGATCTAGATCAGTGTTTTTCAAACTTGGCAACTTTAAGATGTGTGGACTTCAACTCCCAGAATTCCCCCACCAGCATGTGAGCCAATTGGCTGCCTCACCTGGATCCCGTGGAAAGGAGAAGTACAGCTGGGTGCCTTTAAGAAGCAGACAATATTTTATTCTAAATCTCTAAATGATCACACTGGGTGGCTTCATGGAGATGTTAAACAGTAGGGGGATAAAATGGAACTTCACAGTGAAAATATCAGGGGTTCAAGAACATCCCTGGCCCGCCCTCAGGAGATGGCCATCCAGCAGGCAGCCATTGAGGAATGACCCAAGCTACTTCAAAACTCTTCTATCCACAACTAGCTAAGTCACCTTCTCCGGAAGATAGTGTGATTGATGGTATCCAATGCTGCTGAGAGATCAAGAAAAATCAGTGTGGTTGCATTCTTCCAGCAGGACAGCCAAGGTAGGTTCAGTGCCAGATCCTAACTGAAATGGATTTAGAAAACCCATTTCATCCAAGAGTGTCTGGATCTGATCAGGCATGACATACTCAAGCACTTTGTTTAGGAAGAGAAAGTTGGCTGCTGACTTCTAATGAGGCAGATCTTCTGGGTCCAAAGAGGTCTCATTGCTACTTACTTCAATGAGGATGGGGATCACTCCTTGTTTTAAGGAGGAATTTACACTGCCTGGTTCCAGCTAAGCACTCTGTTCCTGCCAGATGTAATAAGCTATGATGGGCAAGCAAACAGGTTGGTTGAACTCACCCACATAACTGCCCATGTCATTGGGGTTTAAACAAACTCATCCAAAGAAACCTGATCAGACACAGCCTTGGATGTTTCTAGAGACTGAAGTAGTATAACTGCAGAGTTTAAGCCATGACCAGTCTAATAGATATCAGAGTCTAAGCCAACCTGTCACAGCAAGCTATGGTCTGTAACCTGGCCAGTTTCATAAGGCCCTGAACCATTTCAAAAAGCTTCAAGGGCAACTGTGCAAAGACAGAATGGTGGAGGGGGGCAAAAAACCTTCCTTTTCCCCTTCATCACACCACAAAGTAAACTCAACAGAGCTCTTATCAGAGTCAAAATGATGTTTTCTTCCCTTGTATTATCTTCCAACTTGCTTCACTGTCTTCACCTTAATCAGTAATAAGGGGCCGAACAGGCCGTAACTCAGGAGTCAGAGAGACGTGCAGGAGGAGGCATCATTCTGGTTTTTAAGGACTGATTTGCTAGTTTCCCACACTGGGCGGGTTTCTGCCAGAAAGCTCACAATAAAAGCCCTATTTTGCTGTCTTCCCAGCAGCTAATGATCAAAAATATTACTTTCGCACATGAAGCATTTACGGCTAGCTTGTTAGGATGAAGTCTATTTTATACAGATCTCCACAGCAAGAGGGATAGTTCAAAGCTGCATGCATCCTATTAAATAAAACACTAAATACTAAATGAAATATTATTTAACTAAAATAAAATACTAAAATAAATATTAAATAAAATACAAAATTAAAAACGATACAGCGGTTAAATGCATTTAAATATTTAAAACAAATACACACACACACACACACACACACACACACACACCCCTCTCTGTCTCTCATATAGAAAAAGACTGAGCAAAGAGATGAGCTTTTAACTGTGGGTGAGTTTCTTACCTTGCAGAATGCATTTCCGGCTCGCAAACCCCCCCTGGAACTGAATCTGAATTTGAGAAGCCTGGACCGTCTGAGGAAATTCCACTGTCAGCCACTGGGTGGCACCCTAATACAACAAAAACAGGATATCAGCATCACCAGCTGAAGAGACATTCAGATTACTAGAGGAGAAACACAGAAGGGCAGATCTTTTTTTTAATAGTATTTTATTGGAATTTTAAAGTTACAAAGTTAAAAGTTAGAAATGAAAAAGAAAATTGAAAATACAAATGAGAAAGAAAAGGAAAAGAAAAAGTGAGATAGAGTAAAAGAAAAAGAAAAAAGATATGAAAAATAGATAACTTCCAATCTATCTCTGGTCTTAGGAATAATAAGAGTATCAAAAGTGCTAGTTTTTAATGCATTAAGCAGGAATAATTCTTTGTCAAAACATATCCCATTACATTTATAATCTAATCTTCAAATCCTCATGTAAGCTTCACCCCACCTGCATTTTGCAAATAGTCCATCAATGGTTTCCATTCTTTAAGGTAATAATTATTTGAGTTTTCTTTTAATAAGCAAGTCAATTTATCATTTTCTGCCATTTCCATCAGTTTTAACAACCATTCTTGTATTGTTGGTAGTGTCTGGGTTTTCCAGAATTGTGCATAAAGAAGTCTTGCTGCGGTAATCATGTCCTGTAGAAGGGCAGATCTTATAAGAGGAGCATTCTGTCCAAGTTCACAAAAAAGAAGATTTAACAGCCTAATGTAAGGATGAAGCCAGCCACATTTAATATGTTTTAATTTGGATTTCTGGTGTGAAATGCATTCTTTCTCTGTGAAGATGTCCACTAACTATTTCTTGAGGACAACACGCGGTATTGTCCTCAACCTCTCTCTGCCCATCTAATGCCCACCTTTCCTCGCTCCACTTCAGATGTGGGGTTGGCTCCACTTTGGTCACCACAAGCCATGCTAAAGCGGTCAGCCTTCTGCGAATCGTTCTGGAGTAAGAAGAGGGCCGGACCATCCCCTCATCCCTGGACGCTGGTTTTCAGAATCAGCAGCCGCAGAAGCAATATGGCGCTGGTTAGGCCAAGTGAAATGAAGCAAAAACATTCCTTTCTCTCATTACAGGGACTTGAGAAACCATAAACCCTGTCTGGTCAACCGAAAAAACTTTTAGAAGGCCAAGGAATGTCGATAAAGCTGGGAGAAGATATTAGGGTACAAGCAAAGCTCTGGGAATCGAGGACAATTTAAGATACACCCCATAACTGCAAATCTCTAGAAAGCAACTATGTTCATGGAATGGCCTCTTTGTTCTCTTGCACCATTGTTTTTGTAGTTCCACCCCTTCGCCTCATCGAACCCTCCCCATATCTAACCTCACTGCCACACGAGATGCTGCTATATCCAATCCCAGCCCAATCTTATCCGATCCATTACTTGATTGATATGATTGTAATTTGCCTAATTCCATAGAGAGAGGTTCTATCCTCACCCTTTCAAGATTTGCTTCGGCTGCCTCCGATACTGCAATATAACACTGGTGCTTCAGTGAAACGGTTTGTTGGTCTCCGGTTTCATTGAATTCCTGGGGCAATTTGTGAGAGAAATTTCTCTTACTCTCCCTTTCGAAAGGGGGAGGGCTTCCTGTGGGTTTTCTGCTGCCCATAACTGGCACTAAAGGAGGCCTTCTCTAGCCAGCTTCCGTCAGCCCTTCAAGGTAGACCTGACTATGAAACCAAAGTCCTGCAGACTGCTACTACTTTTATGACAAGGTTATTGTTACAGAATCTTGCAAGTCTGAAAGTGCTCTTCCCGTCCCTTACGTTTACTCTCCTGAATGCTAGGGAGGGTCCCTTCTGAGACGCTTTCTCCACCCCTCCTCCTTCAGATTCAAATATCGTTCATCAGACTGTTGTCTAGGCTGCGGCTCTTCCTCCCAAGGTCATTCCCACATACCATTACATCACGCTTCCTCCCTCCCTCCTTCCCTTTATCTTTGTGAGAACTAGGGAGGGTCCAATTACAGATCAGGCCAGGACTCAGATTTCTTTTATCTGACTGTTGCCTTGGTTGCGGCTCTTCATCCTGTTCCTCAAGGTTGTTCCTTCTTCCCATTACAGCTTCTGGTGCAGATAAAACATCTATTTTGCTTCAGTGCCAAACCAAGAAGGAGTTGGAACTGTGGTCAGCATTTCCTTAAGCCAGCACAATTCTCTAAAAATAAGTGTAATTATGTTATGATTAGTGTGTCACTTACCAGAACTTCTCAACCCCACCATATACATAATGGGGATAATATTGGCCTAGCTTGCAAACGACCTGTAAGGCTCACGAGAAGGGTGTGTGAATGCTCCAGGCGATAGTAGGATGCTAATTATAACACTTCACCTGGTCCGAGTTCCAGCTGGTTTCCTCATTTCCGTCAAACATGTATTTCTTCCCAAATTGCTTCACCTCTCGGTTGAGGACGGAGCTGACCCTATGAATGCAGAAAACAGAAGGTAAGAGGACAATGAGGAAGGGCTGAATTGAAATCGTTACAGCCAGAGGGTGGGGACACACAGACAAATCCAAGGTTTATTGAATAAACCACAATTGACAGGGTTCAGACAACCATGCTAAGCCATAACCTATGGTTTATAGGCACAACGGCTGGGTTCATAGAGCACAGTGAGGCAAAACTAAGCAAAAAACATGATAGATTCAGACAGAAGTCAGCAATCTGGTGCCTGCAAAGCTTTGAAAGGGTATCAGTAGAACTACAAGATTAAACTTTAAAACGAATAGTCAAAAAATTGGCAGAAATCTCAGAAGATTTGACAATCTCGTTTCAGGCATCCCAAGAGATCCTCCGTGGGAATTCCAAAATCTAATGAGATCTAGCAGTCTCGTGAGATTTTAGTCATTTTTATTTTCTGGAGCCTGCACGTGGTATTTATTGCCCACAACAGCTGTTGAAGCTTGGTTTAATTTAATGTGTGAACCGGGATTATATTTATGATTTAACACGAAGCCTGAACTCAACCATGGAGCTGGAATAGAACATAGTGGTCATCTAATCCAGTGTTTTTCAACCTTGGCAACTTTAAAAGGGGTAGACTTCAACTCCCAGAATTCCCCAGCCAGCATGCTGGCTGGGGAATTCTGGGAGTTGAAGGCCACCCCTCTTAAAGTTGCCAGGTTTGACAAACGCTGATCTAGTCCACCCACCAGTCCTATGTAGGATTTGCAATGCAGAATATGGGAGCTTAATTCCTGATCTCTAACTCCTCGGTCTCCATGGAGGATCTCCAGGGACGGAGAACTCCTTTTGCCTTTTCCAGATTTCCGTGCAAAGCTAACTGGTAGCACAGAACATAATGCTGCACTTGTAATTAGTTCTTCCAAAGATGAAGATCCAAAGAAGCACTTACCTGCTGATAGTTTCAGAGCAAATCAGGGAAGACAATGCCATTTCCTGTTCTTCGGGTCAGATAAAAAACAGCAGCAGGGACCTGATGCCAAATGCAACAATGTGTGTGCACGTGCGTGTGTTCCTCCAACAACTGCAGTTTATTATTTTTACTAAAGAAGAACCAGAACAAAACGGATTTGGAACCAGTTTTATCCCCTCATCCTTAGAACTAACCCACCTTTAGATAGTCAACCCTCTAGACTCCTTCCGGTTCCTCTCTATTCTGGCCTTCTAAATTAAATCCAAATTAAATTGAGGTGCCCAGAGTCACCCTCTGGGAGAGATGGGTGGCATACAACAATAAATCAATCAATAAAATAATAAATAAATCCAAACCCTGCCTGCCGGATTAGAGGAGCCGTACTATGAATTCAGAAACACCCACTCTCGTATTTGAACCGACTATGGTTTATCATGTATTGACTTTTAACTTTGCTAGCTGCCCAGAGTCGCTGTTGCGAGACGACCATCCACCTCACTGGATCGAAATAAATAAATAAGCAAACAAATAAATAAATAAAATTGCACTTAAATGGGAACCACAATTAAGCGAACAGGTTTTAAGGCAGAAGCTGGATTCGGATGCCAGTGTGTGATCGTGGCATAACAATTAGAACCATAATTTAAACCCATGACTTCTTTAAGCTTTAACAATAACCCTACACCGCAGTGTTTCTCAACCTTGGCCACTTTAAGATGTGTGGACTTCAACTCCCAGAATTCCCCTGGCTGGGGAATTCTGGGAGTTGAAGTCCACACATCTTAAAGTGGCCAAGGTTGAGAAACACTGGCTGGTGAGTTCAAACCTTAAAACTGGATGTGGCTTAGTGGAGGATCATTCAGGCCCCTGTGCACTAAGGAGATTTTAGTATTATATCTGATTTGGACAGTGTTATTTTATAGGCAAAAGTACTGACTGTAATACTGATTTTCACTAGTATTTACAGAGCAAAATGAAGACGTTTTATCTCAGTTTTAATTTTTTTAGAATATCCTATTTAAAGATTATTTTGCAGCACAAAGTGTCCTCAAGTGTTATTAGAGGAATTCAAAGAGTATTTTAATTAAAGTAATTTTAAAAAGAGTTGGGCTCCAGAGACATAACACAGTGTCTCACATTTGGTTATAGTTTATTGAATTAAGCCACAAGTAAATGGGTTTATACAGCCTGGTGAGTGCTAAACCATGGTTTGCAAAGCTGCAACAGCTGCTTTCATACAACACACTAAAACCAAAATCAAACTATCCACACTGCGGCTTAGTACAATGTCTGAGCCTAGCCAATAATGCAGGCTGTTCTTTTTTAGCGTAGTTCCTGCCCTCCATACGTGTGGACTTCAGCTCCCAGAATTCCCCAGCCAGCAAAACTAACTCTCAGCTAAGGATTTTGGGAACTGAAGCCCCCCCGCCATCTGCCCAGGACATCTAGGCAGAAAAAGGCTTATTTTAAATCTCTTTGTGTGATTTATGCATTCACCCTCCTATTATGGCTTAGCCTTACAATTAAACCATGGTTAAAAAACATTAGCTTTAATTAGGTTTTAAACCTAATTAATTAAATTAATGTTTTAATTAAAACATTAAAATTTTAATGGTTAAATGTCTAAACATTAGGTTTGAACATTTGTTCGAATATACAGTAGTCACAATCTTTACGAGAATTTTATTCCTAGAGAAATCTTTTTTCTTCCCGGCAGAGCTCTGTCTCCCTGAAGGCCTGTTTCAATTCACTTAAATTGTCTCTAAACTATCTTTGAATGTAAAAATTGTCCCAGTAGTCACAGGAGGAATGCCAGCTTCTCACAACACAGCCCAGGCTTTTCCCTGTTTTTTTGCATGAGCTCTGACCAGGAGTTTAATCTCTAGATCAGTATTTTTCAACCTTGGGAACTTTAAGAGGTTGGACTTCAACTCCCAGAATTCCCCAGCCAGCACTGCTGGCTGGGGAATTCTGGGAGTTGAAGTCCACACCTTTTAAAGTTGCCGAGGTTGAAAAACACACTGCTCCAGATTCAACCTCTCCCCAGCATGGAAATTTAAACAATGCTTTCGACTAAGCAACTGCATGCAAAAAAGGCAAAAGAGCAGGGGCCAGGGAAAACGTTGGCAACCGGCTTTTCACACTGACCTGCAAAGTTTGCAGAGAGGAGCAGACACCGCAAATGACATCGATACACCCCACGTCTATCTATAATGCTCTCCCCACCAGGCGGGAGAGCCAGCCATAGAAGCAGAAGCAGGAATCGAAGCAGAAGGCAGGAGAAACTCGCCTCGTGCCGCGCGCGCTTCCGGTTTCCTGCAGCGCTGGAGAATCTTAAAGAGACACGACCGAAAAGAATCGCAAAAAAGTGGGGGAGAATTCCAAGGTACGGATTGCTTCACCGCTCTTCCTCCGCTAGGGGGCGGAAGCAGAGCGGCGGCTGGGGAAATCGGGACGGGAAACTTAAAGCGGAGTTAGCCCGCAGCAACAACCGCGCAAAATTGCAGAACGAATTTCCAGGAGGTTTAGGCGCCGCCCAGCTCTCGATGGCCGGCGGGGTTCTTTCTGCAAACGGGAAAAGGTACACGGACTTCGGCTTTGCCGTGGCTGGTTGCCGCGAAATAGAACCTCCATAGCCAGAGGCAGTTTACCCCTGCGTACAAGTTGTAACAGCTTTCCTCAACCTGCCAAAGAGATGGTCATTCTAGGATGGGGAGTCCAATATGTTGAAAAAAGGAAAGGAAAGATGGTTTATTTAAAGATATAAAGCAAGAAAGCTAAGTTTTGAGTAAGCAGATGTGGTTTTGAGCAGATCCAGGAGATTTTTCTTAGAGTTTTGGCGCACAGTTAGCCAGGGAGCTGAATGGTGACTCCATGTTCAGTAACAACTTTTGAATAATTGGTTGATGGGTGGCAAACACTGTTTGGTGGATTCCCTGTGGCACCAGGCCAGGGTTTCTCAACCTTGACCACTTGAAGACATGTGGACTTCAGCTCCCAGAATTCCCCAGCCAGCAATGCTGGCTGGGGAATTCTGGGAGTTGAAGTCCACATGTCTTCAAGTGGCCAAGGTTGAGAAACACTGCACTGGGCTACAGTTGGAAAAAGGATGCTGGACTAGAAGGTGATTTGGTCTGAACTACCCCGGTTGTCTTTAGGAAAATGAAATGGAATCTCCCAGGCCAGTGGCAGTTGACTGCTAAATCTGAGTGGCTGAGAATAAGGTATACAGAAGAGCCGTTGGATGGATTCGCACAAGAGATGAGTATTTCTATATGTAATAACTGTTGTTTTTGCTTTTGTTTAGGTATTGGTATTTTCGGATGAGGGTTATTATTTATTATGGATATATCGTTGCCTATTATGTTGTTCTAAGCTGCTCTAAAGGATTTGGCGGCATGGAAATGTAATAATTGATGGATTGATTATGGAGCATCAAGCCAGTGTCGATTCTCAGCGACCACACAGGTAGATTTTCTCCAGGAGAATCTGTCCCCAACCTGGTCCTTCAGGTCTTCCAATGGCACCTCCTTTGCCACTGTAACTGAGTCCACCCACCTTGCTGCTGGTCATCCTCTTCTTTTTCTTTCCGCCTTTCCCAGCATTAAGGGCTTCTTTAGAGAGCTGGGTCTTTGCATAAGGTGTCCGAAGTAGCATAATTATAATCTTTTAATTATGTATTGCCGATTTTAGTTTGTTGTAAGCCGCCCAGAGTCCCCCGTTGTGGGGAGATGGGCGGGGACAAGTCAAATTAATAATAATAATAATAATAATAATAATAATAATAATAATAATAATAATAATTTGAGCCTGGTCATGTGTGCCTCGGGTGAGAACTCTGGGTTGATTTGTTCCAGGATCCGCTGATTTGTTTTCTTGGCTGTCCACGCTATCCTCAGGAGTCTTCTCCAACACCAACATTCAAAAGTGTCAATACTCTTCCTATCCTGCTTCTTCAAAGTCCAGAATTTAACAAAGGGTAGGAATACAGGTCATCCCAGTTTAAGAACGGGTTCCATTCCCAAGGTCTGTCCTGAAGTCAAATTTGTATGTAAGCCAGAACAGTATTATTGTATAATCCTGTATAAGTAGTGTTGTGTAATGAACTCGAACCATTGGGTATTTAACTCGAATTTTGCTACAAGAGGCTCCGTCCTTAACTATGGGTCATCTGTCACCCCGGGCATTTTAACCTGGAGACTACCTGTAATGGACAAGGCTAATAATGTGGTTGGAGAGGTTACAACTCACCAAGTTATAGGAACCAAGTCTGTATCTTAGGTTTCGATACTGGCATTGCTACAATCTGCTCTGTGTCTTGGCATTTCATGTCACAGATAACTTGATCAGTCACCCAATGGTTCTTTTGAGTCCACATGGCGAAGGTGCTAAACTAGAAACCAAAAGACTCTGAGTTCTAATCCTCCCTTAGGCATAAAAGCCAGGTGGGTGATCTTGGGCCAGTCACTCAGCCCAACCTTACAGGGTTGTTGTTGTGGGGAAAATAGGTGCCTTGACTTGGACAAAATAAAAGTAGGATATAAATATAATAAATAATAACTATCATTTATCTCCTACTTGAATAACTTTCCTACAGCCTGAAACTATATTTGGCCTCTTTTAGCAGCCCCATCATACGTACTTCTGACTAATATCTGGTTTGCATACATCCAGTTCCAAAATTGCTTTTCATAAGCACGATTGCCAGGTCAGGGATCCTCTATCCTATACCTGCGTATTTAATTTCTGCTTCCTTAGTGGAGAAATGGCATTTGCAAATTGCGTTCTGTGGCTTTTCAGCCCATTTTGTCTGATGCAGGAGGGCTGTTTTGAATTTTATTCCTGCCTGCAGATTTGATAAGCATTCCCTCAGCCTCTTCATCCGAGCAATTAAGAAATAGGATGACAAGAACAGAGTACAGAACTGAACCTTGGGGCACCCCACTTGTTCCCCTCCCCAGTTTGAGGAGGAACCATTGAAGAGCACTCTCTGAATACAATTTTCAAACTGGTTATGGATATACTTAATTGTCATGCCACGCAACCCCACTTACAAGTTGAACTCCATCATATCTGAAAGGAGCCAGATTAGAAAGAACTGTTTATTCCATTCTATGCTCAAGTACTTCTCATTAGAGAATTCAAAACATGAATGCAGGGTTTTTATTTTCAATTTTTTAAATATCCCCTGTTGCCCTTGTAGCCTCGCTGTAGGAACAGCTCATCTCTAACTCAGGATATTAGCTTTGTGACCCTGGTCATTCTAAATCAGGGTTTCTCAACCTTGGCAACTTTAAGACGTGTGGACTTCAACTCCCAGAATTCCCCAGCCAGGGTTGGGGAGGTTGAGAAACACTGCATTGCAGGGTTATTGTTAAAGCTTAAAGAAGTCATGCTGGCTGGGGAATTCTGGGAGTTGAAGTCCACACGTCTTAAAGTTGCCAAGGTTTAGAAACCCTGTTCTAAATTGACTAGGGAGAAGCAAATGCAAATCTCACACTTTGGGGAGGTTCGGGGAGCAGGGGCAAGGAGGCACTGTTTTTCTGCTTTTTCGGACATTGTGGAACAGCCTCCCTGCAGAGATTTATTTATTTTTCTTTATTTAGCACATTTACCTATTTATAAGTATTAAGATCTTCCATGATATATTTATTTAGCAAATCTTTATATTTATATTGAGATCAGGCTGGCTTCCTCTTTGCAGCCCTTTCAGAAACATGTGAAGACCGAGCTGTTCCAGAGACCCTTCCCCTGACTGAGGTTGCCATCTTTATTTGTATATATCCTTGATTTTCTTCTGTATGGTTTTACAGGACTGTTGCACTGTTAGGTTGCTGCTGCTGTTTTTATTGGTGTGCCATGAATGTTTTAACTTGCCCTTTTTTTACTGAAGCTGCCAAGAGTCTTTATGATGGTCTTGGCAGTGAAAGATGTTCAATAAATAAAAAATAAATGCCAGACTGGAAAGCAATTCCTCTGGTTTTCCCTGCTGGCAGTAATGCGGATGGGCACCACTTTGGCTCTTGGGTTTCTTTCTTGCTGTGCCCAGTGCTGACAGCTTGAAACTTGAACAGGAACGATGGCCATCAAAGGAAGAAGATCACAGCGGCGGTGAGATGGAGATGCAAAAGAAGATAGGGAGAGACAGTGGCATCTTGAGGAGAAGAGTTACTGGGGGGAAAAATGCCTCCTCAAATATTTGTCCATGTAATTTGGAAGTTTGGTGCAGTGGTTAAGGCACTGGGCTAGAAATCGGGAGACCCTGAGTTCTAGTCCTGCCTTGGGCATGAAGCCAGCTGGGTGACTTTGGGGCAGTCCCTCTCTCTCAGCCCTAGGAAGAAGCAGGTGGGGGCAAACCACTTCTGAAATCTTGCCAAGAAAACTGCAGGGACTTGTCCAGGCAGTTGCCAGGCATCAACAATGCCTCAAAGGCACATACAGACACAACAATGACTTCAAAGGCACACACTTGCACACCAGCTCTCTGGGCAGCCCTAAGAAGGGAGTTGCAACATAGTAACCAGCTGAGAATCCCCAAGGTTCCATCCTCCATCAGGGACAGGCCCCCCATTGTCTCAACATTCCATCTTGTTAACAAGGATCTTCCCCAGATCTGCTGCCCTCTTGAAAGGAAGGAGAACCTCGTCTAGACGAGAACCATGAGTTCTAGTCCCACCTTAGGCACGAAGCCCGCTGGGTGACCTTGGGCCAGTCACACCCTCTCAGCCCTAGGAAGCAGGCAATGGCGGAACACTTCTGACAAACTTTGCCAAGAAAACTGCTTGGACTAGTCCAGTGTTGTCCAAACTTGGCCACTTTAAGATGGGTGGACTTCAACTCCCAGAATTCCCCAGCCAGCCATGCTGGCTGGGGAATTCTGGGAGTTGAAGTCCACTCATCTTAAAGTGGCCAAGTTTGGACAACACCGGACTAGGCAGTTGCCAGAGATCAACACTGACTCGAAGACACACACACACACACATCTGGAAGGATCCTGCCAGTCACTACTGATGGATGGTCAATTCTTGGCTCAACTAAATTGTTTGACGCAGCTCAGAGCTGGCTGAAGAAGGGTTGCAGGAAACCACTTGACTTCCATGGGGCGACTGCATTTTACAGAGTGTCTGCATGCAACAGGCGTGGCCGAACAGTGACTGACAGGACCCACAGGGCTCCCCACCCTTTCCTTGGCAACCCCCAGAGATCTTATGGCCAACTTTAGGTCGCCCTCACATCATGGCGGCAAATGTTGCAGCAGTCCTTTCTGAAAAACAAGAAGTAAAAGAGAAATTAAGCCTTGAATAGGGCAAATGTACCCGTTTTATTTTATTTTTCTGAAATGACATGAATAAGGGACCAAACATTCTGGCCCTCTGCTTTCAACAATGACATTCTGTCACCGTCACTGCCCTTGTGCTCTTTGCCTGCTGAAAACCTGGGAAAAAACCATTTTCCCCAATTGCAAAAAGTTTGCCCTTGGCATAGAGCAGTGTTTCTCAACCTTGGCAACTTGAAGATGGGTGGACTTCAACTCCCAGAATTCCCCAGCCAGGTTGGCTGGGGAATTCTGGGTGTTGGTCCACCCGTCTTCAAGTTGCCAAGGTTGAGAAACACTAGCATAATTTTCTGAATCTGCACCAAGTGTTTTCTGTACTGTTCATTTGCATTCTCCTTCTGCACTCAGTATTGATATGGAGCATAATCAATTTGCAAAACTCTCAAAAGATTAAAGAGAGTTCAGGAAAAATGCTCCATTTACACATTTCCATCTCTTTTGAGCTGGGGAGGAAGCTAGCAAGGACGATGCTTACTAAATTAAAAATTACATTAAATTACTAAATTAGAGAGCCAGTTTGGTCTTGTGGTGAAGGCTCCAGGCTAGAAAACAGGAGACGGTGAGTTCTAAACCCGCCTTTGGCATGAAAGCCGGCTGGGTGACTTTGGGCCAGTCCCTCTCTCTCAGCCCCACTCACCTCACAGGGTGGTTGTTGTGGGGAAAATAGGAGGAGGAAGGAGTATGAGGTATGTTCACTGCCTTGAGTTATTTATAAAAAATAATAAAGGCGGGATAAAAAAAATCTAAAAAAAAAAATCTAAATCTCTCAATTCTAGAACTGTGTTAGAATTAGGAACCCAGGCTCAGCCTTGGGACTCAAGCAGGGCTGATGTTATGGGAGTTGTAATCTTACACTCCTGCAGAATAGCATTAGAAGACTGAATAATTCCACTGGAGTTGGGCAGCTAATAAATTCACATAAATAAAATAAAAATAAGGCGGAACAAGGGAGTAACAGGTTGAAGGTGTTCTCAGTGGTGGCCCCTGACTGTGAAGCAATCTTGGGTAAGAACACCTAACAGGGACAAACAAGCATTCCACCACCCATTTAATGAAAATCAAGTTTTTCTGTGTCTTTTGCATTTTGCAAGCATGTCTGCAGGCATTCGCCTTCCCCATCCTGAATCTGCAAAGAGTAACCTGTTGAAAAAGTATGCTATGAAATGTTAAAAGTTTCCATCAGAAAAATGTGTGCATCAAAGAATGAAAGCATGGTAACTTCCATAACAATAATTTGCAGATTTTTTGGGGGGGGGGAATGAAACTTGGATGAATGAATGAAGGACATCTATGGTGAACTGATAAAGAGCAGGACGCTGGCAGCTCTGCAGTTGGGGGTGGGGGGATCACCTGCTCTGTATGGAGAAGAACTCCAGTCCTTGGCATCCCCTGCAAGGTTGCAAAACTTTCAGCCAGAAAAATTAGAAACCTGCTGTTCATCTCTCCTGACCATGTTTGGCTGACTGGATCAATGATCCGTTCAATTATAGCAGCTTCCTGGGTTCCTCCAATTCTTAATGCACCAGTTTCAGCTAAACAAAACGAGAGAGCAGAGATCGCTCAAATCCAGCAGGATGTTTGAAAATGGCCTGTCTCTCTGCAGTAAATGGCTAATAACTATTTCTCCAAAGAACAGCTCCCCTCCCCTCCCTCCCCTCCCTTCGCTTCCCTTCCCTTCCTCATCCATTTACTCCCTTCCCTTCCCTTCCCTTCCCTTCCCTTCCCTTCCCTTCCCTTCCCTTCCCTTCCCTTCCCTTCCCTTCCCTTCCCTTCCCTTCCCTTTTTCATCCTTTCCTTTCCTTTCCTTTCCTTTCCTTTCCTTTCCTTTCCTTTCCTTTCCTTTCCTTTCCTTTCCTTTCCTTTCCTTTCCTTTCCTTCCCTTCCCTTCCCTTCCCTTCCCTTCCCTTCCCTTCCCTTCCCTTCCCTTCCCTTCCCTTCCCTTCCCTTCCCTTTTTCATCCTTTCCTTTCCTTTCCTTTCCTTTCCTTTCCTTTCCTTTCCTTTCCTTTCCTTTCCTTTCCTTTCCTTTCCTTTCCTTTCCTTTCCTTTCCTTTCCTTTCCTTCCCTTCCCTTCCCTTCCCTTCCCTTCCCTTCCCTTCCCTTCCTTCCCTTCCCTTCCCTTCCCTTCCTTTCCCTCCCCTCCCCTCCCCTCCCCTCCCCTCCCCTCCCCTCCCCTCCCCTCCCCTCCCCTTCCCTTCCCCTCCCTTCCCTTCCCTTCCCCTCCCCTCCCCTCCCCTCCCCTCCCCTCCCCTTCCCTTCCCTTCCCTGCCTTGACAGCTTACAAAATTGGGTGCCTGTTGCTCTCCTTGCATCGCTCTCCACGCACCCCATTTAATAGTGTGGTAATTAAAGGTTGGTTTTTGCTCATGTGTCTGTAGTTTCTCATTGTCCATTTTGGCCTGACCCTTGTGAAAACAGCATCCTCACAGCCAAGCAGGATAGCAGCAAACAGGAAGAAAAATGACAGTATAACGCAACGGGGTAAAGAGTCTGCAGTGCATAAATCAAAAATAAAATTGAAAACGGATGGCTTTTTTTCTCATTGTTCATATTCAATCATCTGGCAACTTCTGCAGACAGCTCAGATAAATTAAAATTTCCCATTATTGTATTGAAACATGGGCGCTTTTTTTTTTGGCATCTTTTCGACAGACTTGCAGCTTCTTGCTTTTGTAATATCTTTTCTTTGATATTTTGTTTTACTTGTATTCTTTTCCTGCTTTTAAAGTTTAATAACTTCAAGATTTATCCAGACAACTTAGGGTTTGGGGGGCAGATTGAAAAAAAAATACAAATAATATTAATACTAATACTAAAAATATCCCAGAAGATCAGACTATGTATATCACTGTTTCCAGTTTATGACAAGCCTCCTGTAGATTCTGAGCTCCAGGGTCTCCAAACCACGGACCAAACCGAATTGGTCGCAAACTGAATCAAATTTCCCTATAAGGTTCAATGTAAATAAGGTTAATCCATTCTGAACCATATGTATTTTTTTTTTAACCACAAAAATATGAAACAAAGTACAGGACAGGACAGTATGAAGAGAGAGAACACTAACCTTGCTGGAGGCGACACCCAAAAGCTTCACAGCAAGTGTCTGTCTGCGACCGTGATCTCACCTTAGAGGAAGCCACGACCACGTGTCAGAGCAGGGAAGGTGGCCGCGGGTCGTGTTTGTCACCCGATGCAGAGTTCGCGAACGGAAGCAAAAATTTGCAAACGCTGCTGTTCGCGAACCGAATTGTTTGTGAACAGAAGTGTTCGTGAACCAAGGTATTACTGTATCTCTGCTCCATGAGCTACACTGGGTGCCAAGTGGCTTCAGAGGGCTATTCAAGGCGCTGGTTGTCATCTAGAAAGACGTTCATGGAGCAGGGCCAGGTTATTGGCGGGACCACCTATCTCCAATTGCTTCTGCCTGTCCCACAAGATCTAAGAGGGTGAACACGCTCCCGGTCCTTCCTATTAAACAATGTCATCCAATGGGATCCGGGAATTGTGCCTCCTCTGTCATGGCGCCTGCCTTATGGAACAGCCTACGGTGGGGATTAGGATGGTCCCAACCCTGGTGGCCTTCTGCAAGGCCTGGAAAACCTGGCTCTTCCCTGGGCACTGATGAATCCATTTTCGAATGGAAGGGACTATGATAATAATTGGCCTTGGTTAGCTTAATTTCTGTTGCTTTTATTCTTGTAGGGTATTTGGTTTGTTTGTCCTTCTGTTTTAAGCCACCCAGAGTTGCTTTTTACAAGATGAGCAGCCGAATACTGTAAATCAATGGAAGGAAGGAAGGAAGGAAGGAAGGAAGGAAGGAAGGAAGGAAGGAAGGAAGGAAGGAAGGAAGGAAGGAAGGAAGGAAGGTAGTACAGGGGTTTTGGTATTGTTCATTACTATTTTCTACTTGTTTTATTCTTTTACATGAGTTGTATGTCACCTAGATGTGTTTGGACAACTGAGGCAGCTGATCCATCAGAACCAACCAACCAATACATAAATAAAATTAAAAATGGAAACTTTTTTGTCCCTCTTAAGCAATCTGATCTTTTCCTTTAGCCATCAGCTCTGGGTTCTTTTTCCATTCCTTTAATTTTCCTATTAGCAGGTTTTTCAATTTTCCTCTCCAAAGTCCCTGTCCTCTGTGTTCAGTTTGAATGCCAGCTTTCCCCCACAGCCCTTGGATGGCAAACAGTCTGATCGCTCTCTTCTGCCAGCCGTGCAGACAGTTGTCGGCCTTCTGCGCCATCGCATTGGCTCACAAGGGCGATATAACGCAGACCATATAATAAAACAGCCAACTGCATGATCGTTCAGCGGCAAACCCCAGTCCCACTTGTGAATCTCTTTGAGACATTTGTCCATTAGTTTCTTCTTCTCTTCCTTGCAGTGCTCCCAGCCAAATCTGCCTCTAGTCAGGCTGCCAAGGCTTGTTGGGGCGGGGGGGGGGGGGGGGGAGATGCTGATGAGAACAACAGATGTTTAGATTTTGCCTGCAGGGACAAGCAGATCCAAGGCAGCTGAAAGCCCACAGAGAAAACAGAGAAAATGGCCTGAAGCTGTAGCTTTGCGGAGAATGCAGGTGGTGGTTCTTCCCCCATGCTCCTCCAGTTGCTCAGAAATTCATAATCCCATTCTGAGAAGGGGTTGAGCATCACCCCACTTTCAAATAGGGAACGCAGGTCCTGGGCCAAAAGAGATTACTCCACTTTACAGGGCCATCGTGAGCATTAGAACTAAGCGACAGATTGGATAAACTCCAAAACCTTGCTTTAAAAATCTCACAGGAGGTTTAGTCTGAAACCTCACGATTCCTGAGCGGCTGGTCTTTTTATTATTACTGTGTACTTTGCAGTTGTGGCTCCTGTCCTTGAGAGGGTCGTCTTTTTTCTGACCATGTGGAATGGGTGACCGTTGTCTGACTCAAAGTGCTGAAGCTAAGGATGCCCGGGGTTGGGTGGGGGCACAGCCCAGATCCTGGCATTTCTCCCCCAACTGCAAGGAAACTGAATGGCCTGCCACAGGACAAGCCCACCTCTGTCTGAAGCCCAGCTTCGCTCAGCCCCACTGCCCGGATATGGGAAATCAATTGACACAGCTAATTAACTCTGAGGAAGCTTCAAGCTTTGTTGCTCGTACGGCAGCATCTTGGCACAGCGGCCAGTGCAATGGGCGCATTCAGAAGACATAAAGCAACCCAGTGTTCTTGTTGCCAGAGGAAAATTGGCCCATCAACTCAGCCTATTGAACGGGCCTTCAGAGCTTTCCTTCTTCCTCCATAATGACCAGGTTGCGGGTGGGGGACGATAAGGAAAACGGGGATGTGGCCATAAGAAGGGGAAGATGGGTCCCTGCCTCTTAAAAATGGGAATCTTTGGGGGAATGGGTGTCAGTCTTGGGTAAGTACAGTATCTTGGAAACCGCGAGAGGCATTTCCAACTCTCATTGAGTTCATTAAGTTCTTTTTGAATGTTTTGAAATGCTTCTTCCCAGCTTTTTGGCCACCTGGGCTGAGTTGCTGTTTACGAGATAAATTAGCAGCAGACACCTCTCCCGTGTCTTGGTGGTTTATATCTAATCAGCCTTCCTTTCCCAGCCTCCCCACCATCTCTTCCCTTCCTGGGGATCCGCATTTGTTCCCAAGAGGATTTCTGGTGAAATTCTTTTTACCCTGATGTAAAATCAGGGAATGTTAGAACTGGAGATCATCTCATTCAACTCTCAGCTCACTGGAGAGGGAAAATACTGCATCTTTGACAGGAAATCCATTCACTTCCTGCTTCAGTATTACCACTTCAGCTCAAATAAAGCAGATTTGGATTTTGCACCAAGTTGATAGTGCAAATGCACATTAACTTTTACCCCAATCTGCCGAATATCCCAGTTTGTCTTCTTGTTTTAACTGGCTTGGGTGGTAAAGGGACAGAGTGGGGAAAGAAATTGACCTATCTTTTAAAACTCAAAAAACTGCATATGCTGCCTCTCATTCTCAAGATCTTCTCAAAAGGATTCTGTTTTTTTCCCCCTGGTTTTTGCCTTTATTAAAACACTCTCTCCCATTTATTTATTTTTAAAGATACCTTTCAAGACCAGGTGTACCCAGGATGGCTTGCAACTTACTAATCTCACAAAATAAAAATGTAGAGTAAGAATTAAAATGCCCAATAAAGCACAATTTAAAGACATCATAATATAAACAATAAATCTGTCAGCTCTTCAAGGTAGTCCAGACAAGAAGCACACTCAGAAGTACTAGCTCTAACTTTATTGTAAGGTTACATTAACAGAATCTTGCAAGTCTGAAAGTATATCTCTCCCCCTTTGCCTTTACAGTCCAAGAAACTAGGGAGGGTCCCTTCTGAGATGTTTGCCATGCTCCCATTCCTTCTGTGGGCTCAGCCACCTCTTATCTGACTGTTGCCTAGTCTGCAGCTCTTCCTCCTGTCTCCCAAGGTCATTCCCACATACCATTACATCGGCTGAGCTGCCAGTTCATGGGAAAACAGGTTCAGGGAGGGGATAATTTACTTCACTAGTATCTTTTTCCTTCTCCTTCACTGGCAAGGACACCCAGTTCCTTTTCAACTAGATCAGGGTTTTTCAAAGGGTTCTGCAAGAAATTGATGAGGTTCTGTGAAAGACTAAGAAAAAAGAAGAGTTCATTCAAATGCAGCCAATTTTTTAGCACCACAGCTTTAGCCCTTGATCAAGGGGTCTGGTAATTTTTTTTTTTAACTAATGGCTGTAAAGTTTGAGAACTTTTGAGAACTTGATCTAGACTACTTTGCATACCACACTCTGGATCAGTGAGCCTGCATTCATAAGCACACAGTCATTGCAGCACATAGCTTCCCACTGTGTGTGTTGTGTAGGGAGATTTCTGTGGGTTGGCATCTTTCCCTCCAACTGGATGATCTGGGTTTTATGGATTTGATCCTGGGCTGAACTCCTGGCAGGCTTTGCTAAAGTGAAAGCTTTGACTTTTGGACATGCCAAAGAGTCTTTGAGAAATAACAATAAATGAATGATTTATTATTTTGGAAAATCTTTTTTTTTTAAGCATATGATCCAATCAGAGGAATTACATAAATTATTTACAACAGTTGTCTCTTTTGTGCAAACATGCTTTCATGGGGAAAGAACTGATTAAAATCCAATTAAATGATTCCCTTTTAAACCTGCAATTTAATTTAATTATCTTATTAAGCGATTAATAAATGCCTCTAGACCTACTTCTGTACAAAATTCCCAATACTCCCTCCACTGTTCCACTTCATAATATTGATGATACACACTTATTAATACCAACTCATTTGAAGTCTCACCATGTAGTCTTTTGGTCTGTGAAGGGTAGATTTATCCACAGCTCTTAAACCATGAGTTAAAAAGGACCTGGATATTTAGATGCAGTCTACCTCTAAATGCCACATGCTCAGGGGAAACAAACTACTGTATTCAAGCACTTCACCCAGGCTTGATTCTGGAGAAATATCTGGAGAAGGCCAAATTTGGGGCTGGAGTGCCTTATAATTATAGACCAGCATTTCTCAACCTCGATAACTTTAAGATGTGTGGACTTCAACTCCCATAATTCCCCAGATACACTGCCTGGGGAATTCTGGGAATAGAAGTCTGCACATCTTAAAGGGTAGTCTTAGAGCTTGATCTTTTCCAACACAATGATTCTTCTTCCAATTAATTCTAATACTGGACAGTGTCCATTTTATTTCATGTTATTTTATGTATACCCTATTTTCTACACGGGCAAGCCCTAAAGGTATCTAACAAAAACCAAACACCTGTTAAAATTTAGATTAAAATTAAAAACCAAATAACTACTAAAATCATCTAACAAGTCTGGTAAAATGAGCTTGTTCTAAATGCAGCTTCCAGAGGAGTAAGTTCAGTGGTTTGGAAGCAATGAAAAGATGGTCTCCCATGATCCACAAAGATGCTCTTCCAATAGTGGAGTTATCTTCAAAAATGCCTCTCCTCCAGCTTACAACTAACCAGGTTTGTAAGATGAGAGCAATCCCTCTGATAGACCCTGGAGGACCTTAATACTCCATATTTAGCCAATATGATGGAGAAGGCCTTTTCTCTGCCCTCAAGGAGGTTACAGATGAAATGAATTACAGTATCTTGATCCTTTCCAAAACAACCTGGACTTGGCCTTGAGATGGCTTGTTTGCCTTGCTACACAATCCATACCGTGAAAAAGACAGTGGGAATATGACCCTGTTGATTTCCCTGGATTTCTTGTCAGTTTACAATCCCATTGACTAAGGTTTCCTGCTGAAGATCTTCTTTTGGAGAAGTCACTTTGCAGAGATTTCCCTTTTATCTCTCTGGGAACTGGCAAGAAGTGTTATTGGAAGATTTCTGCCCATCCTTTTGAGAACCATCCTGGGGATCCTGCAAGCTTCTATCTTGCCTCCCATGTTATCTTTCAGTGACAAAAGCAGTCATGTTCCCATGCTGTTGCACCTTCCTACCACAGACTCCACCCCTTTGGCAGGAGGTGGGACTTGCTTTGCAACAACCCAATTCTGCTTTTGTCAGACTGTCCCATTTGATCCCACCCCTGTAGATGCCACAGCATAAAGTTGCAGGAAATGATAATTTGCAGATGTGGAGCTGGTTATCATCAACTTGTAGGTGAATGAATGAATAATAATCTGAGTTGAACTTCTAAAAGCACATATATTAGTCTGATATGTTTCTTCTTTCCCCTAATGTTATGGTGAGTTCTAGATGCTAAGAAAGAGTATTTTGCAAGACTGCATATGTCACCTTGGGATTTTTGTTAGCTTAAAAATAATAAACGTAGAAATCAAGAGGCCTGGCATTTTCACTATTGGGGACTCTCATGTCCTCAGGTGCATATCAACATAGAACAGTGTTTCTCAACCTTGGCAACTTTAAGATGGGTGGACTTCAACTCCACTAATCCTCCACCATTGCAGGGTTATTGTTAAAGCTTAAAGAAGTCATGCTGGCTGGGGAATTCTGGGAATTGAAGTCCACACATATTAAAATTGCCAAGGTTGAGAAACACTGGTATAGAACTGGCTTCACAGTTCAGCCTTCCTTGATTCAAAAGGGAAGAGACTCTGCCTGGTTAGAAGGTTGTTAAATCTACCCTCCAGGACTGCCAAGGGGTAAGCATTAAAGCGGGCTTTGGAGAAGGCCCAACAGTATTTAAGGTAGGCAAGTGATTTTAAGGACTTTTCTTCACTACAGCCTTAAGCTCTTTGATTCATGCACGTAAACTGGATTTGAATGAAGATGTCATAAGAAATCTCTCTCTGGATTTCAACCCTTCCCTTGGTTTTACCCACAGTGATGGTCTGGTGCTCTGTCTGGACCGTGCTTCTCACAGCCCCTGCTTGGTGGAATCCTCTGCTTTTTGGCCCTCCTGTCTGCTCTGGGAAAGTGAGCACCAATCACTTTCCTTTCCGTGGATGGGTCTTTGAGGACATGCGGTTTTCACTGATGGACTTTTTGAATAAGCCTCTCTTTGTTGACACCCCTCAATCCTGACACCTCCTATTCTGGTGCATCTACTTGGGCTGGAAGGGGAAATTGGCAGAACTCTGGTCAATTTCACTTGGGAAGGGAGGAAGGGAGGAAGGAGGAGAAGGGGAGAGAGGAAGGAAGGAAGGAAGGAAGGAAGGAAGGAAGGAAGGAAGGAAGGAAGGAAGGAAGGAAGGAAGGAAGGAAGGAAGGAAGGAAGGAAGGAAGGAAACAGTTTTACCATTTTTCCTGCCACTTCGCATATAAAAAGAAACCAGCAGCCCTGTTGTCAACTTCACTTAAAAAAAAAAACTTTGTGGATGAATCCAAAGTAATTTGCAGAGTAATATCATGGACTTTCTCTAACATCCTGGGGGTTTGGCTGATTTTGCATTCTACATCCCCAATCTGTTGTTTGTTTATTTAGCTAGTCAATTTCTAGGGCTGTTCACTTGCCAACAACAAATTAGAACAGGTTTTTAAAAAACCACTAACATTGTTTAATGACCTCCTTAGCTTTGTCTAAACCAGAACATAGCAGGTATTCGGGGGACCATCCGTAAGTGGGCAGTTTATTTATAATATTTCCCCACTGGTTCAATCAATGCCTTCCAATGCTATTAGTGGGAGCAATCCCATCGTTGCCAAACTGAACCTTAGCCAAGCAAATCACATTCCTCTGCAGACTTTGGCTTCTGTTCTGGGGAGACTGGCTTTTAATCTCAATGCCGCACATCGAAGTGTTGGAGAGAGGGCTCTTAAAAGCTTTTCTGTATTTTTCATAGGCACTGAAGTTGGAAAAGGGACCTAATGGCACCCCATAAAGAGTTGAGCCATTCTTTGGGCAGCCAATACATTAAGTGCAGCTGGAAAATGGCTATTCCCCCAATTCTGGGGCAATCTGTGAATCCCTGTTGTGCTCTTGGGGGTGAGCTAAGGGAAGATGTGATGCCAGTGATACTGAGGGCATGTCTCTTTTCCCAGGAGCTCAAGGTTGGATGGTTCCAGAGGTGCCAGACAGAATTATTATTGGTTTCTTGGGATGAGCTGAATTTGGGCCATCTGCTGATTCTGGATGGCTGTATCCCCTCCTAAGCCGCAAGCTAATCATCTGGGAGGCCTCCAGGATCCGTCAGAGATGCTGGATGGGGAAGTAGCACTGGTAGCCAAGAGGAACTTTTAACAATATTGGCTACTAAAACAGAGGGAGAGAGACCTGGTTTTGGTGACTCATGGGCTGATAAGCTAACCTCTAGGCTGCACTACTACAATGCATTCTTTGTGGAACAGCCCTTGAGATAGCCTGGAAATTGCAACTACTCCAGAACATTGCATCAGAGATGGTGATTCTTAGAGTCCCACATTGGAACAACTTCACTAATTGTTACTTGCCTTCCAAGCCCAATACAACATGCCTTACAGGGCTTAATCCAATCTATTTACAGGTCCATTTACTCTGCTAGACTTCCCCACGCTCTCATGTCTTCAATGAGTCATTTTTACAGACACAGCCATGCACGCATTGGACATCGGCAAATTTGGCTTTCTCCACAATGGGACCATAGCATGAATGTGAGAAAGCGTGGGGAAGCCTTCATCCCGCTCAGTGGTTGGGGGGCTTGTCAGTAGAATACAAGTCCCCTGAGGTTGAAGCAAGACCCCTCTTTACTACAGTTCAAGAAAGGGATCCGCAAGTATTTACTTTCACAGGCCTTTCATCAGACTGTTTTCATGTTTATGCTTCAGATCCGTTTTGTTTTATGTTCTTTTGATTAAGGTTTTTACCGTTTCTCTTGACAACTGCCCAGAGGTGGGAAGACAATGGTGCGGCAGACACAGCTTTTTCAATAAAAAAATAATGAACCAAGGCATTGCTCTTTTTGAGGATGGCAGGGGGATTCTGTAGCACTTTTGCTTGTCACCTGTGGTGGCTTTGATTGGGCAGCTGGCTGCAGGTGACCATGAAGCTGGACAAAGGACAGCTGGTTCTCAGTCTGGACCCTACTCAGGATTTGCACACCAAAAGCCGGAATGATGCTTTCAGCTCCTGTTCAGATGCATCTTCAAGCAGAGTGGAAGATCTGGAGTTAGGGCAGTCTCAACCTTGGCAACTTTAAGATGTGTGGACTTCAACTCCCAGAATTCCCCAGCCAGCCTTGCTGGCTGGGGAATTCTGGGAGTTGAAGTCCACACATCTTAAAGTTGCCAAGGTTGAGAAACACTGGGTTATGGGCTGGAGGGAACGGGGGGTGGGGAATGAATTGATTATCTTTTCCCTCCCCATCGCCATGACAACTTGGGTTTTTTCTAGCAGGGTTTATTTCACTATTCTTGTAAGAATTGGACACCTTTAGCTAACGCTAGGCTCCTCCCTTAAATCTGGATTAAGTATTCCTAATCTGTTGCTCTCTAGATACCTTAGTGGTAACCTTTATTCAGTCCACGACCAGCAAAATTTACAAAATACACAACCCAAGAGTCAAATCAAATGGATAGGGTACAATGCCATCATAGCAGAGAGTCTAACCTAACCTACAGTATTATGATAATGTATATTAATAAACTGTCCAAGAATAAGTCTAAAATACTACAGTTTGTGAAACCAAAATGCACAGCGCCTAAAAGAGCAACTAACACCATTGCAAAATTTGTACATTGAATCTGGAGAATAAATCAGAAATGGTCGTTCCTGGGACCAGTTACGCCTTATTTTCATTGCGGCGACACAGGAATTGGCTGCTGAGGAAATAATGAAGGGTTTCAGATCTTCTAGAAGATAATTCATGTTGAAGTTGTTTGGCTTTCTAGATACCTTTGATCACAACTCCCATCATTGTCCAGCCAGCATGGTTGTTTTTATTGCTGGCTGAGACTGATGAACATTGTAATCCAACATATGCTGAACTGGCTGGATCAAATTGGCCTGGCTGAAATTCCTGTTTCTTCGTGAATAGTCTTGTAGGAGAGCTTATTCATTGATTGAATGATAGACAGATTGATTATCTGGCCGCCCATGTCGCAAATGTGACTCTGGGTGGCTAACAACACATTAACAACAATTTAAGAAATGTATTAACTAAAGACTTTAAAAACCCTACAGCGGTCACCAAACAAAATGGTTGTCAGTTGACCTCTCAACAGGTGGGTCCCCAATAGCAGCTGATGGGTCCTGGTATCTCTGCAATTATAGCCACTGACCCTCCCTCAAACAAATCTATTTCCAAAGGTTGTTGTGAAGATCAAGTGGGGCAGAATGATGTACTTTTGTTCTTGGTGGAAAGATGAATTTCGTGGGTGGTAATAATGAGTTTGTTCAGGAAGTAGAACAAATCATCTGAGCGTCCTCCATTGTTCCCTTTTTAAATGTCCAGTTTTTGTACAGAACGCATGTAGCTTTTTCGCAAGTTTCATCTGTGCTCTTCTTTCTTCCTACCGTAGTACCAGTATGTGTGCTGATAAATCACTGCCTAAAAGATAAAAATAACCCCATAACCCATCTTGAATGCAACTACTACAACTTGTCACATCATGTAGCTGCAGAGTTATTTGTTCCTTTATTGGCCCAGGGATTTACCAGTGTGCACAAGTCTGAAGGCATTGCAGGAAAACATCGCAGAAGGATGCAGGTTCATGCAGTTGCACGGAGAATCAAGCCCATAATATTTTAGTGGTATTTATGGGTATTTTATTTCTGCATTTGTTTATTTAGTCACATAATTGATATACCGCCCCAAATCATAGCCTCTGAGTGGCTTAAATAATCAAATAAAACAATAATAAAAACATAAAACTGAGCAAAGATTCATTACATTCATTCATTACAAAACAGTAAATTCATTGGCGCCCAACTAAGTTCCACATGTTCAGTGGAAAAGAATATTATCTTCACCTCCTTTCTGAAGGATAACAAAGAGGGTGCCATTCTAGGTTCACAAGAGGTGGAATTCTATAATTTTGGTTATATAATTTGGTTGGCCGTGGAGAAGGCTTGCTTCTATGACTCTGACTCTCTCATCATGCTGGGAGGTAGAATAAAAAATATACCTTCTACAGGACAGGCAGGTTCTGCCCAAAGGTGGTCCTGCAGATATCAAGGACCAGGTCCAATGGAGCTCCCATAGAATACATACTATTCTAGTGAACCACCTGTGGCCCACCTGCCTTTTGAACCAATTGCAGTTTCCAAGTAGTCTTCAAAGGCAGCCCCATATTGAATACATTACACTAATCCAACCAATAGAAGACAATATGTGTAGCTCAGGGTTGAACTGTGGAGTCCTTGAAGTTCTCTGAGCTTGGTTGTTTTCTTGCAAATGTTTCGTTACCCAGCTGGGCAACGTCTTCAGTGCTAGAATGGAATGGGGCTTGCTCTCTGTTTATACACAGTGGCAGGCCCTGCCAGTGTTGGTGGGGGTGGGGGTTTTGTTTTGTTTTATTTTATTTTATTTTTTCCCCCTCTGGTAGTTCCTTGATTAGTATTGTTTACTGCTTGATTGTATGTCTGGTGATAATCTTGGTGTTAATCTCTGGTTATCTGGGTGATGATTGCTGGTGAGGAGAAGTTCTGGTCTTTTGTTTCCTTTCTATTGTCTCTTTTGAATTGTGTGTAGATGTTGTTTATCTCTATGTGCCTGTTGATGGCTGCCTTGTCTGTATGCCAAGCTTCCAGGAATTCCCTCGCATTTTTGGATTTAGTTTGGTCTAAGATAATCCAAGCATGAGATGATCAGGATATGTATGACTGTGGCCAAAGGATCTCACTCCTGGAATGTGAACATCTGGCATACCATCCCAAAGTGGGCAAGGTTCTCTTGTTCATAGCCTCTACCTGCTGCTCTAACAGGAGCTGTGAGTCCAGGAGAACCCCAAGCTGCAGACCTGCTCCCTCCATAGAAACTCAGTCCCACTGAGAGATAAAGCTGGAACTTGCCTAGTTTAAGTGGCTTCTGAATAAACAGCCCTCCAACTTGCCAGGAATTAATTTGAGACTATTTCTTCCTATCCATTGTCCCTCAGCCTCCAGACACCAGATAAGAACTTCTACCACACCTCCTGCTAAGCTCAGGGTTGAGATGTATAGTTGGGTATCATCAGATATTGATGCTATTTCACCTCAAACTGATGGGTGACCTCTTCTAGGAGTTTCTTGCAGATGTTAGTAATGCTCTTTAGTAAAGAGTAGTAATATAGATTGCTTTTTATCTATATAGGTAATATAGATTACTTTTTTTGCAATGTTTTCTCTATGTGCAAGGATGCACCAATCATCTAAAGAGCAGGAAGGTGTCACTTTTTAGAAAGAACTGAATCTTTGCAGTATGTAGTTCTGGAACTAATTGCTGAATTTTTCCTCCTGAAACGGGGATATGGGAGACTGGAACACAGTGAAGATCAAAGCTGTGAAACAACAAAAGAAATGGGCACAGCCTTTTACAACCTACAGTCTGCAGAGAGTGTTTGGAGTACAACTCCCATTACCCTTCACTATACCATACGGAGGAGTCCAATTTGGGAAAAGAGGGAATAGAGAAAACACAACTAAGTGGCTAGAGAAAATGCAGGTTTGGAGCTGAAAAAAGTAGGTGGAAAGTGTTAAAGGTCTGCGGTGGAGAGGCCCAAAGGTGGCCATGAACTTGCAGTAAAACATAGTTTTTCAAACTATGTCCCACCAGCCCTTAGGGTTCCATGAGACACCGATGGGATTTCATGAGAAACTAAAGGAAAAAAAAAAAACTTCACTCAAACACAGCCAGGTTTCTATTACTAGAGCTTGGCCTCTTGGGCAGGGATTTTTTTCCTAACAAACGTTCCATGGTATGACAAAGGTTTGAAAAACCCTGCCCTCAAACTACCTGCTTGTGGACCATGTTTCTGCCCAACTCTGATTAGCCATGATTCTGGCTTGTTTAGGCTGTCTCCTTTCTTTCTTTTCAGCTGCTACTGAGAGCTCATCTTCCAAGCATCAGGGTGGACTGTCCTAGCAGTGATGATGGAGGGGAGTGTGGGAAGGGAATGTTTGGGGGCACCTGTCTCCAGCCTGGCTCAAGAGCTCTTCCATTTTCACATAGGGTATCTGGTCACTTCCGAACGGCCAGGTCAGAAAAAAGGAAACACCCCCAACCCACAGAACACAGATGTGCATTCAGAATGATCTTTGCTATTTCACTGGTTGATAATGAAGCTCAAGCTCAGATACTTTGGTCACCTAAGGTGAAGAGAGGACTCTTTGGAGAATACCCTGATGCTGGGAAAGATGGAAGGCAAAAGGAGAAGAGGACGCAGAGGATGAGATGGTTAGATAGCATCACTGAAGCAACGGGCATGAAACTGAGCAAGCTCAGGGAGGCGGTGAAGGACAGGAAGGCCTGGCGCGATGTGGTTCATGGGGTCACAAAGAGTCGGACACGACTTAACGACTGAACAACAACAACAAATTTCACTGGATCAGAGTGAGTCCTTTTTTATCCTTTGAAGGCCCATCTAGTGGACAGAGTTGACATAAGCAGTGGGTGTGCCTAGGGCCAGAAGTGAGGGGACACCCATTCTCTGACACGCAGCCCTTTCTCTTTCCGACGCCCTTCTTTTTCTCTCCTTCTTTTCATACCCTCTCTTCCAAGGAAGAGGCAGTTAGCTTTTCCCAGAGGTTAAAATGATCTTTTGCAGAGCAGGGCTGAAAAATGGGGTGAGGGAGGAGCTCTACGTTGCTCTCCCCTAGTAGAAATGCAATCAGTCATGATTATCACCTCAATGGAAATATAGGGCTGGATGACACCAACCCCTAAATTTGACCATAATTTAATCCCTAATTTAAACTATAATTTCATCTCTACTTTTAATCATAATTCAATCCCTAACTGTAGCCATACATTTAACCCATAATTTGGTGCTCTTATCTGATAATTTATGCCCTGTTTAAGCTGGACATTCTCCGTTGTTCTTCTTTGCAACAAGGCTAGCTTTCTGAGCATTATGGCACCAGAATTAAAGCTGTTCTATTCTTTTATTCTTCTGGAAATCCATTGTGCTATATTTCACTCCTTCTAATAGTAAACCCAGCTGGCAAATGCTGGCATGCCTGGGGTAATCAGAAATCTGTCTGCTGAGAAACAAGAGGGAGGTATTGACGTGCTCAAGGAAAGGCTAATATTTGCAGAAGTATTATAATAATAGCAAAATAGTAGCAGTAGTAGTGGTGGTAGTAGTAGTAGTAGTAATAATAATAATAATAATAAAAACACTGCCAGTTTGGATTTGAATGTAGCAAGAACCACTGGGAACATCAAATTGAGGAGGTTTTGGAAAATGAGCGGGTTAAGATCTTACGGGACTTTAAAATCGAAACAAACAGGCATCTTGTTCATAACAGTCTTTAAAAAGAAGAACGTCTGGTTCATTGATGTTGCTATACAGGATGATGCTAGGACTGAGGAAAAGCAAACTGAAAAAATTACAAAATACCGGGACTTGCAGATTGAAGTTGAACGCTTGTAGAAAAAGAAATCCGCTGTTATACCAATCGTGATTGGAGCCCTTGGAGCAATCCTTAAAACACTCCCTTGATATTTGGACATTCTGAATGTATTGGATCTGATCACCCCAATTTTACAAAAAAATACCCTGCTTGGAACTGCCTATATCCTCAGACGCTACCTTAATAATTCTTAGGTCCTTGGTTAGGACTTGAATTATTAAGTTTTCACCAGTCTTTGACTGTGAATCTAATTGTAGATTACTACTACTATTACTACTACTACTACTAATAATAATAATAATTCAAACAGACAAGCACCTGCCATACAACACCCTAGACTTAACAATTGTTGATAAGAAAGACAAAAAAATCTGGATAGTGGACATTGCAATACCTGGAGACAGCAAAAGAGAAGAGAAAGAATTGGAGAAAATCACAAAATATAAAGACCTGCAAATAGAAGTGGAACGTCTGTGGCAAAAGAAAGCAAAGATAGGCGCCTTGGGTGCAATCCCAAAACATCTGGAGCACCACTTGAAGACCATCGGCACTGACAAAATCACCATCAGTCAATTGCAAAAGGCAGCTTTACTTGGAACAGCTTCCATTCTGCGACGATACCTTTAAGACCATCACACAACCACATCTGCCTATCCCAGGTCCTTGGGAAGGACTTGATAGGCGGACAAAAATGCCAAATCCAGTCAAAACACCTGGCTGGCTGTGTGACTCACCATAATAATAATACCCTTCTCCAAACAACGGTAAGAATAGAGCACGCACATTAGTGACAGAACACTGAATGTCAACCAGGAAACCAAAAGAAAGCAAAACAAGAAACAGAGGTGGAATGAAGAAGTGGCTGGCTGGTTAGCTGGGAGGAACGCTACTGCTGAGGCTGCAGTGCAACACATTGGTGCAGGTCCCCCTTATGCCTCAATATTAATTTTGGAATTACGGCAGATGCAGTTTGCCACCACTTAAAATTCTTTCCATGTACTAGGATCATCTTCTGCCCTGGTGAACAGGGCACATCAGCGCAAAACTGAAGAAAAGGAAAGAAAATCTTCACATAAGGCTGTTTTGGAAAAAAGAGGGGCTGCCTCTCCTTGCTGGGACTGGCTGCTCAAAGATACCTGATCGTTTTCCACTGTCAAAATCTGGTCTCTGAAGTAGGTGGACCTCCAGCAAAGCTTTGGAGATGTACTTAAGTTACAGAGGTGTGGAGCATCCTGGTTCAGAGGCAGCCCAGTTCTGAATTCTAGTCACTCAGAATAATGAGGAACAGCAGTGGTCTTCACAATCTCCAGGTGGACCTCTGGGCTGCAACTGTTTGGCTACAGATAGAGAGAGGAGGCTGACGTGGATGGTGTGATCCTGTATGGATTGTCTGATGTTGTTCAAAACAACAGGATTGAAAAGGATGAAATCTTCCATACCATTTTGGGGTACAAAGGTAGGAGGCTGGGGATCTCCTTCCAGATGGCGGAGAAGTGTTGGTTGATTTGCAAAGGCCAAAGGCCACACTGTTGCGACTGTTCTCATCTGTCAACTCCTATAATTGTTCGTTCGTTTGCATCTAGAAGGGATGGTGAGCCTTGCTGATATGACAGCTCCAGATTTGGAAATTAATTCCAGGAGAGAAAAGGTGAAGGGCTGAGGGAGAAGACAGTCCAATTAAAAGTCTTCATGCTCTTCTGGAGGGTGGCTGGCAAAGGAGGAGTCACATATGTGCATGTCAGGGTGAAACTTGGAAGCAGTCAATAGAAAAAGAAGCTCCATGTGTAACAGGGACTGTATATTTCCAGCCAAGTGCAGTTGATGATAATCTGGTATGATTTTTTTTTTCCCCCTGTAGCTGAGGAACTACCACCCAGGCCAAAGGGGCTTTAATGCTCTACCAAAAATCCCATGGACAAAAAGAGTCTTTTCCAGGGGAGTCTGTTGAAGGGGGTGTCAAAAAACTCAAGAGGGCAGTCGCAACTCTATGATTGGAGCCCCGCCCCTTTTTATGCACCCAAAAAAGGGGTGGGCTTTCAAACACATGGTCATGGCCACCATCTTGACTCTGTTGACCCCTCCCCTGTGTTCGTCTTTAGTCCCTTCTGCATTTTACCTATCAGTCAACCATATTTCAATTTATGCCTTACCACTAAGAATTTATCCACTTTGTCATCTAGTAAGGAAGTTGACAAAACTCCGTAAGGTTCCTCTTGCTATATGCTTTTTGGAACATGGGGTTTAAAGATCCCTTTGCCAACAGCAGAACTCTGAGTGGCAATGATCAGCCAACCTCTGATGCTGGATTCAATATTCTTTCCAAATCACAGGCTCTCAGAAACGATTATCATATGGCTCCCTTGGATTCAAATGTTTGAAGTGTGTTGGGCACAAATGGCCTTTTGAAATTCTGTGCCCAATTTAGGGCAGAGAGATTGGACCATGATTTTGCCCAATTTCTCTAAGGAGAAGAAAAATCCTGCAAAAAGTCTTCAAAGATTTCCATGCCAAAGCAAGGAGCGTATTTTGGGAACCAGGTTGGTTGAGTAGGGAAGGGGCTGGACTAGGAGTGAGAGACCCAGTTCTGTCAGGTTCAGCCCAAGAACGACAACGAGACAGTCCAGAACAGTTTGGCTCCTTTATTAGCTTACACCTAATAGACAGAGTCTCGCCAGACTAAATCTACACCACCACAACAGTTACTATAACCATGAGGCCCTAGGGAGGGGCCAGTCTCCTTCTCTTGGCTTTCCCACACTCCGGCTGGGGACTGAGGAGGTGCTTCCCTGGAATGTCTCTTCCCCCTCCTGGCAACCTTGAAGCTCCATTCCAGAACCTTCCCCACTCATGCCTTCCATCACAAGTTCCTCCTTAGCCACAGAAGCTCATTGGCTGAATTTGGGCAGTCCCTCCCTCTCAGCTCAAGAGCCAATCAGGTGTAGTGGGGAAGGGGCTGGACTAGGAGTGGGGAGATCCAGGTTCAAGTCCATCTCAGCCCTAGAGACTCCCTGGCGGGCTTGGGCCCACTCCCTCCCTCTCAGCCCAACCTACTTCACAAGGTTGTTGAGAAAAAACAAACAAACTACCTACGTCACCTTCAGCTCCTGAATGAAAGGTGGTATGGCTGCCTTATTAATTTTATCCCCTCCTGTTTTGTGTGTTTTGACAGCTTTTTATATGTAGCTGTTTTTGTGTATTTTTTTTAAAATTGTCGTACACTGCCCGGAGTCACCTTGTGTGAGATGGACAGCTATATAAATATGATTGATAAATAAATAAATAAATACACAAACACATAAATAAGAGCTTGGCTCCTTGCAGCGGCAGTGGTACCAATCCCCCCCAAGGCTGATATCTCCCCTTCGGATTGAATGAAAGTATGGGAAGCCAGGGAGGCTGTAAACCACTGAGAAGCAGGATATCCACCTACAGAGTCTGGCCACATCATCGCTAAAAGAGCACTAACTGTGTAGCCACCTGTTAGATTCTCCGAAGTTCCCTTTTCTTTTGATAGCCGTTTGGAAAACCAAGTTTGAATTGAATGAGAATGGAGGAGGAGAAGGAGAAGGAGAAGGAGAAGGAGAAGGAGAAGGAGAAGGAGGGGAGGAAAGAGGAGAAAGAGGAGGAGGAGAAGGAGAAAGAAATTCTCTCTGTGTGGCATTAGTTTCAACAATGCCTTGGTGGCCTTTAAAATCTGAAACTACACCAAGAGTTGCTCCAGGCAAAAAATTCAGATCCACAGGATTGTCTTTCAACACATAGGAGCATCTTTTTACAAAGAATTTAAGCCAGTTTGGTCTAGTGCAGTGTTTCTCAACCTTGGCAACTTTAAGATCCCTAGGGGAATTCTGGGAGTTGAAGTCCACGCATCTTAAAGTTGCAAAGGTTGAGAAACACTGGCCTAGTGGTGAAGCCCCCAGGCTAAAAGGCAGGAGACGGTGAGTTCTAAACCCGCCTTAGGCGTGAAAGCCAGCTGGGTGCCTTTGGGCCAGTCTCTCTCTCTCAGCCCCACTCACCTCACAGGGTTGTTGTTGTGGGGAAAATAGGAGGAGGAAGATGTACTCGCCAGGTTCACCGCCTTGAGTTATTTATAAAAATAATAAAGGCGGGATTAAAAAAAAAATCTAAAAGATCTAAAAAACACCAATAGTATAAGACACCGTGTAATACAGGATGATGTTATGCATTTGCTAGTCAGGATCCTTGTTTTCCTGCCTTCGACTCTCCATCACACTTCAGTTGCCACTGCTTGTATTTTATGACAACACCCCCCCTCCCAACTCCGCTTGCAATCTCCCTCTCGTTTACTCTCCCTCTTGGGATATAAATCTGTCGCCTTTGTCTCTGCTGCTGAAATCACTTGATATGAACAATAAGGCAGAAACAGGAACTCCGTCTTGTAAAGATTTACAGCCTGATTGGGTCTGATGGGGAAAGCCAGCTCACCGCTGCTCCGTTCCAGGAAACTGGAATGCGCTTACCCTCTTGCAGCACTGCAACGACACCCTCTGAGATTTGTGGGGCTCCCACCCTTACGACGTTTCAGAAACCATTAAAAACCTGGTTGTTCCCCCAGGCCTTAGGGTAGGATGGCTGTGCAGCCCCCTTTAACTATTTTGCCTTTGGGGTGGATGTATTGAACTCCTGGTCAGCCAGGATCTCTTTTTATTCCTATTTGTATGTATTGGTTTTTTTCCTTCTTTTTATTGGGACGCTGCCCAGAGTCCTTAAGAAGCTGAGCAGCCTTGAAATGGGATAAATTCAATGGAATAAAAGAAAAGTGGATTTGGAAATTTCCCTTAAGAGAATTCCATTCCCTCGTTGCCCCAATTCCTTGGTCGATGCTGAGTTTGGTGCCTTCTTAAATCTGGTTTAAGTTAGAAGATTTCAGAACTTAAAGAACAGCACGATAGAAGGGAACACATGTTAGTTTATGGTAGCTAAACCTCAGGAGGAGCCGGGTAGCAACTTTTTAGACTAACCATTTTATTAAAAAGCATCAGCTTGCTTTTTCAGATGCATAGAGTGGCTAAGCTGGTGTAGGATGTAAATTGGGGTGAGGTGGGATGGGGGGAAAGGGGGAAGACAGGTTGGTTACGCAGCTGTGGGTTCCATGTGAGACAGATAATCCATACCTCATTGGTTAAGAATTGTCTTAAAAAACCACTGTGGTGGTTGGGACCTTCTGAGATAGCCTGAAACCTTTTGATGTATGGGAGGGCAGCCGTCTGTTGCTCAATTGGGCAGGTAATTTTTCTTTTTTTCCAAAATTTGAGAGGTTTTCAGTTTCTACTGTTCATTTCTGCCTCCCCCTACGTGCACCGCTCCTCAAAAGCACTCCCAGCGAGTGAGGTCACCATAGGATCCCATCGCAATTCTTTTGGTACAATGTTTTACAGAGAAACACATGGTGCCAGAGCCCACAGCAAAGAGAGAGCGATCGAGATTCTCAGTAGAGTGTTAACCAAGCAATTGTCATCATTATCTAGAAGGGAAACAAAGGCAGTGGTTTTTGTGGGGGGGTTGTGTCTTACTCCTCATTTTCCCCTTCTTCCCCTTGCTCCCTTAGCCAGTGGATTCTTGCCTGTAAGTTCCTTAGAGTGAAGACCTGTCTCTTTGCATTTTAAAAAATGCCGTGCTGGCCAGGGATGAAATAGGACTTAAACAAAGGAGGGAATGGCAACACCTCGTTGATCAGAATCTGATTTTATTGTAAGTTGGGAGGGAGGGAGCTTACCCGCCATTAATTAAAATTAAAAACAAACACTTCCCCAGGATGGAAAGAATGGACCGGCCCCCTCCCCTCATCTTCCACTTCCCTAAAGATGCGTTGTCCATCTATGATTGTTGAGCTGCTTAACAGGGGGTATATGTATCATACAAAAGCAGCATCTCCCCCTCAAGCAAGTGGGCAACCCTCTTTCTTCTCTCTCTCTGTATGCATGCTTCCTCTGGCCTCCCCCTTGTTTCCCCCCCCTTCTTTCCCCCCTGCCAAGCTTAATTGCTATTCCCTGCAGGTCCCAGTTGCTAATGAACCCAGTTGTTGAAGAAGGGTTTGCATTCATGCCTTAATGATTCCCTTGCAGCTGGGGCTTGGGGCACGGGGCTTTCCAATGTAGATGCCTCTTTCTTCTCCTCACCCCATCCTCTTTCCTACCTCTAACAGGGGAAAAGGCCCACCTGGTCCAGAAACCGGAATGGGGAGGCTGAAAGAGCAGCGCCTTTGTAAGAACAACCTTCCCCTTTGTGGCCTAGAATTGTATATGACATTCCAGATGAAAGGGTCATTGCAAATATTTGCTTATAGGCTACTCAAAAAGTTGAGTAGGTAAGGAACTCTGGTCTCCTGGAAAGGTTTGCATTTTCCTAAACCTAGAAATACAGGGTGAGTTCCCATAACTCAGAAGACCCTTAAAGTGCCTTCAACTACTTGAAAGGATGCCAGGCAGAAGTCAAGGCCTCTTTTGTTGGGTATGCAGGGTATGGAAGACTGATATGAGAACAGATTCTGTTTCAGTGTTAACCTTTTTTTTTCTAATAGTAAGAAAAGTTTAACAAGAGAACCCATTATTTCAGGAGGTAGTGACTACTGGAGGTATTCCAATGGAGGTAGGAACATCATCCATCAAGAGTCCTTTAATTTGGATGTCTGCAACAAGCAGGAGGTTGGATTCCATAGACTGAGTGATTCCTCCCAACTCTCAGATTTTATGATGTCCTGTGAAAGGGAAGCCATCACCTCTTGGGGGTCCACGGTTGAATTGTTCTTTCCATAAGGAGTCTTTTTCTAACATTCAGCCAGAATCTGTCTTCCCAAACTATATAGTCATTATCCAGCATCTTGGGATGATGGCAAAGTGGTCTTGGACTTCTTGGTGGCTTCTTCTCAGCTGCTGAAGAGTTACATCAGATTTCCTCTGGACTAGGAGTAGGGAGACCCAGGTTCTGGTCCTTCCTCAGCACAGAAGCTCTCTCAGCCCAACCTACCTCACTTGTTGTGGAAAAAAAGAGGAGGAGGGAGTATGTATGTATGTAAGTATGTGGAAAGTCAAGGCCAAAGTGGTCCCTGTGGTGGTAGGAGCACTCGGGGCTGTGACTCCTAAGCTGGGAGAGTGGCTCCCACAGATCCCAGGAGCAACATCAGAGCTCTCCATCCAGAAGAGTGAAGTGCTAAGAACAGCTCAGATCCTGCGCAGAACCCTCAAACTCCCAGGCCTCTGGTAGAGAACCTGAGACTGAGGAAGACACAGACCACCCATATATATATGCACCACCTTGAGCTCCTGAATGCAATAAATAAAGAATGTGCCAGAAGGACAGGGAGTTAAACGCTACCCTTTGTCCATCAGCACAACAGTTTTCTAAAACCTAAACAGAACAGTACCATGTTTCCCCCTGAAAGTCTTCAAGAGAAAAACTGAGTTGAAAGTGGGCTGGATCTGGCCAAGGGCCGCAAGAAAAAATATTCCGGAAAAAATCCGTCAAGGCATCCCTATGGGACAGGGGGGTCAAGGAGTGACTTGGAATGTTGCTGACTCCTCATTCTATAAGCCCCCCACCCAGAGCAGCCGTGTTCTGTATGGTTTTGCTACCTTGCTGAAATTGGTGGCTTGGTGGTTCAAAGATGGCTCGGCAAAATCCTCTGTTCTCAGTTGAGGCAGATCGAAAACAGCCCAGCCCAGTCACATGCTGAGAAGCGATGGGATACTTTTTAGGAGTCAGAATTAGTGCTCGTCCCAAGAAAAGCCAGTTCATTGGGATGAGTTTGATCACTCAAGGCTGAGCCACCAGCAAATCCAATTTTGTGAATTCAATTGACATTTTGTATAATTCCACTCCACCAAATTATTCTAACAAAATGCCAGCTGAATCATAAACGACCTGGATTCCCAGAACAGAAAGTTCACATTGGGGATGCAAATATTGCTCTGTTCCCACCATTTGTGATCAGATCTCTACAGTGGCGGGGAGGGGATCAGCCGCAGGACTCCTCGGGAGCTGTAGCCAAACGTGTGGGGCGGAAACATCATCCCCAGTGCAGATGTTTCAGTGCTGACATTTTGTTAGTGGCAAACCGTTGTGGGGACATTTGAGCCGGGAATCAAAATGTCAAACGGAGGAGATTCTTCTTACTTCCAAAGGTGGAATATTTCAAGGGAGGGGACTTTAAAGCTCTCTCTTCTAAAGCTATAAGGCATTTATAATTATTAAATAATTATAAAGTATTACATAATTATTAAATTATTAAATTTATAAATTTAGTTATAATTATAACTAAATTATTAGTTATTTAGGGCACGCATTAAAATCCTGCCTTTTCTCTGGAGAACCTGCTTTAGGGTCTAGCCATCCAAACCTTAGGATCTGGCTGTCCTCTGCCTGCTGGCCAGTCCTGAGAGGCAGTCCAGACAAGAAGCACCAACCCTGAGTACTAACACTACCTTTATTGTAAGGTTATAGTAACAGAATCTTGCAAGTCTGAAAGCACTTCTCCCCCCCCCCCTTACTTTTACTTTCCAGAAAACTAAGGAGGGTCCCTTCTGAGACGCTTCCCACGCCCCCCCCCCCCTTCTGTGGGCTGAGATACCTTTTTCATGATGGCTGTCTAGACTGCGGCTCTTCTTCCTGTCTTGGAGCTTGTGTGTGTGTCATCCTCACAGCCCATTAAACTGCCACTGTTGCTGATGTTGTTACTCCTCCTGCTTCTACTAGAAGGTGAAGGAGCAGTACAAAGACAAGCAAACCGGTAGGAACATCTGGGTGTTGAGAAGATGGATAGGAGAGAATGTGTGTGCCTTGGGTGTGCAGATGAGGGTACTCTGGGGGTGTATGTACTTTGCTGGATATTGAGCAAGAAGGCCTAGTTCAAGCCGCCGCCTCCCCCCACCCCCAGAGTTCATTTTGTGATTTTGGGTCAGTGCTTAGCTTCTATTTTTTTTCCTACAGGGATAAAATGATGGAAGATGCCTCGCTAAAGTCACTTGGAGCTCTCAAAATATATAGAAATATAAATAAATAACCATATGTTTTCATGCCACCCACTTGAGGCAATTGACTCGCCAACCCCTTGTTGAAGAAAGTTCGGATATGGCAACCCTTGGGCTGGGGGAAAAATACATTTATCTCCTCATGCTTCCCCTCTCCTCTTACAAACCCTGCACCAGCAGAAAACACAAGATCACGGAACACACCCAGACACAACCACACGCACATACGCTAAAAAACTAATCTCCTCGTAGCCATTTGTCTTCATGAGCGAAGGGGCTAGACGTGAGTTATTGTCTCTTTCTGCTCTCAAATGGTGAGAAATGTCACAGCACCCACCAGACATCATTGCTTATAGATGGGGATATAATGGGTGCCCTCTGCACACACACACACACACACAAACACACACACACACACACACACCTTCCTGGTTTGATGAAGGAAAACACTACAAAGGCAAGGGATGGAGGAACAGCTAAGATTGGAATGTTGAAATTTTGCAGAATGAGGCAGTAGGATGCAGAAAAAAAAATCATTTCCTGCTCACCTGCTCACATACCTGTCTGGTATATTTATCCAATGTGAAGGTGTCCTCCTTGCTAGCTTGCATTGGCATTCACACATGCAGGGAATTCAGGGCTGAAATTAGGAAGTAAAGCTTGGGGATGCAATGGAACGAGCAACGGTCCCAACAGCCCTGCAAGGTAACCAGTGTGGAAGCCAGCTTTCCCTAACCTGGGAAACAGGAATGGAGCCTGCTGCTCCCAGCATGCCTCCATTGAGAGACTAACGATGAATGCTGGGAATTGTAGTCCTAAGGGAGTCTGCAGTCTGGAGGGGGGCCAGATGGAGATATGGGGCTTTGTAGTTCCCTGGCATCTAGTGGATGGAAGAGTGTATACGGGGACTGTGATTTGGTCATCGAGGATGCATGCTGCCTTGAGCTGACCAAAAATAAAGGCCAAATAAAAATCTAATACTTAATAAATAGATGAACCATGTCTTAGCTGCCATATAGTTCAAGATTGGGCAGAGTTGTCCACGGCGCGCATGTGAGACAAAAGTCAAGTTGTAATCTATGTCCCACCCTTTTTTAGGTGCATTGTGATGCCCATAAAAAGGGGTGGGCCTTCAATCACGCGGCATCACAACGCAAAGCAAAAAGCTACCTTGCTAGAAGCCGCAACAATGTGATGTATGCCAGGGCATCATGATGCCAGTGACATCCACTGAGTAAGTAAATGATCGAATGAATGAATGAATGAATGAATGAATGAATGAATGAATGATAAATAAATAAATAAATAAATAAAGTCTTGGCCATCATCAACGTCGTCGTCGTCGTCATCATCATCATCATCACTGTCATGGGATCCCAGTTATAAAGCTATGGCTTTATACGATGTGTAAATCCAGGCATTGTTCATTTGGATAAGGGTTCTGCTCTTGCTCAACTTTCAACTATATTAGAGGATCACTGTGAGGCCATCAGAGACCCAACCTTGTGACTGTGGCTCTTTCTTAAAAGAACAACTATCATTCTGGTCATCTAGATCAAAACTGGAGCAGAAGTCTTGTGTGGTGACGCTGATTTCATTTTCTAGATGCCAATTCCTTTGGATTCCATGTTTCTTCACCTTTAATAAATTGCTTGCAGTGTTTAAACAGCTAATGATCAGTATTAAATAATGTGATAAGGTTTTAGCTAGATGATTGCATTTATTGTCTTTTTAATGTTGGTGTTTTGAATTTTTGTTGTTGTTTTACTAAATTTTGTACACTCCCTTGAAGGAAATCAGAATATACATCAATAAATATAGCCAAAATGGCATCTTTGGAGTCATCCATGTTGTTCTGAGTGCACATGAAAGCAGGAATTTATAGGCTGGCGATTGTTGCATGTTGCTCTCCAGTGAGTGTAATAATGGCAGAACCAGATATGAATTTTGGGGAAAACTGTGCAACATTCTGAATGAAATGTGATCCAGGGGAAACATTATTCTGCTAGGTAGCATCAACAATGGATGTTTGGGAACTAGATGGGAGAGAACAGAAAAAATGACTGAGTTATTTGAAAACCCAAGAAGTAATAGTTGTAAAGTTAGCCTCTGTGTGTGTGTGTGTGTGTGTGTGTGTGTGTTTATATGTGTTTTGCAAAGATGAGGTTATTCATATGTATGTATGGAAAAGGAATGAATATAAATTTGATACCATGATAGTTTAGGGTGAAAGTGAAAGAATTAGTAAAGGATTCAAAGGAGAGGTTCAAAATGTGGTGTTGACCAGTTTTTGATAGTGCCAAGAATGAATCTGGGGGGAAATAGACATAGAAGAAAAGAAAAGAAAAGTGAAAGAAAGTCAGGAGAAAGTAGAAAAAGTACAGGAAGACAAAGTACCAGTCTTGAGCTAAAAATATTACAAGAAGGTTAATCAAAGAGAGCAAAGTACTCTTAAGATTAAAAGAGACAGAGAAAATAAAGATATATTTTGATGGACATAAAGGGATGTTTTAGAAGTGGCTGAAGGAGCAGGATGAATGGAATGAAAAATAACTTGTGATCAAATTATTTGGGATGAAACTCATGGGAGAGGCTGGGACTCTTTTAGAGATTTGTGTGGGAATGATAGTCGTATGCTGAAGAGTAGATTTGAAGCAAATGCTACCGATCCAAGAAAAAAATGGATGAAAAGGAAGCCATAGATGCTGTGATAATGTTGAAAAATTAGGGAAGGGTTAAAATATAGGTGTGGTTTGCTTACAAATGATTGCAAAATGGTGTTTTCTCCTGACAATTAGAAATATGCCATTTTGTTCCTTGATACAATGGAATACATAACAGTAAATGCAAACACTATGGGAGGGTTCGTGTGAATAGGTGCAACCATGGGGGAGGACCTTAAAAGAAATCAGTACGATGCCTGCAATCATGTGATCAGACTCTGCCCATTTTTACACGTACCGCACAAGCAGCACATGGATGAAAAGAATAAGACTTTAATGATATGTTTATGGCGGACATCTTGGCTTTTTGACCCCTCCTGTAGACAACCTTAGTTGTGAAGTGTGCTTGGGACTGACTGAAAGCATGCAAGAGGGAACAATGAACCAAATTTGAAAGACTTAATGCAAGTCAGAGGATATACAATCCAGCTTTTGCACTTTACCAAGTTATTTAGAAATGCGTGAATGTGGGAAAGAAAGTTCATTGTATGTTTGTTGATTTTGAGAAAGCATACGAGTGAATAGGCTTGAAGAAGGGGATATTTTGGGTGAGTATGGCATTAAATGTTGGTTGCAGAATTTGATAAAAGTAGTATATGATGAAAGTAATCACGGGGAATTCTGGGAGTCGAAATCCACACATCTAAAAGTTGTCGAGGTTGAGAAACACTGCATTAGTGAATGGTTCAACATTCAACAGGGAGGAAGACAAGGATGTGCAATGTGCTTTCAGTTGTTTAATATATTTAAGGAATGCTTGTGGTAAAATTAGAGGCATGTTATTTGGGCACAAACTTGTATATGCAGATGAGGCTATGCAATTGGCTGAGAACCAGAATGATTTGCAGCAAATGTTAGATAAATTCTATAATGCAATGAGAAGCGCAGATTGGAAAAGTAATATATCAAAGGCTGACATAGTTGTGTTTGACAGGGAAATGGAGTGAACAATTGATAGTTTGGTAAAAAAAACAAAAACTGGAGGAAATAGATTAATTTACGTACCTTGGAATGTTTACTAAACATAGAAAATAGATGGGAAGATTTTGAGCCAATGGAGGTAGAAAGTGTGTGACCTGTTATTTCTGTCCACTATGTTATATAAAATAAAATTTGGGCAGGTCAGGAGAAATAGAAATAAGATCAATGCAATGGGAACTGGGTGCTTAAAAAGTGTGTGTGATAAAAAAAGGGAGACAGAGGAGCAAGAATGAATGGGAGCTGGAAGGATGCAGGTTGAACACAGAAATGAGTGTAATGGCCTGTGGGGATGACCTTGGGAGACAGGAGGGAGACTGGGCAACCAGTCGGTAAAAGGTTTCTCAGCCCTCAGAAGGAAAAGGGGCGTGGGAAGCATCTCAGAAGGAGAGTAAAAAGGAGCGGAGGGGAGGAATACTTTCAGTCTTGCAAGGTTCTGTTACTATAACCTTACAATAAAGATAGAGCTAGGACTCCTGGTTGTGCCTCTTGTCTGGACTACCTCAAAGGGCTAACAGTGAGTGACCAGTATGAAAGAATTAAGTTGAGGTGGTTTGGTCCCATCAAGAGAATGAATGAAGATCACATTGCAGAACCAACAGACGAAAGAAGGAGGGGGGGAATGAGCAGGTTGTGATCCTGACAAAGAGAGTGAATTAAAGTTTAAAGATTGTGAAGCAGAATATAGATCTGATGGAAACAAGGATGGTTTGCAAGGATAGATGGAGGTAGAGTTGTATAAGGATGGTGTTGATGTAAATGAGATTTAACTAGATTACCTTTTCTTTGTGGATGAGCTCATATCTGATTTCGTTGGCTTACTATATCTTACTCGTCGTAGGAGGAAAGCCGTGTAAGTCTACAGTGGCAAAAAAATCAGAAATCTGGTAGCACCTTTTCCGACTAACACATTTTATTAAAAGGCACCGGCTTGCATGAGTTGCGTGAAATAGCTTACTCCCTTTCTGCACCCTGCTTAACATTGCTTACCCTAAAGGATTAGCATAATGGGTACGTAATTACTTACAGAAAGAGAATGAAATGTGAATCTGCCTGCTGGTGAGAGACCTATCCATTCTCAGAATCTCCTCTAATTAAAAAGATTGCAAGTAAGAGTTAGTGGGAAAGACCCTTTTCTGCCTCAGACTTTACAGAGGAATAGACAGTGCTGAGTTTAAAAAACCCCACTTGTCTTAAAAGTGGATGTGTTCAGACACACCTTAGGGGAGCAGATCAGACAACCGCTAGAGGTCAGCAAAGAGATACAGAAAATCCTTACGCTGTACTGCCATCTAGTGATCATCTGTATTTCTGCAGCACAAATGTGTTGCCTTACACAGCACATTCAGTCTGGCTACTGAACTTACCCGTTCTGGGGGTTTACCCAGATATTAAACTGTAAGCAAATGAACTGATTTCATAAAGAGTAAACCACACACACATCATTCTAGAGAAGGTTAATGCAGATCAAACTTAACATGCTTTGCCAGGAGCTGTGTTTGTCTCTTACCTGACCTGGCTAAGAGTGACATTAACAGCAAGTTTAGCATGACATTTGCATGCCAAAGATCTTGTGCTTCGTCCTGGGCATTTCTTGTTCAAAGGAATTCAAGTAGAAGTGGGACAAAGAAACGTTGGGGTGAACAGATACTCTGATCTGATGCAAAGTACTAGTAGCCCCCTTGGTTCCAAAAGGAAGATGCATTAAGTAACTTGACCAGGAAATCATTTCCTTCTGACTGTTTCCAAGAAGGAGGAGGGTTGAGTTATGGGGAAATTCCCCAAACAAGTCTCCTTCTCTGTTTTAACAGAAAGAATAAACATTATTTTAAAAAAGAAAAGGAAAAATGTGTTATTAAACAGACCCAGGCAGAGCTGCAGATCCAGGAAAATATATGCAATTTCCAGAGGCTATGATGGAATTGTGTGCCTGTGTGTGTGTACTAATGGTTTTCTGTATGTGTTTTGGAGGGAGGATTTAATACATTAACTACTGTGCCCCTCCTTCATCTCCCCACCATGTACTTGGGTTCCTGATACAACTCGGAGATCAGATCTGTTTTGTAGCCTCTGGCATCTCATCCTCCGCTTAGAAAAACCAAGAGAGAAAACAGAGGTTGGGAGAATGCCGTGGCGGGGGTGGGGGCAGCGGGCGGGGGGAGGCAGCCTGGAGAACAAAGAGTTTCCGGGCGCATCGTCTCTTCTTCAGGTCTGGGAATCAGGTCCATTTCGGCTCCCTTTCCTCATGGATTTTTTTCTCTCCCTCTTTGGGGAAAGAGGAAAAGCTGCGTTGGAATTCAGCAATCTTTTGACAACCAGTGAGATGTTGCAGGGTGGGGGCAGGGTGGGGAGAGATGGAGGGAGGGAGGGATGGACTGATGAACAAAGAGGCGGAAACAAGACATTCATAGTGCGCTCATATATTATCATGAATGGAAGTGGCTTTTAAAGAAGGAAACAAGGACTGCAATCAGAAGAAGCGAGAGGAAGGAAGGAAGGAAGGAGAAGCAAGAAAGTGGGAATTAGGGAAGGAAGGACTAAAAATGGAATGAAGGAATATAAGGAAGAGGGAGGGTGGGAGAAGAAAGAAAGAAAGAAAGAAAGAAAGAAAGAAAGAAAGAAAGAAAGAAAGAAAGAAAGAAAGAAAGAAAGAAAGAAAGAAAGGAGGGAGGGAGGGAGGGAGGGAGGGAAAGCAAGAAAGTGGGAGTTAGGGAAGGAAGGACTAAAAATGGAATGAAGTAATAGGGAGGGTGGGAGAAAGAAAAGAAAAGAAAAGAGAAAAGAAAGAAAGAAGAGAGGGAGGGAGGGAAGCGGGGGGAGAAAAGCTGGCAAGGAGGCCAAAAGAAGATAATTTGTATGAAAAATGTCTCCAGTTGCTAGAGAAAGCAAATGCTGTGTGGGTATTCATCCACTGAATCTTCTCTGAAATGCATTTTAATGGGGTAGCTGCTCATTGGGTTCCTTCCTTCCAACCCCACAGAAGCCCCAATTCAAGGGCACGCCATGAAGCTGAGTCTCCCTGAGTCAGGCAGTATGGAAGCGGGGTGCCTTCTCTGGCATCTCTTTGGGCCAGTTCCCTCCCAGGGCCTTGAGACCCCTGCCCAGCCAGCCCCGAGCTTCCCCAAGGACAGGCCGTGCCTCAAACAGGCCGCCTTGGAAATCAGCCTGGGTAGAATCAGAGCATTATTTCACTTGGTCGGGAACAAGCCACGATTCTTCAGAGTCTGTAGCAAGGGGAGAGAGGGAGAAATCTCTTTTTTAGCATTCTTTTTTTTTAATTAGAATTTTTGACTACAATATAAGTATTTAAAAAAAAGGAAAAATGAGAAAAAGAGAAGATAGAAAAGAAGAAAAAAAGAAGTGCAAGAAAGAAAGAAAGAAAGAAAGAAAGAAAGAAAGAAAGAAAGAAAGAAAGAAAGAAAGAAAAAGAAAATATAGAATTATGATTTCTGACCTTCTTTCTATCTAGTAGTTGCCATCTTACTCTTTCTCCCTCTCTTTAACCCTTTTTAATCCCCAAATCTGTAAATCATCCATTCAGCCTTTTCTTCTTTCAGCAAAAGTCCATATAAAGTTTCCAGTCTTTCAAAAAAATCTTTATCGTTTTTTCCTTGACCGAGAGAGGGAGAAGTCTCTGTCTTGTCTACAAGCAACCTTGGGAAGTGGGGGTGTCAATAAAGTCAAGATGGCAGTCCCAACCGTGTGACACTGAAGCCCTGCCTTTTTATTCTACGTAATGCATGGAAAGAGAGGTGGGGTCTTCAGCTGCTTGATTTAGACGGTCATCTTGACTTTTTGATCCTCCCTGGCAGATGCCTTTTCTCAACTCCTACAAAATCTTTGAATCCTAAGCAACTGCGTGAAACCATACATGGAGGATCAGCTCTTTGTTCATAGCTTTCTGTCTCAGTCAACCTTGCAGGATAGAACCGTGCGCTGAGTTCCCATCAGACATGAAAGGTTCTCATCCAGAGAGTTCTCATAGGAGGGGAAAATAGCATGTTCCCAGTTTTTCTCAAACATGGCTGGCTGGGGAATTCTGGGAGTTGAAGTCCACACATCTTAAAGTTGCCAAGGTTGAGAAACACTGTGCTGTTCTCTGTGCTCTTTCCTCCTTGCTGGATGTGACCTAGCTGGTTGCCCATTTAGGCTGTGTACAGTTGCTGGCCTTTTAAAAAGGAAAGAATCCATTTTTCTTAATGCTTTTTATTAGTAAATCTCAGGGCCAGGGAGAGAAATAATAGGCAAATACAAATGGCTAACTTATTGTGAGATAATACATTTTGTCAAGGGGAATGTAAAATAAAATTAAGAGAAGAACTGGTGGCAGAGGAATATAGCTGTCAATGGTTCTCTTATTTACAATGATTAGAAAGATCTAAAAGTTGACAAAAGAATTTATGGTTTTGAACACTGTAAGACTGAGTTTGAAATACAATTGTATACAAATGATGAACATGTAATTACTAAAATGTATAAACTTTTATTGAAATTCGAAACAGAAGAACAAGTGAAAGAATGTATGATAAAATGGGCTAAAACTTTAGTTATAATATACAGATGGAACAATGGGAAAATATGTGGTTGAAAGGATTGAAATTTACACTATGTTATAATCCTAAAGAGAATTTTTATAAAATGATGTACCGTTGGTATATGTTACCAGATAAATTGTCTAGAATGTATAAAGGCAGTTCAAATTTATGTTGGAAATGTGAACAACAAGAAGGGACGTTTTATCATGTTTGCTGGACGTGTAAAAGAGCTAGAAAATTCTGGGTTCAGATACACACACTGATTCAGAGGATTTTAAAGATTAATGTACAATTGAGAGCAGAGGTTTTTCTTTTGGGATTGATGGGCAAATAGTTGGAAAAAAAGTCATGGAACTTTGTTTTTGTACATGATAACCGCGGTGAGATTATTGTATGCAGAAAAATGGAAAGATTTGGCACTATCCACCATGGAGGAATGGTTGGTGAAGATGATGGAACTTGCTGAGATGGCTAAATTGACTTCTTCGATCAGAGAAAAGACAATAGCTACGTTTATCGCTGACTGGAAAATCCTTATGGACTTTTTCTGTAAAACCGAAAAAAATGAATTTACAATTTATGGTTTTGATGATTAGACAGGATAAGAGTATAGAAAGAAGAGAGTTATGTTATAACCATAGAGTAAGAGGTAAATTTATAATTGTACTTATAACCGCTACCTCTTTGTAACTTTTTTCTTTCTTTTCTATTTTTCTTTTACTTTTTTTCCTTTCTTGCACTTTTAGCTTTCTCTTTGATTCTTTCTTTTTCTTACTTTATATTAGTTTCTATTCGTTTTTTATTTTCCTTTTTAAAAATCTTTGATAAAAATTATATATATGTAAATCCCAGGGCCAGAGCCCCACTTCAGGTTGCTGCCAAATTGTCATTTTTAAGTGACAGAAATCAGTAAATCAAGGAGGAACCCATCATGTTAACAGCCTCTCCTTTCACATAATGTTGAATTCACTCTTGTTAAATCAAAAGTTGTTTTTTAGACCGGCTCCACCCCTTGAGGGGAGGACCGTCCTCCCCCAGGTGTGCTATTCAAAGGCCTGTTGCAGCTTTTAAGCACAGTTATGTATTTTTATTTGACAATGTGTATATTTTTGTGTTTTGTTCCCTTTTTTTTCCTGCTATTTTAAAATAAATAACTAGATAAATGGCCTATTGCAACTGAAGGGCCCCCAAACTGACACACTCTTGACTTCATATTCCTTCCTGATGTCCAGTGGGGATGATGGGAGATGTGGGCCAACATTTCTTGGGGGGGAGCTGGGTTGGAAAAGGCAAATAGAGGCCTTTTCTTGGGAGAGATAGGGCTTCACCTGCCCCCTTGTTCAATTTCCGTCCCCCTTTCTCTACTTCTCTATACCATTCAGGGGATAACGTCTCACCCGGACACAGACCCCCAGCTGCACGAGCTTAGCTCCGGTTGCACAGAGCCCAATCCCTGCCAAGGGAGCTTAATAACCACCCCGGGACTTTCAATGCCATAAAGGAGCAGGAAACAGGTCCCAGCTTGATATGCAAAGGAGTTATAGAATAGGATAGGAAGCAAAACCTTCTCTCTATAGGATACTGGACTGCTTCCCCCCCACATCCTATGGAAATGAATAGGTGATTTCTCCCTTCCTACAGATGCTGCCAAAGACAGACAAAATGAGTCCCTTTCTTTCTCCCCACCTACCCACCCCCAGCTTTTTGTAGGATAAGACAAATTGAGATTTCTGCCTGCACAATACTGGGTGAAGGAACCCGTGCGCGCCCCCGGCAGTGGAAGGAAAAGGGCGACTCCCCCCCCTGCATTCCTGTCTCATGTCATCTTTTACACAGTGGAGGGAGGGAGGTAGTTCCCCCCACCCTGCACCAGTTCCTCGTCTTGTCTCGTGTCAGAAATGCAGGAAAGGAGATCATTATTAATCTAAATTTTAAAAAATTAAAAACTTTAATACAAATATAGATTTATATAATTCTTGCCCAATGCCGGTCCACATTGATGGCAAAGGTATTTCCAACCAGCAAGTCATTCTGTGTGCATAGTGGTCCCAAGGGGCACTGCAAAAGATGGATAATTGTTTGAATAGCGCCACATTCACAATAAATATCCTTGTCCTCGGGAAGAAACCTTCATTTTTCCATTTGATCTTTAGTTCTACCCAAATCAGTGTGCAGTCTATTTAAACATCTCCAAACCGTCCACTCCTCCTCTGAACGTCCAGTTCGGACCTCCTCCAAACCTTCACCTGCACCAGTTAAAGCAGGTCCTAGTGCAGGACTGGCCAACATCAGCCCAGGACAGCTCAGGAATTGGGACTCATGCAGAAGTTAGTTGAATGGCGAAAAGCAGAGAAGGAAGCTTGCAGAAGTGCCTGTTTCCAAGGGAGCCCCTTTGGACTCCAGGTGGGTTGGGACATGGTCCAGCCTGCAGGATGCCTCCACAGCCAGCTCAGGCAGGTTGAGTACAGCTGAATAATGGTGGGGTAGTTCCAGCCTCCGTATGAATGCTTTCCCTCTGGCACTGCTCATGCTGAAAGGCGTTTCTGCCAGTATCGTCCCCCTAGTACCTTCCATGTGGGGTGCCTGAGTTTCTCCCAATGCTTTCTTCCCTTGTTCGTGTCTTTGCCCTGCATAATGTTCACTAGAACTCAAAACTGGCCTGGTTTTTGACTTGTGCATTGACTTACCTGTATTCTGGGCATCTCCCTGGCGGTGGAGAATCCTGGGAGGGTGGGGATTAAACCACTGATTCTATAATTATGCTTTTGCTACTTCTGATCCCTAACCCTGCCAAGGGCAAAGCAGTCCTCCAATTGGGCTCTCCAGATGTGCAGGATTCCCCAGGCTGGGGCGGGGGGGGCGCCTCCAAATATGTTGGGCCAGCTCCCACAATGCCCAGCCGACATGCAGAGACAGAGGATCCGTTGGTCTGATTTGGTGTAAGGCAACTTAGAATGATTGAATGTAGGGGTTGGAAGGGGCTTTAGAGATCACCTAGTTTAACCCCTTGTCCAGGGCAGGAGTCCATTGCTACAGCATCTCCAGCAGATGGCTAGCCAGTCCCTGTTTAAATCAGTGTCTCTCAACCTTGGCAACTTGAAGATGTGTGGACTTCTGGGAGTTGAAGTTCACACATCTTCAAGTTGCCAAGATTGAGAAACACTGGTTCAAATAACATCCCCAGTGAAAGAAAGTGACCACTCCCCAAGGCAGTCTGTTCCATTATGAAACAGCTCTTACTTTTCAGATATTCTTCTTGAAGTCCAGCTAAAATCTCCTTCCTTGTGATTTAAATCATTATTCCTTGTCCTGTCTTCTGAACAACTGTGAACAATTCTCCATCTTCAACATGACAGCCTTTCATAGAATCGTAGAATCGTAGAATCGTAGAATCGTAGAATCGTAGAATCGTAGAATCGTAGAATCGTAGAATCATGGGGTTGGAAGGGGCCTTGGAAGTCTTCTAATCCAACCTATTGTGTCTTCCCATGGTATTCTCTTCTCAGATTAAGTATATCCAATTTCTCATGTTCTTCTTTCAACCAGTGCTTTATTCAGAACCTTGAGGACTGGAATCCTACTCTTGTTCAGGGAAAGGGATGATAAAACACATACCTTCCAAGCAGAATCCCCAGGTTTTCCAGGGCTGGAAAAGGGTCTACTTTGTCCAAGGCTCTCTGTTGGTGAACAACATTAAACAAGCTTGATGACACAGGTTTAATGTGGAATGAGACCTCTTTTTACTCCTTTGAGTAAGCATGCTATTCAGTGAGCAGAAGGTTCATTGCTTCCTGTGCTCCACTGTAGAAATTCAGGTTTAATCTCTAGTGAAAAAGGTCACTGAACTGATTACATTGGAGCAATCAGGCCAAGATTGTAAAGGCTGGTTATAGAGGCTCTTAGGTGCAGTTTTCAATGTCCTGAAAACTGAGGGTAAAACAAATTATGTACACCTAAACAAGGCTGAATTTTGCATTCATCTGAAATGAAGCTGAATTGTGTCTTAAAAAATCTCATGGATGTGGAGAAAAGGCCATCAAGAGTATCTGATGAAGCCTCAGAACCAAAGAGGAAGCTCTGGGGCCAGTTTTGCATGGAAAAACACTCTCTGGCTCCAGGGTGATGTAGTGGAAAGAGGCTGTGCTGCGGAGACCCAGATTCGAATCCACTTTCAGCCATGAAAACCCACTGGGTGGCTTTGGGCTAGTGACCCTCTCTTAGCCCATCTCACTTTACAGGGTTGTTGTTATGGGGATAAAATGAAGTGCCATCCGTATGCAAACTGTCTTATGCTCGGAGGGAAAGATGGCATGTAAATCTAACCAATGCATAAATGCGTCTTCGAGTCCAGCTGGGAAAAACCTCTGCCTGAAAACCAGTCTTGAGCTGAGTTGACTCAAGAGCTCAAGAGCACAATGGAGGCTGCCTTAGCCAAAACAAGCCATGGATTCCAGGGCATTTACAGCTAAAGTGGGGAAAGATGCCCAACTAAAATTTATTTATTTATTTATTTATTTATTTATTTATTTATTTATTTATTAGACTTGTCCCCACCCATCTCCCCCCAATGGGGGACTCTGGGCAGCTTACAACATATTAAAACAATAAATAAATATACAATTAAAATTTATAACAGGACAAATGCTGGAGTCTGGGTTGACAGTAGCTTCTTAGGTTTTAATTTACCCCAGTCATGAGGACCAGAATCTTAAGTTGCCTTTAACGAAACAGCACAGCTGGAAGCACAGCCCAAACTTCCAGGTAATAAAACACAGGCATGGTGTGCAATTCTCTCTCCAGCTCTCCTCCACTTATGAATAACTATCCCCCCCCCCTTTTACCCAACACTATCACATCTGACCAAATAATCAGTTATCTAACCATTCCTTGGATGTACCCGTAAACTTTTTTTTATTAAAGTCCCCATAAAAAAGAGGTGGGGGGAGAAATAGGGGATCATTGTCTCTGCCAACCACCCCTCCCCCTAGTTTTACAGGATGGGGGTGAAACCACAAGCGCATGCGCCACTCCCCCCCCCTTCTGCCTCGCAATGCCGTTGCGCTCCGTCTTTCTGTCGAGGAGCGGGCGTGCAGGTGGGCAAGGCAGCGCAAGCGGGTAGGGTTGGAGAGAGTCGGAGGAAGGGGTTGCATCCTGCCTGGCTCCCCCCATGGAGAAGCAGGGCGCAGGGAGGGGGGGCCTCCCAACCTCTCGGCAGCTCCCCCCCGGTTGAGCTGCGCTGGGTGCCCCCTTTGTTTCCCAGGCTGCTCGCTGGGATTGGCTGTAGCCCCCCCTCCTCCTTTGCAGGGGATGCAACGGATGGGGCTCAGCCCCCTGTGAGCGGGTCGATCGCCCCCACCAGCCTTTGAAAAACCCCCTCTGCCTGGGAGCCGGCGGTATTTTACCCCTCTCGGCGGTCGCCTGGAGAAAGGAAGGTCCGCTCCTTCGCGGCGGAAGCCATGCGTTCCTGCAGATTCTGAAGGACAGCCAGGTAGGGGGCTCTTGACTGCTTATTCGCCTTCCTTTAAAAAGGGGGGGGGGACTCTTCCAACTTGGGGAGAAATGAGGTTCGTTGACCGCCTCTTCTGCTGTCCGCCCCCCGCCCTCGCCCCAACGTGCACAGACCAGCTCCGGCTTCTTTCGGCGCCCAGGAGCGGCGCATCTCTTGGCTCGCAAGAGTGAGCTTTGTTTAACCCGCCGCGCACGCAGGAAGCCGGCTTGACTCAGGATGCGCCTTTTGCTCCCGTTCTACCCCGGGGAGATTAACTGGAGCCAGAAAAGGCTTTGGCGGGCAAGGTGAGCTTAGCGCTCGAGGGTTGAAGAACAATTAAAGAAAAAAAACGGAGGGGGGTATATGGTGGCAGTGAAAGAGAGGAGAGACGGGGAAAACCCACTGTTTGGGGAGCTTTTGATAGAGAAAGGCTGGGGGGGGGGGTTGTTTGGTTTGAACTGTGTTGATTGATCCCTGTGGTCAGTTTCACCGCTTGGAAAGTGACCAGCTGCAGAATTTCTCAGACCAACAAGAATTTCTCCCACCTCCTTTTCCTTTGCACTCCGACAAAGAAGTGTTTTATTTTTTAATTTTTAAAAAAACGTAGGTTGCCTTTCATCTTTTCTGCACTTGGACATGAAAAAGCTGTTTTGGAGGTGGCAGAAGAGAAGCAATCAGAGAGACAAGGGAAAAAAAGAGTTTGAAAGAAAGAGAAGGAAGGGAATCCATCGAAGTGCATGACAGCTAAGGAAACTGAAAGATCGAAGGAAAGGGTTTTTTTTTTGCCAAGCCAATATTTTAGAGTGGTTGTAAGAAAGCCTGGAGCTTTCCACATGTGGCTGGGGCTGATGGGAACTGTAGTCTGGTGTATCTGGGGAGAGCTCCGATTGAGGAAGGAGGCAGGAAGCAAACCTCTAAGTCCCTTGTGGGAAGTCAGAGGGAGCGGAAAGGCACAGGAAGGCAGGCAAAAGTGTGAAGGAAGGAGTCCATCTGGGACGTCAAACAGGTGAGCTCCTGAACAAGGGGCTTAGAAAGGTTGCCAAAGGCAAAGAGAAGCCAGGAATGAGACAGAGAATCCCGTGGGAATTGCACGGGGTATGAACAGCCAAGATTGCAACGCTACAACAAGATAAGCAGAGAGCAGGAAAGATTCCCACCAGAGGGACCATCGGAGGAGGAGGAAAAAGAATTGATGCAGCAACTCGATATTATGGGGAAAGCTGATAATTAGGCTAGTGAATGAATGGTTTAACAAACTGTGATGGCTTAGGGTTTTGGTGGAACGGAGTTATGTATTGAATCTCAGGGAGGAAGGGGGCTATTGACAGGAAAGCTAAGACCATCCAGTGTGCAGGGGGTCAGAATCACACTTTGCCATTACGATTATCATCATTATCCTCATCGTCCATGGGGTGAATGCCAACCACTTATCCTTATGGGCGATAGGAAAAAATAAGAACAAAAAATCGCATTGCTAAGGGATGAGTTAAATCCACTTTCTGCTTTGGCAATCCTGCTCAGAAATAAGCTGGAGCGGTTTTGCAAGACTCCATATGAAGTTCCATTTCATGGACACCTTACGATGATGTGACGGAATGTCGGCAAAGGGGATGGAACGCCGGGAACAATAATTCATTATCACTGTTGTTATTAAATTGATCTATGCCGTGCTCTCAGTGCAAAGTGGCTCTCAATGGGGTGAGAAAGGGAGGTTCCCCTCCCCAGAATTTCCAGGCTTAATTTCAACAGTCTAGAGGTGATAAATGGAAAGCAGGGTGGGGGGGAGGACGGGAGGAACAAAGGATGAATCTGCTCAAAAACACGGTTGTGCAACAGGGGCCTCTGACTGAATTTGTACAGGAATTAATCACAGTTTGGTTCAGGGTGTATAGTTGGTAAGCCAGGATTTGGGGCTCTGTGTGTTATGTGAAGCCAATCGTGGTTTATTCAATAAGCCATGCTTAAGCAAATGTGGTTGGGCAGGCTCTGATCATATATCTTATTGTGTCATATTGTTATAACAACACCCAGAACCTTCAGTCAGTCAACCACACTTTAGCGTGCGGTCTGAACCCAACTAGTACTGTTGAGTTTATGCTTCGGGATATCGTGTATCCTGAAAACTGGGTTGAGCCAACCGGGTTGCAATTAATCCTGGATATGTATATGGTGCAGAGCCAGCCCCTGTGTTCTGCGGGGCTTACGCCTCAAAGGAGGACTGATAGGAATATGATATGCCCACCAGGAGTTGCCCAGACTCTCTCTGGTGCCAACAGGCATTTCAAGAGCTGCCCAAGCTAGAATATAAACACCCACAAAAAAAGAGGTGGTGGCTTGCCGTTCTTAAGCTAGCTTTCTGGTCAAGGGTGGGCAAAAGGTGAATCTGGATCTTCAGGGACTCTGGAGAAGGTCTGTGAGATTCTCTGTTTCTCAGTTGTCTAACAATAGCAATGCAACAAGGAGACAGAATGGAGAAAGCCGGGTGATTCAGGGTTTACTTTACTTCTGGGCTGCGAAAGAAATTCTGGTCTGTAGATTCTTTCGCTTGGATGGTCTTCTGCACGCATCTGGAGGTCAGAACTTGGAGGGTAATTGAAAACCTGCTCCCAACCTGTCCCCTCTTACTTTATACAGCAGTGGTGTGATTGTGGTTGCTGTGGTTTGAAAGCAAGCATCCAGTTCCCCCAGGTCCTTCCCCAGCCTCCTAGGATATGTAGAACTTTTAAGTCTAAAACGATGAGAATTAGGGTCAGATGTCCTGGAATTCAGGTTTCTGTATATGGGCAGAGGTACTCTTTTCTGCATACGTATGTGTTCTGCATAAAGCAAATTGAAAAATGGCTGCAGAGATGTTCAGATTAAGCTTCAAGTCTTGTAAATCATATGAGGCTTACATTTCTTTCAGCACCTTTGCAGACCAAACTTCTCCCACTGCAGTGTGACGGGACTGTTATGAAGGAAGCGTCTCTCGTTCTCTCAAAATTCTGTTCTCCTGCTGCTAATTTTTTAAAACTTCCAGTATGGGCACTTAGGTATATAAGTATTGCATCCAAGCAGGTTTCATCTCATCTGTTGCACAGTTGTGCAGTTTGCATTTGGGAAGTGTTGTTTGTCTGTGAAACTCACTTCCACAAGACATAACCGGCCCCCCCAATTTGAGGCAGTATGTGCTGATGGACCAGGAAGAAAGTGAGACAGTCATGTTCAAAATTTCATTTAGGTTTGAACAGATGAGCCATATTTTAGCCTAATCTACCTCACAAGATTGTTGTGAGGAGAAAAATTTACCCTGGAGCTTTACGGAGGAAAGACAGAATTGTAAAAAGATAATATAACATAGATAGCCTTTTGATTAGAAATGGATAAATTGTTTGCCAACACGAACTGCAACACTCTAGTATACAAGCCTTGGTTTAAAAAAAAAAATTACAAATTTTGCTATGCTAAAACAGTATTATTGCAACAACATTGTTCTGTTAATTAGCCCCTAATTGCTGCTTGTTGTCTATATGGCTGTTTGCAAAATTAATTAAAGGAAATAAAAAGCTAAACAAATTTGTGAAGGGAGCTACGTTTATCAACTGCTACTAGATATAATTGCTACATGAAACCTCTACATCAAATGCTCTGTATTTTAATACCAGTTTTCTGAAAAAGATAGGGCTTAAATACACCTTAGATGAAAATAACAAGATTTCTGGGTTAACAAACGTAATTACTGTGTTCACAAAAGAGACGGTGCCCAAACGAGGAAAGCACACGGTTATTAATGTGATGACTTGGTTCACACAACTGGCTGAAACATAGAACGACTGCATCCGTTTGAACCTTGCCATCTATGTGTATGCATCTATCCATGACATTCTTGACAGGGAAACCTGATGGAGACTCTGTTAATGGAGTCGCTCTGGCTCTAGATGAATTCAGAGGCAAATTGTGGTCGAGGATACATGGTGGATCTCCGAAGGCTTTCCAGAAGCATCTGGCTGCCCACCGTTGGAGGCAGAATGCTACATTAAGAGATTCATGGTGGGCTTTTCTTATAGTCTTAGAAATAGTTTAGCAATTGTTTTAGAAAGAGTTCGGTATGTTCCTAGTACTTTTTTCTAGTTAAAGAGATGGGAGTGCACTGATCCTATAATGCAGCAACAATCTTATAATGTTATCTAGCAGAAAAGACTAGCAGCTCCCCCCCCCCTTCCCCAGATATATTCACAGAGGATTTGGGGATGAGGGATTACTTTATTTTGGACCCATGATGCACAGCAGGATGCAAGACTATCCGGCTAAAACAGTTTTTGAGAAATGCCCAAATATCTTTGCTGCTGTCGTATTGGCCATCGGTAAAAGATCACTACGGCCTGAGGCAGAAGGTGTAAGATATTAAAAGGTGGCTTTTAAAAGTGTCATTGAGCATTTTCTAGTACATGTAGGAAGAAAGTGATATATTTTGGTGTATTTCAAAGATGGATCTGTTCCCAGCAGAAAACCTAAAACAGTGATTTGAGTTTTCCTTGCCTTGTTGATCTCTCTCCCTTTCCCCCTGTATTATCATCATGTAGATTAGGAGTGGGCAATTTGATTGATGTTTTGAATTCCCCCCCCCCCCAAAAAAGACCAGCTCTCCTCTGCTCATTTGCATCTAATCCTTCCTTGCCTCTGCCTACGTATCTCAGCTTAAAGCAGACCATGGAATTTCAAAAGCACATCACTTCCCAACATTCAGACCCTTGTGTTAAACCAGGGCTTACAGAATAAACCACCAAGGGTTCTGTCTGGGTAAACCAACATGTTAAAAGCACGATGGCTTGATCCACACAAACATTTAGTAAAGGGAGAAAACTCAGAGCAGCTATGCAATAAATGGAGTGGAGATACACAAGATAAATAGTTGCAATGCTCATTGTCCAGGTCCAATGAAAATGGGGTTGCATTAGCACAATACACAGAACCAGGTCAGCTGAAGACCAAGAGATTGCATTTGCACAAACATGCTAATCTTAGCATGAACTCAGATTACAGATGTTGTGGTTTATGCTGGTATGCAACCCACTGGGTTGTTGATCAATGTGTTATGCAAAGAACTCAGGCTATGGTTTAATTCAGTAACCAGGGTAAGCATGGTGCTTGAGTGAAGCTGTTGATTGGGAGATTTGGGGGAGGGGAGGAGGTGGCTACTTTGCTTTTGATTACATCATACTTTAAATCTAGATTTTAAATTGCTCATATGCCACAGTCGGGCACATTGCTCTCTGTAAGATGGGAGGGAAAGAAAGTCTGTTTGTCCCAGATTGCAACAAAAAACCAACTTAATTCTGGGCTGCCATTTTCTCACCTCTCCAATCAAAGCTTTTTTATTATCAGATCCACATTTGTGCTGTTCTGCTCCATTGCCTGCTCCGAGAACAATGCCCACCCTCTCAAGTTCATTCTCCCAGTATAGGTCTTATTAAAGAGCAAAGGTTCCTATTTTCATTTGCTGCTTCTGGCTTTTAAGTCCCATGTAATGAAGTTCTACTGGGACAGGCAGCCTGAAACAACGTCCATTCCTCATCTCTTTGTATTCCCTTCCGTACTGATTATTGATTTCTTCTTGGAAATAAATTGCACAGGGTTTGCATGTATTGCCTCTGGGGAGGTTAGGGGGCATATCTTATGCCATCAAATAGCCCTCTCCCGTTTAAGTCACCTTTTCCAGGTAACATCAGAAAGAGCTACTGCTATGGAGCAAATGCTGAGTAATATGAAATGCTTACCACCCCCACAGAGTGGCTGAATGTTGCTTCTGGCTGCTTTGTTTCAGCTAAGCTATTAGTTGGCAAGGTGTTCAGCCACAATTGGGAGCAATTGACTACAGTATCAACTGCAGTCACTCAAGGGCAGCTGTGGTGTCCTTTCTGGCTACAAATTCTGGTGAAGCTAAACAACGTAGATGAACGGCAACTTTCGGCTCGCATCTGTCACCTTCCAGATGCAACTGACTTGCAGCGTTTAGAAGCTCCATCAGCACAGTCAGTGGAGAGGAATGCGGGGGATTGTAGTCCAGCAGCATCCTAAGGACCACAGGTTACCCACATCTACCCAGTTTTTAAATATTGAGAAATGCACTGGATTCCTAGGTATTCTATTGTCCACCACCCTTAGATTTATGAACTCACTTCAGTCAAGATTCGTTTACATTGAGCAGGAGTATGAATATTGCACAATTAGAGCACCACTGCCTCATTCTTCTCTCTCCTGCCCCTCCCCGAATGAACTCACAATGACATGGATGGAGGGGAGAGTTGCCATTGAATGGAAGTAATTCAGTGGCAGAAGAATTCATGATCAATATTGGGACTGATTTTAGAAATTCTCCAACAGAAGAGGGATACAAAGAAGCAATTTATCTACTGATTTGTTAGATTTATATTCCATCATTTGTATAGGAACTCAAGTTGGCACACATAGAGCTCCCTATTCTTATTTTTCCCCGCAACAACAGTCCTTTGAGGTAGGTTGGGCTAAGAAAAAAGGACTGGCCCAAAATCAGCTAGTGAGTTTCCATGGTTGAATGGAGGTTAGAACTTGGGTCTCCCCTTTCTTAGTCCAATACTTTCACCTCTGCACCATGTTGGCTTTTGGGCTGAGAGGGAGGGACTGGCCCAAAGTCCCCAGGATGCTTCTGTGGCTGAGGGGTGGGGGACTTGAACCTGGGTCTCCCTATTCATAGTCCAGCCTTTCACCACTACCCCACACTGTCTCTAGGGCTGAGAGAGACAGACTGGCCCAAAGTCCCCCAGGGAGCTTCTGTGGCTGAGGGGGGACTAGAACCCAGGTCCCCCCACTCCTAACACAGCACCTTCACCACTCTACCACACTAGTAAAGGAACTAACCTGGGATAACTTTTTATAGCCCTTTCAAAGAAGCTAATTTTAGAGGGGAAAGTCCCACTGCTTATCTCTCCATTCAGGACCTGGGACAGCTCCTGGAAAAAAATTAGCCAATAAAAATCTCTGTACCATAAGGGTTGGACCATTTCTCCCAATCAGGCTGCAGATTGCAAGAGTTTTAGAATCTGAAGTGTGCTGAAGGGCTGAATTAAGACATTTTTCTAGTTCCATAAATAAATAAATAGATCCAGGGACATAGACAGAGTGCTGAACATGCATCATTTCATCCATATTTCATCCCTACCTATTGGACACTGTCTTTTAAAAAAAATAAAAAGCCCCCTCCCCATAAGCAGAGCAGGCAGAGATAACCTTTTGAGTCTTTCATTCTGGGGTGATGATGGAAAGTTACTCTACATGGCTACCTTAAGGCCAGCAGAGGCTAATCATCCCTGTTTCTGATTTCATTTGTGAAAAACCCAAGAAAAAACACAATGGCAGAGTTGTGTGGGCATGTTTTTGTGAGGAGGAGGTAGGGATCCAAAACTGGGGTACGGCTCAAATGGCCCACCCAATGTGGGTTGCCTGCCTCTATCTTATGCTCACTCTTCAGTACTGATGTGTCCACATATCTTGGCTGAGCAAGCTCCCATTCCACCAAAACCAATCTTGATATGATTGTACATGAAAACATGATATGATTTTTTTGGTACAGTGTTTTAGTGGTATTGAGCTCCTGTGGTGTAGGGGTGAAAGTGTTGCAGGAGAAATGGGGAGATCAAGATTTTAGTCCCCTCTCAGCCATGAAAGCTCCCTGGCCAGAAGCTGATCCTCTCTCTCACCTCACCTACCTCACAGAGTTGTGGTGGGGAAAATGGTTTTGTACTGTACTTATCTATAAACACACATCCAATAAGATGCTAAAGATGTGCAAAAGTTCACTACAGACTTGGTTAAACTGCACGGAAAACCATCTTGACATAATTATTTATATTAATGATTTTTTGTAGAGGTTTATCAATATGTCTCTCTTATCTATCTGGTTGGAGAAAGGACAGCTGCAACAACTTCAGCATGCTGATATTATGGAACTGTTAAAAAAATTACTCAAACTGGAATTAAGTTGCTGTGGGCATAGAGTAGATCAGTGTTTTTCAAACGTGGCCACTTGAAGACGTGTGGACTTCAACTCCCAGAATTCCCCAGCCATGAATTCTGGCAGTTGAAGCCCTCACATCTTCAAGTGGCCAAGTTTGAAAAACACTGGAGTAGATTAAATTTCCAGAACAATATCATTTTAGAATGGGAATCTTTTCATCTCTAGTCAGAGGACAAATTGATTTGGGAATGGTGGAATAGCCTAATTTGGATATAGAGAATTGGAGGATTTTCCAGCACAACTTCCAAGGAATCCCTGGGCCATTGGGAGTCTGGAAAAATCTCCTGGACATCAACCAGCCAAGGAGTATGAGACTATGTTGGGCTACTGGCATTTAAATTTGGGTCAATTTTGTGATCAAATTTGGTGCAAGTGAAAAGTGGCCAGTGACTCACCATGACTCAATTTGGAATGTCAGTTGATTTGCAAGCCAGGTTTTCGTTTGCTAATTGAATTTATTGATTCTGCTTTTTTTAAAGCAAGCCCCAAATATTGGCAACCTTATGAAATGTTCAGGGAATTATGAATTTTGTTCTGCCCCAACAAGATTCCAACTGGAAATTGACTTTCTTGTAAATCAGTTCCACTGCAAGCAGTGGAAATTGCTTCTATGCAAACTGTCCCTTGGTTTTCTTTTATATATCCTAATGATCATTCTTTCTACGTCCAATATTTGGGCATGAGGACAAATTTCAAAGGGAACTTAAGATTTACAGCAGTAGAAACATGTTTAGAAAAATTGGGGGGAAAAGAGGTAAAAGAGCCAGAGGAGAACTAAGAGAACTTGACTTTTATTTGGAGATGAGAGCAAAGAAATTAAAAGAGAGTTTGTAGGGCCATGTTATCTTAAGAACAGGTAAAAGGTAGGAAGACTTGAGAGATTTAATGAGAAATTTATTGTAATCAGGGGCATTAACACAGTCAAGATGGTGGCTGCGCAATTGAAGAGATTGATTGTGTGATCACGGCCACCGTGTTGACTTTTTTTATTCCTCTCCATAGACCCCCCGAGGCATGAAAAGACTCCAGAAGCATTTCCCTCACTATCAATTACTGTTAGCCAAATCAGATTGAATTCCACATATAATGTGCAATTTCTACATACTTGATATATCTCAAAATTTTGTTGGATCGGCTGCTTCATTTGGTGATGTTTACTTTTCAGCACGGATGGTTACAATGTGCTACCTTTTTTCAGTTTGATTTGGAAATGTCTGTCTCATCCAAAAAATGCAGATTGTTCGTGTTCACACCATATTGAGAGGAATCATGGTGAAAGGGAGGGGGGAATAGCCACCCACCCCACAGATGCAAAGTATTTTTGAAGAGCAATGGGGAGGATTAGACATTGTAGGAGGAGAGGCATGTTAGTCTATATGGCAAAAAATCAGGAGTCTGGTAGCATCTCTCCTGGCTAACAATTTTATTAAAAGGCACAAAAGCTTATGCCTTTTAATAAAATTTGTCAGCTGGAAGAGATGCTACCAGACTCTTTCTGATTTTGGGGGGAGGATTAGAAAAATTAACGAGAGACAAGAAGAAGAAGAATTTTTAATACAGTCGCAGACCGGCGTTACAGATCAAAGCCTATTAAAATAAAAATAAAACAAAATAGAATAGAATAGAATAAGATATCTATTACACTTGGTGGTCGGTGCATCAATGGGTAATCAAGGTTTGTCTGATTTTACAAGCAGTATAACAAAATGTTACGTTCAAGGAGACTGAATCATACTGATCTGATAATAACGGTGCATAAAAAAAAATCAGGATTTCCTGGGAGTTTTACCAGATAAGGAGTTATAGGATCCTTATAGAGCAGTGTTTTCCAAACTTGGCAACTTTAAGATGTGTGGACTTCAACTCCCAGAATTCCCCAGCCAGCATGGCTGGCTGGGGAATTCTGGAAGTTGAAGTCCACACATCTTAAAGTTGCCAAGTTTGAAAAATATTAGCATAGAGGGTTCTGTGTTACAGGACATGAGCTGTAGTTTCAACAGCCCCTTGTCCACAGGGCACAATCATAGGGGATTTTCTTGTATCAGCCCTCCAAAACTGTTGTCGGGAGAGCGCTGAAGCATGTTAAAGTTAGTGCTGGTTGGAATTTGGCGAGACAAATGTTTGCTGCAGTTCTCCAGTGAATGTGGGTAGTAACTGGAAACTGCAAGAGAAGAAATTAAACACCTTGGTTGTGCTGCAGGTTTTCTCAGGGGCTGGTTTTTGGAGGAACAAAAGTGACAAGATCAGAAGGAATATTTGGTTCAGTTTAACACAATGATGTGCCTGTAACTTAGGTGAATTCATCAAAAGATCAACTTGTTGGTGGCTGTTAGCCATTATCATTAAAATGGGAACCTCCATATTCAAGTGCAGCATATCTGATGCTGGAGGAGAAGGCTGGTTTATCCCTTGTTAAAAGAATGTTGTAAAATCCTTAAAAAGATCTGCGCTTATTCCAAGGATCTTGGGGTCGCAAATCACTTTCCCTCATTTATTTCATCAGTTTGTTACAGACCCAGACTGTGTTTTGCCCTGTTTTCTTCACAACAACCTTGTGAGGTAGGTCATAGGATATTGACAAGTTGGACTTTTTAGAATAGTGGTTCTTAAACTGGGGGTAATCACTCCTAAGGGGGTAATTTGGGCATATCCTGGAGGTAATGGAGCAATTTGTAATTGCTTGTTTGTGAATCGAGGATCCAGTTTGGGCTGAAATGCTTGGGTGAAGCAAAAAAGCCTGTGGGTTTTTTTATGGAGGTAGTGATATTCGAGACTTGGAAAAGGTTAATTGGGTCAAACAGTTTAAAAATCACTGTTCTAGAAGATGTGGATCAGGATGGGAAAGATCCTGGCCACAAAGTCTTATGCAGAAGACTGGCAGAGCAGGGCATGACCAATTTATTTTTCTGGTGGGATCTTTGATATGTGTACATATTGGCCCGTATTCACCCTAGTAGACTAGGCTGATATTAGAAGGAGGTTTATTTGCAAGCAACCACCAGAGGAGACAGCAAGAATAGAGTGCAACAGAATCCTAGTTTGTAGTTTGTAGTTCAACATGTTCTGCAGACCAAGCCATCATGTTAACAATACTGTGCTGTTTTTTGCCCCTCTTTGGGTAAAGCATGTTATGTGAACACTGCTATTGTTGTACGCTAACCTCAATTTAGCGTTTCACGTGTTGTGAGACTCAGCCTTTGTGTTAGGCAAACTGGGAGGGATTGGTCAGAAGTATTTGTGCCAACTGTTAAAAGGTCTTTTAGAAAATGTGAGTGCATACAAAGCAGAAAAATGCCTGCCCATTCAGAATGAGGGTCAGACCCCTCACTTGGAACTGGCTTGACATCATGTTGTAATCTCCAGATGAAACATGTTTCTGCCTGGGAAGTCAACCCAGCATAAGGATGTGGGAACTTGCTGTTAGGAAACAATAACTTGAAACTGTTTCCCAAAATGTGCCCAATGATCAGGGAATCAAAAATATTTCAGGCTATATTTAGAGTAGCCTCTAACTCAGTCCTTTTTGGATTTCTCCCTGAACCACTACACACATACACACACACAGAGCAAGCCAAGCCAAGCCAAGCCAAGCCAAGCCAACCCAAGCCAAGCCAAGCCAAGCCAAGCCAACCCAACCCAACCCAACCCAACCCAACCCAACCCAACCCAATCTGCTTCTTCATTTTGTAATCTTCCTTAAACACAAACACACCCTTACATGAAATATATATACAGTATATATATTTCAATCAATCAGTCAATCAATTACCCTTGGTCTGTGTCTTCCTCAATCTCGGGTCCTCTAGCAGAGGCCTGGGAGTTTGAGGGTCCTGCGCAGGATCTGAGCTGTTCCTGGCACTTCACTCTTCTGGACAGAGAGCTCAGATGTTGCTCCTGGGATCTGAGGGAGCCTCTTTCCCAGCTTAAGAGTCATAGCCCTGAGTGCGCCTCCCACCACTGGGACTACTCTGGCCTTGACTTTCCACATCCTCTCTAGTTCCTCCTTCATGCCCTGGTTCTTCTCCTTCTTCCTGATGTTGCTGCCACTTGGCACCGCTACATCTATCACCACTGCTGTCTTCTGGTCCTCGTCTATTACCATGATGTCTAGTTGATTGGCCAATACCTGGCTGTCTGTCTGGATCTGGAAGTCCCACAGGATCTTAGCTCTGTTATTCTCCACAACTTTCTGTGGGATCTCCCATCTGGACTTGGGAGGGTCTAGCTCATACACTGTGCAGATGTTCCTGTACACAATGCCAGCTACTTGGTTGTGCCGTTCAGTGTATGCTGTTCCTGCCTGCATCTTACAGAACCTGGAATAGATTAGATAGATGAGAGCGAGAGAGAGAAGAGAGAGAGAGAGAGAGAGAGAGGGATAGATAATCTTAAACATTTGAATTTGGCGATCAGTGTATAGCTTTAGGCGAATAGTATAAGAAGGTTCATATGCAAGCAATGGCCAAGGGAGACAGGAAGAACAGAACAGAAGAGAGTCCTAGTGTCTTTCCAGAAGAATTGATGCCTTTGAACTGTGGTGCTGGAGAAGACTCTTGAGAGTCCCCTGGACTGCTAGGAGGTCAAACCAGTCCATCTTAAAGGAAATCAACCCTGATTGCTCATTGGCAGGATTGATAATGAAGCTTAAGCTCAGATACTTTGGTCACCTAATGCGAAGAGAGGACTCCTTGGAAAAGACTCTGATGCTGGGAAAGATTGAAGGCAAAAGGAGAAGGGGACGGCAGAGGATGAGATGGTTAGATAGCATCACTGAAGCAATGAGCATGAAACTGAGCAAACTCAGGGAGGCAGTGAAGGACAGGAAGGCCTGGCGCAATATGGTTCATGGGGTCACGAAGAGTCGGACATGACTTAACGACTAAACAACAACAAGAGCCCTAGTTCAGATGCTGAAGGAAGGGTTTTTGAAAATTCCCCCTCTCTGGGGGCTAGTGTGAGGATGCTTCTCTCGCAAAGGAATTGCTACCCAGCTCAACAAATCCTGGGAAGCCTGCTATGACACTGATGGGATTCTTGGCCTGTGCCCACCTTGTGCACGTGCTAAAGGCTATTCACTGCCTTCCTTCCCCATAGCTGGAGCTGGACAATGGAAGCGAGGCATGGTCTAGGTGCCAGCCAGGAGCCTAAAGGAGGCTGTGTAAAGAAACACAACCCTGGCCTGGAGGAGGACGAGGTAGAGGGGAAATGGTTGCTCAGCCCTGGAAAAGTAAAAAGCAGTGGTGTCCGCAGGGTATGGTCAAAAAAGTCAAGATGGTGGCCACAGCTCTGCCTGTTTTTTATCTGTGTTGCATGCTGTGATGGTATGTGGGAACGACCTTAGGAGAAGGAGGAAGAGCTGCAGACCAGGCCATGGTCAGATAAGAGGCAGCTGAGCCCACAGAAGGAATAGGGGAGTGGAAAATGTCTCAGAAGGGACCCTCCCTAGTTTCTTGGGCTGTAAAGGTGAGAGGGGAGAGATGTGCTTTCTGACTTGCAAGATTGATGTTATCCCTTCGAGGTAGTCCAGACAAGAAGCACACGCAGGAGTCCTAGCTCTATCTTTATTGTAAGGTTACCGTAACAGAATCTTGCAAGTCTGAAAGTACATCTCTGAAATATTTTGGCCTTTTAGACTAAAGCCATAATGGAAACAACTGGGACCTACGACTCAGTGTTGCAGGGTGGGGATATCAGCCAGCCAGGCCAGCTTTCAGGATACTCCATGTCAGTGTTCCTCAGTCTTGGCCACTTGAAGATGTCTGGACTTCAACTCCCAGAATTCCCCAGCCAGCCTTGCTGGCTGGGGAATTCTGGGAGTTGAAGTCCAGACATCTTCAAGTGGCCAAGATTGAGGAACCCTGCTCCATGTCATTCCCTTTCCAGCCCACTTTTTCATATTCATACCCACAGTCCATCAGCATGTTGTTGTGGTTCTCTGGATTCCCACTTTCCCCTAAAGTTTGTTTCTGAGCGGTGTTCCGGTTTTGGCACTCAAGTTTTAATTCCAAAGATGAGCACATTTGTTGCATTCTGGGTCTCATTGTTCTGAAAGTTTGCCCTGTGCTCTGTTTCCCTTTCCCTGAATTCTAGTCTGGCTAGGAAAATCTATAAAATTAATTATACAACTGGACCGTGCACAGTTTTTCCTCCTTATTCAATTCCACCACTCTGTCACGCCTGACTGACAAACTTGCTTGCTTCCTTCTATTGGTGGGTTTAATTCTTTTTAAGCCAGAGACGGGGGCAACATCTAGTGTCCATGAGTTCCACATTTCATCAGTCAATGGCTGCATTCACACCACACCCTTGATCAGGTTACTGAATTTTTGTGATGGAATGGAATTATGAAGGCCAGGCTCGGGAAGATAAGCCTTTTCTTAGCTCACCGAAAGAGCGTGGGAACTACAAGAGGATGAAGCTGGCACCTCCCTGAGGAATTCACGGTGTTGTGGCTGGCTAGCTTGGGAGCTGGGGTTTCAGTCTGGGGAGATTCTTGCTAGAGGTTGTAGCTAATAAACATAGCTGAACTGATTTTGCACTGTCTCTTGGAGTTCTTTGGGCTAAACTTGACAATTTTCCAGGTTTCCACCCAACCTTGAACCATCCGCTTGTCACACAGAATGGTTTTGCCCAATACACTAAGCCCCACGTTTAAAAAAAGATTAAAAAAGACCTAACCAAGGTTAGCATTAGTCAAGTTTATCGTGGAGCATAAATGCAATAGCTAGGGCTTTTCCCCCCAGCTTCGTTAAGTATTTTGTGCAAACCCAGGCACCATCCATGATGCAGTTTCTGGCAGAGAAAATCATGAGGGTGATTTTGCTGTGTCCTGGCTTAACGCTTCTACTTTTCATGTCTGACAACTGCCCAGCACAACGCGGTGCCTAAGGGGTGGCGGGGGTGGCGGGGGGCAGAGCCAGTATCTACTTGCATTACTTGGCTGTCAAAATGTCCAACTTTCATTCTGTCCCCAGTGCTGGTTCTGACGGGTGACTCCTAACTGTGTCAGCTCTTGTTTTTTCCAAAGCTGGGGTTCAGAGTATACCGATAGGCCGGGGGCGGCGAGGTCTTAGTTCAGCATTTGGCTTCTCATAGAGGCTGACCTACTCCTCCCTTGGCATTATTCTCCTATAGCTGGCTTTGGAAGTATGCTGCCAGGTGGGTTGGGGGGGCGGGTCAGAAGAGTCAAGATGGCAGACACAACCATGCGATCAAAGCCCTTAAGATATGCTGTTCCAACCTAGAAGTAATGAGCATTTAGGAATAATATCCCTCGATAGACAGGTCCTTTGTGAAGTATCCCATCCTGTTTCAAAGTTTGTCCTTCCTTCCTTCCTTCCTTCCTTCCTTCCTTCCTTCCTTCCTTCCTTCCTTCCTTCCTTCCTTCCTTCCTTCCTTCCTTCCTTCCTTCCTTCTCCCACCTTCCCTCTTCCTTATATTCCTTCATTCCTTTTTTAGCCCTTCCTTCCTTCCTTCCTTCCTTCCTTCCTTCCTTCCTTCCTTCCTTCCTTCCTTCCTTCCCTCCCTCCCTCCTTCCTTCATCACATTTATATAGCCACCTATCTCACACAAAGCGACTCTGGGCAGCATATAACAATTAAGAAAACAGCAAATAGTTTAAACAATCAGTATAAAAAGATGAAAAGTAATTATTAAAATGGAAATATACATATACCCAACCTCACGGAGAGAGCAGAATATCAATCATAGGGGAGCCTCTAAGAATGTCTCTGGTTCCCAAAGACCCCCAGGCCTGATGATACAACAAGGTCTTGAGGGACTTCTTAAACCAGTGTTTCTCAACCTTGGCAACTTTACGATGTGTGGACTGCAACTCCCAGAATTCCCCAGCCAGCTGGGAATTCCCCATGGCTGGCTGGGGAATTCTGGGAGTTGCAGTCCACACATTGTAAAGTTGCCAAGGTCGAGAAACACTGTCCTAAATAATAGCAAGGAAGGGGCAAGCCTAACTTCGGGGGCAGGGGGAGAACGTTCCACAAGGAGAGAGCCACGGCAGAGAAGGCCACTTCCTGGGACCACCAAATGCAAGTCCCTGGCCAATGGAACCATGGTATACCTTCCCTGCCAGATCTAACGGCCCTGGATCTAGGGGCCAGAGAGAGGGAGGAAACGTCTCTCTGCACAGACTGAATGATGACTGCCGTCCTTTGCCTCATGGATTCAACTCCAGATCCCATCATCCCCCTGCCCTATGGAACACCTTCCCCCCTGAAGTCCGGCAGGCCCCCACCCACCCAGCCTTCCAAAAAGCACCAAAGACCTGGCTTTTCCCGTAAGTGCTGGGATAGGGTGAGATGGACGAGAGGATGGGCTGAATGTGGAAGCTCCACTCGGGTACCAGGTTTGCTGCCATGTTGATGGTTTTAATACATTTAGGTATAATGTTGTTTTATAATTGATGTTGTTTTAATTGTAGGTTGGGAGCTGCCCAGAGTTCCATATAAGATGGGCGGCTACATAAATGGTTTAAATAAAATGAACGAATGAATGAATGCTGACAGACTGGGTGGGGAGAGCCTTAATGACCCCATCTGGAGGGTCCAGACAGAAGAAGGCTGGGCTAAGCTGTCCTCTTTCCTTTGGACCCTGGCAAGGCTCTAGGGCGCAAACTGTTCCCACGGACATCAAGGGGAAAGATGCCATGGAAGCTTGGTGTGGGAGGGAGATTCTAACATCCTGCCAAGATTTAAAGTGCATTTTATGTGAAGCTAATCACCAATCATTAGATGGACATATTCGTGTGGATTATGAATTATTCAAAAGATAACAGATGCGGGGGGGGGGGGGGGGAGAATGGAGAGAGGGGGGTGCATGTGAAATCTATCCCCTTGCAGCTCTTTGCTAAACACCCACTGGCTGGTTTGGGCTTTTATCTACAACCAAATGCATTTTTCTCTCGCCCTAAAGCAAATCCAGTTTCTGAGGCCTTGCTTGGAGATATCAAGGCCTTTCCTTTGAGGAGGGGGCTCATTGTGCCCCCTCCACAGAGGTCTGTGTTGATAAGGAAGGCAAATGTGCTCAAAGTGTTTGTGCATTATTGGATTTGAAACGTAGCCCACCAGTTCCTTCTCATTGTGAAAATCTGCAGGACTCTATCATATTTTCTGCCACACAAAGGGCTCGGGCAATTGAGCTTCAAAGATTCCTTTTCTGATTTTCCACCTCTTTCTCCTTCCCTCCCCCACAAGTTACAATTTCTGACAAGCTGCTGAAAAATTGCGTCAAGGAAACAAGCATGCGTGGGGATCTCTCTCTCTCTGCCTCTCCTTTTATTGTTCTTTCAATATCTTTTCTTTAAATCGACAGTTAATAGAAGCCACTGAAATATTCATGTCACCTTAAACAACACTTTTCGGGCCGTATAGCACCTTTATCTCAATTTGGGGCTCTCCAGATGTGGCAGGCAATGGCAAAGGTCAGCCACTTGGGGCCCTGGGGCCAGAGCCTGCCCGTGAGTCTCCTTTTTGCAGCCCTTTGGGTGAGATACACACAAGCACCATAGTGTTTGGCTCCTTACAGGCTCGTACAGACACCCACCTGGACTCTTCCCAGCTCCAGGCTCTATTTAATTTTTAATTTAAAAAGTGGAAAGGATGCTGGCATGTTGTAACAGCCTCAAGCATAATCTGTGTTTCCAACATTGCCTCCAGGCAGCACAGGGACCCACAGGAGTTTTAAGGGAACAAAACTGAGAGGGGCTGCAGTCCAGGACGTGCTTTGGAAGTGCCCAGACAAAAGGCAAAGGGCAGCCGTGGGGACAGAGAGCGTCCTGGGCAGCCAGAGGGGAAACCTCCTTGGTTGGCCTGTGGATAACGGCAGCTTTTGTGATAAGCTACACCTATCCTGGATATCAGTTGAGGGGCTGTGTGCCTATGATACACACTCACAATTCCAGATGTGTGCAGGGCTCTCAGATGGCTTGAACCCTTGAGTAGTGGCAGGCCTAAAACCAGGTTAGCATCCTTCCTTCTTTCGTCCCTTCTTCCCTGCCCCTCCCTTCCCCCTTTCTCCCTCTTCCTCCCTTCCTTCCTGCCCCTCCCCTCCCCTCCCCTTCCCCAATTAAGAAAGAGTCTGGGTGCCTCCAGAACAGAGGACCAAAGGCAACAAGAAAAACCACCTCCAGGACCTCAGCCGCACCCCAGCGCTTGGCCCAGGAGGACAGCCAAGTGTTGAAAGTCTTTCAGAACATCATTGGGGTGGGAGAGCCCTACAGATCTCCTGCGGGGATACTGTTGCAGAGGGCCAGTGCTGCGACAGAAAAAAAAGGCAAAGATCCCCCCCAAGAGTTACCCCAGGACAATCCAGGGGGCTGACAAGGTTGTGCCCCGCTTCATGCCATGAAGCAACTCCTCTGAGGGTCAGGGTGGAGGAGCAGCCGGTGGGGTTTAGGCCCAATTTACCCCCATCCTTGTCTGCCACTGGAAGCACCTGCTTTGCTTGGGGAATGGCCGAGCCAGCCTTAACGGGAATTGCAAGAAGGGCAGAAGCTCCAAAAGTCTTCAGCAACCCCCCCCCCCCGAAGCCCCACCTTTGAAGTCATCCTGTCAGGGGCTTTGTATTTTCACTGTCCATCGGATTATTAAGGGAAAGTAACAGACGATGTGTGGGGGGAAGAATAGAGCGTGGCCACTCATACTGAAAAGTGGGATCTCGCACCACCACATTTTGTTGCAGAGTCCACTTCCCACCTCCCACACTCCATCTTAAGATTGGCTTCAACTTCAAGACTGCTCTTTTTCTTTCTCTCTCTCTGCTCAGCTCATCCCTGACCTCTGGGTCTTGTTGAACTTCCAGTCTCATGAAAGTGTTCTGGCGACCTCAAAACCTCTGATGTCATTAGAGCGTGCTGAGTGAATTGAGCCACTGTCATTTGCAAACCATGTTTTAGAGCTCAGTGTAATCGTCTCCAGCTGTGGTGACCTCCAGATGTCTGGGCTTCAATTCCTAGAATTCGCAGCAATGGTATTGCTGGTTAGGGAATGCTGGGAGCTGAAGTCCATTCAGTTGGACAGCATCCAGGCTAAGGAACACCGATTTAAAAGGATGGTAAATGCACATTTAGTCTTGCTTGTAGCCAAGGTTTATGGCAGGACTGAGCAACTTTGTATTGTTTGGGGAATGTCCTTTTTCAAAGAACTGGGGTGGCGGAACTGAGATCCATGGGGGTGTAGCCAGTGATGTCAACCAAGAGGGAGATAGATGGATGGAACGATGGACGGATTGGGTTGGATTGGAAGAATAGATAGATAGATATAGATAACAATGATAGATAGATGGATAGACATAGATAGATAATGATAGATAGGTAGATATAGATAGATAGACAGATAGATATAGATGATAGATAGATACAACTTGAATTATGTACAAATGATGGACATGTAATTGCCAAAATGTATAAACTCTTCTGAAATTTGAGATGGAGGACAAACAAGTGAAAGAGTGTATGATAAAATGGGCTAAGAATTTTAGACATAACATATTGTTGGAACAGTGGGAAAACATGTAATTGAAAGAATTGAAATTCACTTTGTTATTTCAATGTCTATAAAATGATGTACCATTGGTATAGGACTCTAGAAAAATTAGCCAGAACGTATAAGGGTACTTCAAATTTATGTTGAAAATATAGGCAACAGGAAGGGTCATTTTATCATGTCTGGTGGGTTTGTGTAAAAAAGCAGAAAATTTTGGGTTCCAATACATACACTGACCCAAAGAATTTTAAAGACTAAGATTCAGCTGAAACCAGAACTCTTCTTGTTGAGATTAATGGACAGACAACTAGAAAAGAGCCCTGTAGACTATTTTTACATATGATCATTGCTGCGAGACAACTATATCCACAAAAATGGAAAGACAAAGGTTGGTGAAGATGATGGAACTAACAGAGATGGCAAAATTAACTTGCTTACTTAGAGAACGATCAACTGTTACATTTAATAGTGACTGGAAACCCCTTATGGACTTTTTGCTGAAAAAAGAAAAAAAATGAACTTGTGATTTATGGGTTTGATGATTAGAAAGGGTAGCTTATGGAAGAAGGAAATTATAATATAACTTTAGAGAGAGAGGATAGAATATAAATGCATTTATAACCGCTGTCAAAAAGATTGGAAGCTGCTTCTTTCTAATCTTTTCTTTTATCTTTTCTATTTCTATTCCTTCTTTACTTTCTTACTTATTCATTATTCTTTATTTTCTTTGTTTCTTTTCTAATATTTGTATTGCTTTTATCTTGTTAAAAATTGATTTGATAAAATTATATTAAAAAAGATAGATAGATAGATAGATAGATAGATAGATAGATAGATAGATAAAAATGTATAGACTACTTCAGTTCCTCACCTTAGTTTCTTACAACTATAAAATCACTGATCTCCACTTTCCCTCCCAATTTTTCAGCCACGTGTGACATAGCACGCAAGTAAAGTAAATATGCAGAAACTCCAGTCTAGATGTATTGAACTTACATTCTACTTGACTCTCTTTGATTTACCATATGAACAGTATTTCTTAAAAAATAGCCCTTGTCATGGTAAGTTACTGTATTTTGAGATTGGTGTGTTAGCACAGTACTGGGGAAAAAAAGGAAGGTTCTGAACCCAAATCCTTAAGGAACAATTGAAAGAGCTGGAAACGTTTAACTTCAAAAACAGAAGAGAGTGACACCGACTAAGAGTTTCCAAAAATCTGAAGAGCAGATGACTGAGCAACGTTTTCTGTTTCTATCAAAGGTGGGGCTAGAAGTGATGAGGAGAACTAGCAAGAAAGTTGAATTGGGCCAAAAATTACATGAAATATCCTAGCAGACCAAGCTATTAGGCAGGAGAATGGGAAACGGGGGGCTCCTCCATGGCTGAGTATCATTCAGGTTAATCGGGCATCATTCAGAGACACTGAAGGGGCACCGCTCACTACAACTCCCTTCTAAATTACTTTGGCATACAAAAAAACCGGAGAGACAGAAAGAGAGAAAGATGCAAAAAAGAAAAACAGGAGGAAGGAAGAGAAAAGGAAAGAGCAGGAAACTGGGGCTCCTCCATTGCCGAGTCTCCCTAAGGTTAATTGGGCATCATTCAGAGACACTGAAGTGGCAACACTCACTACAAGTCCCTTTCAAACTGCTTTGGCATACAGAAAAACGGAGGGGGGAGGGCGATGCAAAACAGAAAACGAGACAAAGGAAGGAAAAGGGAAAAAAGAGAATATAGCATTCAGCAAAGTGGTTAGCCTTGGCCGCTTGATGTTGATCAGTCTTTTATTATGCTGATGCAGTGCCGATCCAAGATGGCACGCAATCCTTTGCCTTTGAGTGGGCAGGTCAGATTCCATGACCCCCCAATCCCTCTTATGATTATATCATCATCATTATCATCATCATCATCATCATCATCATCATCATCATCATCATCATCATCATCATCATCATCCAGAAATAACTTTGGATGAGGAGAACCTAGAAAGGATCCCTGTGCAGGGATCCTTTAGAACAGGGTTCCTCAACCTTGGCGACTTGAAGATGTGTGGACTTCAACTCCCAGAATTCTCCAGCCAGCCATGCTGGCTGGGGAATTCTGGGAGTTGAAGTCCACACATCTTCAGGTCGCCAAGGTTGAGGAACCCTGCTTTAGAAGGACGTTGCCTCATCTCAGGCCCAAGACCTGTGTTGTGTTTTGTTCTGGGTTTTTATAATGAAAACCCTACTGTCCCCAACCAACGTTGAAAAAGAGAGACAGTTGTTCCTGCATGGCAGTGTAGCTGCGCCAACCTGTGTGGGTGCAGATGACCTCCAACACAGCCTTTTAAATTTCCTTCTGATCTGCTTTCCCTGTATTCTATGTTTCCCTCCCACGTCCAAGCTGGCCAGCCAAAGAATTGCAGTTGATGGGGCCTTTCATTTTATTATTTTATTTTACCTGTTGGTGTATTCTACCAAGCAGGGCTACAGATGCCCTTCGGTTCAGGGTGAATTAAAGCTCTCGTCCCCCCTCTAGACTTTGCTCCTTGGGAGAATCGCTTTCCCTGTGCAGCTTTTTCGGCACTTGCAAAAAGAGAGAAGATGCTAGGCTGTGCCTTATTAATCACGGGCTTGGCTGTAGAGTCTTTAAACTGTGGAGTGGGCCAGAGGAAGAGGAAAGGGGGGGAAGGGAAGGGAAGACAGTCACTCATGCTGATAAACGCAGTGAAGGCTTCCTTGTATTTTCCACCCGAGGGGTGGCGATATCAATATTTTCCAGATGGCAGGGCTGAGAAGGTATTTGCACATCTATTCGTATTTTCTACTGTTTATATTCAGAGGAGCTTACACTCTGGTTTAAAACACCTTTAAAAACACAGCCATCCTGAACAACACAAATCCTTCATCGAAAGATCACAGGGACGTCACTGGGACTGACAGCGATCCGGGGGAAGCCCCACTGAGTTCAGGGGTGATGGCTTTAAAAGGCATTGGCCAGGGCTTCTGCAGGGGGTGGGGGAGAGTGTCAAAAAAAGCAACAGGGCCGTTGCAACTATGCAGGCAAACCCCCTATTTTGCATTGCACGTGAAAAAAGGGGGCTTTGCTCACAGGATTGCGATTGCCATCTTGACTTTTTCGACTCCCCCCCCCCTTGCAGATACACCTGGTGTTAGTTCAACCTAAAACAGGCTGAGTCTTAACAAAAGAGCTTGGGCCAGTTTCAAGCATTCCATGGAAATGGCTAGCATGAAGGAGTCTCACTTAAAAAAAAAGGTGTGGGTTTGAATTCGACCACTGTCTTCATTTTCAGACTCTGCTGAACGGTACAGAGGAAAAGAGGGGCAATTGCTATTGTAAAGAGAAAAAGAGAGCCTTGCTATCTCCTAATGTCATTAATGGGGCAAGACGTTGGAAAAATAAATAAATGAATGAAATAAGAAGGGTCTGATGAGGATCCTGGCATTCTGACCGATGAGGTCATCGTTCCAGGCTATGGTGACTGTTGCCTGAACAACAACTCCCAGCATCCTTCACTGTTGGCTTTGATTTCTAAGGATTCTGAGAGTTGTAGTTCAAGCAAATGGCCTACTCCTGCTCATAGCATTTGGTGCTCCTAAGGGGAGAAGAGGGAGCCGCTTTATGTCAAGGCAACTTTATATTTGCCAGTGCAATCTCTAAAATCTCAAAGACCTTTTTGTACCACTTGATTGTTGTGTCACTGGAGATGTACCTTGATTGTTGTGTAATTGGAGGTGCCCCATATCCAGTGTTGATCTCCTCGCCTACGTTCTGCCACTAAGCCACCGTTAATTGGATTCCTTTGCTCAAAGCAGTTGGGCGACTACAAGTGTCAGAAGGTACACCGAATCCCCCAAATAAGATTACTGGAATCTCATGCCCTCTCTTTCTCGCATGCATGCTGAGAGCATCAACATCTCATGTGATTTGTTGGGCAGTGTTGGGCTTCAGGGTTTAGTGACTATGGTCTAGGACAGGGTTCTTCAACCTTGGCGACTTGAAGATGTGTGGACTTCAACTCCCAGAATTCCCCAGCCAGCCATGCTGGCTGGGGAATTCTGGGAGTTGAAATCCACACATCTTCAAGTCGCCAAGGTTGAGGAACCCTGGTCTTGGAAATGTATTTCCTGATGCTTCACCAGCAATCATGGCTGACATCTTTAGGGACAACATGACCTACTACACAAACCATAGCTAAGCAAGAACTGCCTGGGTTCCTGTATTTATAGCCAGGTGTCCTGACTTCTGATTGGCCTTTAGCCCAGCTGGTTTCTGATTGGTTCTTTGTGCCCAATCCTGATTGGTTGTTTGGGTGGTGTTGGTTCCTGATTGGTCCTTTGTTCATGGTGGCTTCTGATTGGTCATTTTTGGAGTGCTGATTCTTGATTGGTTCTTGGTTTGTGCTGGGTTCTGGGTTCAAGAACCAATCAGGAATCAGCACTCCAAAAATGACCAATCAGAAGCCACCATGAACAAAGGACCAATTGCCCATCAAACACAATTTAAGATGTTGATGTTGACCCCTAAAGCCTGAGAAGGTTTTGGACCATTTTTTGCTCTGGATCAATCCTCCAGCTCAAAAATTGCTCATTTGGAGACTAAACAACACTCAAGTAAGTTAACTTACATCCTTTGCTGGACAGTTCCCGCTCCTCCTGAGTCTCCTATTAGCTCAGCAGAACAGGTATGGATTTTCCTTGCAAGATAAAATCACTGTAAGTTTAAAAAAATAAATAAATAAAATAAATGGCACGCTTGAAGAAGTTCCTTTGATCATTCTTTTCCGGTTGTTCTTCTGATTCGGTCTTGTTTACGGCTGCCTTCTTTCTCAATGCTTCTTTTTTATTTGCAATTTCTTATGGATAAAAGAATACAGAGAGGCACACCCCCCCCCCCAAAACATCGCTTCTTAGGCAAGCAGATTGCGAAGCTGGGATAGGCTGTAGGATTAGCGACAAGGAGCGAGGAGAAGAGAGGAAGAATTAAGTGAAACTCCCATTCTGTGAGTGGCCTCAGGGAAGTTCCAGAAACCATATTGCAGGGGAAAAAACTCAAATTTGTAAGCTTAGCGGATGCTTTAAATTGATTCAACGCCTAATCCACTCCACAGTCTCCATTTTCAGGATTGGAAAAGCGGACGCTAATGTTTGTCATTTAAATAAAAGATGGGCTGTTTACTCACCCGCATTGGCACCCCAGGCCTCATAGCTGAGCAAACAGAAGTTGGGTGCCAGCTGGCACATCTGTGCACGGGAAGCTTTTTCTTCTGGTGGAAAGAAGCTGGGGTGGAAGGGGTCCTCTGCTTTTTGTGCTCTGGGTCGTGCCGGGGATGGCCAGTCACCTCGAATCCCAAGATTGAAAGAGGTCCTGAAGGCCATCTAGTCTGAGCTGTTTCATGGAAGAAATCTACCCTTGTCAGAACACTGTCTAACCCAGTGTTTCTCAACCTGGGCACCTTCAAGATGGGTGGACTTCAACTCCCAGAATTCCCCAGCCAGCTTTGCTGGCTGGGGAATTCTGGGAGTTGAAGTCCACCCATCTTGAAGGTGCCCAGGTTGAGAAACACTGATCTAACCTCACCTTGAATGCAGCAGGCATGGATCCACTTGACAAACTAGATGGAAGTGTGTGTATTCAAGGCCTTTCAGCGCCTGCTTTTCAATATTTATGCAACCTTTGCCTTGATATCCAGCCTTTCCTCCCCATCCCTATTTGTACTCACAACAATCCTGTGAGGTAGCTTAGGCCAAGAGATATCTAGCAAATTTCAGCCCACAAAATCAGGATATTTGAATCTGGGCCCTTCTGCCAGGAAAGTACCCTTGAGGGGTTGTAATTCCTCCTCTACCATTTTTGGTTGATTGCTCAGTTATCGATTTGTTATTGAGCCAGACAGTTCCCTTGACTGGGAAGGGAAGGACAAGCCGAATACAGAGATTTGCAAGAAATGTTTTTTGGCTACCCCCCCTCCCTTTCCTCCCCAAGGGAAAATCAGTGTGACATTAGTGCACACTTGAATGCCTGGATCCGTCCCATTGAAATGCAAATTTTGACTTTCTCCCAGACAGGGAGACAGCTAGACTTTGCCATCACAAATAATTAGCAGTGATGGGAAGGAGGAAAAAGCATTGCTGAGAGGCCATGGAAGGGAGAGTTCTGTTTTTCTTCCTCGCTGCAGTTATATAGTTCCATATTCTTCACCTGATGGTCTTCATAGAAGGTATATTTGAAGCATGTGCCTCTTCAAGTAGTCACACAAATACGCCTGATGTATTTTGTCTCTCTATCGGTCATTCCATCAGATGGGATTCCAAATCCCACCCCGATGGTCCCAATGATTACTTTTAAGATTTCACCCAACCTTAAAATATGGGGTCCTGTTTAATACCCAGAGGGCCCACTGGACAGAATGATAATCTGAACTCCTTTCACGTGTACGTACTCACTTTCTTCTCCTCAATGGGGGCTTTTTACCCATTTTTTTAATCCACTGACATCAAAAGATAAACTTCAAGTTGAGTTCAACTCCTGAAGCAAAATCCAGATAATGTGATTAAAAGGTAAAAAAATGAAGTCTCGCTCGTGTCAAGTTTGTCACTTGGTGTCTACAAGGATGTGCCCATCTTGTTTTCTTGCAATAATATGTAAATTGTTTGCCATTTGCCTTCTTCCAGAATGTTTTTTTCTTTTTTTAATTTCCACTTTAAACTAAAGCTCTGGAATTTCCTAGGGTCTCTTATCCGTGAACCAGTCCCATTCAACACTGCTGATTTTATTTATATATCATAAAACTTTAAACCACTCAATAGCCGAAACTCTCTAGGGCAGTTTACATAAAAGAAAATGAAAGATACAATTTGAATAAAAAACATATACAATAAAATCAAATAAAATGCAAACTGGAAACACCATACAACTTAGGCAACAACCAGGCAGTCATCCAAAATCTAAAACAATATGAATTAAAAGCTGATTAAAAAGTCTGGGAAAATTGAAAGCTCTCACCTGGCACTGAAGTGATGCCAATTTGGGATGCCAATCTGGGTGCTTTGCCTCTCTGGAAATGCTGCTCAGCACTTCAGATTCAATTCCAAAAATGTGCTTCAGCGTAAGCCAGGAATATAGCACCTCTCCAACTTTTTAAAGCGGCTGCACGATTCTGGGAAAGGACATGGCTGCTTTAAAGAGTTGCAGCCGAGTGATACGTTTGCTGTGCCACATACTTTGAAACATCTTTTTAAAATCAAATACAAAGTGCTGCACCGTCTTAATACACACAAACGCACACACACAGTTATGTACATATACTTTGCAGGTATATACATACACACAGAGAGCCACAATATGGGACATAGCAGAATACAGTTTAATAAGAGCAGTCTGACTGCAATGCTCTGCAGGATTAGCTTTAAACTAACTGGGGCTTATTTTTTGATACTACTACTATAAAACCCACGGAGTCTGTAAAACATACAGAGCTTGTAAAACATATCATGTTAGCTGACATGCAATCTTTGCCACTTAATTAGAAATGCTCACCGTTTTGCAGAAAAGTATTTTTACTGAAATGATTGAAAGCCTTGTAAAAGAAAAGGACAGAAACATCCGGCATCTGCTTGGATATTTTCTTCCTTCTCCAACTTCCTCGATACTTAATCTACTCCAGAGAAAAACCCGAAAGCCTTGTTCATCACCTCACCACTTGAACCAACACCACTGATTTTGCACTACTCGGTGTATTGATGAGACATTGGTTCGGGAAGCCGTATTGCCAGGATATTATGGTTGGATTTAAGCATCGGAAGCAAAAAAGCTAAGCCGGCTCAGATGATAATTTGATAACTAGGAAGCCCACACAGCATCCCCAAAGAAGGGAAATCGATAAAAAATACATTAATAAACACATTAATAATCAAATAATCTGCAAATGATTTCTGTCTTGTGGCCCAGAAAGTCAGGTGGTGATGCCCATGAAGTCACCAGGAGCTTGACTCAGGATTTCATGCATGCATGCATGCGTTTGTTCGTTCGTTCATTCATTCATTCATTCATTCATTCATTCATTCATTCATTCATTCATTCATTCAGTTTATAAGGCTGCCCATCTCATCCTAGCAACTCTGGGTGGCTAATAATGCATTAAAAACATAAAACAGAGGAAGATTAAAGAAATGCAATGCAATCCCATACAATGCAGTTGAGGCTCCAAACCTCACCCGAAACACATCATAAAACATACATAGCAGACTCAGTTAACATTCTGGCCCCGATCACTAGGAAAGTGCTAGTCTTCAAGGCCTGCCTAGGGCTGGGCCATCTGGCTAAATAGACTTCTGCACACCTCAGACCGGGAGGGAGGGAGGGAGGGGATCGTGACTCTGATGAATGAAGAGGAAAGAGACATTCTCTCCCGCTTTCGAATTCCAAAACATGGGCTTGTCCGATGAAAAAGGCTGCCGTTTGTTTAACATCCTCGAAAGTAAACATTTCTCTGTTACGCTCCTAATTAATTTAGGAAAACTGAGATGCAGGGATAGCTAGAAGGGCTGTAACCTTTGGCATGTTCAACTTCTGCTGCCTTCCCATAGGAGGAGGACCTGGCAGCAGTCATTCATGCTTTTTCCACCCTCTGGTTGGACTACTGTAAAGCACTCTACTTGGGGCTGCCCTTGAAGACGACTCGGAAATTTCCATTGGTCCAAAATGCAGCAACCTGCATGCTTTTTAGCATCCAGTGTTGGGAGCATATAACACCAGTTTTGCGAACCCTGCACTGGTTGTCAGTTGGTTTCTGGGTAGTTTAAGATGCTGGTTTAAACCTATAAAGCTCTTTATGGCTGGGGGCCCAGTTTTATGAAAGACTATCTATTCCAACCACTACCACCCAACTGATCAGGTCAAACACGGAGAAACTTATTATTCAGACATTTTCGTGACATTTGGAGGGCTGAAGCGAGAAGCTTTGAAACAGCCTCCCGGTAGAGATCGAGCAGGACCCCTCCTTGTGGTTGTTTTGGAAGGCACCAAAGGTGGAGGTTTTCGGGAGAGGCTTCCTCTGATATTACCATGCCACCTTTAACTTCATCCTTGTTTTCATTCTTGTGTTTGGTTGCTGGTGCTCTTATTGTTTAAGTCTGTACCATGGATGTCTGAATTAGTTTTTTATATTTTACGTAAGCCACCAAGAAGCTTTTTGATGGCAGCAGGATACTGTAGATGATGATGAGGATGATAAGATAGATAGATAGATAGATAGATAGATAGATAGATAGATAGATAGATAGATAGATAGATATTCAGTTATTGAGATACTAAGGAGTTGCTTCAAGCAGTATAGACAATCCAGAAATAAATGCATTGCTTCCTATATTCTCATTTAAAGAATCCTTTTATTCAGAATCCTGAGGACTAGAACCTTGCCTTGTTTGTAGGGAAAAGCCCCTAGCCTAGGGCTGGAGTATCTCTTTGGCATGCAGATGTATCATGTTTCATTCCTGACACCCCTGGGTGGGCTAGGATCTAGCTCAGCGTTTCCCAACCTTGGCAACTTTCAGATGTGTGGCCTTCAACTCCCAGGATCCTCAGCAATGGCCATGTTGGCTGGGGAATTCTGGGTACTGAAGGCCACCCATCAGGAAGTTGCCAAGATTGGGAAACACTGATCTAGATGAACCCATCTAGCGGCGAAGAAGACACCCTGCGTCAAGGTCTGCTCCTCATGTTAGCTAAATGGAATTTCTTGGAAAGTGTGATGTGCAAACACACAGAGGTCATGTGTTTTTTTAGTCCTAAAAATGGAACCTCCATATTCTGGTCCACTCTACCTCTGAATACCCATTAGCAGTGGACAGGCAGCCAAGGTGGGCTGCTGACTCCACCTTCACCTTTTGAGCTTCCTGAACACATTTGATTAGCATCAGAGATGTTGGATTCCAGGACTTTGGCAACTCCACCTTGGCTGTTCGGTTCTGTTCTGGCTGTTCTTCTGCCAAGAGAGATGATTTCTCGTTCTTAGAGCAACCCGAGGAGACTCTGGGCAGCTCACCAAAGGGAGAGAGAGTCCTCCAGCCCAAATCAGGGGCCTGCGGGGAGGGAGAGCTGATGCTCACAGGGAACCCCCAGCCTGTGCAGCAGCTGAATTCTGCCAGCTGCGCCATGGAACTGCTACGACTTGCTGAAGTGTCTCAGAGGGCGGCAGGAAGGAAATACTTGCTCTGCTGTGAAAAGTGACAGAGGGTTTTTTTCTTTTTTTAAAAAATTCCTGTTCCTATTTTCTCTCCAGAGTAGAAGAAATGCTGCTGAAAGCTGGAGGCAAGAATTATGCCCAGACCCTTCAGTCCTCTAGGACAGTTTGGGGAATGGGTTGGCTTGTTTTAAGGACGCCATTTGCATAGGTGCTTCCTTCTGGGGGAGGGGAGGGATTGCAACCGGCAGAGCCCAGCCTGGTTGGTAGGTAAGGGGGTAGTTGGTAGGTAAGGGGGTGGGTGGGAAAAGGGGGCTGGAAGAAAATAAAGGAGGAAGAGGAAGAGGAGGACCATGGAAGAATGTAATGAGCAGGGCAGAGGGAGGAAGGAAGGAAGGAAGGAAGGAAGGAAGGAAGGAAGGAAGGAAGGAAGGAAATGGGCAGGGGAAGGAGGGAGTAAAGGAAAATTTTGAAGGTAAAAGAAGGAAAAAGGAAGAGATGTGCAATGCAGGAAAGAAAGGAGAAAATGCAATGCAAGATAGAAAAGGAGATGCAAGGAGAAAAAGGCATTTAGGGGAGGAAAAAGAGGAAGGAAAGGAGGAAAGGAGGAAGCAGAAGAAGGAGGGGTTTGCAAGGGAAGAAGGAAAAGGAGGCAGAAAAATGTGCAGAGAGCAAAGGAGAGACCCACAGAGAGAAAATGAGGAACAGAAACGATGGAGCATGTATACGTTTCTGTCTGAACCTTATATAGTAATTACTTACTTGCCTGTTTCTCAAAATTTTGAATCATAAGCCCTGCTCATCAGGCCCCACTACCTTCAGAGGGGAGTCCTATGGTGTCAGGAGACCCAGAGGCTTTCCAATAGTGGTGCCTCCCTAGAGCAATTCATCTTGGGCTGATTAAACAGGCTACAATCCAAGATGTGGCTGAAATTCCTGGTCACCAGCCTCACCAGAAGGAGGAGAAAAAATGGGCACATCCTCTCTAATGTTGACTTTTAAGTTTGTCTTTTATTAACAGAGCCACAGGTATATTTCAATCTGATGTGGGGAACCAATAGCTGGTGGGCTTGAGATGATCTGCCTGGGCACATCATTAAATCCAGCTGAACTCCCCCTCACTTATGCCCCCCCCCACGCCGCAGTCTGGCTTGTCTATCCTTTTTCCAAACCATCACAGTCCAGGATTGTCATTGGGGGAGGGGAAGGTCACAACTGATGAGATCAGGTTTGATCCTCTTGCACTAGATCCTGTAGAGCAGTGTTTCTCAACCTTGGCAACTTGAAGAGGTCTGGACTCCAAGTCCCAGAATTCCCCAGCCAGGCTTGCTTGCTGGCTGGGGAATTCTGGGAGTTGAAGTCCAGACCTCTTCAAGTTGCCAAGGTTGAGAAACACTGCTGTAGAGGTAGAAGCTTTACAGGGAGAGAGAGCCAACCTTGAAATAAGGAGGAATTTCTTGACTGTGAGGCTATTAAACAGGGCAGGGTTTCTCAACCTTGCCAACTTGAAGAGGTGTGGACCTCAACTCCCAGCATGCTGGATGGGGAATTCTGGGAATTGAAGTCCAGAAACACTGAAATAGGGGAACAATCTGCCTCCTGGAGTCATGGGAGCTCCATCATTGGAGGTTTTCCAGCACACGTTAGGCAATCATTTGTCTGGGATGGGATTCTATGAAGTGAACTTGGAAAACTCTGATGAGAAGATCCAATGAGAAACTTTTTTCCCACCACCGTCCCCAAGCCTACTTGTAAAGGGGAACAGTGGTTTAGAGAGGTCACAGCTTCTCTAAACCTTTAGAGATTAATCAACCCTTCCACAGAGCATTTACTCTCTCTTCAAACAAGTGTCTCCAGCAACACAGAATCTCCATCTCCTGAAGTGTGTTCAGGGTTATCCCACTGCCTGGCATGAAATGACAAATTCAGACCCACAGCCCAAACTGCAGGGGGCAAAGAGAACAATTTGGGCTTCTGGGGATTCATATGTTCCTCCCCTCCTTATTCTTCCAGATTAAGGATGGTCCATCTAATGGAAGATGTTGGCCGTTGGATCCTGCTTGGATATCTGCTCCCTCTCTCAGTTCTGGGTAAGTGATAAGAATGTGGAACGGTAGGTTTATGAGTAGCTTGATTTATCTAGACCAGTGTTTCCCAACGTTGGCAACTTTAAGAGGTGTGGACTTCAATTCCCAGAATTCCCCAGCCAGCAATGCTGGCTGGGGAATTCTGGGAGTTGAAGTCCACACCTCTTAAAGTTGCCAACGTTGGGAAACACTGGTCCAGACAGAGTTTATTTCTCTGCCTGTAATGCTGAGCGCTGACAACAAAATATTGTGGGGGGACCCTGTTGACTTCCTGGTCTTCCCATGTGCTTCTGGGTTCCTAGAAAAATTTGTTTGGATGTTACTTGAAACTGTGATGCTGGACAATCTGCTATTGATTAATTTTTCTGTTTTAATAGATCTTTCCTTTAGTGTGTTGGGAATCTTTTTACAATGCTCTTTGAACAGGCATTGATCAGTCTAGTCAACAGAACTTCCAAATGCTGCAGGAGTTTACCTGTGGAGACCAGGCCAGTGTAGAAAGAGCTCACTGGAAGTTTACAAACAGCAGTTTTGAAGTCCAGAGGATTTTGGGACATCTCAGGAGGGTATCTTTTCAAAAACATATGACTTTGTCATGGATTATTTTGACTAGGGAAAAGTAAAACTCACAGACTTTCCCTGCTATGAAGTCCAGAGGGAGTGAAATGTCCAGGTTTGCTTCCAAGGGAATTTGTGATAATTAAAAAAAAAAAAAATTATCCCTTCTATCCACCTTTACTGCTAATGTATGGAGCTGGCAAGTCAGGTGAGAGCCACAATGAAGGAGGTGGACAATTGTGTGAATGTCCCTTTATCTTCCGAATCCTTCAACACTCAAGTGGAACTATGGTTGCAACAAGGACACTTTTTGGCTAGTGTGTGTGCATGCATAAAAATATATGCACAAATCTCAATGTGATCAACCATATCAAAACTGGTCTGGAATGTGTGTGTGTGTGTGTGTGTGCATGTGCGTGAGGTGTCTTATCAAGGTATGTAAAGAAGGAGATAAACTGAAGGAATTAAGCATTGCTTAATTTTTGATTATGTGCCATCCAGTGGGTGCCAACTCTTAGCAACCACATAGAGGGCTTTTCTCCAGGTGTTATGTGAGAATGACCTTGGGAGACTGGGCCCAGACATGTTGCCAAGGGCGCAGTCAGATAAGAGACAGCATAGCCTAAAGTTGGATAGTAGGTGGGGCAAGAGGCTCAGAAGGGACCCTCCCTAGTTTCTTGAGCTGTAAAGGAGACAGTGGGAGAACTGTACTTTCAGACTTGCAAGATTCTATTAATGTAGCCTATCAATAAAGCAGAATTAGCTCATCTAGCTGTGTTTCCTGTCTGGTCCACTTGGTAAGGCTGACATCGATCTTGCAAGTCTGAAAATACAATTCTCCCTGTCTCCTTTACAGCCCGAGAAATTAGGGAGGGTCTCTTCTGAGCCTCTTGCCCTGCCCACTATCCAGCTGCAGGCTATGCTGTCTCTTATCTGACCGTTCCCTTGGCAGCGTCTCTGGGCCCAGTCTCCCGAGGACATTCCCACATACTATTACACCCTGGTGATCTGTCTCAGAACTGCTCCTTCCAGCATCCATCGCTGTTGAGTCCATCCACTTTCCTGCTGGTTGTCATCTTCTCTTCCCTTCTACCTTTCCCAGCATTATGGACTTCTCCAGAGAGCTGGGTCTTTGCATAATGTGTCCAAAGCATAATAATTTGAGCCTGGTCATTTGTGCCTCGAGTGAGAACTCTGAGTTGATTTGTCCAGGATCCATTGATTTGTTTTCTTGGCTGTCTATAGTATTCTCAGGAGTCTTCTCCAACACTAAAGTTCAAAAACATGAATACTTTTTCCATTCTGCTTCTTCTAAGCCCAGTTGCTTAAATGCTCATCTAGATTTGAATTTGAGAAGAATATTCTCATCTCTTGGCACAGATTACCCCCAACCCTGTCCCTGCTCCCATGTGGCCTGGTTCAGCAGTGGGAAGATCTACAGGTTAGCCTGACTCTTTCAGCAACCAGCATCTCCTTTTCATCCCCATGGGCCAAGAGGCTCCCCCTACACATGGCCAAAGCGCTCTCCTTCTTCTAAAACCACTGAGAGCAAACAAGCCATAAATGAATACTAACCTCCAAGCTGCAAATAATATACAGGCAATTAACTATTAATGGTAACTGGAAGAAAGCATAAATAAAGAATGAAGGTAAGAGAACGGAAACACAACTTCAAAAATACTCACCGCTAATGTCAGCTGGACTTCCTTTTCTTGCCTGACTGGCTCAAAGTATTAGGTTCCTAATTGCCTAACTCTGCACTCGCTACACACACACACACACACACTATCACCTGTCTTTTTCTTAGAAACAGGATTATTATATTAATGGGATAAATTAGCAACTTGTGGCCTCCACTCATACCTTGTAGACCCTGGTCTGATTTCAAAGCTCCCTCCCTGCCAAAGCTCATTTCAAATCTCCGGGATGAGCCATCTGCCTGCTGAGTGGGGAAGTGGGGGTGGGGGGGAAGACGGGACGGAGATAGGAGAGATGAGATGGCCACGTCCATGTTGGTCTCTGTCCCATCGTCAACCACAGCTGTCACATTCCAGGAGAGAATGTGATTTTTGGCAGAGGGAAAAAAAACACTGTTTTCTTGCTCTGGGAAAATCCCATTGTCTCCAACCTGCACTACATAACGAGATAGATAGATAGATAGATAGATAGATAGATAGATAGATAGATAGATAGATAGATAGATTCATTGTTTATGTGCCATTGAATTGGTGTTGACTCTTAGCCACGACATAGAATAGATTTTCTCCAGGAGGATCTGTCCCCAACCCGCTTCTTCAGGTCTTCCAAAGATGCACCTATTGCCATTGTAATTCAGTCCATCCTCCTGGACTTGCTGATCGTCCTCTTCTTCTCTTCCCTTCCACCTTTCCCAGCATTAGAGTCTTTTCCAGAGAGCTGGGTCTTCGCATCATGTGTCCCAATGATGATAATTTGAGCCTGGTCATGTGTGCCTCGGGTGAGAACTCCGGGCTGATTTGTTCCAGGATCCATTGATTTGTTTTCTTGGCTGTCCACAGTATTCTCAGGGTCTTGGCTACTGATGTATTCTCAAGAGTCTTCCCTAACACCAAAGTTCAGAAACATGAATATGCTTTCTGTCCTGCTTTTTCTAAATCCAACTTTCCCTTCCATAGAGGGTCACAGGGAACACCATTGTTTGCACAATTCTGATCTTTGTAGATATAGATACATCCTGGCATCTGAATATTGTTCCCAAGGCCTTCATGGTTACTCTGCAAAGACCTTGTCTGTGGTGTATTTCCTGACAGCTGGCTTCTTTACAGTTGAAAACAAAGGAATAAACAAATAAATACCTTTTGTGACTGGATTCGACCCCCTTTTTCTAAATGTAATGGCTGAGAAGTGAGCATGTGGATAATTGCTTAGAGCAATGAGGCCAGTCACATGTTCCTGATGGACTGGGGTTTATCTTGGTTTATAAACTCCCAGTTGCTGCCTGAGTGCAAATGCCTCGGTGAAGGAGGACACATTTTAGCTCTTCTCAAAGAAGCAGTGGTAAGACTGCCTTCAAAACTCTGTTATCCAAGGTCAGAGGTGTCTGCAGGGGTGTCAAAAAAGTCAAGATGGTGTCCACAACCGTCTGATTGAAGCCTGGCACCTTTTTTACACGCATTGTGACGCATGTAAAAAAGAGGCTGGGTTTTGATCACGTGGCTGTGAACACCATCTTGACTTTTTTTACACTCTCGCAGACACCCCTAGTCATCATTGTTACTAAAAAATAAACAACTTCTCCTTTAACCTGAGGTTGACTCCTAGTAGTTTCCTAAAAAAATCATGGAATCATAGAATCATAGGGTTGGAAGGGACCTTGGCGGTCTTCTAGTCCAACCCCCTACCCAAGGCAGGAATTCTCATACCATCTCAGACAAATGGTTGTCCAATCTTTTCTTGAAAACCTCCATCAATGGAGCACCCACAACTCCGGGAGGCACACTGTTCCACTGCTTAATAGTTCTCACTGTCAGGAAATTCCTCCTTATTTCCAGGTTGGATCCTCCTCTGACAAGCTTCCACCCATGGCTTCTTGTCCTACCCTCAGGTGCCAAACCGACGGCCTCTTCCCTCTGGCAGCCCTTCAAGTATTGGAAGACTGTGATCAGGTCTCCCCCCCCATCTTCTCTTCATTAAGCTCAACATACCTAGTTCCCTTAGCTGTTCTTCATAGAATTTAGCATCCAGACCCCTTATCATCTTCGTTCCTCTTCTCTGCCCTCTTTCTAGGACCTCAGCATCTTTTTTGTATGGTGGGGACCAGAACTGGACACAGTATTCCAAATGTGGCCTTGCCAGTGCAGGGTAGAGCGATACTATCCCTTCCCTTGATCTTGATACTATCCCTCTGTTGATACAGCCCAGGACTGTGTTGGCTTTTTTGGCAGCTGCAGCACCCTGCTGACTCACACTTAAGTGGTGGCCCACCAGGACACTGAGATCCCTCTCATAGGCACTACTGTTGAGCCAGGTACTGCCTATCCTGTACCTGTGCATCTGGTTTTCCCTGCCTAAGTGGAGGACCTCACTCTTCTCTCCACTGAGTTGCATCTTGTTGGATAAGGCCCAATGGTCAAGCCTGTCAAGGTCCTTCTGAATCTTGTATCTATCTTCTGAAGTGTTAGCAATTCCCCCCAGCTTTGTGTCATCCACAAATTCGATGAGCGCCCCTTCAACCCCTCATCTAGGTCATTTATGAAGATGTTAAAGAGCACTGGGCCTAAGACAGAACCTTGGGGTACCCCACTGCATACTTCCCTCCCCACAGATGTAGTTCCATGAAGGACCACACGCTGAGTGCAGTTAGTTAGCCAACTGCAAATCCATCTGCCGGTGGTACTGTCTATCCCACATTGTTCTATCTTGCCAAGAAGCAGGCTGTGGTCTATTTTATCAAATGCCTTACTAAAATCTAAGTATACTATATCCACAGCATTTCCTTGGTCCGCTAATTTAGTCACTGTCAAAGAAGGCAGTAAGATTTGTTTGGTATGACCTGTTCTGAACAAACCCATGCTGGCTTCTAGTAGTCACCTTGTTCATTTCTAGGTGCTCACAAACCCACTGCTTGATTACCTTTTCCAGGATTTTCCCAGGTATTGATGTCAAGCTGATTGGTCTATAGTTTCCTGGATCCACTTTTTCCCCCCTGTTTAAAGATTGGGGCCACATCAGCTCTTTTCCAGTCTTCTGGCAGTTCCCCTATGCTCCAGGAGCTCTAACCTATGATGTTGTGTTGGTGAGAGTTTGGCACCGCCTTCTTCCAGAATGTCCTTTTTAAAATGTATATATTTCCCAGTTTTGCTCACAACCCCAGGTTTCCGGGGAGTTTCTCATTCTATTACTAACCTGTGTAGCTTTTTCAAGATCAGCTAAGATTGGCTAGATGCTGTCCCTGGTTAATCTCCATCAGTCCCAGTTTGAACAGTATCTTGGACTGGATGATGTTGTGATAGCTCCAAGCAGGGCCAGGTTAAGGCCAACTGATGTCCTAAACACAGCCCAACAACGGTGCCCCTTGGCCCTTCCATTGCTTAACTGACAAGATATTAAAACTCAGTCAGTGCTGAAGGTGAAACAAGAGATTAAAAATTCAGTTTTCTTCCAGGCCATCCCCCAGCCGGACCCACAAGTATATTAAACATAACCTTAAAAAATTTTTTTAACGCTAAATAGCAGTTAGCAATATAAGCCAATTATTTACTTATAAATAGGCTGTAGGAAAAAATGCAAATGTTCAACACTTTTTAAGTAATATTATTATAAGGGAAAGATGCACATACAAGCATTTATTGGAAACTGGTGTGGCAATGAAAGCCTTCATGGCCTGATAGCTAGGGGGGAAAAGTCTGCGGTGCCCCCTTCCCTAAGCGCAGGCTTATTTTGCTTAATGGTTGATCCAGGGCTGGCTCCAAGTTACTCTGGAAAAAAGTTTCCAAGTCGAGCTAACCCAAAGCGGGCTTTGTCCAGTGTAATACCAACCTCGGGAGGCATGATTTCTTTTCAATGTGTTTTTAAGTGCAAATCAAACGATCAGGTGGGACAGCAAAAGCCGTCAATTGGGGTCTTCGCGGAGACGTGCACATTTCAACTCCCAGAATTCTTAGCAAAGGCCAGGTTGGCTTAGGAAATCCTCTCTCCAGCAGATACCCAGGTCAGAAAGGGCTGCATAAATGCTTTTGGGCCGGGCACCTGAAGGGTTGTTTCCTGCCATATATTCCGGCTGGTCAATTAGAACCATCATATTTAACATCCTACCATATAAGCTGACATGCTGGCGGATGGCAACCGTAGTTCAGCTGTTTCCTCCTCTCCTTGCTTTGCTTTAAATAGGCAATGAAAACTCTTCTTGATTCTGTGCCGTTTAAAAATGCTGTGTGATGTTTCAGTATCACCCTTTAATTCAGTGTTTCTCAATCTCGGCAACGTGAAGATGCGTGGACTTCAACTCCCAGAATTCCCCAGCCAGCATGGCTGGCTAGGGAATTCTGGGAGTTGAAGTCCACGCATTTTCAAGCCGCTGAGGTTGAGAAACACTGCTTTAATTGTATAAGGTGGTCTAACTTCTTTTCTTTAACCCTTTGCATTCCTTGGTTCCATGGTAAAATGTAATCAATATTTTTATTGAACGTAGCCCCAGGTAAGAGAAAGAGGCCATTTATAAACTTAAGAACTAAATGAATAAATATACATGCCAACCAAATAGCCCTTTTTGCCTTTTATGTTCCTTAATAACCATATTTGCAGGCAGAACATACCACACTTTAGGTCTTCTTGGCAATGTTCATTTAAAACAAAAGGTTGCCATATTCACAGTTCCATAGTAAACATTTGAGGGGTGTCCTATAATGTGATTTTCCTTATTTTCCAATGGTTGGATTTTTTTTTCCTTTGGGTTGGTCTCAGTGGTTGAAGGGTTCACACACACACACACACACACACACACACACACCATCTTTGAATAGACAGAAAACTAGATTAGTCCTCACTGCTATCCATCCTCTGCCTCAGTTGCCTCTGTTCTTGGCCATTACCAGTTTCTTCACTTCTGTTGGTTGGTTTGTTACAACTGTTGTTTCTTGTTGTGGTCTTTTGAGTCAACCTTGATTCCTGGTGACTATGTGGACAGGTCCATGCGGTTGTCTTGGCAACATTTTAATTTATTTGATTTAGGCACTGCCCAAAGTCGGCACCTAAATTGAATCGATGAATGTAAATTAAATTTTCAGGAGTGGTTTACCCTTATCTTCTTCTGGAATACCTTTGATTTCCCAGTCTAAGGGTGAGAAGGATAGACTGGCCCAAAGCTCCCCAGGAAGCTTCTGTGACTGAGGGGGGATTAGAACCTGGGTCTCCCCACTCCTGGTCCAGTCCCTTCCCCACTATACCTGATTGGCTCTTGGGCTGAGAGGGAGGGGCTGGCCCAAAGTCAGCCAATGAGCTTCTGTGGCTGAAGAGGGACTCAAACCTGGGTCTCCCCACTCCTGGTCCACCACTTTCATCACAACACTGTGCTGGCTCTTGGGCTGAGAGAGAGAGAAATAACTCAAGGTAGTGTACAGGAAAAGTTAAACCAGAGAACAATAAAAGAACAGAAATAACAAACGACCACTCAGCAAACATAAAAAAAAAATCAACAACCAGCAAATAGGAAAAAAAAAAATCCACAGCATAGCTGGTGAGTTCACAAACCTTGCTGGCCCGGGACCTGCTAGATAAGCCAGGTCTTTATGGCCTTCCTGCATGCGAACAGAGTTGGGGCAACAAGGACCTCGGGGCAGGATGCTGTTTCAGAGGACAGGAGTAGTGACAGAAAGGCAGACCTCCAGGATCTCATAAGGTGGCACTTCTTCACTGAGGGGACCCAGAACATGCTGACCCTACTGGACCGTACGGGACAATTGGAGATAGTTAGAGAGAGGTGGTCCTACAAATAACCAGGTCCTAAGCCTGGTTTAGGGCTTTAGAGATGTCCATCAACTGCACCCAGAAGCCAACTGGCAACCAGGACAGCTCGTAGAGTAGAAACATCTCATGGGTGAATTGAAGCGCGCCCATAACTACTTGTGTCACCATATTCCGGACCAGTGGTGTTTGAGGGCAACCCGTGACTTCCCTCCAGGGTAATGGATAGCAAAGCCAAACAGATTTTGCCCTCTTGATGCTGTCGTTGGAGAACATCAGAAGAAAAGACAGGTTTATCACTGTACAGCTAGGGATGCCTTAAGCCCCTCTCTCTCACTCCTGTGTTGGAGATAAGATGAACACAGTGTCATGAGAACCCAGCAGGAAAAAGAAAATGCCAGAACACATCTCGGCCAAGGTTAGGTCTAAGTGGAGATACCACTTGCATTGTGTAAATCGCATTAAGCCTTTCTTGACATACGCAGCTGTTTTTCACCTTCTCCCTTCCAAAAAATAGGAAATAGGCCTCCAATCTGGTGTTGATCTTGGGGCCACAATTTTGAGCACAACCAGGGGAAGTTCCTGGGGCTGCAAAAGGGGCTGCATCAGTTGCCATTCCTGGGGCTACCATGTGGCTAGCAGGGGGATCCACAAGGGGTAGAGTATCCCCAGCGTACAAACTGGACAATTGATTGACTGACTTTATGTATTAATTAGAGTGATATCCTGCTGCAATCACAGGGACCCTCAGGGGCTCACAAAAATAAGCAAACACAATATCAATAAGAGCATAAAAACAGTACAATTATAACCCCCAACAGTACATGGCGTTGGACCCCCTCCAGTCCTCCACGAAAGCTTTGTCTTCAGCTTTATCCAGAAGGCAGAGACTGTTGGAGACCAATGAACTTCCAATGGAAGGTAATTCCAGAAGGCCGGCCCCATCAGTAAAAATAATGCTTCTGGACTTTGGTCCCCCTGACTCCTGATAATGGGGGTCAGTCAGATGCTTCTCCGGGCACAAACGCAGTGGTTGGGGCAACTCTACTGGGGAGATGTGGTTCTACAGGTAACCCAGTGCCAAGCCACAAAAAGCTTTGTGAGTTAAAATCAGCACTTTAAATTTAAATTAAATTAAAATGTGATGCACGTACAAAAAGGGCAAGGCTTTCATCACACAGCCATGGCTGCCACCTTGACTTTTGGAGATCTCCTCCCCCATGGATGCTCCTGGCTAGTTCCTCTCTCAGCTTAAGGCCTGGAAGCATAGTTCAGTGCACAAGGGCAAACGTGTCAGCTCTTTATAGCTTTTTGTGATTAGATGTATCACTCACAATCATCTCTCGTAGCAAAGAAATGCCCCCCCACCATTCTCCTGGACCCTTAAGGGGAAAAGTGACGTGGTGGAGATGCTGGGAGAAGATTAGGAGAACTAGAATCCGAGGGAGGCCAATAGGTTGAAGCAGCCTGCTTGAAGGAACGCAGCAATCGCTTTTACCGGAAAAGACTCTTATTATCTACTTTTACCTTTGGAAACAGTCTTGGGGTTTGTGCTGACCTGGACTTGCTCCCTGTTCTGCTTAAGAACCGGGAAAGACAAACCAGTGATGCTCCATTTTTAGAGTTACCTAGAGTTTTATTTGCTTTAGCAGGATTCGCCTCCTTAGCAAACCAGCCAGTGAGGCCGCAACTTCGGGACCGTGTGTTCTCTTGCTGCTTTTGGTCCGCAGTGGAGTTGTCTCTGTCCAATAATTATCCCACTCTGCCCTGCCAGGGACAGGCCTCACTTGGAGTAAAGTGTTCAGTTCCGCACACCCCAGTTTAGAAAAGACAATGCCATCTTATTTATTTATTTATTAAATTTGTATGCCGCCCATCTCCCCCAACGGGTGACTCTGGGCGGCTCACAATTAAAACCACAAACCCAAACCATTAAAAAACAATACCATGTAAATAATTACAATTAAAAAATCCATTAAAATCTGACTATAAAACAACCCTATACATAAATACTAAGGGCTTTGATCTCATGGTTGTGGCTGCCATCTTGCCTTTTTTTACCTTCCTGGGGGACATTCCCTGGGCGCTTTGGAATGCACAAAAGTAGGAATGCAGCCCCCTCTGAAGTCCCTTTCCAGGGTCGTGCAACTGCAGCGGAAACATCCCGCTGGGGTGTTGGGTGGTGCAAGGCTTCCGGTTTGATTCCGAAGAGGTCTTTCAAAACATGCAGGAATACAGAACATGCAGTCGATGCCAATAATAATAGCAACAACAACAACAAAAACAGAATAAGGTTGCCTGCATTGAAGCTTGTTACAAAAAAAACACCAGCTAGCCCAAGTATTAAAAGATGCCAATACTGTAATATCAAATATAAGCACCATCTCACTGCAAGAAACAAACCAACTAATGTACAGCACGGCTGCAGTTATAACTGAATAGCTTGGAAGCAAAATCAACAAACAAGAAAAAAAGCCGAACAGTGCACCATCAAAATGGAAGATCAGGCTGGAAAATAAGATCAGTAAGCTAAGATCAGATGCAGGCAAGCTAGAACAGGTGAAAAAAAAGAAGCTGAAGAACAAAAAGACTAAAAAATACCTGATCAAGAAATATCACCTAGAAACAAGGAAGATCAAAGAACCATTGGAAATAATAAAGCAGCAAATAACAGCCATAGCCAAGAAGATCAGCAGATATGAAGTTCGAATTGCACACTACAGGCAGAATCTCCAATCTCAGTCGAATCAGAAATGTTTCTACCAATCCACCAATTGACTGCAATGAGCCAGTCAGCACCTGACAAAGAAGAAACAGTGCAGTTCCAGGTGCAGCTATGGGACAACCCAAAGAAATACAACAAGAATGCAGCTTGGATAAAGGAGGTGGATAAGAATAAAAAGCTGAAATGAAAGAACTTGTAATAACAGCAGATATGGTGGAGAAAAGGGCAAGGAAGACCAAGAATTGGTCAGCACCAGGTGAAGATGAACTGCATGGTTTTTGGTTGAAACATCTGACTGGTCTACACCCACTCGTTGCCAAGCAGTTTAACAACATACTGCAAGAAGGTGAAATTGAAAATTGGTTAACATCTGGCAAAACCTACCTGATAAATGAAAGATCCAACAAAAGGGGCAGCACCAGGAAACTACAGGCCAATTACCTGCTTACCAACAACTTTCAAATTGCTAACTGGTATTGTAGCTGATGCAGTCCAACAGCATCTAGTTGAAAACAAATTCTTTCCATCTGAGCAGAAAGGAAACCGCCCAGACAGCAGAGGAACAAAAGATCAGCTCTTAATTGACAAGAAGATTTTGGAAAACTGCAAGAGAAGGAAGACCAACTGGAATGTAGCTTGGATTGATTACAAGAAGGTGTTTGACTCCCTGCCACATGACTGGATAATCAAGTGCCTAGAAACAACAGGAGTCAGTAGAAACATCAAAGATCAATGGCAAAGATCAATGGCACAATGGAAGACCCAGTTGCTGGTCAATGGTGATAGACTAGGAGAGGTTAACATCAAGAGAGGACTCTTTCAAGGAGACTCACTATCACCACTGCTGTTTGTCATTGCATTGATTCCTCTGCCAACAATACTGAACAAGCCAGGCCATGGCTATCAAACATCAAAAACATCTGCTGGGCTATTCTACCTCCTTTACATAGACAATCTGAAGCTGTATGGAAAGACACCATCTGAAATAGAATCGCTGCTCAACACTGTCCGAATATACAGCCAAGACATTGCAATGGAGTTTGGACTGGACAAATGTGCCACCCTTAACATCAACAGGGGAAAATAGTGAAAACTGAAGGAATCAAGAGGCCCAATGGAAATAACATCAAGAGTCTGGATGAAGAAGATCTCTACAAATACCTGGGCATCCTTCAAGCTGACAACATCAAGCACATTGAAGTCAAGAAGGAGGTTAGTAGTGAATAGATCATGAGAGTGAAGAAGAGCTTAAAGTCCAAACTCAGTGGAGGAAATACCGTCAAGGCGATTAACACCGGGGCAATTCCAGTCACTAGATACACAGCTGGAATAGTGGACTGGACTCAAGCAGAACTAGAAGCCCGGATAGGAAGACTGGAAAAATAATGACAATGAATCATGCCCTTCATCCACACAGCAATGTTGACAGACTCTACTTGCCAAGGAGCATTGGTGGGTGTGGAATGTTGCAAGGTCACCAGACAGATGAAGAAGAAAAAAGGGCATTGGAAGAATATCTGAAGGACAGTGAAGAAGATGCACTGAAGCTAGTACACCAAGAAGGCTTACTGAATAGTGAAGAGACCAAACTGGCCTACAAGAAAGACCAAATGAAGAATAGAAAAGAGACATGGCAAGGCAAAATATTACATGGCCAGTACACACACACACACACACACACACAAAACTAGCAGGCAAAGCAGATAACAACAAGACCTGGCAATGGCTAAGAACAGGAAAGTTGAAGAAAGAGACAGAGGAGCTAATTCTGGCTGCACAAGACCAAGCCTTAAAAGCAAATGCATACAAAGCCAGAATTGAGAAGACAGCAACAGACAGCAAATGCCACCCCTGCAAAGAAGCAGAAGAAACAGGGGACCTCCTAGTTAGCTGCTGCAAGAAGATCACATAGACTAACTACAAACAACGGCATGACAAAGTAGCAACCATGGTGCATTGGAATATCTACAAGAAATACCATTTGCCTGCAAGCAAGAACTGGTGGGACCACAAAAACAGACAAAGTAATAGAAAATGAAGAAGCTAAGGTGCTTTGGGACTTTAGAATTCAAACAGACAAGCACCTGCCACGCAGCACCCTAAACTTAACAATTGCTGATAAGAAAGACAAAAAAGTCTGGACAGTGGACATTGCAATACCTGGAGACGGCAGAAGAGAAGAGAAAGAACTGGAGAAAATCACAAAATACAAAGACCTGTAAATAGAAGTAAGACAACTGTGGCAAGAGAAAGCAAAGTTAGTACCAATGGTAATAGGAGCCTTGGGTGCAATCCCAAAACATCTGGAGCACCACTTGAAGACCATCGGGATTGACAAAATCACCGTCAGTCAATTGCAAAAGGCAGCTTTACTTGGAACAGCTTCCGTCCTGTGACAATGCCTTAAGGCAGTGTTGTCCAAACTTGGCCACTTTAAGATGAGTGGACTTCAACTCCCAGAATTCCCCAGCCAGCCATGCTGGCTGGGGAATTCTGGGAGTTGAAGTCCACTCATCTTAAAGTGGCCAAGTTTGGACAACACTGCCTTAAGGCCATCAAACAACAACTTCTGCCTATCCCAGGTCCTTGGGAAGGACTCGCTAGGTGATAAAAATGCCAAATCCAGTCTGAACAACTGGCTGACTGTGTGACCAACTTTGCGACCAACATTTAATAATATATTAAATTCCGCCTGACTCCCAGCACCTTTTGGCAGTCATTAAACCAGCATTAAAGCAACTCATTGAAGCAGCCGTGTCTTTCCAGACTCAGCCAACAGGCGCTGTGTTCACACTCTCACCTGTTCTGAAGCATCTCTTCTGAACAGAAACCAAAGCATTGCACACTGCTGGAGAAATCACTTTCTTTGCAACTGGGTCTCTCTGTCTTGTAGCCAGTGCTTCATGCAAGTTGCTCAAGATGACACGTATATTCTCTTTTTGCTTTATTCTGATAGCACTATTGCAAGGTTGGGCTGAGAGGGCCCTCTCACACACTTGCAGAGACCTTCACAGATGTGAAGCTTGATTTTAATCCTGGTTAGGATTGTGTGTGTGCATGTGTGGGGGACGCGTAGCATGTTGGGCAAACCCAGCCACCTTGATTAATTTATGGTTACATCCATTGTGGATCACAAGCTTTTGTCAGTGGAGGACAGGGTTACCAGATATCTGAGCAGGCAAAGGAGGACATGGACGACTGGAAAGGAGGATAAACGGGGTGGGGAAAGGAGGACAACTAACTATTTAATTTTCTTGGCATCCATGATAAAAATTACTGCAAAAAAATGTTCTTAGGCCAACATGTATATGAAATTACTTTTTCCAGCATCAGCAAGGCTGGTTTTCCAATCACAATATTTTTCCAACAAATCTTTATCTTCAAGAACATATGCTAGCGATAATATAGAATCGACAACAATGCGCTTTTCAAATTTCACCATAGAAACGTACGGTGTGTCATGCAATCTACAGACTACAGTGATCATAGATTTGAAGGGGCTGGGTAGAAGCTGGAATTGACTGTTGGCATCAGGAAAGCAATTAAAGAATGTAAATCTAGGCTGTCGAGTCTGTCGGTGGACAAGGGAAAGAAAGAAGCAGACAATTTACAAGGTCACAGTACACGAAAGTTTGAATGACTACTCTTGTGAAAACAGGCCATTTTTTTTTAAAGACACTCAAAAAGCCAGACAATATTTGATTTCAAGGCTATGTCTGTCAGACAGAAAGGCATGTGGACAGAAAGGAGGACGTGTTCTCCTTTTGCCAGATGTCTGGTAACCCAATGAAGGACCACAATCTCTTGGAGGTAAATTCTTAGGAGCCATGTGCTAGTGGTGGGTGGAGCCAAAACCAGTGGTGGGCAGGGCCAAAACCAGATCTTCCTGTTTCCGTTCTGTCTCATCCTTTTCCATTCCACTCAGTAGGTTACCAGGGGAAAGGGGAAAGATTGATCACTGGCCAGAGATCACTTTCAGAGAACTTTTGGAATTTAGCTGGGGGCAACCACTTGCTCTAACCCAGGGTTTCTCAACCTTGGCCACTTGAAGACGTGTGGACTTCAGCTCCCAGAATTCCTCAGCCAGCATGGCTGGCTGGGGAATTCTGGGAGCTGAAGTCCACACGTCTTCAAGTGGCCAAGGTTGGGAAACCCTGCTGCTGGCTGGGGAATTCTGGGAGTTGAAGTCAATACGTCTTCAAGTGGCCAAGGTTGAGAAACCCTGCTCTAACCACTGCTCCGTGCTGCCTTTCTGGATAGAGTTTCTCTATAAAAATAGGGCTTACTTACTGCTCCTGATCAACTTGGCTAGGGTTATCATGACTCATTACGTTAAAAGAACAGCAGGATCGCAGAGATAGCAGGACCCATTAGTTAGGTCCCCAATAGCAGCAGTTTCCTTTTCCTTCCTCTTGTCTTCTCATTGCCCTCCTCTTCCTATAATTGGGTCTAGTTGGCTGCAGAGAAAAATCAATCAGAAGGATGAGCAAGGAAACTTTGTCTCTGCACGGTGATGATCGATTTCAGTGTAGCCCCATCTGGAGAGAAGAAAACACTTTTTCTGGTCACTGTGAAAATGTGCACCCATGATCTGCTGCAGAAGAGGGAGCTAAGAGATCTGATTTCTACATATTTTATGTCTTTAACTACATTTAGGGTGGAAAAAAGAGATATTGATGTATTAAACTGTGGGGGGTGAGTACCCCTTCAATCTGCCACCGAGGACATAAAGATCTTGTTCAGACTTCTGCCTGTTCCTGAGCTACAGAAGGCAGGAAACTCTCCCCCGGGCCCATACAACATGCAAGGCTAAGATAAAATGGGATTAGCTCCTTTATGCTTTAGCACATTGTCTTAGCACGTTGTGTGAACCGATAAAAGTGGTTGGTTTGTGTGGGGGGGGTAACACGTTATGTGAAAACAGCCAGGGCAATGGGTTAACCAGGTTGAGAGGTTACTCTTTCAAGAAGAAATCATTGTTGATGTGCGCATGTCTTCTCCCCTTCATGGCCATCTTTTGTCATAGGTTCCCAGGACATGGGGAAAGTGATCCGTATCAACAAAGTCAGCCATCAGCCCGTGCGGGTCGGGCTGGCAGAACCGGTGTCCCTACCGTGCCTGTTTCTCTTGCAAGCGTCCGTCCCCCCGGGCCCCAGTGAACTGTCTGACCCACCGCGCATCAAGTGGAGCAAAGTACAATCTGCCAGTGGGCAGCCGCAAGACGTATCTGTCTTGGTAGCCAAGGATAATGTGGTGAAGATCTCCAAGAACTACGAGGGTAGAATCTCACTGCCAGGATACCCCCACCATCGAGAAAATGCCACGCTCTTGTTTCTGGCTGCCCGGGCCAGCGATGCAGGACTTTATCGTTGTGAAATTGTCACCGGGATTCATGATGAGCAAGACTTGGTCCCTCTGGAAGTCACAGGTAAGAAAAAGGCTCAGCGCATCTTAAAGCATTTTTTTAAAAGCGGGGAGGAAGAGCAGTTCTGGGGCTCTGCTTAATGGATCTCAGAAGGAGATGAGACGTACTTGGGGACTGATGGAATGAGGGCAGAAAGCTTCTAAACCCTGATCAAAACTGCAAAATAGCCACCAAAGACGATGGGAGAGATTCTGTTAATGCCATTCATTGTCAGAGGAGAGCTGTGTTAGTCTATGGTAGCCAAAAATCAGAGGGAAGTACCTTTTCCAACTAAGCTTTTTTTTCCCCCAAAAGGCAGAAGCTTTCACTCATTTCATCAGAAGCACCCTGCGTCTTTTAAAAATATTTTCTAGTCTCAGAAGGTGCCGCCAGACTCCTCCTGATTTAATCCCACCCAATGAGCCCTTCAGCACACGCTTATGGAGTTGGCAGGCCCAAATGTTTTCTCATTTCCGTCTCTTTTTTCCTGAATTTTATACAGGGCATCGTGAACATCCGTTCAGCTTTCATTTCCATTGGTTTAATCATATTCCTCCCCTGCCTTTATATCAAAGGTGTGTGTGGGTGTGTGGTAATGAAAGACTACAAGAAACAACCTAGTTGTGATTGCATGTACAGTTTGGGTTTCACTTGTATGCTGATTAAAGGATTTCATGGTGGTTTATGAAGTTCAATAATTTGACAATCCCTGTCATAAAGCTTTCTGTATAGGAGACATGACACAAAAGGAAAAAGGAAGGAGGAGGGAGAAGGTTGTGCTGCGTGCAAGAGCTGCTTCAGAAAGTATCCTAGTGCAATCATCAAGGATTGTATTGCACAATATTTTATTAAAAGGAGAGAAGATGCCCTTCAGTTGGCTGACTGCCTCCATTGCAATTATCTTAGCAACGTTACAGAAGTGGTTTGACCTAGCTTTTTTCCAAGGCTTTAATTTCCCATTCAGCCAAGCAGTCCCGCATCCAAACACTAACCAGGGTTGACCCTGCTTAGCTTCAGAGATCAGCCAAGATCAGTTAGGCACTGCCCTATCTGGTTGTGGGTTTGTCTGGGGTTTTGCCTTTGAGTTGGTTTTTGACTCCTGGCAACTACCTAGACTAGTCTCTGCAGTTTTCTTGGCAAGGTTTTTTGGAAGTGGCTTGGCATTGCCTTCTTCTTCGTACAGGTGAGAGCGACGGGCCCAAGGTCACCCAGCTGGCTTCATGCCCAGGTCAGGACTAGAACTCACAATCTCCTGGTTTCTAGCCTGCTGCCTTTAACCACTACACCAAACTGGCCCTATCTGTTAAGGACATTATATATCCCTCTTATTCGCATCTCTTTGTCTTGTCCCCTTCCAACCCTACCTAGGTGTGGTTTTTCACTACCGAGCGGCTAGCAACCGCTACGCTTTGACTTTCTCAGAGGCGCAGAAGGCCTGTGAAGAGAACTCAGCCACCATCGCCTCTCCTGCTCATCTTGAAGTGGCCTTTGAGGACGGCTATGACAACTGTGATGCCGGATGGCTCTCCGACCGCACTGTTAGGTACATCCATTCTGACCAAATTGATTTAGGAGGGGCTGATCCCATTTTCCGCTGTAATTAGTGCCTGATAAAATATTCTTTTCTTGTGATTTTTTTCCCCTTTCAAGAAAAAGAGGAGATGCCTTCCCTCAGCAAATTCTAAGGGTCTCCAAATGTTACATCTCCAGGGGTGGGGCCAGACGCATTTTGATTATTTTGGGGCCATGGAACACAGCTGCAGACGAGGCTAATAGGACCCTGGGCTGCCTTAACGTAAACCATAGCTCGCAACTCAGCCTAGTCCAGCCTCATCTGGAGAGCTTGCTCCAGACAGCTGCATTTTAAGAAGGATGAATGCAAATTGGTCCAGGATCAGAGAAGGCCAATGAAGACGGCTATACATATGATAATCGAATCTCAGATTGAAGAATCTGGCCATGTTTAGACTCCAGAAGAACAGCCTAGGTGGGGCTGTGCATTGCTTCAGATTCTGTTTGGAAACAGATGCAGCTACTTTAATGAGTCACAGACAGGGCTATGTTCACACACCACCATTTTTCAAAACACTTCTTCCCTATTAAATCCAAAGCACTGCATAGCCATCCGTGATAGCTCTGCTGAGATCCTTAAAGGCCTGATATAGAAGGGGGAAAAAAATCTCTAACACTCTAGAAGGCAGGGCAAGACTTAACAGGTTTCAGTTATAGGAGGGTAGATTTGACAGAACAAAATCTTCCCTCCTGTAGGTTCAGTTCAGCAACGGAGTTAATTAGTTAGAGCAGTTACGGGATTTTTCATGCTGTGGTTCAGGATTTTGCATCAAGCAGAGATTAAACTGTAGCTGGCTTTGCATAGCATCCTAGACTAGGCTAAAATGGGACTTAGCATGTTGTAGGGACCCAGTCATTGACTTAGCATGTGGTATGAACTCAGCTTTTGCCTTTGCAGTTCCCCATGCACGGACTCAAAGCAAGACCGTACTTTCAATCCAGCCACAATCCCTATGTCTCAGTAGTAGATAATCTGCGGCCCTCCAAATGTCAGTGAACTTCAGCTCCCAGCAACTCCTACCTGCATGGCCAAAGGGGAGGCATGCTGGGAATTGTAGTTCAGTGACATTTAGAGGACCACAGATTGCTCATCCCTGTTCCAACCAGATTGCAAAGGTTGGCCAATGCGTAGGAACTGCAGGTATTCTGCCATCTAGATCCTTCAGATATATAAATATATTCTTTTGATGTAGTGCTTTTCCATTGTACAGAGACATTTGCTGCACAAAAAAACCTTGTTGTAATTGTGTGCACGAGCACAGGGTCCTTGCTTCTCCCCTCTCCCCATAGTATGCTGTATTATTTTATCAATGAACATGCGAGCATCGGTAATGGAGATAGGGGATGCCTGGAAGATGCAACTGAATGGAAGTAACTGAGCGTCAAAAACAGCATACACTCAATACTGGAATTAATTTTATAAATTCTCCTAGTTAGATTGGAATTAAGGAAGAGAAGAGAGTTGAGCAGAGCGACACGAAAGAGTAATAAAAGAACTGAACTGGGGGAATTCGCTCATCGCTCCCTGCAAGAGACTGATTTTGGGGTTGCCATTTTGAAGATGCAGATTCGTAGAAAGACGCTTGCCAGTTAATGACAAGGCATGTTAAAGGCGAGGGGGCCTTGGGCCCTTTGCCGTGGCAGACCTTTTGCAGAAGAATGTGGCCCTGGAAAAGGAGAAAGTGTGAGAAAGAGAACAGCCCTGCCTTGACTTTTGCTGTCCTTGAATAGAGCAATGAAGGTTTGGACCAGCTTTCAAGATTCTGCTAATAGGCCCTACAAGAATAAAGTAGAAGAATCCTGGCTGCGTCTGTTTCTTGACCTAGCCTACCTTGAAGGATTCACACCTTTGTCCCTTAACCCCATCCATGCTTGTCCTGAAGTCTTTATGGTCCGGCTTTCCTTTGTAGTTGAAAAAAGCCTCAGTGATGGAGTTGAAAGCAGCCGCATCCTTTTTCTTCCCCCAATCCCCCCGCCCACGGTCTTCATACAGGTACCCCATCACCCTGTCAAGACCTGGTTGCTATGGAGATCGCAACAGCCTCCCAGGGGTCCGCAGCTACGGTGAGAGAGATGCCAGCGAGATGTATGATGTCTACTGCTACTCCAGAGAGCTCCAAGGCAAGTTATGAGCAGCGCATACTGGATTTACTGAACCCTTTTCCAGGAGCAAAATGAAGGGTTATTTTTTGGAAAAATGAGGCTAATTTTGTGCTTCAGGCACAAATGGATTTGGAATCCGCGTGGGCTTGTGTAATAGAACTGAAGACGTATCTCAGTTGGAATGCCCTGTTCACGTTCAAAACAGTGGTTCTGACCTTCCTGGAAATGTTCCAATATTCTTTTGAGAACAACCAGAAGTGTTTTAAACTCAGAATGGTCCATTTTCACGTTTAGAACTCTTCTGGCACGGTTGGAACAGCATTGGAACCGTTTGAACACGGTTGGAATCGCTGTTTTCAACCCCTAAGACTTCTTTTGACTTTGAAATAGGGCATTTCAAGCTTGAAATGTTTTGAATTTGAAGTGTTTTTCACATCTCTAGCTTTGTATCCCTTGAACTCCAGTTGATGGAATTTAGGCAGAACGTGCATAAAACAGTCAAAGTCGATACCCAGGGTGCACAGCTCCAAAGGTTAGTAGGCCACAGGCTGCCTGCTAAAAGGTAGGTCGACAAAGAAGTCAGTGGAGCCAGGAAAAAAAAACCCCTCCAAATGGAATTAACTGAGTTTTACTTCCATTAAATGCATTAAATATTGTTGATTTAATTACTAGGGCTGTTGAGTGTTTTGGCTTCCAGCCAAAAAAATGCTTTGGAGGGTGCAGGAGCGCAAACATAGCGCCTGCCTGTAGCTTTTTAAAACAGCTGCCTCTTTTGGTTTATCTCTTTAGGTATACTCTTTGAATTTGCACTTTCTAGGCAGATGCACAGAGCAGAATATTTTTATTTATTTATTTATTTATTATTAAATTTGTATGCCGCCCATCTCCCCCAACGGGTGACTCTGGGTGGCTTGCAGTTAAAATCAAAACCTTGACAACAATTAAAAATACCCCATAAATAATTAAAGTGAATTAATCCATTAAAAATCAATTATAAAAAACAAACCCTATACATAAATACTAAAAACATTCAAGATGACGGGGGGGGGGCAAAGTCAGTCACCCCACAAGCCACCTGACAAGCCACCTTCACTTGGAATATTTTACATGGTAATGGCCCTGGTGCCGTTTTCCAAAACTGGAAAGGGATTTTTCATACATCTGCTCCCTATTTATTAATCTGCCTTTCAATGCCATTTCTAGCAGCTCTAGTAGGACTGTTGACCTCTTATCCTTGTGGCTTCTGAGAAGCATCTTATTGGTCACTCTGTGTAATGGCTTGTGAGAAAGATCTTGAGAGATGGGGCAAAGAGATGCTGTCCAGGGAATGATCAGATAAGAGAGGGCATAGCCCGCAGCTGCATAATGGGTGGAGAAAGAGGCTGAGAGGGGACCCTCCCTAGCTTCCCAGGCAGTAAAGGAGATGGCAGGAGATTTGTACTTTCAGACTTGCAAGAGTTTCTTAATGTAGCCTTGCAATAAAGTAGTATTGGCTCATCTGGTCATGTTTCCTATCTGGTCCACCTGGGAAGGCTGACACTCTGAGAAGCAGTGAACTGGACACTGAGGACCTATTTTGAGCAGATGGCTGGTGACTGAATGATATCTGCCAGGAACAAATGGGATGCCACCTTCTTGGAGGGCTCCTTAGAAGCTCTTGTTGCTGAAAAGAGCTGGTCTGGCTTGATCTTGAGTAATCCAATTGGGCAGCACTTGTATTCCAAAATGGAACTCCAAGTTGCTCTTCTATCCAAGTCCTGTCCAAACCCAAACTGTGTTGGCTTAAGCAAGTTGGATGGATCCTATCTGTTAAATCCATTCCTCATACATCACTTGTTTGTGTTAACAGAGGAACATAAACAAATAAGAAATCCCCAGTCCTTGGGAAATTACAGTTCATTAAAAAATAAGGAGGGGACATGGGATGAGGTTCTATTCCAAACTGGGATTGGTGTTAGTTCCTAGCAAGAGCTTGGCTTCCAGCATGCTAACCATCCTGGCTAGCTTAATACACAGCTCAGTCTGGCAATTTTTACAGAGAGGTTCAACTGTTGCTTCAGCAACAGAAAAAGGCAGAAATAGATCGAAAATGGGCTACAGTTCTGGCCTGGTGGCCACCTCATTCTCTTCTAGGAGAACCAGCCACTAACTCTGATGGTGCAGAAGAAACCCTGGCTTGGCTGGTGCTTCAGAGATGAGAAATAGTCGTGGTAGCCCAACGTTCTCAAGCCAGGGAGGTTTTAGCAAGACCAATGATAGGGAAGAGAGAAGCTGGACAGAAGGTGGTATATAGAAGGGGAAAGGAAAGAAGACCAAGGAAGGGCAGAAAGAAAGAGAAGGGAAAGGAAAAGGAGGTGATGGAGAACAGAGAATGGAGGGGAAGAGAGGAAAAGAGGAGGATAAAGGAAGAAGGAAAGACAGGAAGATGGAGAGGGAGAAGAAGACATAGATGGGAACATAAGTGAAAGTATGAGGGAAGGGAAGAGAGAAAAGGAGAAAGGAGGAGAGAGGACAAGAAGGAGGGGAGAGGAGGAGGAAGAGGAGAATGTCCTGGGGATCAAATGGGAAGAAGATGATGAGGAAAGCAGAGAGACACACCTTGAGGACCAAAACTGTGAGTTTCAAAACTAAAAAAAAAAAAAAATCCTTGAAAGCAATTTTTTTTTTTTAATGAGGTCTGGAAATTAATGAAGCTGAAGCTCCAGAATCATCAGCTGCTCTTTCATTTATCCCCTGATTTAAATATTGATTCTTGTACTTGTCACCAAAAACTCAAATCCTCAAAAAAAAAACATGCTTCAGGAGAATGAAATCATCAAGCAAACGCAACCCCAGATGCTGTTCATGAAAAATAATGAAAAGACAGGAATGCATTTGAATTGAAACGCTGTAAAAAAAAAAAATCCCCCTCCCCAGACTCAGAGCAGGATGTCCTTAATCCACTTCCCTGGCAATTATCATTTGTTCTCCCTAATTAAATGCAACATTAGTTGATTGATCTGCCATTGAAACCCACAAAAGCTTGCCAAGAGCCTTTCTTATTTACCACTGATCAATCATGTTTTCAAACCTGAAATTGGATCTTTCCACTACTGTTTGGGCTCCCAAGATACCAGCCAGCAAATTTACAATCTGAAAATGTCTGTGAAGGGCTGATAAATGTGGTTCTAGCTTCATTTGAAAACAAGTGACATGGGCACACGCACACACACGTTGACCGAAAATTAATGCTGAAGGATGGTTGCCTTGACCTCCCCGTTTCTTCCATCAAAAGGAACAGAAATGGCCATTTTCAGCAGCTTTGGAAAAATGGTCCTAATGAAATGAAAGAGGCCATCAAAACTGTTGTTCCGTCTCTCGAGAGCCTGAAGGGAAACATCGCCTAGATGCGTGGCTTTGATAAATCGGCCGGTGCTTAGCGACTTTTCTCTTGTCTGTGACTGGAGAGAAGAAGGTTGAGCAACTTATCTTGACTGCGCTTCGTTCCTTAAGTAATGAAATTTTTTTTCCCAACCCCCAGATGCCTCTTTGAAGCTGAACAGAGCAAGGGGAAAGACAGATGTACCCTAAACACCCAGAGTGGAGGGACCCTTTCTGAAAACAGCCCCACCCTTTCCAATAGAAATACTTTTTTCTATTCTAGTGAGTCGAACGTACTTATTGAAAGAACTCCTTTTTCACACAAGGCCATAAACTAAATCGATAAATGGTCCGGGTTTGCACAAGACAGGAACCCGCCTCCCCCCGCCGCCACCTCCAAGAAACCCTAAGCAAACCACTTTTGTATGATGCACAATGTAGCCACGACATAATTTGCACTGTGAAGTATGTTGTTGAACCAAACCCGATCGCTTTCAGCATGGTCCCTGGGAGATCCCAGGATCCCAGGATTGCCTAGATACATTTGCTAGCAATTGTGGGAAATAGCTAGACAAGGTAGGCTAGGAGAGAGGAATTTTTCCGTGTTGGGAGGCTGGTCTGTATTTTCCAGTTTCTGAGAGGGTTGCAGGGCATATGGGAGTGAAGGGATTTATCACTAGATGGAAAAGGATTAAATGTTTTGTCTATTTAGGCCAGTGATGGTGAACCTACAACACGTGTGTCAAAGCTGACACGCCATGATGTTTTGGGTGACAGACCAGCATTCACCAACACCCGACAACTACTATTTTTCCTATTTGAGTTACCAAAGAGACTGAGTTTGTTTTACTTGTATTTCCTTTTTGTAATTATTTGACGTTTCTTTATATAATACACAGCACTACACGTGACTGGACTGAATTTTTTTTAAAACAAATGAATATGTAAAGAATTGCTTCTCTTTTGTTCGGGGTGGGGTGACACGCCAGCAGAGTCAAGATAGGCATTTTCCAAATTTTTGACACGCCGAGCCCACAAGGTTCGCCATCACTGATTTAGGCTTTTTTGGGGGGGGGTCTTTTGAGGGTCTTGATCTTTGTAAGTGGTTTCATTCCAACTTGCAGTCAGGTCATTAATTTAGCCAGGTTATGGAATAAAATCACTAATTTAAAATGTTCTAGCGTCTTTGAAGGGGGAGGGTTGCAAAAATTAAAGGGCCCCTCTGCTGATGAAATCTTCCCAACTCCTCCTCCTTTGGGAAGATAACCAGAACTTTGTCTTCCTGGGTGATATGTTTGGATCATCAGCTACATCCCCTGCTAAATCAGAAAGCATTTTTTTTCCAATTAAAAAGAAGGATTAAAGTGTGGCCTTGATCCGAGAAAAAAATCCCACCCCTCTTTTTAGATATTTAATGGGGGGAAAGCTAAACGTTCCTAAATCCACATGTAAGTGTATCCAAGTAGAAAACCAGAGGTGATGTCTTCGTGTGGGTCCAACCTAAGCTTGTTTCTCCCATGCTTTCAGGAAAGGTGTTTTATGCCACCAGCCCGGGTCGGCTGACGTTTCAAATGGCCCAGAAGTATTGCCTGAGTCGGGGGGCTCAGCTAGCAACCACTGGGCAGTTACACCTCGCCTGGCAGGAGGGGCTGGACCAGTGTGACCCGGGGTGGCTTGCCGATGGAAGCGTCCGCTACCCAATCCGAACTCCCCGGAAGAAATGTGGAGGAGATGAACCCGGTGTGAGGACGGCCTACCAGTTCCCGAACCGGACTGGCTTCCCAGATCCAGCATCCCAGTTTGATGCTTACTGTTACAAAGGTTTGTAGGATTTTTTTTTTTTAAATCATAACACAGTTTGGTTTCATCTCGATTTGGATCTTCTGGCTTGAAATCTCCTGGACGTGATGCTATCTTCTTGTCACAACACAAAGCACAGAGGGACTGTCCCGATTTTATAGATGCTTCCAGACTGTGTGTTTCTCCCTGCATTGTTGTATCCTAAATTCCCCAATTTGATTTTCAGCATAATCTGGTGGATTGATGGATTGATTATGTGCTCTCAAGTTGTTTTCGACTCCTAGCGACCACATGGATAGATTTTCTCCATGATGATCAGTCCTTAACTGGTCTTTCAGGTCTTCTCATTATTCTTTTTTCACTATTTTCAAAGGATTTGGGCACTGTAGCCCCAAGGACACCCTAGATGGCTCTTATGGAATTCCCAAATTAAGCAAGAATTAGTACATTTAAACTTGATATTTGAAGCCTCACAAGATTCTTGCATGAGATCTTGTGACCCTGAAACCCAAAGGCCAACATCTCATCAGTTTTCATAGCCTTGGGTATGATCTTGAGAATGGGACTTTAGACATTTTCCGGGGGGAAAACCCACATATTTTTATTTGTTGATACCTGGTACATAAAAATACTTCCTTCTGCCAGTGCACACGGTTTGCTGTTTATGGAAAGCAGCCTTATACTGAATTTGATCAATTGTCCATTTTCAATATTCTGATCAAAAGTTGCTCTCCGTGATTTGATCACAAAGGGATTTTTTCCACCACCTGGGAATAAATCTTCAAAATGTAGTTGTGTATGATCCCTTCTCAATTTCTCTTCTTATTTCTCTTTTTATATGCCACCCAGAGTTGCTGGGAGTTGGGCAGCATATAAATTCATTATTGTTGGTCGTGCAGTCAGCCAGATGTTTAGACTGGATTTGGCATTTTTGTCCACTCATCGAGTCCTTCCCAAGGACCTGGGATAGGCAGATGTGGTTGTTTGATGGTGTTAAAGGTATCGTCGCAGATTGTAAACTGTTCCAAGTAAAGCTGCCTTTTGCAATTAACGGATGGTGATTTTGTCAATGCCGATGGTCTTCAAGTGGTGCTCCAGATGTTTTGGGATTGCACCCAAGGCGCCTATTACTACTCTCTTTCCTTTCTTTTGCCACAGTTGTTCTATTTCTATTTGCAGGTCTTTGTATTTTGTGATTTTCTCTAATACTTTCTATTATTATTATTATGGTTGGTCACAAGTCAGCCAGATGTTTAGATTGGATTTGGCATTTTTATCCACCTATCGATGATGATGATGATGATAATGATGATGATTTGCATTTCTAATGTATGCCTTGAAAGTAAAAGCTGACTTTCAAAAAAAGGAATTCACCAATGAGAGGCCTGCTAATAATTAAATGGACCATCCATATTCAGAGGCAGTCTACCTTTGAATAAAATTTTTTGAAAACATATCATATTAGAAGGACCACTATCTTGTCTGTCCTGTTTGAGAGCTTCCTGGAGGCATCTGGCTCCTCTAGTTTCAAATGACAATTAGATGGAAAGACATGACCTGGATTAATGTAAACTCTCAAGTTTCTGAGAGGCTAAGACACCCAAATGGCCTTGGCCCTGCATATTGAGGAATCACCTTCTGTACCTTTCCAGATGTTCTACAAAGGAAAAAATATATACTTCCTTGGTGACCCATTAACTTTATAACATAAGGCAGTTTTGCCCTGTTTGCAGTGTTAAAATGTGCTTTGTACCAAGCTAGATCTCCACATTTCATTTCTTTATTTCCAGAATCATACTCCATTCATCTATTAATATGGATGGTAATGGATGATAATTCACAAACGTTTCCGTGATAATAAAATAAAATTAGAACTACCAAATTTGGGCTGCAGAAATCTAGGTGACCACTAGAGGTCAGCCCGGGGTTAGTTTTCTGCATCCATCCAGTGGCCATCCTGTGCTTTGCAGCCAACAGCTAATATTCATTTATTCTCCAGATGACTCTGAGTGCTGTGCATAATGACTGAAAAAAAACAAATAATATGCATTCAGAAAAAAATCATATAAAACAGAGCCAAAACATGCCAAGCAAAATTGTGTAGGGGCACACCCACTGCCCTGTCCCAAGGCCTGGGAAAGTAGCCAAGTGTTCAGTTCCTTAGGAATCATCATAATCAAGGTGGGAGTCATACAGATCTCTCAGAGAATACTGTTTGGGAGGGGAGATGCTGCAGCAGAAAAGGCATAGTCTTAATATATTTGATTAGTTTGACTGTCACAATATCCTTTTTTTTTTTTAACCACTGGCTGCAGATGCTCTTCAAGGTGCTAAACGGGAGCTCTTTCTTCCCTCCTTGAATGAGCTGAATTCCTAGTGATTTCATGGACACATTCACATACAAGGAGTCCTCAGTTTACTATGACCACTCATTTAATGACTGTTCGAAGTTACAATGGTGCTGAAAAAGTGACTTACAACCGGTCCTCGCACTTACAACCATCGCAGTGTCCCTGCAGTTACGTGATAAAAATTCGGGCGCTTGGCAACCAGCATGTATTTGTGATGGTTGCAGCATCCCAGGGTGATGCAATCGCCATTTGTGATCTTCCCAGGGGGCTTCCGACAAGCAAAGTCAATGGGGGAGGCCAGATCTGCTTAATGACTGTGGGGATTTGCTTAATGGCTGTGGCAAAAAAAGACTGTAAAATTGGGTGTGATTCAGTTAATGACTGCATCACTTAGCAGCAAAAGTTCTGGTCCCAATTGTGGTCGTAAGTCGAGGACTACCTGTAGTTTTCTTGGCCTTATTTAATAGATGGTTTGCCACTGCCTTCTCAATTTTCCAGTGGAACCTATATCTCTGGTGTTCCCAGATGTCTCCCATCCAAGTACTGTCCAACCCTGCTCACCTGCTGAACATTTCCTGCTATAACTGATTCTTCCAACTGGAGGTGTCATGATTTGAACTCGGGAAGTTCTGCAGGCAGAGGAGTTGCTCTTCCATGGAACTTGGAACTTGGCTTCCCTTAAGTGCAAAGATCCTGGTCCATATGCTTCTGCATAAAAGGGCTAATAAAATCAAAATCCTTAAGGTCAGCCTGGTTTAAGAGATTTCTCCAGTGTGAAGGCAGAAATTGTTTTTGCTATCCCTTATTCTTCACAACTGGGAACTGGGAACTTTTTATGTAAGAAGCTGAGTAATGGTTGCAATTATTTCCTGCGCCAAAGCCAGCCTAAATGGCCTCTCTCTGGCCCATGTGCCTGCCTTGCAAAAAAGTAAACCAATAAAAGCGGAATACAAAGCTCAGATCCTTCTTTAAGAATAAGATCTGGTCCAAAAGGTATCCAAAAGAGAAGGGCTTATCTGAACACAATGAAAATAAGCACCCGACTCTCAAGTTTAGGAACAATTCAAAGTGAAGCGCTCTTCTGCTCACTGACGGAAGAAAGGATTTCTTCCTCCAATCTTACTGTGTCTGGAGAGGTCCCTCAGGTACTTAGGCCTTAAACCAGTTAGCCCTTTAAAGAGGGAAGCCGACACTTGGATTGCATTTGGAAAATGATTGGCAACCAATGAGGGGATTTCAGCAGGCGCTGGACTAAACCTGGTATTCTGTATCAGTTAGTAGCCTAACTGCATAATTTTTTAGCCACTGCGACTGCAGCAAGCTTTTCTAGCCTAGTTTACCCAGAGGATATTTCAATAGTGGTGCACCTGTGATATAACCCAGTGTTAAGTAATTGTTGTTGATAAAGAGTGCCACCATACTACCCACGCACCCCAAATGCAACCGGAGGGCACTCTAGAAGGACAGATCTATACTTTCTCCACACAAGCTTTCTCGCAGAAACTAGACAACTGTCTCTGGGGGACGATGCAGGGCCTCTGGCTTTTAAATATCCAGCAGATGGGGCTACCCTTGAAGAGTACCCGCAAGCTACAGCTGGTCCAGAATGCAGCTGTGCGGGCTATTTTTGAGGCCCCAAGGAGGGCCCATGTAATGCCATTGCTCCGCGAGCTGCATTGGGTACCAGTTTGCTTCTGGGTCCAATTCAAGGTGTTGGTTATCACCTTTAAAGCCCTACATGGCATGGGACCAGGTTACCTAAGGGACCGCCTCTCCCCTATGACTTCAACCCGTCCCACCCGATAACACAGAGAGGGCATGCTTCGGACCCTCTCAGTGAAAGAACTTCGTTTAGCAGGATCCAGAAGGCGGGCCTTCTCTGCGGTAGCCCCGCCCTTTGGGACATCCTGCCCCTGGAGGTGCGATTGGCCCCCTCACTCCTGGCCTTCCAAAGGGCCTTGAAGACCTGGTTCTGCCACCTGGCCTGGGGTGGGGAGGGAATACCTCAAGCATGGGGATGGCTAGCCCCATAGAGGCCTCCTGTCTTCAGCCTCAGATTTTTCATCTTCTTGGACTCTCCTTCCCCTTTTTTAGAAATGTTTTTAAATTGATGTTTTATGTATTTATTTATATTTATCTTTTTAATGTTCTGTGTGAGTCGCCCAGAGTTCCCCCATTGAGGGGCGGGGGAGAAATTTGATTGATTGATAGATAGAGAGATCGATCGATCGATCGATCTGGGTGGCTTGCAAGGCCCCTGGGATGAAGGGAAAACACCAGCCTCCTTGTGAGTAAGCCACACCTGGTGATTGTAAGTGCCTGCAGGCTCAGGACTGGCTAAACTTAAAGACTGCTCTGCCAAAAGGGCAGGTGGGGGAAGGAGGTAGCGGAAGAGGACAGAGTCCCCCAAATTTATTCTTCTATGAATGTCTCCCCAAAGCAGAACCAGGGACAGTGCCCCATCCTGGTCAACTGCAAACCATGTCTACAGCAGAGGCCTGCATGCGGGGGGGTGGGGGAGGTCAGTGATGACACATGCATAACAATGTCACCTTGCAAATGTCCCGACTTCTGTACCTGTATCAGACGTCAGGATGCACATAGGTAATGGTGGTATCTGCATAATGATGCCATTGTACACACATGGTCCTCGTGGCTTGCAGCCATGAATGCCACTTGCCTACCGTCTTCAAAACAGCCAGGGGTAGAATTGGATTGCCTCCGTGTTTCTCCTTGGTTGGCCAGGAGAACTGCTATTATTTAGGCTTGGGTCTTCCCGCTGCTCACCCTTCTGCCTTAATTAGCTGGGGCTTTTGGGCTGCGTCCACAATGACTTTCCAGTGAACAGAAGACTTCCTTTAAGTTGTGACTTGTTCATTCTCGGCTGCCTTGCATCCACCCCTAGATAATTTGTTGGGATAACAACCAGGGAGAGAAAAGGGAAATGTCTGGATTTATAACCCACTCCGAGATACCAGTAGTAAACAAGGGAGGCACTTTGTTTTATTAAAAGGGAGAGCGTTTGAAAGGCAGCGTGTGTGTCTTCTTCCTCCTTCCAACAGCGCCCTCGTAAATCAGCCCGCGTGGCCAGAGAGTGCTTTGGCTGACAAAAGGAAAATTGAGTCCCTGGGCCCTGACCAGCTTGCAGCTCAGAGGGTTTGGAATGATTGCCCCTTAAATCGTGCCTTCTCAATCAGAGAGACAGAGGAGGGATGGAAGTTAGCCCAGAAAAGCAGAATGTGGGTTTTACCCAGGAAAAGTGCCATTTCTGGGGTGCCCCCTGCCCTCCTTTAAAAAGACAGCCTTCGTTTTAGGAATGGCAAAAGGACAGCAGATGCCCAAAAGGAATCGGGCCCAAGTTGGTCTGTGAAAAATAAACAGCCCAAAGCCATCGAGATAATATTCCAATAGAAAAGCAATAAACACAATTTCATGGGGCCGTTTTAGGATGTCATCTCAGTCTCAGAAGAGGGCAAGGCTAGTTAATGCACACCCCAATGGTATGAGATACTTACTGGGAGGGGGAATTATTTGAGCATCCAACAAGACCATGATCTGTTTAAAGCTAAGTCCAACCCCTACAGAACCCCAGTATGTTAATCCTCCCCATAAAGACCCATTCAAGTGTGTCATCCACTCTGGGCTGTTTTCTAGCCCTGACTGCACTCACCAAATACGTTTAAGTTAGTTACCGCATTCTCATTTTCTGGCCTCACATATACGTTGGAGCATAAACTAACCAGCAGGCTTGGTAAAAACTAATCAAGCTTTGCATGTGGTCTCCATGCAGTTGTTTAACAGACCTGATTAAGCATGTCATACGAACCCAGGCACTGTTGAGCTCACATATTGGACTAAGCCGTGATTTATCGAACTAACAGAAGCTATTGTTGCGTTTGCCCAGTCAGGACGGCCATGGCTAAGGGCTCTGGGAGTTGAAGTCCAGCACATTTGGAAAACACCTGTCTGGAGAAGGCTTTTCTCGAGGAGCTGAGTTTTCCCTGGATCCGCTGTACCCTGAGCAGATTTAACAACTCTCTTTTTATCGCTTTGCAGGGCAACAGTTGCCCAAGATACCAGACAGGGCATCACTTGGAGAAGGACCTGTTCATCAGCCCATGGATCAGTATTCTGAAGGAAGCCACGAATCAGGAATTGAGAACATCGTGGTGGAACACAACCCTGATCTGTCATTTCTGAGCCAGAATGAGCTATTCCCCAGGGAAAATGAGGACGCTATCATGTCAGGAGATTCCAAAGAATTGCCTAAGGATCTGTATGGCCCCTTACACAAAGTTGCAGTGCCGTTACTGGAAGAGGATGAGCAGCTCCAGATGGTAACAACTTTTCCGGTTGAAATGGAAAGTGCGGAAGAGAGGTCCATGGTACCCAATATCCCTGTTCTAAATGGGGAAGTTAGAGGGGCTTCCCCGGAACCATTGGTAGATGGTCTCCATAATACATCAAATGACAAACTCTTCACCGTAGTTGATGATGTTGATAGGATGAACGTCACTGAAGAGTCACTGAGCGCAGTCTCAGTGTTGGGCAAGATGTCTTTGGGGGGAGACCCTGAAGATGACATCCCACCAGAAGTGATCCCTCATCCAATCACCCCAACCTGGCTGCAGGAAAATACGGAGAGGCTAATCCCACAGGATACTGCTTCTCCTGGCCCCTCTCAGCCATCCCAAGCTCACATCCTAAAGGGGGCTCCCACCATTCCCTTTACAATTCCTTCCCCCACTTCTCCGAAAGATCACCCCACGGCTGCTGGGGCAACACCAGCTTTGGCTGGCATCCCTGAATCGAATGGGAAGAGCATCAACACTGGACTGAATGGGCGTTATTTCCAGGAACAGGGGAAAGACGACCTGGGCATTGATGGGAACCCAGAAGGAAGCACCCTGTTACCCACTACATTGCCAGTCTTGGCCTTGGCAGGGCATGACATGGTAGACAATGCCATCGAGACTTCGGCTGGCATGAACCCAAGCCCTGCCTCCACACTTGGCGGAGAGATAAGCTACTCGCTGTCCAATGAAGTTGACGGAAACCGTAAGTTGACTGGGAATTTAGTTTTTACAAAAACTTCCTTTCAGTAAGCGTGGGGACCCTGCAGGTTGTGGGAGCTTAGGGCAGAGGGATCTTTTCTAACAGCAGTGTCGGGCTGAGCCCCCATTTTCATATCCCACACTGCTGTGCAATGATACCAAATCAGGGTCATGGCAGGAAAATATTAGAGTAGCTAGACCCAGTACAGCAGTGTTTCTCAAGCTTGGGAACTTTAAGATGTGTGGACTTCAACTCCCAGAATTCCCCAGCCAGCATGGCTGGCTAGGGAATTCTGGGAGTTGAAGTCCACGCATCTTAAAGTTCCCAAGCTTGAGAAACCCTGCAATACAGTATTCTGGTTGTAGCCATAGAAGGGGTATTGTATAAGCATCACATCAGCTTACATCCAGTGCTACATTTCAGTTTTATATCCTAGCTCATCTTCAGATGAGGGGGAGGCCGCGTGTTTACTCCCTCGCAGCCTTGCCCAGGGCCACCAAATTTAATTTAAAAAGAGAGGGAGAGAAAAAAAACCTAGCAGGGGTTTCTTTTCTTTATTACTCATTTCATGTACAGTAACTGCTAAAGTTAAGGGAACGCTTGGAGAGTGCCAGGGCAGATGTGGAGGAGTTGACTCACTCTCCATAGGCTTGTGACTTGCTTGTATGAGCCCCCGGGGCAGAAAACTCTCATGCAATCTGGGATAGGGGTCTTCAGATAATTAACCCCCTCCTGAAATAGTCACTGCTTTGAACGTGGCCTCATTTGGCCACGTTCAAATCCCCATTCGTCCCTAAAGCTCTATGCTCCTCTTCTCTCTCGCCGGCTCTACCTCACAGGGCTGTTGGGAAGATATTGAAGCAGTTTCCTCTATCGCTCTGTGCAGTCTCAACATAGGAAATAGGACACAAATGTAATTAATAACATCTATAATGTACATTATGGCCTATGTTCTTAGGAAGGTCCCTGTAATGCTGTTTGGGGGAAAGGATCGAATTCTCTTCGCCCTACTATTTCAGCCCCGCTTTGCCCTTGGGCTGCTAAAAGCTATCAGTGTGAATTTTACTCTTTCTCCCTCGGCTCCAAACTGAGCTTCTGCGTGGCTTTAAAACTCTGTCTCCTGAAAGAGCTAAGTAGCCATTGCTGCCAATTAGCACATGTTTGCAACCTGATGTAATGCACTCAGGCATAATTTCTGCTGAAAAGTGTTAGCGCCAATTAAGAGAGGGAGGAGAGAGTGCAGTCTCTGAAGACAGAGTTATTTTGCAAATATGCATAATTTTGACACTTACGGCTGTACAGAGGGTTGGGCAAATCATTGTCGGCAGGCAATGCTCAAATTAAGAAAAAGCATCTGGTGCAGTGCTGAGCAGTGGGGTGACAGCTGCCAGAGCTGGCGGGGGGCAGGGGGAGAAGAGGACTGGAGAATTTATCCAGAATCAGGATAGGAAGAACTCAGTTCTGCACAGTTAGCCTTCTTGGGAAGCCTCTGTCCAGCTTTCTTGCTGTATGTTCTATTCAATCAAGACCTGGAGCAGAGGGCATTGATATCTTGAATAAATCACCAACAGGAGTCTTGGGTTCATCATATCCACAACAAGACGGTCAGATTCTTAACCCACGGAGCCTTCCATTCAGTAAAACCTCTCCTCTTGCCCTGCTGGTGGGATTCCTGGAGGATCGGGGTGGCCCCTGTAAAATACAAGATGCTGAATTAGAAAGACCTTTGCCCTGTTAGATGCTGCCCTTCTTAGGCTTTTAAAGGTTTTATCGATAGCAACTGCGACAAAATCTGGCAGTGCAAAGTGCTTTTTCTTTAGCACTGCAACTTCCCCACTTCTCCTCAAAACTTCTCCAGAAAAGAGACAATAAAAAAGCTAAGAAGGAAACAAAAAGACCAGAACACATCCTCTCCAGCAACCAACACCCAGATAAGCAGGGATTAACACCAGACAAACAGTCAAGCAGAAAACAGTACCCTAATCAAGGAACTACTAAGGAGAAAAACCACATTCTCACCAACACTGGGAGGGCAAGCTACTGTATATAAACAGGGAGCGAACCCCACACTTACTCGCACTGATGATGTTACCTAGTTGGGTAATGAAATGTCTGGGAGCAAACAGCCAGGCTCAGAGAGCACCAAGGATGCCACAGCTCAACCCTGAGCTACAGATAAATCTCTTCTATTGGAACTTCTCCGCTGTGTATCCTATCCAGTCCCCTCACATTCAGGCATTCTCAGCAGCCCAGTCCAATTTTGGGGGGGCTCCTGCTTTACAAACTTTGGGAGTGGGGTTGTCCTGAGATTTTTATATCTCTGCATATCTTAGAGTTCCTCCTATCCTATTAATAGTTTCCTCTTGGGGGGTAGGATTTCTTTTTAGTTTTTTAAATAATCACTCGCAGTGTGAATGTCCAGATATTTTGAGCCACCATGTTCAGGAGCAGTCTGTGTGAGCTTGGGCAGACAACCATACCCTGTTGTGGGCATTTTGGAAGCAGAACTAGTTGGATTCATTATTATTTTTTATTACTCTGACCATATTTTCTTGCATTCTTGCAGCCCCGAAAAAGTGCTGTATTTATGATTGTTTATGCTTCATCCATCCTTCCAGTGGGTTCTCAGAACAGTGTACAGAGATCAGGCACCATAAACAATATGAAATAATAAAGTATAAGTCCCCAAATGAGAGGGATAAAGATAAATTTTTGCTTGCTGAAACTGAAACACAAAGTGAAAAGCCCATGATAATGCACATAGATGCTTTTCATGCTGGTGTATAAAAGGACATTATTTTGATATCTGGCACATCTGACTCCAGAAAGCGTTTCAGAGTCAGGGTCCTGCTGTAGAAAAAGCCCTCCTGGTTGTGCTTTGAAATGGGCTTCTCTTAACAAAAGTCCCATCCAGTGATCCTCCCAAGGAAAGCGAGGCTAACTTTGCTTTCTCTTGCAGGCAGAGTGGTCTTTACCAGACAGCTCTTTCTGACTTTTAAACAAATGCATGTGCTGAAATTGAATTAGTATTCTGGACTAATGGGAATAAATTGTTCATGGAACTGGGAGAAATGGAAGAAGAGGGAGATGATGGATGGATGGATGGATGGATGGAAGGAAGGAAGGAAGGAAGGAAGGAAGGAAGGAAGGAAGGAAGGAGAGAAGGGGAGGAAGGAAGGAAAGAAGGGGAGGGAGGGAGGGAAGGAGGGAGGGAGGAGAGAGAAGTAGATAGACAAGCCATAGAGAAGTAGAGATAGATGACTGACAGACAGACAGACAGACAGATAGACAGACTTGACAGACTAGGCAGACAGACATAGACCAAACACAGACAGGAAGAGATAGGGAATTAGAGAGAGAGATTAGTAGGTAGGTAGATAGGTAGATACTAGTTAGATGATAGCTATTGAAAGCCAATTCTTTAGTTGCTATAGAAACTTCCCTCTTTTCTACTGTATATACTGTCTTTCTCGCTCTCTCTTTCACACACACACACACCGTCTTCCCTACAAATTCCATGACACTCAACTGTGTTCCTTCCTTCTAGCGGGCTTGTTATCGTGCGCTGCTCATCCCATCCTTGCTTCCGTTGCCCCCACCCCCCTCAACCCCACCCCCTAAACCTCCCAGGGGGATTAGGAGCCTTAGAAGCATAGGAATCTCCCCCCCCCCCCGAACCCCACTAGCTCAAAGGCCCATTGCTGCAAGGCGAGGCGGCTCATAAGGAGGCAGTTGCCACAGAAACCGCTCCAGAATGCTCCTTGGCATCATAACCCATTACCAAACGCCTGTGATGCAACCCTTCCACGCAGGCACTTCCCGGGGCCAAGATGGAAAGGTGCCATCTTTCCGTACTTATTAACACCCAAACAGATGGGCTGGCAATGAGAGAGTGAGCAAGAGGGGAAGGGAAGAAACTTTAATAGAAGGTGGCATAGAGACTGAAATCTTGATTTACCAGACCTTAAGGCAATGAACTTTGTGTGCTATGGACTAAATTTCCACTTGGTGTACTTTATTTGTGTGATGACAGCATCGTTATATGATGAAAATACCATGATGCCCTTCTCTTCAATCCCATGGACCTTCCTAAGTAAGAGATAACCTCTCACAATTACTGTACAAGTAGTCCTCGCTTAGCGACTACCTCATTTAGCGACCATTCGCAGTTATCATGGTGATGAAAAAGTAACTTTGCAACCAATCCTCGCATTTATAACCTTCACAGGTCTGTAAAGCAAAGGAAAGCTGAAGTAAGCTGAAGTAAGATTGTAAGTACAGTTGTGGTTTCATTTAGCAGCTGCTTCACTTAACGACCAAATTACTGGTCCCAATCATGGTCGCTAAATGAGAACTACCTGTAGTTCATTAAAATGAGGTTTCACTCTGTCTATATATTGGTTGTGTACACACATATGTGTATCATGGATGTGCAGTACTTTGGATTCAGTTTCAAAATGTGCTTCGGAGTACATGGGGACATGAACCTCGCATCTGTCTGCAACTCTTTAAAGCATCTGCCTCTTTCCCCGGGATGCTGAAGCTGCCCTGGCTGTGTGATCCCAGAGAAACACACGGGTACTTTAACAAGTTGCAGACAGGCACTGCGTTCGTACCCCTGCATGTTCTGAAGCACTTTGGGGAATTTAATTGGAAACACTGTACAGACCTAATATATGGACATGTTTTAGTATTCATTTATTTAGCTTTAATCTTTTTTATTACCTTCTAAAGAACCCTGTGATAATGGTTAAGTTGAGAGACTATGAAATTGGCCCAACACAATATGCTTAACCAGGTTAATGAATTAATCCATTTTCTGGGTTTATGTTGAGCTATTAATGTTGAATGGGGACGTGGTGGGGCAGCGGCTTAATGACGCTGAAAGTTGCCGGCCAGAAATGGCTGATGCTTCGGCGGTTCGAGTCCAGCCTTCGCGCTAAACAGGGTGAGCTCCTGTTTCCTCCCCAGCTCCTGTCAACCCAACAGTTCGAAAACTCACGTGAGTAGATAAATGGGTACTCTCACTCCGGTGGGAGGAAAAATGCTGGTGGCGCTTGCACGGGAGTCGGGAGCAGCTGCCGGTAAGCGCGAAACCGCGCTTGCCCAAAAAGGGCGCGAAGCAACGGAAACCCCGCCTCCTGTGCTTGCCAGCTGGGCTCTGCTCTAGGAAGGAGGCTCTGGCAAACCACTTCCGAAAACAATTGCCTTGAAAACTGCAAAGGACTTGTCCAAAGCAGTCACTGCAGGGTCAGTAATGACTGAGCGCAGACAAAAAAAAAAAAATTAATGTTGAGCTATTAGCTGACCAAATCTGCTGCCTGTGCAAACAAAGAAACAAAAGTTAAACCACCCAAACCCCAAACTCCCTCCAGGTTAATACTATCCAAGCTCAGTAAACTGTGTGCATATAGTGTATGTGCTAGGGTTATACTGGATTTGGTTAAGACTCTCGTGTGAACATAGCCCTAATGAATTTCATGATTGAGTGGGGATTTGAACCCTGTTTAGTTTGATGTTCTGACATTATATCTTGCTGAGAAATAAATATTGAGTGGTCCCAAACCAAACTGTAGTCGCAATGTTCCAAGATAGCTAATTCAATAATGTCAAAATGCATTCTTCTCATTTGCTTGTACTCTGTCAATCTCATGCGTATCTTCCCAGGGTTACTCTTACTCGAGAATCAAGGCCAGAAGGAAATCACCTTTTCTCCTGCACCAGCATCCCATTCTTTGGAAGACACAAGTGCTGAAAGAACCAACCAAGGATTTTGGACCATCTCTGGGCCCAGAAGCCAGGAGAAGCCAGTCCACAACGAGCATGTTCCCATATCATTGCCGCTCCCAGATAATGTACCCCTTGAGCTGCAGAAGGTTGCTGTGACTACAGGATATGATCCTGAAGGTGCTTCCATGGGGACCAGCATCCGAGGTGACTATCCTCAAGGGATAACCCAAGCTGGAGACCATGAAGATGATTTTTCTGGTAATGGAAAAGTTGTTACTCCACCAGAACCCCTTCTGTCCTCTGAGCACCAGAGGAGCAAGCCACATATAGATGAGGCAAGTGGGGAGTATGATTACAGCTCCCGAGAAAGTCAGATCAAGACAATGAGCTTTGTAGAAGAGCTTCCAGGACCTGTTTTTGAGGGCCACCAAAACTTGCCAGGGGATGCTGAAGGAGAAACCCAGCCAGAAGCTTTACATTTTGTTAAGCAACAGAGGACAACAAGCCTCCTCCAAGGGGCAGGAAAGGACACCATCTTGAAACAGAGCAGCCAACGTTCAGAAGAAGTGGCCGAGCTGAGGGGACAAGAAGCTGTTACTCTCTCACCAAAAGACATCTCCCCAACTCCAGGAGATATGTATTTCCAGGCAGCTCGATTCCTCCCTGGGAAACCTGAGGTGTGGTTGGTGGCTGACGGTGGCCGAGGTAGCATGGAGACCACCGGAGAAAACAAAGCAATCCTGGGGCCTCCAGATAGTTCCACTTTTACTAAAATCTTAGATCTTTCCGAGGCACAAGGCAGCTGGGAAGTGGTTACTCAAAGCATGGATAGCCACCTTGAATCTGCCATGATAGAGCAAAGTCACTATGAAAGCTCAATGGAAGGCAATCATGGTTACCATTGGCCAGATGGTGCCACTGCAGGGCCTCCTGCTCACAGCCCCACCAGCCTCTTTTCTTCTTCTCAGCCCTTTCCAGATGAGGCCATGGAACAAGCAGAGACCACAGCCCTGAATTTGCCTGAGACGAGGACTCCCTTCATTCTCCACAACACCTCAGAGTTTATGCTCCTTCAACAGCCAGCCGCCTTTGAGGACCTGCTTTCAGTTCCAAGTTCACAACCTTCTATCTATCCCATTGAGAGAGGGGTGGAAGACAACGTAGATCAGGAAGGGTACATCCCCTCTGCCCCTGGAGAGTTTTTCCCAATGGAGGCTGACAGTGGGAGTGGAGAGGAGAAAGAAGATGCACCAGCACTCAAAGGAATCACCCATCTGGTGTGGGCCCAAGAGGGGAATGACAGCTTGCTTGGTAAGAATCCTGCCCCCGCCCCCATGTCTTTGTGTGTGGGGGAAAAGATGGTGATGTGAAGACAGGTAGGCCACTAAACTTACATCCCCTCTTGTACTAATTCTCAGTACGTACCCATTCATCAATTAATGAATTCTCTTGCTTGGCAGTGATGTTCTAAGATCTATCAGCTGGAAGAGTCTTCTCCATCCTGTGTGTTCTTCATATGGGTAGACTTCAACTTGCAGAATTTCCAGCAACAGCCTGGCTAGCCAGGGAGATTCTGGAAGTTGAAGGCCCAAGATCAGGAGGGCGCTCAGATTCAGGGGAACAGAGGCCCTTTTCCAATGTGGTCTTGGATTGTTTTTGTTATCTGAAATTGGTGAGGTTCAGGACTGAACCTGATCAGCATACAAAGACGTGTTCTGCCACTAAGTTGTTGAGATACCTGGTGATCCTAGTAGCTAGATCACTGATACAACTAACATGCTCTTTTCCCACTCAGGTGGATAACACAGTGTTTCTCAACCTCGGCAACTTTAAGATGGGTGGACTTCAACTCCCAGAATTCCCCAGCCAGCATGGCTGGCTGGGGAATTCTGGGAGTTGAAGTCCACATGTGTTAAAGTTGCTGAGGTTGAGAAATACTGTGATAACAGATACCCAGGTCTTAGGCAAGGAAAAATCTTTTCTGATCCCTGTTATGTGATCCTTTTTAACAAGAATTCCAAGGACTGAATGAGGGATGTTTTGCATTAAAAACAGGTAGACTCAGGTCATTTTTTACTTTGCCCCACCTCTGTTGCCTGGTGTCCCAATCTGCAGAAGCCCAAATCCAGATTCCTTTTCAATTTCCACTAGAGGAGTACCAGGGCCTAGGAGTCCAACTCAAGGAGCTGTTTTCAATTTCTCTATTTTTCCTCCAAAGTTCTCTGCATTGTTTGGGGGCGCCTCTGACAGGTTCTATTGCTACATCGATTTGCTGATGGCCAAGCTAAATGCCTGGGCAAAGGTTGAGTTTTGTCCTAGTGCTTTTGAGAGGTTTGGGGAAGGAAGAGACCAGGAATGAGATTCGGGGAAAAGGGAAAAGTGCAGAGAGGGAAGAGACCCAGTGGGGTTAATATTCACCGGCAGACCGTCCTGGGAGTGTCAGTGGATGAGAAAATAATGTTCCCCAGGCCAGGACAGCAGACCTCTGTTCCTTTCCATAGCTGCAGAGGATGGAAAAGTTTGACCGTCGGCCTAATTCCACTTATCCTCTGCTCTTACAGCTAACCGAATTCTGTCCCCCAAAGCATGTCTGGATGTCATATTTTTCCTAGCTACAAAGGCTTTGAACAGCTAAACCCATGGGACTGTCATTTGTTACGATTTGAAACGGGTCTTCTGACACAGCCATTCTAAAGTCCTTGCTCAAATTTTGCAAAGCTCATGTAATGTACCTTTGTGGAAAATAAATTCTGAGTATTGATTAACTGGATTTATTATCCTGTTCCCAATGCAGTTACAAAGCATAGCAAGTCCTCCTTGTGCAACCCAGCAGCCTAAGATATCTCCATAGGGTTTTTTTGCCCCCTTAACTATACAGAATGCTTCCACACAGTTTCCTGACTCCTGGAGGCCTGAACTTTCCCCTTTATTTCTTCTTCCCCTTTGGCCATTTTGACCACAGAGCTGTGGGTATCGTATACCTACGCTTGCCATTAGAAGAATGATTACATACTTGACTTATGTAGGAACACGATGGAGTACAAAAGTAAGAATTTCTGGTTTAGTCCCTAAATCATTACGATGGAATGGCCTGGATTGTGGAATTATTAAAGCACCCTTGAATCTGCATAAAAGTCTTTCCCCCACCCTAAATAGCCTGTGTCTTCCTGTTGCATCAGGAATTATGATGGAGCTTCTGCGTGGAAGTTGTAGAACTGTGCAGGGATTCAGACTGGAAGGGCATAATGTGAATCGGTGCATACCTAGGCCCATTTAGCCCTTGTCTGGAATGCCTTAACTATGATGAATCTTTTCCTGGATTTGCACAACTGTGTGTGACACTAGAAAAAGATGCTGCACAGCCCAAGTAGGTTGACTCTGAGGCTAGGAGTCAGCATTTCTGAGTAGACTGGGCAGAAGGACAAGTGATCAGAGCTGAATTCTCCTCCTGGTCTTATATTTCAACAGGGCAGGCAAGGTAGTACTGTATCAGCATCACACTGACTTGTTGAGTGATGGTCTTTCCAAAGAGATTCTGGCAAATGAAGAAATTCAGACAATGAGCAGTTAAGGAGGTGCAAAATTTTGATGGATCCCCGTCTTCCTCTGATAGATCCCAGTGAGTCAACTGCCTGCTTAGAGATGAGTCTAATAAGGCTCAGAAGTTATGGGAGGGCTTGCCTGGGACATGACTTCCATTTGGCACATAGTGGGGAAGGGATATAGCCATGGTTTATGCTGAATTGTTCTCTCTACCCCCGAGAAACAGCAAAGGTAAATTTCTAGGATTAAATCAGAGCTCAGCTAGAGACGATAGAATATTTTCTAACTCCAGCAGCCAGTTTCCATCTGACATTTTCCAATCAGAAAGTTGTAGGCTGAAGCTCAGGCATCGTTACAATCAAGCAGTCTCAAGTGACAGTGCTAGGAAGAGCATCAAGAAAACATACCATGGTGGCCTTCACCAACATTACAATCTAGAGTTCTCCAGAAGTACTCCGTGTCAGGTCGAATAAACTTCAGCTTAGAGAAATCTCCTGAATCAGTAATCAGACTCCTCTGTTCCTTGAAAGCCTCCCACGCTCTGGAACGCAGACTTAACAAACAGAAGTGCCTGGATTTTGTTGCCATTTCAAACAATTTCATGAGGATGATGATGTTGGGGCTACCAGATTTAGGCTGCAAAAATTTGGTAGCCCTAAAGGCATATTATTCTAGGCTGGAATTGTCCCCAAAGTCTTGTACATGAAAGCAAGCATATTGCAATGGTGGTTTAAGAGGTAGCAAGTGTCAGGTTCAGCCCAAGAAACCTAGTGGGACAATTCAGGAACAGTTCAGTTACTTTATTAGCTTACACCTACTAGACAGAATCTCGCCAGACTAACTCTAACCCCCAAAGACTGCAACTAAACACTCCGAATTCCTTAGGGTGGTGCCAGTCTCATCCTCTTAGCTTTCACACGCTCAGACTGCGGGCTGAGGAGATGCTTGAGATTCTTCTCACTCTCCCCATGACCTTGGACCTCCTCACTCAAGTCTTCCATTACAGCAAGAGCTAGTTGAAATCCAAAGACAACCAGTGAAGATATAGGAGATGGGTCACCCAAGACACTTCTGTAATAAAGGATTCTGCACTGGTAGAGAATTGAACTAATTGATCTTCAAGATCTCTTCCAACTCTTACATTCTGTGATTTACCAGGTCAGGTGGCCATATTTGTAGAATATGCAAAGCTTGGAGATTTGGAGACAGGGCTTGGTGGCATCGTGAGTTGGGCAAATCCAGCCTGCTTGGTTAGCTTCAGGTCCAGTGTATTGTACAAACCCATAAAATTGATTGGGTAATCAAGTTAAGCATATTGGGTAAGTGCAATCCTTAAAACATTAGCTTTTAATTGAGTGTGTTGTGCAAATCCAATCTGTGTGATTTGCTTATGGTTCTGTGTGCCATGTGAATCCGTTAATTGTCCAAGGCAAGTGTTTGGTTAACCATGGCTAACTGCACTGCACTAACAAAGTCAGGGGGAGGAGAAATCTAAAGGGCAGTGAAAATTTACTTATTTATTTATTTATCAATCATATTTATATAGCCGCCCATCTCACACAAGGTGACTCAGGCAATCAGCAGCCAAGGATCATGTACAAGATGGTTCAGGAGCAGGTCTGAGTGCTTCTACACCCAAGTGCACACAGCACACCAAGTCACAAATTGCCCAACCTCATTTTAGCCTGATCTAGCTTGCAGTGTAAGACCAGCTTTGTTGTTTCAGCATTGGTCTGTTGACCAGTGAAGATTCTCTGCTTCAGCTCCAAAGTCTCCACCCAAATTTAATTGTGACAACCGAGCAACCCACTGGGATGGACCAAGTGGATTGGCTCCTTAAAACAGGAAATGTATTCTCTGGAATTGTCTGCCACCAATTGTGTGATGGCCACCAATCTGGATGGCTTTTGAAGGAGACTGGACAAATTCATGAACTGGGCTATCAGAGGTTGCTTGGTGTGTTGGAGCTTTCTACCTTCTGAATGTTTTGAATACCATGGATGTGGAGTGAGGGTGAGGTCTCCTGTCTATCTCTTTGAGATTCCAGAATGCATCTGATGGCTGTTGTGTGGCACCAAATGCCAAAGTGGGTGGATCCCTGGCCTAATTAAATTCCAGGGCTCTTCTTACATTCTTATGACCTGCTACTTGAAGAAGGGAGAAGATCTGCTCCTACTTCCATGAGATTCCTCCTGCTTACCCTTTCCCTGGCAATAACAGTGCCATGACTCACTCTCTGGTCACACAACTAGCATTACTTAAAGCAGTGTTTCACAACCTTGGCAGCTTGAAGACGTGTGGGCTTCAACTCCCAGAATTCCCCAGCCAGATGCTGGCTGGGGAATTCTGGGAGTTGAAGTCCACACGTCTTCAAGTTGCCAAGGTTGAGAAACACTGCTCTAAAGGAGTCATCACAATAATGAATTCTGCAGTGACCACCACAGCTGTCTGACTTTCCAGACAGTTGCCATGGCCATTTCACAATCCATTGCTATGGGAATTGGGCTTCTAAAATGCCACTTGACATTGTGGAAGCAATGTCGTTCTTTTCATTGAGGCAAAGAGGTGACAGAGTTGCCTCGACAGAGCACTCAAATTCGCTTTGCTTGCTCAACCGGCATTTGCAAAAGTCAGGAAAGGCATTTGAGCAGCCAAGGGCCAATTGAGGCAGGCAAAGCCACGCCATACAGCCATGTGACTCATCCAAGCAAAGTGCTTGCTCAAAAGTCTGCCCAGACATAGTGGGAATCAAGTACAGTAGGATGGCAGAGGGGTTGTAGTCTGTGTCAAGCGACTGAAAGGGTTCCTTGGTGAGGCAGTCAGGAGGGGAACAAGCAGTTGAGTGCAATTCAGTGCCAGTCTTGGTCCAGCGCCTGAAGCATCTCCTTCATTTGGCCTACCAGCATAGCCGGCCCTGACATTCACTAGCCCAATTAATAAATGCAAATAAGTAAACACGAGCAAGGTGGAGATTGCCAAAATAAAGCAGGGCTTCTATTCCATGCATATCTGCACAGTTGCTTTGCAAACAACACCTGCTGGAATTCAGACTTCTATGCAGATATGTCTCTGTGTGTGTTACACTATTCGTACCTATATAAAGTAACTTCCAGCTCTTATTAGCGTTTCCGTAGCTCAATGGTAGAAAGTTGCATGCAGAAAGTTCCTGTCTCGGTTCCCTGGGGTCTCTGCTAAGAGGGAGGTAGCAGGACCTCACCCAGAAGAAACAGGCCAGAGACCTTAGAGGACCACTGCCTATCACTGCACATAATGTGGTGGGCTCCCCGCTTAGCAAGTAGCTCCATAATTGGGAGAGGGCAATCTAGCAGTGATAACGAATGGTTCGTGCCTCTGCTGAAGTGAACGGACGGTTGTGTTCTCTGTCGACTAAGTGCGCCTCTGAAAACAAAGGGGCTTTAAACACACAGCTTTCATTTGAGACAGTGGATCATTACGCCTCCATTTCTTTCTGAGAACATCAGGTACTTCTTTGCTTTTATCGCCAGATGGAGGGTGGCAAAAAAAGAAAAAAAAAAAGAAGGCAGAATGTGCAGTTCCCTTCCCCAGTGACTATTTTAAAGACCGCTGTCACTAATTACAAAAAGAAGGGAATCCTTTGGCCCCAAACCAGCCTCAGTGGCGTGCCAGCCAGCGGGAAGAAACAACAGGAAAGCATCAACTGGTCTCCAAGCCCATATTTATTGACTTACTTAATTTCCATCCTTTTTTTCAGTCTCCCTGCAAGGCAGCTGACGTCAAATAATCAAATGCCCTTAAAGGTTCTGGCAATTTAATTAGAGTGGGCAGTTATAAAAAGCTAATTTAAAACATCACCATAGTTAAAACTACAGACAAACTCACAGGTGTAACATTGCTGGGGGGGGGGGGGATGGAGGGAGGGTGCTCCAAACCAGTAAGAACCAAGAAATAATATTGATCCCAGATGCAAAATCTCTGCAAAATCTCCACTTCTGTTGTGACTTGCTTCAAAGGAATAAGTTCCTAGTCCTTATGGGCCCACAGGTTGCCTTGAAAATATCCAGGTGGTTCTTGATGAAAATTCAGCCAAGGGGTTGAATGGTACAGAGATGTGGGAGCTTTTGACCTCTAAAAGCTGAACAAATAATGCAAAAAGAGATAATGGATGTTTCCTAATATAGGTGGTCCCCGGATTAAGAATGCCCAGATTACAGATGACCCATAGTTAAGAACGGAGCCTATGGTAGCAAAATTCGAGTTAAATACACAATGATTCAAGTTAAATATACAATGGTTTGAGTTCATTGCATAATACTACTTATATCGTATTATACAATAATACTGTTCCGGCTTACATACTAATCTGACCTGGGAACAGAACTCATTGTTAAACTGGGGACTACCTGTATTTATTTATTGAAAGAACTTGTATTTCCACCTAGCTCACACAGTGTTCCTAGGCTGTTCCTGGTAACCGCTAAAATCTAGAATGAAAACAGAGCCACCCTGTTCTACATACACTGGCTCATCCTCATTCCTAGCCCAATGTTTGGGAGAAGAACATGGTCTTCATGGTCTTCCAGAAGGCTAAACAGCTGCATACCTTCTGGATCTGAGGTGGGAGGCTATTCCTAAGGGCTGGGCAGCTGCAGAGAAGGTGTGCCTCCCAAGGTCCCATCAGATGACAGTATTTAAGGGAGGGGACCTGGAGGGCGCCCATCCTATCTGGCCTAGTGGGACAGGCAGATACCGTCCATAGTCCCACAAGTAACCTGGCCCTGTGCCATGTAAGGCTTTAAAGCTGTAACCTTGAATTGCACCCGGAAAACAACTAGGAGTCGGCGCAGCTCACACAACTGGTGAATTGCGGGGCACCCACAACTGGGTGTGCTGCTGCATGCTGGGCCCGTTGCAACTTCCAGATGGCCTTCAAGGGCAGCCCCCTGTAGAGTGCATTGCAGTAGTCCAATGGGAAGATGACTAAGCACGGGGGACCATGACCAATCTGGATTGCCTGAGCAGAAAACGTCTCTCTCCTGATCTTCTGCTTGTTTCTTTTTTGCAGCCGAAACTGACCCTTGTGATAACGACCCGTGTTTGCATGGGGGCACCTGCCAGTCGAGTGGAAACCTTTCCAGCTGCATCTGTCCTGCAGGATTCACAGGCGAGAACTGTGAAATAGGTGAGGGGATGGGGTAGGAGGGTCTGTTCGAATAGCCTACGAGAATCAGTTTCCTTCCTTCCAGGGAGCTTCTCCCTCTCTGCATCCATTGCTTTAGTCCAGTGTTTCTCAACCTTGACAACTTTAAGATGGGTGGACTTCAACTCCCAGAATTCCCCAGCCAGCATGGCTACCTGGGGAATTCTGGGAGTTAAAGTCCACCCATCTTAGAGTTGCCAAGGTTGAGAAACACTGCTTTAGTCTGTCCTAAATGTCAGCAGATCAAACTCAAGCAATGCCTTTGGAGCTTGTCCTCCCAAAATCTGTTTTGTGACACAGCCCAGCCAGCAGCTTTTGAGGTTCTCACTCAGTGGCGGCAGAAGCGGCTGTGTGGGACGGATTAGAGGAGCCATGAGAAGCATCTTCAAATTCTGCAATATCTGTGGGACCCAAAAGGAGCTGGCTGGCTCAATTTAGCTCCCGAAAGCAGGATTTTGTGAAAATGAACCAGAAACAGATGTTAAACTTTAGCACAGCCTCAGCACTCTTGTATAAAAGGAAGCGGCTTTGGAGAGCTACGAGAGGTTGATAGTGATACAGCGACATCACACAGCCAATGAAGACCACCCACAAGTTGTGTTCTCTCAGTGTGCTTACACCAGATCAGTTAAAGGCCTAGTGCAGTGTTTCCCAACCTTGACAACTTTTAGAGGTGTGGACTTCAACTCCCAGAATTCCCCAGCCAGCATGCTGGTTGGGGAATTCTGGAAGTTGAAGTCCACACCTCTAAAAGTTGTCAAGGTTGAGTAAAACTGTCCTAGAGCGACAGGTTCTCTCTAGGCACTCTGGCACTGTCCCCATTCTAGTTTTATAACCACCTCCCTGTGGCCAACCTCAATCCTGCCTGCTGTGGCCTTGACCCAGTTGTTGTGGGGTGGGGAAGAAGCAGAAGATGCCAGGAAGTAGGAAATCCAGCCTCCCTTGAGGTCCATGGGCTCCTTGGCAAAGGGTGGGAGAACTGTAAATAGGGGCTGTGCATGCTCTGAAAATGATGAGCGCAGCCCCTCCGTGCTATTCGTGAAACAGTCCAACTTCTTTGGAGGCTTCGGTGTGGTCCTGAGGGAATAATAATATTCCTGCTTTAAGGAATTTGAAATTCTTTAATGGGCACCATATTTCAGCATGATGCAGAAGCCCAAGAAAGAGGGGGGTGTCTTTTTTTCCAAATCATTATCCAGAGCTGCATGGCTATCGTTAATATGGCCACCGGATGCCTAATTAGAATTGCTGATTTATAGGCTGAGTCATCCTCGTCACGCAAACACAGCCATGGACTGGCACGAGGTATCACCTTCCGGCCAGATAGAGAAGTCTCTCAGCTGCTTTAAAAAGAATTCCTTCCCTTTGCGAGTTTTATTTGTGGGTGGGAGGAGCTGCACAGTGTGCTGTCACCATTTGCCCATGCAGAGTGAGGGCAAAGTGCACTGCCCTCACTCAAAACTGACTTTGCTTTGTAAATCACATAGCCCAAATCAATAACAGTGGGTGATTTTTCTCTCTTCTTACCGGCAGATTGACAGTGTTTTACCACCCCTTGCTCTGAGGGCCTCCAGCCATCCAAAAAAACCAAGGGTTGACGTTTCCCAGCAATTTTATGCACATGCTCGGCTGTCATGCTCCCAGATGTGTGTTGGTGCATCCATCTGCTGGATTGCTATGTTGTTAATCTTTGCTCTGGATGCAGCTGGCTGCTGCTCCTCAAACACAGATAAGCTTTGAGGATTCATCTGCAGCCCTGAGCTGACTGCATTTCACGCCGACTTATTTGCACAGACTATAGTTCCAGAGATATCTCCATGCATTCACTGGTATTATTTCTCTAGGGCAGCGTTTCTCAACCTTAGCGACTTAAAGATGTGTGGACTTCAACTCCCAGAATTCCCCAGCCAGCCTGGCTGGCTGGAGAATTCTGGGAGTTGAAGTCCACACATCTTCAAGTCGCTAAGGTTGAGAAACACTGCTCTCTGGTTACCCCCCCCAAAAAAACACCCTCTCTTTTTTCTATAATCTCTTTTTTCTAATCATCGAAACCATCAATCAGAAGTTCATTTTTTTCTATAACCTGCAAAAAGTCTGTAAGGGGTTTCCAGTCAGCAATAAACAGAACCCAGACAATCTTGTAGAAGGGATTGTGAGTTACGTGCAGCAGTAGCATTGAGGAGGCCGCACCTTCACGGGTTGCCCTGTCCTTCTCCCCACAGATATCGATGACTGCTTATCCAACCCTTGCCAGAACGGCGGGACCTGCATCGACGACATCAACGCCTTTGTCTGCCTGTGTCTGCCCAGCTACGGAGGGAGCTTATGCAACCGAGGTGTGGAGGAGGCTCTGGCCATCTGTGGTTTTGGCAAAAGACATTCGGATAAGGGGCAGGCCAAGCACTCCAGAACATGTTCATCTTCCCTAGGCGTCCGGTAGAAACCACAGCAATGTTAAAACAATGGCATGCACGTCGTGACTTCACTGTGCAAATCACACAGTTCTGCAATGAGTCAATTGCTGTGCGAGGTGAAATTGCCGATGTGCAGAATTTGTGCTGTTTGTGCAAGGACAGCATGACACGCATGTTGGCACATGCCCCATCCCCATAGATACCCATGACCATTGAAATAGTCCATAAAGTCCAACTACACAACTTGTGTACCGTCCCTTTTTTATATGCATTGCGCAGTCACAGTTACTTCTCAACTTTTTTGATACAACCCCCGTCCTCCTCCTACAAACACCCCTTAGTATGTTCAAAACCCATATCAGAGGAATTAGAATTATGCACTAAACTGGGAATGTTTAAGGATCAAGGGACTTACCTGTACAATTAAAATTCAATGCCACAAAATCCAGTGAAAATTAAGTTTGTATTTGGCTTTGTGAGACTTTGATCAGAAAACAAAATCTTCAACAGTGGTAGACGTGTCTAGCTACTTTTGGAATGGAGGGAATTATAAAACAGAGAATAGAATCGCCAAAAATTCTCTGGCTTTTAAGAAGTAGTGGGGAAGGTAGAAGTTAGGAGCGGCTTAAAAATGGAACTGGGAGTTCTGTTAGGAGCAAAGTTGGATGCAAACGTGGGATGCAAACTTCTGGAGGTTCTGCAATCGTTGGATTTGTGTTGGAAAATTGGGAAAAAAATGTGGAGAGATTACTTTGTTTGTGGCTGAATGAGAAGAAATAACATTACAAAAATACATCTGTCCTAGCTGAGTTTGACTGATACAAAGAAAATGATGTGGATGTAATCCTCCGACTCCTTTGGAAGTCACCACTATACAAATAAATGGAAAACAAAGTACAGACCATTCAAATGAGGGATACCATTAATCAAGCAATCAGTGCCAGAAGCTGTACGACCCCAAGCATCTGAAATATCCACAAAGAGATATAAAAAGAGTTTTAAACAAGGGTGAGAACGAGGGGAAGGAGGAAGGTCATGATGTGAGGTTGTAGCAGAGGGCAGATTTTAAACTGTCATCTTCCCCATCCTAATACGACATGCTGTCCAGTCTAGAGCAATATGAGATTGTGCTGAGGCCGAGGAAGAAAGAGAAGCATCTCAACCACCAGCAGACAGGAGACCCCATTACCACCTTATCAAATAAACAAATTCTTAGTCCATCATGCAAACATCCCAGAGGAAAAAAGATTCAAAAACTTTGCAGGTTCCACCTTAATGAACTCACTCTTAGAGGACGAGAGGTTCCTATCACAGGTCTCCAGATTCTGTACTATCACCCCTAATTCTTAGCATTAAAACTCATTCAAGAAGGTCTGGGTGAATCTTGTTTCCTTAACTGGGCTCTGCGGTTAATGCGCTTGGCAAGGATGCTCAATAGCTGAGTTCACCCAACACTATTAACCTGGTTGTTGAATTAATCCACCTTCTGGGTTCACTGGATCTTAAACTAATCAAGTGGGCTGAGTTTGCACATCACACTACAGCAAGCCGACCACTAACCAGACTTTGCACTTTTGTGCAAATGCAGCCACTTCGTCATGAACTAATCTGGTTAAGTCAGCTGTTTGAATCCAAACAAACATCAAGCCTCATTTGAAATTAGAACATTGCGTCAGTTTCTCCCGGAAGGAGCTGGGCGTTGAACCTGGAATCATCTTTATAGAAAGCGTGGCTTTTTGGTGAGAACACAAGCGTGCCCCCTTTTACACCCAAGCACACACACTCCCTCCTGACTCAGAGGGGAAGTGAGTGAAGGACGGAAAGCCTCCATTTTTTTCTGCTCCACTTGCCAGCTGGGGAAATTCCTTTTGTGTGGGAAACTACCACCTCAGCAGCTGGAGAGAAGGAATCCCATTCATCCAGCCTGCTCCATGAAAGCCTATTTCCTTCTCGCTCAGGCTGCCCTTTAGCTAATCCCGGAATGAGATGGAAAAGGTTCTTCTTCTGCCTCCTGCTAAGCAGAACTCAGTAGCAGGAAACAGGGCTGCTGATTTACCCACATTGAATGAAACACAAGGCAAGAATTACAGGCAGCTCACTGTCCTCTGGATCCATCACACATGTGATCTGGGGCAGATGGGTGAGTCAAAAAAGTCAAAATGGCAGCCGAGACTGTGGGATCAAAGCCCTGCCTCTTTTGTGCTTGTGTTGTGCACAAGCCACACGTAGAAGGGGGAAGGGCTTCATTTGCTGGGTCGCAACGGCCATGCTGATTTTTTTTACACACACACATCCAAGGATGCGCCACCATGTCTTTGTTCCTTTGATCTCCAGAGTAGGATTTCTGACTGGATCTTGGAGTCCAGTGATCTTCTAGGGCAGCCATCCCCAACCTGGTGCCCTCTCAATATGTTGTTGTTGTTGCTATGGCAGGTCACATAGTCAGCCAGATGTTTAGACTGGATTTGGCATTTTTATCCACCGATCGAGTCCTTCCCAAGAACCTGGGATAGGCAGATGTGGTTGTGTGATGGTTTGATGGAGTTAAAGGTATCGTTGTAGGATATAAGCGGTTCCAAGTAAAGCTGCCTTTTGCAATTGACTGGTGGTGATTTTGTCAGTGCTGATGGTCTTCAGGTGGTGCTCCAGATGTTTTGGGATTGCACCTAAGGCGGCTATAACTATTGGTACTCTCTTTGCTTTCTTTTTACATAGTCATTGTACTATTCTTATTGTGGTTGTTGTTATTATTATTATGTGCCATCAAGTCATTTTTGACACCTAGCAATCACATAATTCCTGGGAAACCTAGCATACTGGCTGGGAAACCTAGAAATTGATTTACAGGCAGTCCTCATTTAGCAACTGCATTGTTTAGCGACTGTTTGCAGTTACGACAGTGATGAAAAAGTAACTTTGTGACCAATCCTTGCATTTATGACCTTCTCAGATCTGTAAAGCAAAGTAAAGATGAAGTAAGATCATAAGTCCAGTTGCAGTTTCATTTAGCAACCACTTCACATAACGACTGAGTTGCTGGTCCTAATTGTGGTCGCTAAACAAGAATGACCTGTATTAAATCAATTTATGGGGCATCCATTCACTAGAGAACTCTGGGTGGTTAATAAGACATGAAAAACAATAGTTAACAACAACAACAATAAAAACAGACATACAATCTGGCTGTCAAACCCCATCCTACCATCTCCTAAGATGAGCACATCTAATATCCTGGCCTGAATGCCCAGGGGAAAAATCAGATTTTTAATGCCTTCTGAAAGGCTAGCAAAGTCGGGGGCAGGGGTGTTTGCAGGGAGAGGGTCAAAAAAGTCAAAATGGCAGCCACAATCTTGCAGTCAAAACCCTGCCCATTTTTTATGTACATTGTGATATGGAAAAGGACCAGGGCTTTGATCACATGTTGGTGGCCACCATCTTGACTTTTTAAACCCCACTCTCCTTGTGGACACCCCTGGTTGGGGCCAACTGGTGGAGAGATTGTTCCTGAGGTTGGGCAATGTCACAGAAAATGGGCTTCCTAGGTCCAGTCCGACGACATTAATGCAGGGAAGCGAGCTATAGCATGCTCGGCCTGGAAGAGCATGTAGGACGGGGCATGATGACCAGAGACAGGCAGTCCCACAACTCAAGCCCCAAATAAAAGTGGAGGGGGAAAATCTGTCCTAAGGCTTTTTCTGTGTGTGCCTTCAAGTCAGTGTTGACTCCTGGAGACTGCCTGGACTAGGTCCTGCAGTTTTCTTGGCAAGTGGTTTGCCCTTGCCTGCTTCTTCCTAGGGCTGAGAGAGGGTGACTGGCCCAAGGTTTGTGCCTAGGCAGGACTAGAACTCAGGGTCTCCCGGTTTCTAGCCCGGTGCCTTTAACCACTGCACCCAACTGGCTTCTTTCCTAAGATGTAACCTTAAGACATTGGCTCTAGCATTAATGGGGGGAGACTCATTAGTGCCCTTCATCCCATTCTGGGTTGCACGTCCCAGAGAATGCCATCGTGGCCACACCGCTTCCCGGTGTGATAATACCTTCCAACAGCTCTTACGTTCGTCTGTTGCAAATTGGTGCGCTTTTAAAAAAGAAAATAAAGCTGACCTTTGTTAGCTGTATGCTTTTTCCTTCCTTCAGACACAGAAGGCTGCGATCATACCTGGCGTAAGTTCCAAGGTCACTGTTATCGCTACTTCGCCCATCGGCGCTCTTGGGAAGACGCAGAGAGGGACTGTCGACGGAGGTCAGGACACCTGACCAGCATTCATTCCTGGGAAGAACATAATTTCATTAGCAGTAAGTTGGAAGTTGGGAGAAGAAGGGAGGGAGGGAGGGAGCCACAGCAAGAGATGGAAGTCAAGTTTCGGTGCAAGGCTAGGTTCACACATTACAGACCGTGGTTATCGCATAACCCGTTTTCGGGGTTCACCCGAGACATGAAAGCTGAAACCCACAAACAGTCTGAACTGGCAGAACAGGCAAATTTAATGTACCAACCTAACTAACCAAGCTTAGCATGTCATACAAGTGCACCCCTAAGTCTTTAATTGAGCTGGTGGCGGCTTCATGTGAATTTGACCTTGGGAAGCAACCTGTGGATTGATAACCATATTTTGCCAACGAACAGAAAGAAAGGGACCCTCGTTTTGTAGGAAGAGGAAAAATTGTACCCCCCCCAAAAAAAGTCACAGCAGCCATGGAATCACTGGAAAGGCGCAGCTTAACCCTAAAACATTGCTGGTTTATATGAACCCTTGACCCCAGCAAGATCCCCCCAATTCCTGAGCAAGTTGCTGTGCTCACAATGCAGCGAGGAACCTGAAACAGCACTCTTAGGAATTTGGACTGGATAGCAACTAAGGGCTTTCGGTTATTATATGCACCTTCCTGAGAGCTGTATAGAAATAAGTATTAATGAACCTCCTTCAATATTTTGTCAGCAGTATCTGATTCTCTGCTCACCAGAGAAAGTACCCTGGAATCTAACCCAGAAATGGCACTACTAAATTATGGATGTTGTAAAAGAAGTCCTTGCTGGATGAAAGGGGGAAAAGGGGGGGTGTTGTCAGACCACAGCTGCAAAATAACGGTGAAAGAAGCTTGAAACCATCTGAGTCGGAGCACAGAGATCATCTGGTGCTGCCGTCCAAATGCCTGATTGGGCCAAACCCCATGATTATTATTCATACAGATCCGGGCCATTTTCTTGGCAAGATTTTTAGAATTGTTTTGCCGTTGACTTTTTTCCTAGGGCTGAAAGGGTGCGACTGGCCCAAAGCCACCCAGTTGGCTTTTGGCTTTCGTGTCTAAGGCTGGACTAGAACTCATGCACCCCTGCCTTCTAATCAAGGGTCTTTAACCACTAGACCAAACTGGCTCTCGGGTTTTTTTGTGTGATCAATGGGAGAGATGCTCTGTTTAAAACGTTAGCATGGATATATAAAGGGCTGTTCTGCAGACTTTGGCTTCTTCTTGAGGCTTCTGGACTTAAGTATGGGAAATGAGTGTATCCGTCAGCCCTACAAAATAGACTAGACTAAGAAACCGATGCCACATAGGTCAGTATTACTTTTATCGGAAGACCTATAATAACAGCATCTTGCAAGTCTGAATGTGTTTCCCCTCCATGTGAACTAGGGAGGGGTTTGCCTGAGATGTTTTCTCACGTTACTTTCTTTGCCCGGGTTCAACCCCCTCTTATCTGTTCTTTGCCTTGGTAGTGGCTCTTCCTCCTGTCCTTCAAGGCCATTCCCTCTTCTCTCTACAGCATCTTGTCTTCATGTGTGAGAACCCCAAAGTATTGCACTACAGATTAATTTGACACGTTATATCGATTTGCCTGCCTGTTTCCCATGGTTTGGGGTTCCCTTACACAACACACTGAGGGCTCCCCACAAACAGACACATCTGGTTTTCTAGATATTCTCTGGAAAGTGGAAGCGACACAACTTTCTAGACCACGCCCTGCCTGTTGGTTCTTCACCGGCAAATGAACTGGTGGAGAAGAGATCATTCTGTTCCTCCCTAGAAAAACCAATTAAAAGCAGTGTAGCAATCATTTGAAAAACTCTAGTCGTGTCATTATTACAGGAAGAGAAAGATGTTAAAACTGTGAAACACTGGGGGGGGGCAGGGGTGTCAGCCGGCTGCAGTCAAAATCATCAAGATGGTGCCATTAATCACACCGCTGTGGCCACATCTTGGTTTTTTTGACCATGGCCTCTGGACTCCCCTGGAGGAGGGTCCCCTATTGCATAGTCAGGCCTCCTTAGAGGGAGGGAGGGTAATTTTTTTAGCTCAGTAGCCAAGGCAATCATATCCAGATGGCAGCAAAGGCTCTGTGTCTCTTTGCAGCCATCTAGTGGTTGTCCTGTTATTTGCAGCCCTGATATGCAGCCCTCCCCCTCTTCACCTCCCCATCCCACAAGGGTCTCTTTCAGCAACATCCCACTGAATCCACCATACTCCATTTGATTGGAGCCACCTATAAACAGCTGCCAATCCATAAGCAAAGCAATAAACCAGGAAGAACTCACGCCCCTGAGAAATGCATTTCTGTTACTCCAAACTCTTCTCCCTTTCAGGCCTCGGCCACGAGAACACATGGATCGGCCTCAATGATCGTATCGTGGAGCAGGATTTCCAGTGGACAGATAACACTGGATTGGTGAGTTTGTGGAAGAGGAGATTCCTCTCCAGTCTGGATCGATGTGCCTGTTTTGCATGCTGAAGGTAGGAATCTTTGGTGTTTTCTGAGCTTGGTCGTTTGTTTGCAGACGTTTCATTACCCAACTAGGTAACATCATCAGTGTGAATGAGTGTGGGGTTGCTCTCTGTTTATATGCAGTAGCTTGCCCTGCCAGTGTTGGTGGGGTTGTGGTTTTCTCCTTGGTAGTTCCTTGATTAGAGTATTGTTTTCAATCAAGCAGACAATCATACAGAAAACAATACCCTAATCAAGGAACCCCACACTCGCTAGCACTGATGATGTTACCTAGGCAGGCAATGAACCATCTGCAAGCAAACGACCAAGTTCAGAGAGCACCAGGGAGTCCACAGTTCAACCCTGAGCTACAGATATTCTCTTCTATTGGATGCTGAAAGTCCCTGGGTCGAGTCCTGCCAATTCAGGCAGCCAAGGAGCAGTTAGGAAATTCTCCCAAGGTCTGCTGCCTGTTGGAACAGACCACCCCAAGCTAGATGGAAGAACCAAGTGCTTTAACCAGCCTGGCATAGTGCTAAAGCCCTTGCCTTGCAGACAACAGTTCCCAGAGTTGAGCTTGGTGGCCTCCCCTTGAAAAGGACCTGGGGATGGAAAAAGCCTTTTCTGCCTGAATCATAGCAAGCTGCAGCCCGTTGAGAGAATATAGGAATGCACGGGCAAATTGATGTTCCGCTCTCGATGATGCTGGGCGGCTCACCACAATCAAAGTCAATCAATAAAAATAAAAGGTGGCAAGTGCAATGAAGCGAGGGGTCACCAGGTACGGTAAAACAGTCCAAGTGGTACCACGATGGTGCGATCAAAGCACCACCTGCTTTTTATGTGCATCCCATGTGTAGCGCACATAAAATACAGGCGGAGCTTTGATTCTACTGTGGTGGCCGCCACCTTGACTTTTTTGTCCATACCCTGTAGACACCACGATGTGATGGAAATAGCACAAGACATTTCCCCACTACCATAGAGGTGCCAGGGAGGCACATAACCCAAGCAGCAAATGATAAAAGCAGCATGGCACTGATGCAGTGCAAGTCCCACCCCTTTTGTGCATGCATGACCTAGGAGCTGATTAGAAGGAAGGGGCAATGAAGGTGCAACCCGGGAAACTATCTTTAACCCGTGCTACCCTTTGCTGTTCACTAGCAATACGAGAACTGGCGCGAAAACCAGCCAGACAATTTCTTTGCGGGCGGCGAAGATTGCGTGGTCTTGGTGTCCCACGAGACCGGCAAATGGAACGACGTTCCGTGCAACTACAAACTTCCATATGTCTGCAAAAAAGATACAGGTAATATTATTTACGTGTGCATTATTTTTCCAGTTCCTTCCTTGAGTGGAGCTTGGGAGAAACCCCATTGGCCATTGCTCAGTAGGGTTACGTTCCTATTTTCTTTCAGCCCTTCGAGGGAGGCCAGGCCAGGAAACAGACATCCCAAGAAATTCTAGAACTCTGCTTTGTTGATATCACCTCTAATAACAAAATCTTGAAAGTCTGACCGCATTTCTCCTTCCCTCCTTATATCGAAAAGGATCAAGCCGGGGCAATCTTGAGTTCTTTTCTCACAACTTCCTGTTTTCCTGGGCTAAGTTCACATTTTCACAGGTTGCCACCTATTTTCTTCAAAGCCATCTCAATACTCTTTGCCCCCTTCTTATACTCCAATCAGCTAAGGGGAGAAAGAGAAGCTTGGATCCAAGGTTTAGAAGCAAATATTGCCAGTCTGCGAGCTGGCCCCTTTCGCCTTCTAATTTCTGTTCCACCTGTGCTTGCGGAAAGATGCGTGTGGTCAAGAGGCCGCTTTTTCAGACTGTTTCCTGAAAAGAGTCTCTAGAAGGGGGGAAGGATAAAACAATACCCCCAAGGACTTTTTGAAATATGTGAGATCCTTTTTTTTCATACCACAGCAACCCATACTTACAGCTTCTTCAAAAAGAAGAGGGTGATTAAAGCTGTGGTTTTTCCTGCATCAGGGATTTTTTTCAAAAACCACCAGGCATTCTTACTCAGGGATCTTAATTTCTCTGCTTTCCAGCTGGTGGAGGCAGGAATGAAATAATCCCCTTTGGGCCTGTTTTCTCCGCCTTTGGTTCCCACTACGTTAATTTGCCTTTGAAATTCTCCCATTAAAACTATTAAGCCCCGCCGTTGCTTATTGGAAAAGTCACATTAACCTCCAGCTGTTTGTGACAAGCTTGAGAAATGGGTCTTCCAGTTCCAAAGCTAATGATATATTAGCTCTGATAAAAGTTGTTAATTAAATATAGAAATCCCCCTTCCCCACCTACCCGGAATTCTGGAGTATAGCTTGGTCCCCAAATGGAGCATTTGGCATCGGTTAGATTTATAAAGGTCCTAGAACATCTGAAGATATAAACAAATTGCTTAAGCGAAAAGAAAACCCCACGAGTGCGTCTTCAGAATTCAGATTATTTCTTTCTTTCAACCCAGATTTGTAAAGGATATCGTTCCTCCCCCCCTCCCCCCCCACATCTCTTACAATGATAAAATGCAGACTGTAAACCATCTGAGCCAGAGATTCATCTTGTTTGCTTATCACATTTTGTAGAGTGGAGCAATCTCAGGTTTGAATCAGCATCACTGAATGCAGAAATATCCACAGAGAGATTGAGTCTGATTAAATTCAGGAGGAAAACAGTGAGGTCAGCGTCAAGTTCAGCTCATTTCTTGGTGACATACATAGACACTTCCATGTCATTTTCTTGGCAACAGTATGAATATGTTTTACTTTTTAATGGATTTTTTACTCCCCTAGACCTTCCTGGAGATTTCCCATCCAAATACTAACTAAGCCTTACCGGACAGATTTTTGATATTAGCCAAGGTATTGTTACCTAACTGGGTTGAGAAGATTGCTACGATGGTTCTTCCGTTCAGTGGAGGCTAAATGAAACCTCCACATTCATGAACAGTATATCTCATGTGACCAGTTTTGTCCCCGTGGTCAGGAGTAGGGTGATAAAAGTGGTGAAGCTTGCTCAATTCTTCACTCTTAGTGCATTTGTAGATGAGTGCCCAGAAGCTCTCTTCAAGGTTACTGATACTTTTCAGAGGAAGGAATGAGTGGGAAGGTTCTTCTGCAGACTCCCGTGGCATGTCTGAAATGTCCATGCCAGGCCAGATCCCTTACATTTGCTGAAAGTTGGGAAACTCTTGGGCAGCGTCTTGGGAGATCATCTGGGCTCTTTGGAGCTTCTTGAGGCTGGAGATGTGGGTAGGGCCCTCCACGCAATGAGGTCCGTCCCCTTCCAGCTGCATCCCCATCCCTCTTGGCCGAGTGGGCAGCTGGGCAGGGCGCGAAGCTGTTCAGAAGGGTTGGGTGCTTCTTTGGGGTTGGGGTGCTCCCATCAGCCTCAGAGGAGAGGGTAGTGCCCCCAGGGCCAGTTTGAAAAGACTTCCAAGATGCACAATGTGAGTACAAAATCCGATCACCTTCACTTGTTGCTTTAGAACTTTTTCTTTCTACGCTTTTCAAAAACACGCACCCACGAAGTCGGTCGAGTGGTAGCGAACAGTGCGCTAAGCAGGCGTTGCGGGTCACAAAAAAGAAATGATTGTTACCGCTTCCCTCCACGACTTGTGTCGCCTTTGCAGTGCTGTGTGGACCGCCCCCTCTGGTGGAAAACGCTTCCCCCATCGGAAAGAAGAAGGAGAAGTACAGCGTCCACTCGACCATCCGATACCAGTGTGCGGAAGGGTTCCTCCAAAGACATTTGCCCACCATCAGATGTCACGTCAATGGCCTGTGGGAGAACCCCAAGGTCCTCTGCACAAAACGTGAGTCCTTGGAGTTTGCTCCAAGACCCCTTTGGGGGCTGCCCCAATCTGGACACCTGCCATCACTTTCAGGGACAAGGGTGGGAACTGCTGGTTGGAAACCTCCACTAGCAAATCCGTTCCTCTTTCTTCCTGCTCGCCCCCTTCGCTGGGCAGGACTTCAGTGGCCCTGGAGAAGAAAAGCTGGGAAAACACTTTCAGGGTCTTCAGCATCGCAATGAGCACCAGCACCTCCGGTCGACTGCGTGGGACTGTGAGGGCTCTTTGCTCGTTGGGATCAAAACAGATGGGAGAGGTTGGGTGGATGGGGCGGGGAAGGAAGGAAGGAAGGAAGGAAGGAAGGAAGGAAGGAAGGAAGGAAGGAAGGAAGGAAGGAAGGAAGGAAGGAAGGAAGGCAGGCAGGCAGGCAGGCAGGCAGGCAGGCAGGCAGGCAGGCAGGCAGGCACCAGAATATGTGGATCCGGGGAGAAAAGTTCTTGAAAAGTAAACCCTCCAGGTAATCTAGCTCAATTCCCGGTGAACATATGTACATGTTGATCTTCCTTTCTCCCTCCCTTCCTTCCTTTTCTCTACTTCCTGCTCCAATAGCGATGGGATTTCCTAGTGTCTCCCATCCAAGGTGTGACCAGGTCTGACCTGCTTTCTTTTCAAGATCAGCCAAGCTCAGTTGGGTGCTCCCACCTAAGTCAGGAAGCAAAATACTTCGTGGCAGGCACTGGGAGTAAATAGGTAGATGAATGAATACACAGTATGGATCAATGACTTTCTTATTTATTTATTTGATTTATAGCCCACTTTTGTATTGTACAACTCCAAGTGGTATTCATAATGCTTCTGCCTCCTCTTCTCACTACAACAACAGTTCTGTGGGGTGGGATAGGCTAGAAGAGTGGGACTGGCCCAAAGTCACCCAGCCAGCTTTCCAGACTAAGAGGGGACTAGTACTCACAGTCTCCTAGTTTCTAGTCCCACACTTTTGCCACTATGCCAAACTGGCTCTCAGTCTGTATTGTTTGCAGAGGCAACGTCTTTTAGAAGAGTTGAGTGCAGCTCAGCTCATCCTCATTTAGTGACCACATTTGGGACTCCCAACTTGGTTGTAAGCAAAGTGGGCACTAAGTGAAACCACAACTGGGCTTATGATCTGACTTCAGCTTTCCTTTGCTTTACAGACCTGCAAAGGTCATAAATGTGAGGATTGGTTGCAAAGTTACTTTTTCAACATGGTCGTAACTGCGAATGGTCACTAACCGAGGCAGTTGCTAAACGAGGGCTACCTGTATGTAGAACTGTGGGAGTAGCTAGTCCTAGTTGCACTTATCACCTAGCCTGGCCTGAGTGACTAATGCCTCCATCTCTCCTTGCCATTGATTCCATGTAGCCAGACGGTCTCACAGAACTCGGCGGCACCACCGTCACCATCGCCAGCACCGTCAGCATCACCATCACAAATCCCGCAAGGACCGGAGGAAACACCAGAAGCAGCGTCCAAAGCTGGACTGGGCGGAGGACGGCAGCAACTACTTTTAACCACTGACCCCAATGGAAGCACAAGCTTTGATCCCTTCCCCATTTCTCCAGCCCCCCCAATCTTCCTCCCGACACCCAGGATGCGACGGGTTTCCATGTGTGATGGGAATTGTTGATAGCCTTCTCTTCCCCTCTTGTATCTCTTCCCCAGGGCCCACCGCGGGATGGCACAGTTGTGTGCAAGGCACAGCCACTATGCATTCATGCAGGTACGCTGAAAACCTGGCGCTTTTAAAAAATTGTTAGCAGCCGTTCCAGTCAGGTCAGCATACTTCTCATGGCCCCCAGCCAAGCCCAGCTTTCTGAGAATTAGCTCTCATTTTTAAAAGAGAAGTTGCAAGACCTCCTCTTGGGTTGCAAAGATCTCCTGGAAAATGGGGGCTGAAAATTCAGAGGGGCAATCAGGATACCCATCGACTGGGGAGTTGGTTGGTTCTGCTTTGCACCTTCTCAGCACCTCGCCCTGAGCCTCTCCTTCCCACGGCCAACAGCATCAGAACACCTTCTACAAATTTTAGCGAGACAAGAACGGTTGCAATGCTTTGCCTAGATTTGCGTAATTTTAGAGAAGGTACAGGACGACACTTTTCTCAGCACAAGATTCCAATGGCCTATCTTGCCCCTTCCAAAGGTTTTGGTGTCCGATTCCCATCAGCGTAGGCACGATCAGGTGATGGGAATTGTAGTCCAACCTACCTGGAGGCAATCCAGTCCAGCTAGGTTGGGGACAGCTAGCTTAAGGCATCCACTCTGATGCCAGTTCTACTTGTTGCTACCTAGCCAGTTTCTGAACATCCTTACCCAAGAGATGGTGAGGCTGATTCTGTCACTTGCCATCTGCTCTCGGGCTGCATGACATCTGTCATTCCCACTTTTTAAAGAAATAGGTGCCTGTGACCCGGATCCTGTAACGGCATGTGGGAATGACCTTGGGAGGCAGGAGGGAGAGCCGCAGACTGGACAACCGGCATATAAACAATGTCTCAGCCCGCAGAAGGAGGGAGGGCGTGGGAAATGCACCGGTGGTCCAGTCTGCGGCTCCCCCCAAGGTCATCTCCACGTATCCTTAGCCATAGCATAAACCAGCTACAGTTAAGTGGCAAACCCTTCAAGGGAAACCCAGCTGTTCTTCCAGCAGGGTCTGGGTTTTTCATGAACTGGGACTCCTCCCCAGAGACCTCCAGTCCCACCTTTTCTGACCTCCTTTTTATTCCCTGGCTTCCTTGGAGCCTCCATTAGCTAAAAGGGCTGAAAGATGGGGAAGGAACAGACTAGCATCACCATCGTGGAATAGAAAACAGAGCAATTCTGTGGCGTCCTTGGGGTTCTCTGAGCTTGGTTGTTTTTCTTGCAAACGTTTCGTTACCCAGCTAGGTAACATCTTCAGTGCTAGAGTGGAGTGGGGTTTGCTCTCTGTTTATATACCGTGGCATGCCCTGCCAGTGTTGGTGGGGTGGGTGGGTTTGGTTTTATTTTTTCCCCTCTGATAGTTCCTTGATTAGGGTGTTGTTTACTGCTTGCTTGTGTGCCTGGTGGTAATCTCTGCTTATCTGGGTGATGATTGCTGGTGAGATGTTCTGGTCTTTTGTTTCCCTTGCTATTGTCTCTTTTGAACCCATGATTAGGGTATTGTTTACTGCTTGATTGTATGTCTGATTACCACCAGACATACAATCAGCAGTAAACAATACCCTAATCAAGGAACTCCAGGAGGAAAAAAATAAAACCAAACCAAAGCCACCCCCCCACCCCCACCAACACTGGCAGGGCATGCCACAGTATATAAACAGAGAGCAAACCCCACTCCATTCAAGCACTGAAGATGTTACCTAGCCGGGTAACGAAACGTTTGCAAGAAAACAACCAAGCTCAGAGAACCCCAAGGACTCCACAGTTCAACCCTGAGCTACACATATTCGCTTCTATTAGAGAGCAATTCAAATTCATTCTATTGCGGAAGGCTTTCATGGTCAGCATACAAAAGCCCCACACACACACACCACACACCCCCTAACCCCCCACCACACACCCCCAACCCCCCCCCCTCAGATCTCAAATACCCACAAAAGGGTCACATCATCCTGGGCACAGAGAGAACTGCTCCTGTCTGTGCTCCTGCCCTGTGAAGATGCCGGTCACAGATGCTGGCGAAACGTTAGGAAACAAAACTTCCAGAACACGGCCACACAGCCCGGAAGACCCACACCAGCCTTCCAATTCATTCATCTCCACCTCCAACAGAGCTGTAGCTCCATCTCCCCGATGGAGAGGCCCTTCCTTTTTTCTCCCTATGCCTCATCTTTCTCTTTCCTCCGACCTCAGCATGGCAAGCCAGTCGGGCTTCTTCCAGCCCCGTCTGGTCCTTTGCCTCAGTCCACTTTCTCACTGCAAAGTAGCTGGCGTTCGAGATGCTCCAAGGAGTCATGCATTTCCCACCGTGCCCCGCCACTCTGACATAGCACAACCTGGGGCCATTGGTGGGAGATGACAACGGATGCCGTCCAACCTAGCAGCTGCATTCACAGGACATCCTGGCCCTAGGAAGTCAGAGCCTGGAGCGTGATTTTAAAACAGGTCGGGAAGGTGTCAGATCTAGCGATGCTTTCCAAACTCTCCTCAGTCCATCTTTTGTCTAAATTTTGCAGATATTAGGAATTCTGCATTGTTCCCATTCTTAGGGCTACTATATCTAGGCTGCAAAACTCAAGTAACTCACTAAATCAGTGTTTCTCAACCTTAGCAACTTTAAGGCATGGGGACTTCAACTCCCAGAATTCCCCAGCCAGCATAGAATTCTGGGAGTTGAAGTCCCCACGTTTTAAAGTTGCTGAGGTTGAGAAACACTGCACTAGATGGCAGGAAGGCATCTGGGGTTTCTCTTTGTTGCCAACTGATGCCCATAAAGATTTATGCAACCCACATAATTGGTAGCCCTGCTAGTTCTTTGCCCTCCCCCCATAAGCACAAGTCCCTCTCTCAACAAAGTCCCATTGATCTAAATTTACTTTTCATTCAAACACAAATTAACTGACTAAAACTCCCCAAGTATGTAATAATTTCCCTTTTGGTTAGGTAAAAAAATTACCATTTGGTGGCCACAAATCAGCCCCCCACCAAGGTTTCTCTGGGGCTGGATGTAGCTTTAAAAGGGCAAGCTTTATTCCCAGAATAAAGTAAGGGAAGGAAGGAAATGTTGTCATCCTGAACCAGAAATGGGGAACTTTGAATCCCAGAGCATCTGCAGAGGGGATCAAAAAAGTCAAGTTGGTAGCTGTGATAAAGCCCCACCCTTTTTACATGGAATAAAACAGGGCGGGGCCTCAAAGAGCATAAATGTGGCCACCCTCTTGACTTTTTTGACCTTGTGACACTGCTGCGCCTGATCTCGGAATCCAACGCGAATCTCTTGAGCCAAAACATCTCGATTTTCTGTGTCACACCCCACTTTCCCCAGCATCAGCCCTTTGAGGTGGACTAGGTGAGGCGTCGGACACCAGAAGAAATGCTAAAATTCAACTTTGTTGTTATGGGGTATAATAACAGAAAATCTTGATTCGCTTTCCCTCCTCTTATACCCAAGCAAGCTGGTGGGGCAACCTTGAGTTTCTTCTTGCCTCTTCATGTCTTTCCAGGCTCAGCAGATGTTTCATAAGGGCTGTTGCATATTTGCTCCCAGGCTGTTTCCAGACTCTTCTACGCCCAGCCATCCTGGATACATTTTCTCCTGTTCGTTTTTTGGCACGATTACACCTATAACTCCACCCATGTTTGCATCTGGCTTTGCCCAGGGGCATTCCCAGGGAGGGTCAAAAAAGTCAAGATGGCAGCCCAGACTGCATGAAAGAAGCCCCGCCCCTTTTTTACATGCATCACAGAGCTTCAACCATGAAGCAGCAGCTGCCATCTTGACTTTTTTGACCCTCCCTGTGGACGCCCCTTGGTGATGTTGCTGCATGTGTTAATCAGAAGCTTGCAACCTCGTTTGCCACAATGGCCTTCTCTACAAACAAGGATCGAAAACTCCCTTGGTGGGCTCTGGGTGTCCTAAGGCCACAGTGGTGAAACCGTGGCCTTCCAGATCCGTGAGCATTACAACTCCCATCATCCCTGGCCACTAGATTGGATAAAACTCAGTCAACAGGGTGTTTTGTGAGCGGGGCAAGGCCGTAGGAGAATTGGCTGCCCAGTTTACTTTAATTCAAAACCCAGTGTCCTTTGTCACATAATCAAGGCAAAATGTGTTGCAGGAAAGTCTGGGACACCTGAGGGGGGAAAGTGAAGACAGCAGCTTTGATCGAGGGTGCCATCTTGACTTTTTTGACTCCCCCCCACAGATGTCTCTGAGCAAAGTGACGAGGAGGGCAACATTCCCATTCAAACCTCATCCCAGATTCACCAGGTGGCCTTAGAAAAGCCATCTTCTCTCAGCCTCAACTTCAGAACAGGGTTAATTCTGATCCTGGCCTACCTTACAGGACAGTTGTAAGGCTAAGACTTCAAACCCTCAAAAAGTGCTGCGCTGGTACTAAATATTATCATTTTTCTTATCGGTAGCCTCCATGATGCCATCTTGGTGCTCATTCAGAGGAAAAGAGGAAAGTTTAGGGACGGGGTGGGGCGGGGCGGGGGGTCAGGGTGGATCGCAGGTTGATTTCATTTTCTCTCTTTTTTAAATGGCTCTTAATGTTTCGATTTTTTGGACCTCTTTGGCTGGGACACACTTGCTGCGGGGAAGGGATTTCTGTGTTGACGCAGGGATGGAACAAGACGCTGCGGAAAAAACGACATTTAACACCTTGCTGTGGCTTCCCTGCAGCTTTTGCAGAGCGATAAGAGCAGAAAACAAACCTTGATATCGATGCACAAAACGGGAAGGGGCTTTAGGGGTCATCTAATCCAGGGTTCCTCAACCGTGCCAACCTTGAGACCGGTGGACTTCAACTCCCAGAATTCCCCAGCCAGCCTTGCTGGCTGGGGAATTCTGGGAGTTGAAGTCCACCCGTCTCAAAGTTGCCAAGGTTGAGGAACCCTGAATCCAACTCTGTGCCTCCTCCATGCCAGAACATCAAAAGTAGAATTCAAGGAGAAGGTCTTAATTTTTTCCACTGCCAGAGCCTCTGCCAGCCCCGGAGCCAATACGTTCCACCATCAAATGACTCGCAGCATTAGGAATCTGCTTCTACCGAAGGGGTGCCAAGGGTTATTGTCACAGGTTACCGCAATACCCTTGGTGCCCTCCCTAACTGCCCCTGTTTGTGTAGGGGGGGCACTTGGGGAGGATTGCAAAGGGCGAAATGCATGCCTCAAAGGCCTGAGGAACCCATTTCACCCCCCGCAAGGGCCACCACTTTGGGCCAGAGCTAGGCTCACGTTCGGAAGGTGACCCCGTCCAGGCACCCTTTTCGGAGCGTCTATGACACCAATTTGGATGGAGGAAATACATCCTCGTGTCCCTTAGGTCAGATGTTCCTGCAGGCGAAACACCGCCAGCCTTTTTATTGTTCCTGCGTAGTTTCCAAACACTGCAACTTCACCACGTCGGTGATGCCTTGAAACTCTTTGCATCTCTCTGATCTAAAACAAAAAAAAAAAGGGATCCCAGATAAATGCAAGATAGGAGCATAAGGTTTCTGGGCGCGCACCCAGGGCTTCGGCATCACAGGAAGAATGAAAGGACGCTGATCCAAAATAGGAATGCTTCCAATGCAGTCTCTATGAGACGTTTTTCATGCTCGTGGCTATTTAGGGCAGTACCAGATCATCAAGGACCACTTTTCAGCTGTTTTGATCTGGTTCTGTTCTGGGACCCAGCCAAATTCTTTGGGGCAGAATGGAATTGGATTCTGCTGTCCCCAGGTTGCTGTTAAACGCAGGCTGTCTATAAAGTCTTTCTGCAGCTTCAATTTTTACTCACTTCTATGCAAGATGCAAACGATCAATAAAACACCACAGAGAGGGAATTTATCCAAGATTTAAATAAAATGGGCATTGGATGAAAAGCTAAGCTAACCGACGTGATCCGGCCCAACTGCAGAATGTGGGCAGAGAACTTCCAAATGGTGCTCTGCTTTGCCTCCAAATGGATGGTGGAGATGTTGAAAGTTAACGTTCCTACAAATAAAAATGCTACGTCTTAAATAAATCCCCCTCTGCTGCCTTTCACAGATGGCTTATATTTTATATAGAAGGGAAGTTGTTAAAAATTAAAACTGCACAAAGATTTTATAGGCACCCCGTATGGAGGCTTCCTTTGCCATGCACTATACTAGGCGCACGATAAGACTTTCAAACTGCAGGTGAGGAGGCAGCCAGAATTTTAAAAATCCCGCCCACCCCCCAATCAAAGGAAGCCCCTTGTTCCTCCATTAGCTCATTTTATCTGAGAGATATAATAAATCCTACTTTTCAAAGGAAGGATAGACATTGAAGCCTGCTAGTTAAAAATGTAGCTTACACTCTGCCACCCTATATACAAACTAAAAGTCGTAGGTTTTTGGATTTATTTATTCTATTCTTCTTTCTCATAATAATTCTTTCGTAATTCTTCTTGCAAACCACCCAAATACTCAGTTCTAAAGCACATACAAAGATTTAAAAGGAGATTGTTGCAGACTTGGGAGGGGGATAGATATACCTTGCGCCCACCTAGACAGAAATAAGTCCCATTGATTTCCAGGGGCCTAAAGAATGAGTGTAAAGATCTGGTGAAGCAACGTTGGGTCAGGGGCAGCTGCAGGGAGAGGGGGTCAAAAAAGTCAAAATGGTGGCCACGTCCATTTGTGCCATAAAGGCATGGCTGCCATCTTAAATTTTTTGACTCCCGGGATGCCCTTGGCAGGGAGAAGAGGCCACTTTAGGAAACCTTTTTATTCCTCTCGATTTTTTCAGTCCGCATGGGCTGTTCAACTGTGGAAAAAGCTGAGTTCAAAAGTGATGGACTTGCCTTCCTTTGTGGCTTTCAGAAACACCAGAGAACTACCTAGCAGTCATATTGGAGGACCTGTTTTCCAGCACTGGCAGAGGGTTAGTCTAGATGACCTCTGAGGTCCCTCTCAATAGTAGAGAGAGGATCGATCAAGGAACAGGAGGCAGGAAACCTAATCATGCCTCCTCAAACGATCTTTCTGAAAGCAGCCGGGGGGGAGGGAGCGGTCATCTGCGCAGCCCAGCAGAATTCTGTATGGGGCGCATCCGCTTCAAACTCTAGTGCTGCAGAACTGTTTTCCCTGCAAGCAAAAAGTGTCACATCTGAAGCTGGGTTTGACTTGTGGGTGTATGTACATGTGTGGATGTGTTTGTGTGGGTGGATGCGGGACACGCATACACAAAAGTGTGAGTGCGGCGTGTGCAGTCAGCCCCTTTCCAACCTCTGCTGTTTCAACATAACTGCAGTGTCCAGTCCTCCTCTGTGTGTAACCCCCCCTCCTGCCCCTTGGGTGTTTCCCCCCAAAAAAGGGGGAGGTGGGGGAGAGAAAACAAGGCCCTTTGCGGTTTCTGTACTGCTGGACATTTTAATAAATTTTTTTAACAGTTCCTAAGACCGCAGTCTGCTTTCTTTCATCATCAGCATCTCTTCCAGGAGACTGACATCCAGGTTAAAGGGGCGGTTGTGTAAAATGTGCACACAGCTGCCCTTCCTGCAGAAAAGTGCCACGGCAGTGGAGTTAAGATATAGGACCATATCTGACTGCAAGACACAGCTGGCAATTAAACTCATCCCCCCCCACAATTTTCATTTAAAAAATAATAAATGACAAGAGTGAGAAAACAGCAACACAATCTGTAAGTCATTTTTCCCTGGGTTTTGATTAGAATTGCTAATATAAACATTATTCGGGTAACACAAAGTCCTAGGGATTGGGGAAATGAAACAAAGTGCAAAAGATGGATAAGCAAATAACTCTTGGGAAAATTCATTGAGCTCACAACGGGGGGAAAAAATCTGAAATCTAGGCAAACTCTCTTTCTAGGATCCACCAAAATATCACAAAACTGAACCAGTTTCTGAGTACTCCACCATAGACATGGACTTTTAGAAAAAGATGGAGGAGAGCCTTCTCCAATCTAGATCCGCAACACGGTTTTTACTATAGAGCCATTGTCCCTGACATATTAAACCATGAGCCAGCAGTGTGCTGCAGCTGCCCAAAGGGCCAATGTGATCCTGGCCTGCATCAACAGCGGTATAATCTTGAAATCATGGGACTGGCTCCTGGAATAGAGTCCAGTTTTAGTCACTACAATACAAGAAGGATACTGAGGAATTGGATTTATTCTCCATAGTGCCCAAGGGTAACTCAAGAACTAATGGATGGAAGCGATACAGAGGGAGATCCAAATGCCTGATCTATAAGGAGGAATTCCCTGACCACAAGAGCTCTGAAGCAGAGGAACAGCCTGCCTCCTGGAATCGCGGGGGCTCCATCAGTGCAGATTTTTCAAGCAAAAGTTGGACAGGCATTTGCCTGGATTCCTCCCTGGGCAGGGGGTTGGACTAGAAGACCTCTAAGGTCCCTTCCAGCTCCAGGACTCTACCTTCTATGACTGTTGCTGGGACTGATGGGGGTTGGAGTCTATCGCCATGAAGAAGGCACTGAATTGGGGGAAAAGGGAGGAAACAGCCATTCTGAGAGCAGATCTGGAGGGTAATTGATGCAAACCTGGTTCCAGGTTGCTCCTTGTTCTCAGCAGCTTCATTTCACTTAATCGGAGGGGCGGCACAGGTGGATTTTCATACAGGGTGGGCCCACAGTCACATGGTAGGACAGAATAACCTGAAGTACATCTTCAAGGAGGTTAGGAGGAGTCTGGAAGCACCTTTTCTGGCTAACACATTTTATTAAAAGGCATAAGCTTTTGTGCGTTGCATAATAAAATGTGTTAGTTGGAAAAGGGGCAACCAGACTCCTCCTGATGTTCTGATAATATAGACAGGGGGTTTCAAACTTTTTTAGACCGTGGAAGCTGTGAGTTAAAAAGCATTCCTGGACCCCCTAATCAAGAGGCAAATCTCTAGCATAGAAATTGGCTGCATTCGGGTGAACCATCAAGAATGGGGGGGGGGGGGGAGAAGGAGGAAACACAGAGCTTCATTGACTAACAACCAGCTGGTGAGAGACAGACACAGGGATGGGAGCATGTGAAAACCCTTCTCCTTCTCTCTCTGTTGCCATTTGCCCAACCGGTGGTCAGAGAGACCTACAGGTGCAAAAGAGTGACACGGTTTCCAACAGAAAGGAAGAAAGGGAAGGGAAGAGGGAGAGGGAGAGAGAGAAGGAGGGAGAGAGGAAGAAGAAGAAAACGGAGAGGGAGGGAGGGAGAGGGGGAGGGAAACTGGGAGAGAGGGAAGGAGGGAGAGAAAGAAAAAAAGGAGAACAAGGGAGGGAGGGAGGGAGAGGAAAAGAGGGAAGGAGGGAGGAAGAGGGAGAGAGGAAGAATGGAGAGAGAGATGGAGGAATAGAGGGGGAGGGAAGCCAGGAGAGAGGGAAGGAGGGAGTGGGAGAGAGGAAGAAAAAGAAAAGGGGGAGAGAGGGAGAGGGGGGAGGGAGAAGGGAAGAGGGAGAGGAAGAGGGGAGAGGTTAAAGAAAAGGGAGGGAGGGGAGGGAGAAGTGAAGGAAAAAGAAAGAAAGGGAGGGAGGGAGAGAGAGAAGAAGGGGGAGGGAGGGCAGGAGGGACACAGAGGGAGGGGAAGAGATGAGGAGGGACGGAAAGAGGTGGAAGGAGGGAGAGGGGAAGAGAGGAGGGGTCTGCCAGGCCAACGTAGGCCAAGGGTCCCCTTTGCTTCTGCCTCTTCAGGAACTCTTCCGTTCACCCCACTTCCCAGTGACCTTCTTAAGAGAGGTTTGCTAATGAAGCCAAGCTGTCACAGAGGCTTCTAATCAAGCCGTTGCCGGATGTTTTATATGGACGGCTGTTAACCAAGATGTGCGCGTTATGCGGCAACATCCTCCAAGCAGGAGGTGGCTTTTCGGATGCATTAATGAACTCACCCGCTACTAGCCTGCATAAAACATGCTCAGCTGCCTCCAGCGCCTGGTATGAATCTTGCCAACCCTTGGCATGTGACAGGGACTGACAGCAGCCCATTTTTCGAGCAAAAATCCTCCCTGAATACTCATCATTAATTGGCACATTGCTCTCTGGTTCGTTTTTGGGGTTTTTTTGCAATCTATTTAAGTTAGGGCTGCATGTTGATTACGATTCTGCTGCATAAAGGCCCAAGATTGGGCTAGCCAATACAGTGAGAATATTACCTTTTAAGACTTGTTTGTTTTCCAGGAAATTTATAGCTTTTAGGCCCCAGGAATGATTGATCTTAAGGTAAATAATGCAGAAGAAATTCAGCAGTTACTAGTTGTCAGATCTCTGTGCCAACTGCCTTCTTTTCCACCATGGAAGAGGGAGAAAGTTAAAAATAAAAAACACAATACTAAAGACGAAAAAGTCTCAGAAGTCCAGCACTGGCTTCGTCAATCAACTGAAAAGTGTCTGTTTCCTTTTTGAAAAGCAAGGCTCTAGTCCTCAAGAACCTCAAAGCTTACATACCTTTTACTTAAAGATCGCCTGTGTTCGTTTTTTTTTTTTTAAATAGACATTATAAACTGCCTTTTCTGTTCATGGATCCAGTTAAGTAATTATGGAAGCAAATACCCCTTCAGAATATGTGGAGAAGAATCTTCTCAGCAGGAATCTGAAATCCCTATGACAAAAGAAGTGAAACATGTCCAGGGATTAGCCCATATAGGCAAACTTCACTGTTTTGCTGTGCTATGATTAGCAAACCTTGATTCAGTTACAGAAAATGTGAGAAGTATCACAGTGCGTTGGCACAAACTTCTGTTTTTAAACACCATATAGTAGGAAAAGATTTCCAGCTGAAAGGAGAAATGTCCTTATTTCTGGAGTGAGTTTCCCGGTGGGGGTTAAGGTGGGCTGATATCAGTCCCTATTAGCCCAGTGTTTCTCAACCTTGGCCACTTGAAGATGTGTGGACTTCAACTCCCAGAATTTCTGGCTGGGGAATTCTGGGAGTTGAAGTCCACACGTCTTCAAGTGGCCAAGGTTGAGAAACACATTGGCCGATGTAGCCAGGAAGAGCTTCTCTTCTGTATCACTCTTTTTTCAGAGCCAGGACCCCCTTTTTCCTTTAAGATCATCTCAGGGGCTGCATGTATATAAATGGGTGGGGACCGGTGAAAAGTGGGTGGGCTTTGGATGGAAAGAAGACAGGTGGAGTCGGTACAAAGCCCACGCTAGATCCTTCTTGCTAAGTTTCAGAAAGTTCCTTTTCATCCAGTTCTCCAAATTCATGATTATTCCTGCTCAGAGAAGAATCTTAGGTCACATCAGCTCTAGAAAAAATGTTCAATAACAAATCTGAAGAACCAGTCTGGTGTAATGGTTGAGGTGCTAGGGTACAAACCAGGAGACTGAATTCTGGTCCTCCCTTAGGCATGGAAGCTGCCTGGGCGACTTTGGGCCACTCGCACTCTCAGCCCTGCCCAGCCCACCCTACAGGGCTGTTGTAGAGAAAATAGGAGGTGGGAGCATTAGCTAGACAGCCTTAAGTTGTATAAAATAAAGATGGGATATAAATCTAATAATAAGTAAATAAATATCCCTCAAAGAGAGATCATTTCTGTGCGTGTTTCCTGAAGGCAAGGAGGGAAGGAGTTTTTGTCATGTCTTCGTTCATCCACTGCATAGAAACAAGGAGCAAACCCCACCCTCCCTCGCACTGATGCTGTTACTTAGTTGGGTGATGAAACGTCTGCAAGCAAACCACCACACTCAGAGAGTACCAAGGACTCCACATTTTAAAGCTGCCAAGGTCGAGAAACACTGATCTTGTGATGGAATGGTATGGCGAAGGCCGCGCTCGGGGAGATAAGCATTTCCTTGGCCCCCAGAATGAGCGTGGGAAGGTGAAGAGGATGAGACTGGCACCACCCGAAGGAATTCGCAGTGTTTGCTTGCTGGCTTGGGAAGTTTAGATTCAGTCTGGCGAGATTCTGTCTTGTAGGTGGAAGCTACTAAATGCAATAGAACTGTAACTGTTCTGTCTCGTGGAGTTCTTTGGGCTGAACCTGACATCAGTCTCGCCAGACTGAATCTAAACTTCCCAAGCCAGCAAGCAAACACTGCGAATTCCTTCGGGTGGTGCCAGTCTCATCCTCTTCACCTTCCCACGCTCATTCTGGGGGCTAAGGAAATGCTTATCTCCCCGAGCGCGGCCTTCGCCATACCATTCCATCACAGATCTGGATCTCCACAGCCCATATTGGTAGCCAGGCTCAGGCCAGTTTTGTAGCCCTGCCAATTTTGTCCCTCTGCTCTAAACCATGGTTGGATTGCTCTCTTTCAACCGAGTCCTTTTGGTTTTGCTCATCTTTTAGCTGCTGTTCGCAAACCCTGGGTGAGGATGGCCATTGAGGTCCCAAATCTGTCCCCATCCCAACACATTACGCACAGATTTTATTAATATGAATAGAGCATCGTCTGAGTACATGATGGCTTACAGAGGTAATGCAGGCAAAGCAAACATACTGACGGGGAGAATCGAGTCTTTGCAGTCTGGCTCCGTAACCATGCACTGATGGGAGAGCTGGCCTTCAGTTTGCTAGACTGCAAAGCCGACTTACCTGCAAGATTTCAGCCTTGTGGCTAGAAACAGGGCAGCCTGGAGGGCTTTCCCCAGGAGCTGGTTGCGACTCGAGAAAGCACAACCACCACCGCAGGAGAGCAAAGTTGGAGGAGAGGATCTGGGTCCTCCACTGCAGAAATGCCTTTTGGATGAGAACAGCCAGGGTTGCTGGGGAGGAGAAGCGTTCTCCCTTTTCTGGATTTTCAACTCACTTTTGGGACACTTGGACTATGGCCCTCCAAATCATGCAAAAAACGGAGTGTTATCGGGCTTCCTCCAGATATGTAGCTAAGCGTATGGCAGACTAGTTGCAAAATCCACCGCCCCTTCCCCAATCCGATCCGCTCCAACCCACCCAGCATCTCCTTTCTCCTCTACCCAACCCATGGAAATCCCCAAGCTCTGTCAGCAGCATCAGTAACGTAGCAGCAGTTGCAAAGGCCAAAGCAAGCCCTTTCATCTTCCCACGAAGCTGAAGAAGATTCAGAGAGGCAGGCAAGGGTCAGCGGCGGCAGCTCCGGCCGGCATGATGCAATCCATCCCAGACGTTCCAGGGGTTCCAGAAATTCTGGGCAATTCAGCTGAATCGGGGGGGCGGGGGGAGTCCTTCTCTTTCCATTTGGGACTGTGCAACCAGCCTCTTTTCTTCTTTTGATACAAACGACGATTCCCCCAAAGAGGAGATGGAGACAAATCGCATCAGTCCTCCGAGGCTTGAACAGCAAGGAAAATGGAGGGGCTTGGACCCTTGGCTCCCCCGTTCCCATTTACACATGGAAAGGGTTCCACTTCCCTGGAGCATCCTTCTCTTTTTTCTGGGATCTCTCGCTGCCAGCCTCTTTGTAGCAATAGACCCCAAAGAGTTTGTATTTTTTGTCGGGGAAGCCCAGGTTGCGAACACCAGGTTCCCGGCCCCCACAGCGAGCCCGGGGGTTGACAATGGGGTAGCGAATACTTCCATCCCCAACCCAGCCGGCCTCACATTTGTCCAGGAGCTGGATCTTCCAGGCAGCATAGAGCTGGCCAACCTTGGCCACCATGGCTCCGTTCCTCTTGCAGGCTTGGACGGCTTCAGGGAAGCTCAGTTTGCGGTAGGTTTTGAGGAAAAAGACTTTGCCTGGAAAGGATCAAGAGGAGAGGCAGGGGAGAGAATCAGAAAGGGGCGACTGGTTTGGGGTTTTCCCGTCCTTGTGCATCAAGCCTACGATCTGCAGCACATAGGTGGCCCTTTTCATTGGGCCCCAAAGTCTCTCCCCCAAGTAGGACCATTGAAGCTTGCTGGCTTCAATGTCTTTAACATACCCAACCTCAACATTGACCCATAAAGGGTGGAAAATTTCAATCCCACCCTCTCTGATGACATTATTGGGTCCTTGCCATGCCCCAGTGTTCATCATCAAGGCCATCAATGTAGGTATCTGGAGGTCAGTCAGCTGAAGACATCCAGAAACACAGAACAGTCCAAGGCAGTGTTTCTCAACCTTGGCAACTTGAAGATGGGTGGACTTCAACTCCCAGAATTCCCCAGCCAGCCATGGACGTTCTGGAATTCTGGAAGTTGAAGTCCACCCATCTTCAAGTTGCCAAGGTTGAGAAACACTGGTCCAAGGTGTGAAGGAATTGAGGGACAAAGAAGTTAGCGCCTGAAGGTCTTCATAAAACAACAAGAAACAAAGACATAGGCAGCCGTTCTAATTTTTTTTAAAAAAAAAATCTGTCGTATTTGCTTGGGAAAGGTTGACATTTGGCACACCATCAATGCTGGGCAAAAGCAACCCAGCAGGCAGAAAGCGAACCTAGCCTGGGCACGCATCCAACACAGGGGAGCGCCTCAGCTCTTGAACCTCGTTGGCATGATCCAAATGGGCAAGATGCCCTATGAACCAGCAGCACCTCCCAAGGATATCGTTTGGGGGGCCGCGAGGTGGATCAGGAGTGGTTGGAAAGGTGCGGATTGGAACTCCGCACCCTTAAAGAGCTGCATCTGTTTCTTGGAAAGTCCCAGGATCTGTTGGAAAGAGCTGGGAAGTTACGGAATGGCGGGTTGCTTTTGTGACCCTCTGAATCGCTTGCTCCTGAAATATAAGGACACCGCGGTCCTTATTGTCCTGCCCTGCTAATCTTCCTGGGGTGGTTTCTTGCAAGTTTTTCCTCCGCTTGATGGCAACTCTCCCCCCCCCCACTTTAATTGTACAGAGGCCAAAACTGGAACAAAAAACACGAATGGACAATGGGGAAGCACCCCTCAGTCTGCCAAAGATGGATGAGCCTCCCCAAGTTCTAGTTGCTCAGTTTTCCCAGGCCGCCACGTCCCGTATTCCAACTTCTTCTGTTCTTCAACAGAATCTTATTCCTGAGATGCATCTCATCCTGTCCCACCCACACAGACACACATACTGTTTCCCTCACATAATCAAAGCGAACAACAGGAAATTAAATGCCTCCCAGTGCAAAGATGGATGAGGCGATGAAGGCAGTCCATTACAGTGCTGATCTGCCGCTATTTAGCATGCCCCTGATTACACAAATGAAGCCTGTGATGCTCCCTGCTCAGATCCACCTAAGAAAAAGTAATTTACGCTCCTCGAGACAAATCCCATCAGACTCTTCCATCATCTTGCCAACTCCAGGCTCAATTACCACCTTTTTTGCTTCCCTCGTGGGACCTGAAGCCCAAAGGAGTGAGCTCATAGACTGCCAAAATGGCCCAGGCGCTCTCTTAAATGCACTGCTGTGATTTGTGGGAAGGGGCTCAGGTCTGTTTCATTTTCTGCATTCACCCCCAGTAAATTAACTTTCCCCATGCTGTGTTACCTGGATTAAAAGGGGACCCCACATTAAAAGCTCTGGGAAATATAAACCAACAAGAACTGCAAAAAACTGTGGTCCAACATTGATTGATTATGTCCATCGAGTCAATCCTGATTCTTAGCAACCGCAATAGATAGATTTTCTGCTTGATGATCTCTCCCTAACCAGCTCTTTCAGCTGTTCCAACAGTGCCCCCATCGCCTAACTGTAACTCAGTGGATGTAACTGAGTCTATCCACTTTACCGTGGGTCGTCTTCTTCTTCTGTTTCTTTCCAACCTTCCCAGTGTTACAGCAGGGCTTGGGGTGAGGATCCAACATTACCAGTTGTTAAACACACACACACACACGCATACAGTGTCTACAGTTTACACTGAGTTTCTTTCTGTGCTGTTTTACTGAGGTGCCCATACGTATTTGGATATCAGCAAAACGCTACACCAAAATCTTGACGTAACAGTACGCACGGATACCCTGCGATCTCTTTTTATGCACTGAGTATTTTAGTGCGTGTGTGCAAATCGGGGATCTAGTACAGGCCAAAGAAAGAGAAGCAGAGATGCTCAGAAATGCGCATGTTCATCAGGAAAAATAGTACAGTACAATAGTATAAATAGCACACTTGATGTGTTTTTCTTGAGCTGGCTTGTGCTGGGTTTGACGGAAGAGCGTGTGCGTGCCTGAATATTGGTAAAACAAGAAACCTGAAAGAGGCATGACATAACATGTGCAGTCACAGGAAAAAAAGTGCTTCATTGCAGCATTTTGCCAGGATACACCAGAAGGGAATGACTGTTGTGGAACTGAAAACAGCAACAATCTGAGCAGGGCCCTTGTTCTACCTACTTCAATCCCTAATCCCTTTGAGAGTCTGCTGGAGTGGCTGGCTTTAATAAATTTAATGAAATAAATAAGTAAATGGCCACTTCCCATTTTTTCAGAGGATCTCCCAGCCTTCAGTAGCCCTATGTTAGTAGGAGAACATGGCTTCAAGAAGATGTTCTGCCTTAGAGCACTGTTCCTCAACCTTGGGAACTTTAAGCTGTCTGGACTTCAACTCCCAGAATTCCCCAGCCAGCATGGCTGGCTGGGGAATTCTGGGAGTTGAAGTCCAGACAACTTAAAGTTCCCAAGGTTGGAAAACACTGCCTTAGAAGAACAGAAATACCTTCTCCTAGCACCAAACCACCATTGGAAATAGCCCAGTATATTATTGATTATAGACATACAGGGAACACATCCAGTTTTCTTACAAACTGGTGCAAACAAGCTGCGGCTCACTGCTTTTCCCTGGCTAAGATCAAGAACTCATTTCCCCTTTCTCATTCCCTCGCCCTCTTTTTCTCTAATTACAGTTTTTACTGCTCAGACAGCTTGATTAACGGCTGTTAAAATACTGCTAGCTCTACAAATTGGACAGGCCTTATGGTTCCACTGGCGAGAACAGCTGCCCGCAAATGACTTAAGATTCCCACGGTGGAGTTCATGGATCAGGGCAGGGAGCAATAAACGTCCCAACTGGATCGGTGAAAGCATTTATCCATGTGGCGAAGCGGTTTTGCTCTATGGCCGAAGCCAGAGGCCTCTCTCCATCATTCGTTTGGCAACCAAAGAGGGGTTTCGTGACCTGTATCAATTATGCAAGGGGGGCACGGGCATGTGATCTTCCCTTGCATAATTTATTTTTTTGGAACTTTTCCCCTTAATGTCTCTCTGGCTATGTGAGTCACGCCAAAGGGCTGAGCCATAGGCAGAAGCTTCGAAGCCCAACCTATGTTGGGTGGGCAAATTATTCCTCCGCATTTTGGGGTTCTTCTTGGCTTCCTTGGAAAACAAAAGCAAGAAGATGCTTTGGAAGACTCGTTCTGAATGGCCCATCTGCTAATGCACGATTCAATCAACCGAAATGGCTTTCCACTGGCGGAGGATGCAAGAAAGAAAAGGCATTTTTACAGCACGCATACAAAGAGCACCAAAGCAGTCCTTACCGTTCAGATTGGAAGTAAAACAGAAGGCGTCGTAACGTTCCCGGTCTTTGTGCCGGTAGCCATAATTCCTCACTCCGACTGGGGTGTCTTTGCGTCCACATTCATCCCTGGCCTTGGAGATGGGGTATTGGACAGAGCCGTCTTCCAGCCACCCAGCATTGCACCAGTCCAGCCCTTCCAGCCAGGCTTCGTGCAGCTGGTCGTAGGAAGCCAGGATCCCATCCTGCTCCAGGCAAGCCTTCTGCGCTTCGTGGAAATTCAGAGTGTAGCGCCCCAAGCGAGGATGGTAGGGGAAGATCACCCCTAAAGAGAGGGAGAGGAATCTTCGGAGTGCAGGTCAAAGGCCGACCTGAACCAGACTTACCCCACTTGATGCCTTCCCAATGGGTGGGATTTCCACTCGGGCAAGAGGACAAAAGTAACGCCTTGCAGAAGGATGCCCAAATGGAAATTGAGGATTGCACCATCTTAACCGCACTGGAGAGTTTGCAAAAAGGCCATGAATAGGATCAGACAATCCTAGACTTCAAGGGGCCATTGGCCCTCAGATGCAACCATCGTCATCATCATCATCATCATCATCATCATCATCATCATCATCATCACTATTAAAATGTATATGCTGCCTGACTCTGTGACTCTGGGCAACTCATGAGCAAAAAACATTTTAAAAATTACAATAACTTACAAAAATAAAAAATGGCAAAGATCTCCCAGGCGCTAGGATAAGAGGAGCCAAGAGCAGGGTGGGAATGTGGTGGGTTGCACGAGTGAAGTGTGATTTTGGGGCTAGGGGTTTCAGTTTTTGGTTTTACTGTCTTTTTTGCTTTTATTGTTGCATTTTTTTTTTTACTCTTGAGTTGTAAGCTGCCCAGAGTTAGGTTTTAAGATGGGCAGCTATACAAATCTTATAGAAAAGAAAAGAAAAGAAAAGAAAAGAAAAGAAAAGAAAAGAAAAGAAAAGAAAAGAAAAGAAAAGGAGGGAGGGAGGCAGGGGGAGAAGAAAGAAAGAAAGAAAGAAAGAAAGAAAGAAAGAAAGAAAGAAAGAAAGAAAGAAAGAAAGAAAGAAAGAAAGAAAGAAAGAAAGAGAGAGAGAGAAAATGAGAGAGGAAGGAAGGAAGGAAGGAAGGAAGGAAGGAAGGAAGGAAGGAAGGAAGGAAGGAAGGAAGGAAGGAAGGAAGGAAGGAAGGATTCCACAGGAATATGGAGATAACTTTGAAGAAGGCCAGGAGCCATTCAAAAAGATAAAAATGATGTCGGTCCTGGGAAAGGGGAGAGCATGAGAGAGAAACTCAAAATAACTCTGGTTTGATTCTCCTTGGTATAAAAGGGGACAGAGAGAAACTCTGTCAGGCTTTCAAAATTGTGTTATCATACCCAGCAAGAAAACAGTAACATTCCTGTAATCCTTGTGGTGTCTGTTTCCAGACCTGGCCTACCTTGAAGGGCTGAGATGCCTGCTTAGTGGAGGAATTCAGGGTAAAGCATTGCTGAGAAATGGCTGCCCACCTTCTGTTGAACATACTCAATGAAAGAGACCCCACCAGCTCTCTGCACCTTTAATTCCACCATCAAACTGCTCTTGCTACCAGGACGTTTTTTCCTAACATTCTTCTGAAAGCTGGTCATGGTTCTGGGTCCTCCTTCTGGATGAGATGAAACAGATCTTCACCTTCTTCTAGGGGGCACCCCTTCAGAGGCTGGAGATCTGCTGTCTGCCCTGCCCTTGCGATGCTCCCTTCTCAAGGCGAACCATACCCCGTCCCCTTCTTCTCTCTTTGTAAGATGGGGTTTCAAGCCCCTGCCCTGCCTCCCTGCCCCTCTCTGGAGCTGTTCCAGTTTCCCCAGTTTCTCTGAATCTTTCTTAAAAGGGTGGTGCCCAGAACTGAGGGTGGGGGCTGAACCAAAGCAGAACAAAATGGAAGGGCTGCTTATTAGGATTGGAATCCACGCTTCTGCCCACGCAGCCTCAAGCCGCATCTGGTTTTCGAGGGCCAGGTCATCCTGCTAATTCATATTCAGCTGGTGGCGGCAGCTTTAACCATTGCTGCTGCCAAGCGAAGGATCACCCACTCTATACCTGCGCGTTTGATTGCTTTTTCCTAAGTGAGGAACGCTACATTTATCTCTGTCAGTGGAATTTGCAAGGGGGGGAGGCAAGGAAGGGAGGCAGATTAATGCCATGGCCATCAAGGGCTCACTGTGCAAGTCCTGCCCCTTTTCTACAGGCGTGGCGACGTTGCACATGTCCCCAAAGGGGCAGAGGTGTGATGTGACCTCACGAAGCTGCCTTCGTCGCTCTGATGAAAGCCGCAAGTTCCTGTGGAGGCTGCTGGTCTCTATAACATGTCATTCTCTTCAGCCCACTTCTTAAACCCTCCAAGACTTTTTGAATGTGATTTCTCTCTTCTGGAGTCAGTAGCTATTCCAACCGAGTCAGTCACCTGCAAATTTGGTAAGCATTCCCTCATCTGAGTCATGAATGAAAAAGTTGAATCACAGTTGGCTCAGGACCAAAGCCTGTGGCAACCTGTAGGATAACTCCACTCGGATGAGGAAGTGCTAACAAGAACTCTGGCTGATTTTCAAGCTAGCTCTTGTTCCACATAACAGATATCCCCTTTCCTTTCCTTTCCTTTCCTTTCCTTTCCTTTCCTTTCCTTTCCTTTCCTTTCCTTTCCTTTCCTTTCCTTTCCTTTCCTTTCCTTTCCTTTCCTTTCCTTTCCTTTTTCATCCCTTCCCTTTCCTTTCCTTCCCTTTCCTTCCCTTTCCTTCCCTTTCCTTTCCTTTCCTTTCCTTTCCTTTCCTTTCCTTTCCTTTCCTTTCCTTTCCTTTCCTTCCCTTCCCTTCCCTTCCCTCCCTCCCTCCCTCCCTCCCTTCCTTCCTTCCTTCCCATGTACCTGCCTGCGCACAGTCCCTCTTTGCAATACAGGCATCCTAGGCGTATAAGTCCACCCAGCGAAGCAGAGAGGCAACGCTGTGTGGGAGGTTAGGACAGGCCCACAGTTGAGGCAGAGGAGCAACGGACACCCTCCGCTGGAGGCCTGGTCTGAATGGATTGAACAATCCAGTTAGGCTCTGGGGAGCAAGACCTCAGAAACACTTGCACCCCTGGCAGAAGGCAAGAGTTGGGGGGGATTAATTTGAGACTGCAATGCTAAATGAGCACCCTCCTTGGCGGATGACCCCCTACGTGCTTTCCTCAACTGAACCAATTTTTTCACCAAAGCTAGCATTTCCAAAGGAATTTTATTGGATTGCATCAAGCAGTTTCCGTGTCTTCCCCATCATCCTACCCTCACTCAATCTCATCAGACTCCAGCTGAACATATATTTTCAGCTGAATGAGATATTGATTGAATGCAGCAACCAAAGTCACAGAGAGTGTTGAAGGGTGGAGGGAGTCTACAAGCCCTGGCTCTGTCTCCAGCATTTCAGAGGTCTTGCAAAACTCCCGAGTTTTTGCAAGTCATGAAAGCTTAATAAATTAGTCAGCAAAGGTGCTTCCAGACTTCTCCTAATGTTTTACTGCCATAAACTAACATGGCTTTCTTCCTACAATATCTGTAATGAGAAGCATCAAATTACAGGTCTTGCTTGACCACAGGCTGCTGTGAAGACTGACTAACTAACTAACTAACTAACTAACTAACTAACTAACTAACTTACTTACTTACTTACTTATTTATTTATTTATTTATTTATTTATGGTGCCTTTGAGTCAGTGTTGACTCCTGGCAACTGCCTGGACAAGTCCCTGCAGTTTTCTTGCAGTTTTCCGAAATGGTTGCCCTTGCCTGCTTCTTCCTAGGGTGGAGAGAGAGGGACTGGCCCAAAGTCACCCCGCTGGCTTCATGCCCAAGGCAGGGCTAGAACTCAGAGTCACCCAGTTTCTAGCCTGGTGCCTTCACCACAACACCAACCTGGCGTTCTGGTGATGAAGACATCACCCTTTATTAGTTGCATGATCTGGGTTGCAAAACTCTTGGTGACCACTAGAGCGCAAAAAAGAGGATTAAAAAGAAGAATTTGCTCCCATCTACTGGACTGCTAGGAGGTCAAACCGGTCAATCCTAAAGGAAATCAACCCTGTCTGCTCATTGGAAGGATTGATACTGAAGCTCAAGCTCAGATACTTTGGCCACCTAATGCGAACAGAGGACTCTTTGGCAAAGACCCTGATGCTGGGAAAGATTGAAGGCAAAAGGAGAAGGGGATGGCAGAGGATGAGATGGTTAGATAGCATCACTGAAGCAATGAGCATGAAACTGAGCAAACTCAGGGAGGCAGTGAAGGACAGGAAGGCCTGGCGCGATATGGTTCATGGGGTCTCGAAGAGTCGGACACAGCTTAACGACTGAACAACAACTGGACATCTGGCTGGTTGCAGCCCAATCTGATAGCCCTTAGCATAGCCTCATCTTGATTGTTAATTGCCATAAAATATGAGAAAAATCTGGGGGAACTGGCTGTGTGTAACATCCCTGCTAGGCAAGCACACGATATCTGATAGCCTCATTGAGGATATGCAGCTTTTATTTTCCATTTCCCTTTCCTCCTCCCCATACGCTTTGGTGTCTCTGGGGGGCTTTAGCATAGACTAGTGTTTCTCAGCCTTGGCAACTTTAAGATGCATGGGCTTCAACTCCCAGAATTCCCCAGCCAGCAGGGGAATTCTGGGAGTTGAAGCCCATGCATCTTAAAGTTGCCAAGGCTGAGAAACACTGGCATAGACAGATAGCAGCAGGCTGATCCATAGGGGAACCCAGACAAGAGGAGCAGGAAACAGGAAAATTGGGAGAAAATATTATATGCACAGAGGTAGAAAGATTCAACACCATCCATCCACTATGGAGGAATGGTTGGTGAAATTGATAGATCTTGCTGAGATGGATAAATTAACTTCTTTGATTAGAGAAAAGACACTCTCTACATTTATTTATTGGTGACTGGAAACCTCTTTCGGACTTTTTTGCATAAAAATGAAAAAAAAATGAACTTGTGATTCATGGCTTTGATGATTAGATAGGGTAGATTATAGAAAGAAGAGGATTATGTTGTAACCATAGAGTAAGAGGTAAATTTATAATTTACTGCGGTAAAGAAGACTGGAAGCTACTCCTTTGTGTCTTTTTTTCTTCTTTTCTATTTTTCTTTTCCTTCCCCCCCCCCTTTCTTGCACTTTTAGCTTTATCTTTGATTTCTTTCTTTTGCTTTTTTCTTCCTTACTTTATATGAGTTTGTATTCGTTTTTATCTTCTTTTTTAAAAGTTCCAATAAAAATCATATCTATGCTCATATATGCTCATGGTACAAAGAGAGAAGATACTTTGCTACACTAATTGTCACATGTCCACGGACTAGGAATTGCTCGTTGGAGAACTACAGCCCCCACCGTGGCCCACGGGTCTCAAGCAGGAGCGTCCACAGGGAATGGTCGAACAAGGCAAACAGTGTAATCAAAGCTCTGCCCATTTTTCATGGGCATCCCATGGGTGCACCATCAAGGCCGCCATGTTGACTTTTTTAACCACACCCTGCGGACTCTCCTGCATGTAGGTATCTCAGGCACAAAGGGAGAACGCTGCGGTCGATTCTCATTTCTCAGTGCTGTTTATTTGCTACGGGCATCTCTTCCATTTGGTTTTAGATGAGTTTTAAAGGTCACTTAAATTATGATGCCCAATCTATTATTACGTGAAATAATGAGCGGGCCCTTTTCTAAGAAGGCCAATGCTATCTGCTGTAAATTTTGCTTCGCTGATCGACTTAGACATTGCTGGTTGCTGCTCTTTTACATTTTAAGGCTTGTCAATAGTTGGTTTAAATATTCTTATTGCAGTTTTCCTAAACTGATCTTTGTTGTGAAAGGTGAAATAGCAAATCTTATCTAAATAAATAATGATGAGACAATTCCTCTATCCTTAGTAACTGATTACTAAAGATTGACTTTCTTTACATGGAGGTTGTATGCTGATATTTTCTGATCTCCCCAAAGCCTGGATTCACACTGGAAACTCACACTTTGCACCCTTGCAGCATCTAATAGTAAGAACTGCCCACATTTGAAGAACACTGCTCCATCTCTACCCCTGGTGCTACCCGTGCTGGTTTCACCAAACCTGCTGAAACCTATAACTGGGTTAACAAGGAAACAATCATTGTGAACCCATAACATGTTTCACACAGTGGACTGGTTCACACAGCTTACGACCCACAATTTCCCCAATCCCATTTGCATCCATCCTTGGCAAACCAAGCCAAGGAGTGTCAGGGTTCTAGTAAGGAAGAGCAAACATATGTTAAAAGCGTATAGACTACTGCAATGCGCTCTACATGGGGCTACCCTTGAAGAGTATCCGGAAGCTACAACTGATTCAAAATGCAGCCACATGGGCAATTTTAGGTACCCCAAAGATGGCACATGTTACACCTTTACTGTGGGAGCTGCATTGGGTGCCAGTTTGCTTCTGGGTCCAATTCAAGGTGTTAGTTATTGTCAGGTTCAGCCCAAAGAACTCCACAAGACAGTACAGTTACAGTTGTGTTGCATTTATTAACTTCAACCTCTCAGACAGAAATCTCTCCAGACTGAATCTACACTTCCCAAGCCAGCCAGCCAAAACACCATGAATTCCTTAGGGTGGTGCCAGTCTCATCTTCTTAACCTTCCCACGCTCCTGCTGGGGGCTAAGGAAATGCTTATCTCCCCAAGCGCGACCTTCATCAAACCATTCCATCACAGTTATCACCTTTAAAGCCCTACATGGCATGGGACTGGGTTACCTGAGGGACTGACTCACCCCCATTATATCGATCCATGCCACCTGGTCAAGCAGAGAGGGTATGCCGTGGACCCCGTTGATGAAAAAATGTCGACTGGTGGGGTCCAGAAGGAGAGCCTTCTCTGCCGTGGCCCCTGCCCTATGGAATACCTTCCCCCCAGAGGTGAGGCAGGCCCCTAATCTCTTGACCTTCCTGAAAGTGGTTAAGACCTGGCTCTGCCAACTTCCATGGGGCGGGAAAAGGGGCAACCAATCCTGAGGGTGGCTAGCACCTTGAAGATGCTCCTGTACGTTAATATCCTTTCTACCAGCAGCACCTTGGAAGATATTATTATTTATGTAGGAATATGCTTTTGTTGTATTTTAATTGTATTTTAATTAATATTTATTTTTTGTTTTTACTGTAAACCGCCCAGAGTCACTTCCTCGTGAGAGGGGCGGTGACCAAATTTGAAAGACGAATAAATAAACACATAAAAGCAAATATCTCTAAGAAACAGGTAAAGCCGTCCATCAGAAGCCAGGATGGTGCATCATGATGTCATCATGTTGCAAATGATGTAATGAGTGCATCACTCATTACATCATGATGCAAATGATGTAATGAGTGTCAAACACTGTGATATCGCTTGCCCGCCCATGTCCCCTTGACACGGGGCTTCTACCAGATATCTCTGCCTCCATTATAAGCTGCTTCTCAGTGAAGAATTCCTTTCTTTTTAATATCCTGATTTTATTACAAATTGATTCCATTGTGCAAATCCAAGTTTTATCCCTGTCTTTTCTCCCACTCTCTTGTTCATTCGTATTTTCATGTATCTCTGCCATAGTGTTTCCCAACCTTGGCAACTTGAAGATGTGTGGACTTCAACTCCCAGAATTCCTGGCTGGGGAATTCTGGGTGTTGAAGTCCACACGTCTTCAAGTTGCTAAGGTTGAGAAACACTGCTCTGCCATATTGATTTAAGCCCCATCTCACATCTCAGATGGACATTAATTTATGACTTCAATTATCTGGTTCCTGGTGAGCTGAAGACCCTATAATATTTCCAGGGAAAAATAACCAAAGGAATACTGCACACTGATAAATTAGCCCAACATCCTCAGTTGGTTGTTGGTTATTGGTTATTCCCAGATAGCATGGCCAAAAGGAAATGGCTAGAGCTACTACATCTGGGTTGCAAAAAATCCAGATTTGACAGCTACTGGATCTGACAGCTAAAAGGTTTTCTATATCCACCTGCTGACATCTAGTGGTGATGCAGACTTTTGCAACCCAGATATGGGAGCTCTAGAGGTTATAGTCCCAACACAGCTGGACAGCATCTGGTTGGGAAAGGCTGGCTCAGTCAATTAAAAAGATGTTTAATCAGGTAAAGAGTAAATAAAATTCAGTCACAAATAAAGGAATGTTGTGATCTTAGGGGAAGTAGTTCTCCATTCATTTTCATAAGGGAAAAAAAGCGTAATCTATCACACTTGTGCGTTGACATTCACTACGGAAAAATTAAAAAGCCTACCATTTTTAATCTAGTGTTTTTCTCAGAAGAAAACTGATATGGAAGTAATCAATTTCAGACACTGATGAAACTCGTCCGATGACAAGGAAGCAGTCTGAATTCTCTGTCAAAAGATCTACTCTGCATTCCCCAGATCCTTTCTTTTTGAGAGGACCTGCCTGATGCCCACCACCCAGTCCACCTCCACCAACCTTCCAGGTCGAGCTTCACCATTCCAGCATCATCTTCCAGTTCGTTGGTCACCTCACACTCATAGCGCCCGTAATCCTGAAGAGTGACATTCCGGATGATGAGTGAGGCGTCACTGGGTCCATCCTCCTGCAGGGTGGTTCGGCCCCGGTAGTTCCCAAAGGCTCTGCGCTCCTTCCCCATTGCCACAAAGACATCCCCAAATGACATGGGCTCTACCATCTTGGTCCACTTCAAGCGGATCTCATCGGGGTCATGGGCCGACACATCGTAGTGGAAGCGACAAGGCAAGATGATGGTGCCCCCACGGTGGGTGACCACCTTCCCAGGTGCTGTCTGAACCACAACAGCACCACTGTCATCCTCTGCAAACAGAAACAGAGATCTTGAGCTTCATTTCAAATCTAGAACAGGGAAAGACCACTCTGACTTGAGTGGTCAAGTGGTACAGATGTGTTTGTGGGTTGCGACAGCGATGCCTTTTTGGGTGGGTCAGGTATGAATATTAGATTTCAGTTCTTCCAAGCTAATCAGTTGATTGTTTGGCCCAGAGTCTAAACCAGTGTTTCTCAACCTTGGGAACTTTAAGATGTGTGGACTTCAACTCCCAGAATTCCCCAGCCAGCATGGCTGGCTGGGGAATTCTGGGAGTTGAAGTCCACACATCTTAAAGTTCCCAAGGTTGAGAAACACTGGTCTAAACAATCAACTCTTGTCCTGTTCACCTTGCCCTGTTTTATGTCCTTCCCCCTTCCCTTGCTTCTGTTAATGGCAGAAGAGCGCACATAACAAACCCAAGTTCTTCCTCCCCCAATTCCCCTCAAAAGGATCTGAGGCAGCAAGCTAAGATCCCTGGAGAGCCTTTACCAATCAGGACAGAGGGCTCCAAGCCTGCTAACTGGATCCTGAGCTACCTCCCAGGCCCAAAGTCCAAGATCAAACAGCCTGGGAGATCTCAGTGGTGATGTGTGAGCTGTAGGCTACTAGAATGCTTTTTTCCTATAATGTTCCTACAACGTTTGTTTGTTTGCTTGCTTTTTAATTTAAAAAGGAAATAACCATCACCCTATTTTCAGTTCAACCTTCACTTGGGTGTAATGCTTATTACTGTAACACCTTCACTGAAAATTCAGGGTTAAAGTAGACCTCTCTGGTTTCCAATGTTTCTTAAACTGGGCAGCTGGTACATGTTTGGACTCCAACCCCCAGAATCCTCAGCAGTGGCTGTGCTGGCTGGGGAATTCTGGGAGTTGAAGTCCATACTCAAGAAGTCACCAAGACTGGGAAACACTGCATCCCAAACCCTTTTCTTTTGCAATAAATCTGAAGAACGAACCTGGGGATCTACCGTTCTTGTTTTTGAGCTGCTGTTTGGGATTGGACAGATATAAACAATGGTGAACAGTGAAGATGATCAGACTCCCACCCAGATCAGGCCCCTAGAGATGCCCAAAGAGACCTCTCACGCACCAGAGACATGCACCACTTTCTTCCGTTCTTTCTGGGCCAGTGCAGGCTGGCAGGAAAGCACGAGGAGATGGAAAAGACAGGAGAGCAAATATCGTCCTGGAAGCATCTAGCAGAGAGACAAAAGGAGTGTAAATAGAGCACCATAGACCAGTAATGGCGAGCCTATGACATGTGTCATGTCAAAGGTGACACGCCATGATGTTTTGGGTGACATGCCAGCATTCACCAATGACTGGTTGGGGAATTCTGGAAGCTGAAGTCCACACATCTTAAAGTTCCCAAGGTTGAAAAACACTGGCCTAAACAATCAACTCTTGTCCTGCTCACCTTGCCTTGTTTTGTGTCCTTCACCCTTCCCTTGCTTCTGTTAATGGCAGAAGTGCACACATAAAAAATCCAAGCTCTTTCTCCCCCAATTCCCCTCAAAAAGATCTGGGACAGCAAGCTAAGATCCCTGGAGAGCCTTTGCCAGTCAGGACAGAGGGCTCCAAGCCTGCTAACTGGATCCTGAGCTACCTCCCAAGCCCAAGCCCAAAATCTGGGTTCTGGGTTCCAAAATCATGCTGGCTGGGGAATTCTGGGAGTTGAAGTCCACACATCTTAAAGTAGTCAAGGTTGAGAAACACTGAGTTGGAACATTCGCTCCTATTACCCTATATGGGGCGAAAATCCACAGGATTATCCCAGTAACATTTGGATCATCACCAAGGTTGTTTAGGTCATCTCCCAGGTATGTTTGGAATCTATTAAACCAGAAAAGAATTGTGGGTGTTTCTTAATCAGTTACCCACAGATAGCTAAAATGTTCATATTCTTCCACAAGATAGTGTATGGGTGTTTCTTGTGGAAAAAAAATGAAAGTGGCTGTACTCCTTTTGTTATATAGAAGACAGAGCTGGAAATACTGCAAAACCAGTATATTAAGGATGAATGAAAGGGCCAAGAGGGAGAGGATGTCTGAAAAAGGGAGAGTGGATGAAATTATGGAAAAGAAAGAGGTGAAAAGTTTAAAGAAGGCAAATGTATGAAGTGGGGTATGGATGTGGTGGATGCAAAGGTGGTTTGCATGCAAAGAAATTTATATAGAGAAATATTAAATGATGTTAGAGTAGTGTAAACAAGGTTTAACTATTTCCTTTTCTTATCTATGCCTTGTAATTTCTTGGGCTTCCTGTTTCTTACTCCTTTTTTGTACTGAATAATGTGGCCTTCCCCAGAAAGGAATAGATGGTGGAGATAAATTTATATCAGTGTTTTTCAACCTTGGCAACTTTAAGATGTATGGACTTCAACTCCCAGAATTCCCCAGCCGGCATGCTTTAAGATGTGTGGACTTCAACTCTCAGCATGCTGGCTGGGGAATTTTGGGAGTTGAAGTCCACACATCTTAAAGTTGCCAAGGTTGAGAAACACTGGTCTAAGAGATTGCTAATCTTCCTTCTTTCTGCCCGTCTTCCCAGACACAAATGCATGGAACACATGGTCTTGGACTCTCCCGGCAGGATGTAGTTAACCAGGTGCTAGGTTTTGCCTATCCCTTCGATGTATTTCCTGTAAAACAATTCTCCTTTCTGCTGTAGCTATAAAAATAAAACCTGCTTCGCTAACCCTTGCTCAGATCGAATTCCTGCTCTCAGAAGTGCTTACACGTGCACACAGAATGCTTCTTCCACCCACAACAGGAGGATCTTAGACAGGGGTTGAATGCCTGACTCTTTCTGGTCATCTGGAGGGAGAGCAGGATGGGCTCCCTGCATGATGAAGGTTGCAAGAAGAAAGGCCAGTGGCCAGAATGTCCTTTGGGTGTCCTGGCACTGGAGGTAATGCAGTCATCATGGCTGATAGTGATAGCTCCCTAAACGGTTGGCCAGTTCTCCTTTAAAGCAGTCCAGCTTGGTGCTCAGCAGCGAGTCTCCCTGTTTAAGCATCTTGCAATTTATTTATTTATTTGCTTATTTATTTAATCGCATGTGTATAGCTGCCCATCTCACATAGTGACTCTGGGCAGTGTAGGTAATCATCATCAAAATATATAAAAGCCATTAAAACAACCAATTTGAATTAAAAAATAAAACAAGATAAAAAACAAAATGGCAGCAAAACACACAGTGTAATGCTACTTGGAGTCTACAGCTATATCCTAGTGGTAGTTTTCTCCATTTGGGAGAGCTGAATATTTATTTATTCATTTCTTCAACTTAGATGCTGCCTGCATCCAGTCAACTCTGGCTGGTTTACAGTAACTAAAATTCCCTCTCTCTCTACTCCATACAAAAGGGCAAGAAACAAAGGAAAATCTCAAGGACCCTGGTGCTCTGCATGTTCATCTCATCCATAGCTGCTTCTCGTGGGTTATTGAGGGGGAGCTGCACATCATCAAGCCAGCATTCCCTTAGAGGACCCGTTGGGTAACTGGAGCCAGGAAGAGCCAGGAAAAGAGGTGGGACAAGCAGATCTTCCCTTCTTTGCTGCCCTTTACCAGGATACCTACATGATCTGTTCTACTTTCTAAATCTCTTCTCATAGCCCACTTTCAAGCTTTTTTGCAAGCTTCTAATAGAATAGAATAGAATAGAATAGAATAGAATAGAATAGAATAGAATAGAATAGAATAGAATAGAATAGAATAGAATAGAAATCTTTATTGTCATTGTACAACTTGTACAATGAAATTAATGCCACCCCAGTGCAGCTTTACCCACGATTCAAGCTTTCTGCACAAATCTCTTGGATTCATGTCCAGCCAAAGTGGAGCCAATTCACAGTTTGCAGCCTGCATTCATCAACCATCTCCTCATCCACGGGGTTGAGGGATGGGGCATGGTCAAAAAGGTCACGATAAAGACCACAACCGTACAGTCAAAATCCATCCCTTTTTGACATTCATCAACATGGGTCAAAAAAGGGGTGGGGCTTAGATTCCCTTGTTGTGGCTACGAAGTTGACATTTTTCACCACCACCTTAGTAGATCACCCTGATCTGCTTTACTTCCTTTCTATTAACCACTGCTAGAAAGTATCCTGTAAACCTCTTGAGGGAAGAGATCTGTGGTCTGCCAGAAACCATGCTAATAAAGTAGAACGACTGGGTCAAAAATAACATCCAATGTGACTTTCTGTCCTTATAAACTTCATTAAAATTAAATATCATGAATGTAGAATTTCACTCCAGTCATACATGTCATCGTTTCCTTCTTCTGTCCCATGAAAACCACTATTTGAAAACTACCTTGGGAAATCCCTGGGTTTTTCTGAGACCGAATGCCACCATGATGCCCCAGGTTTCATTTCTGATTTAGGTGGATGCTGTTACATGGATGATGGATGCTCCTGCTGCATCTTTATTTTCATTTTTAAAAAGAGAAATAATACAGGTCTGGACTGCTGCTGTATCTGAGCATTCAGCAGCAGCCCCGCAGGATCTGCAGTTTGGGTCTTAGATTCTGAAGTCAGAGCTCTGCAACAAAACTCTTGTTTTGGATACAAAAGTTTTCAGTCTCCTCTGGAGGTAGGGGTGAGAAAGATTCTTGTACAGTATGAAAAATCTGGAAAAATTGTTGGTTTGTATAGCCCAGTGTTTCTCGACCTCGGCAACTTTAAGACGTGTGGACTTCAACTCCCAGAGTTCCCCAGCCAGCCATGCTAGCTGGGGAACTCTGGGAGTTGAAGTCCACACGTCTTAAAGTTGCCGAGGTTCAGAAACACTAGTACAGACAACACTGAGGTGGATGAATCCATGATTTGATTCTGAAATAAGGTGGCCCTGCTGACCATGAGGTCCTCACAAGTGTAGCCCTTGGGAGAAACATGGTTGCCCACCAGGGCTCTGAGGTGGAATGGCAGATAGGGCAGATTCCTAAATTCCTATCAAAACAATCCTTGATTCAAATCATAAGAACTAGAAACCTATTTTAATCTTGAGGGGCTCTCCCCAACCCCGCCCCCCGGCACCTCCATTCATTAGAAGAAGTTCAATCAAGTTCAACCTTTCTTTGCAAGAGACGAGTGAGGTGGCCACACTATAACTTTGCAGATTATATACATCGTAAATGCATGTCTGCTTGCATGTAGAGCCATGCTGAGGTTCTCAAGGTCAAGCTCCAACTTTGTCTCTTAACATGGTTCGGTTTGGAAGGGATGAGAAAGAGGAGACAACACCGGTTGGATGCCTAAATAGTTGAGAACCATGAAGATTTGCTTCCTTTGTCTTTTACAGGGAGCACTATGGTTCAGTGGCATTGCACATGCATTATGTTTTAGGTTCAATCTTGGCCATTTCAGTTAAAAAAGAGAATCAGATCGCAAGTGATGGGGAAGCCCCCACCACCACCACCTCCCAACTCTAGAAAACCATTATAAGTCAGAATACGTAGTGCTAGGCTAGCTAGAGAAATGAAGGATTTAAAGCAGCCTTTTATTCAGAATCATGAGAACTAGGGTCTTGTTTTAATTTTAGGGGCAGAAACATAGCACCAAGGTCCAACCTCCCTTCCCCCAAAGGAAACAGAGGATGGAAAAGAGCTTTCTCTGCTTGGCATTGCAGAGAGCTGCTGCCAACCAGAGTAGGCAATATGGGGCTAGATGAATAAGCTTCCTCTTTACAAGTCAGACCACAAGGAGTTAAAAATCCAAGCACTTCCTTTCACAGAGAAGAGATTTGCAAACTTCTCCAGCTCTCTGGAGATTATGGATCTCTCACCCCCCACCCCACCCCCCAAACAACCCAAAGATAAATTTTCTACCTTTGGCCCTTTTTTCATTTTCAAAGATTTAAAATCTAACCTCAGGGCTGCTGCAGAATTGGGAACTCAGGAGAACATTGAAATCTGATTCACTGTCCCACGCCCCCACCCCCACCCCAATCCCCTTAACGTTTAACGCAGAGAATTCAAAATCACATCAAATCCTTGGTAGAACATTTCCCAAGCAGAAAATACCTCTTTGGGGTAAACCCATTGAAATCGAGAGTTGCAGAGATGAGGGCTGCTTTGCTCTCATTCTGCTTAGCCCAGCAGGAAAAGGGGTACCCACATAAGATGCCAAAGGATGCTCTTCAGGCATCCGACTTATTACATCAACTCCAGACCAGCCAACACTGCATTATCAAGGTGAAACCAAAAACTGTAACTCTGCCTTGCACCAAAGGGACTCACCGTTTTTCCTTGAGGGGGGGCCAGGGGACGTCCCAGGCCAAAAATCTCAGCCGGTGACTGAAGTTGAGATGGCTGCAGAAGAGCAATGCCGAAGAAAACAGGGCAGAAGTGGGGGAGAGAGAACTGGAAGAAAAATCTGCTGGTCTTAGTTTGTTTGGGGTTTTTTGCAGTCTTCCTTTTTCTCTTTTCTTTCTTTCTTTCTTTCTTCTTTTCTTTCTTTCTAATTTATCAGCATGATGCTGACAGCTTCTTTTCAGAGTCTTAGTCAGCAAACTCCAAGAACGGGAGGGGAGAGAGAGAAGCCGGGAAGGGGGAGAGGGAGCATTGCTGCCTGGGAATGAAAGAATGAGCAGAAAGTTGTACAGAAATGACTGAGGAGCAGTAACTGCATTAGAGCAGCCTGCACAGACCGGCAGAAGGGAGCGCTTGGGACCAGCGTGTGGGGAGGGCGAAGAGAAAAGGGATGTTGAAGGAGAACCTGCACATCCTTTGGCTGGATTCCTGGACAGCAGCAAAATGGGACGGAAGCCCAAAACTTCAGTCCCAAAACCCAGGTCCCAGTTTTGGATTTCTCAGCCTCATCATTAGGGAAAAGGGCATTGTATGTTCTACCTAAGGGTGCTGGGTGGGAAAATCCAGGATAATTTGGGATTTCCCAGCCTCATTATTAAGAAAAAGGGCCCCCGCATGTTCTAGGCAAGGCTGCTGGATGGGAAAATGCAGGATTGCAGCTTACGCTTGGGAGCCAATGTGGCCAAATAGGGGTGCACAGAGGAGGCCCCCCACTCGCTGCTGTCTCTTCTTTCAGTGACAAGATGGACCTCCAGCTCCAGCGCGCAAGTTTCTGGTGATCCCCAAGTGACTGCAGCACAAAGTAGGGCAAGTGGGAATGAGTTAATGTAGCACACAGGCCTTGCTTTATTGAACGATGGTTTGAGGATAAGCCACCATCTCTGACTTTATGTATCATGCTAAGTCACAAACTGGTTTGAAATCCATAGTTGTTGGGTTCTGTGGCCTTGCAAATCTTAATGAACTGAAACCTACCTGCTATGCCAGTATGGCGAATGGTGAAGGATGCTGGGAGGTGTAGTCCCAGCCATAACGCATATCAATAATAATAATAAGAACTTGATAGGTGGATAAAAATGCCAAATCCAGTCTAAAAATCTGGCTGACTGTGCAATCAACCATCATCATCATCATCATTATAATTAATTAAATTTGTACAGTATGCCACCTGACTCCCCGACGCCCAGCAACATCAAAAAGGGGTGGGGCTTAAATCACCACCATTTTGACTTTTCTGACCCCCCTCCGGCAGACAGCATAAGCCATAATTGCTTGGATTCACCCAGCACTCTCAGCCATAAACCATGGTTTACAAGCCAAACTAACTGGGTTCACATAACATGCTAAGCTGTACACTAGCAAATTGTGCTAGCACGTTGTGCAAAAACGGCAGCAGTCTCACCACAGCCCCTTTCCTAGATCTATCATAATCTTTTTGCAATGAGAATTCAGCAGAACGGCCAGCCCCCCAGGCAGTCTATCTGTGAATAATACTTTCTGGAATTAAATAACCAGCTAGGGGTGAGGGACGCAACAACCTCCATGTCATAATGGTGCACTCTTTCAGAAGCACCTGCTGCCATAATGGAAAACAGAATATTGAGATAAGATTGATCTTTGGGCTTTGTAGAGGTCTAATATTATAGCTCTAGTAGCAAGAAGAAACCTCCATGTGCAGGGGCAGTTACCCAAATATATGGGATACAAAAAACAGGAGACGCTCCCCAGAGTCTGTGCCTGGTGGCTGGAAGAAACAGGACGCTAACTAGATGGTGAATTTGAATTCGCACTGCATGATTAATCCCGTCACCGGAGCTGGCAATATCAACAGCCCTGGATTTGATGGCTGTTGCGAAGGCAAGACTTGAATTTTGCCTTCCCATCAAAGATTGGCACTGAATTGGTTCGCATGTGGAATAAAGCTATGCCTCGCTTGACTACGGTTAAGCAACTAAACCTAAATTTTAAGGGCTAAAATTTATAGGGGGGTTTTAGGACATTTTTAATGTATGTTTCTATTTTAATTATTTATGGATTTTAGCCATTGTTGGAGGGATTGGTGTTTTTTCCTTTTTTGTTATCGTGAGCCGCCCAGAGTCACCCATTGGGGGAGATGGGCGGCATACAAGTTTAACAATAAATAAATAAATAAATAAATAAACCAAAATGAGCTGAGTCTGCATATTGTGCTCAGACATAAACTGTGCTTGTCCGATACCAGCGGTTACGTTCACACGACGCCAAACTGCCCAGGGTGTCCTGTGAACATGGCAAATACAAATCTAGATACCCACAGTCAGTTTGGCAAAACAGACAAAAGACACAAGAGCCAAACACTTTAAAAGTCATATATTAATCCCACTTTTTCCCTTTCTAATTCTGTAAACAGTGACTTCTTGGAGCTGCTCCAGGTGCCCATTTCTGCTTTATGAACAGGATCCTTTGGTTCACCCATTAGTACCCCTCCTCTTCCAGAAGAGGAAGAAGAAAATGGGTGGGGTACCAGCATAGCCAGCTTCTTCAAATTACATCCTCAGTGGCTCCCGGATCTCTCTCGCTCTTCTGTATTCCACATCCCCCAGCACCCCCCAAAAATCTCAGAGTAGTTTCGTAAGGACGTCACAACACCATGCCTTTATGTTAACCTTGTTCGCCACTTGGTAATAAAAGGATCTGCTATAGACAGATGAACATCTTTGATTTCACGGTTTCAAATCAGCTTCAAGGGCATCATGCAGACAAAACAAGGTTGGCTTAGGCTGTACAAGAACCCCAGAATGGTTTGGACCTCCCCAAGATACTTAAAACCCTGTCAGAACTGGGGTTGTCCAAGGAGGCACCTGTGTGTAACACCACTGGATTTGTGAGCAACAGTGAGCGCAAGGTTTCCTTTTTTCACTGGTTCTTCTTGTCTTCGGCCCGGGAAACTGGGCAACAGAAAAAGGCAGGGTTGTAGAGACAGCGTAAAGCTAAGAGTTGCGGGCCCACTGCGTAGGCTACGTTGCATAGGACAACAAACCACCATCCTCTATCTGGGATGCGATATGGAAACGGAGTGCGATAGTGAACGGAAGCGGCAACGTGGCAAAACTGGGCCTGAAATATGGAACAGACAGAAAGGGTTTTGTGGCTCCAAGGCCCCCAATTTTATTTCCAAAATGGAAAAGATACATTTAGGAATTATCTGTTCTGGTTTGGGGAAGGGATTCCCCCGCATTTTGTATAGCGTTCTCATTTTCAGCTTTCTTATTGCATTTGTGCCTTTTTCTCCTCCACCCAGATCTGGCACAAAATATGGCTTTTTTGTGTGTTGCAACGCATGGATCAGCAGGAGCACTAATGTGCATCAATAAAGCCTCTTCCAAAAGGAGTCATTGCATAATTTTATGTAGAGCAGTGTTTCTCAACCTCAGCAACCTTAAGATGTGTGGACTTCAACTCCCAGAATTCTCCAGCCAGCCATGCTGGCTGGAGAATTCTGGGAGTTGAAGTCCACACATCTTAAAGTTGCTGAGGTTGAGAAACACTGATGCAGAGTCACATCAAAAATGCCTCTCTTTATTTAGGGCAGTCTCATTCAGGCTTGTGTGCCCATTGGCAAATGCTCCAATAATTCTAGGAATATTTTGGAGATTCTCCTGATTAAACCGGGGTTAGAGGAGTGGAACACACCAAAGTACAAACATATGGGACGAGAAAGAAATGCCACAGGGCATTTCCCTGTCCCACACTTTTCTACATCTCATTGGTACCCTATTCAAAGGTACCTCAAAGAATGACTGAGTTGGAAGGTACCTAACTTATCCAACAAAGAGGCTGGGCATCTAACCAACCCCTTCCCCCATGGAAGAGTTTATGCCAGGGGTTGGCAAGCTTTTCATAGATCAAAATCTGAAAACGAATGAGGTTACTGAGATTTCAACAGTCTCAGCCCTTAGATCTTGCCTGAAACCCTGACGTTTCATGAAGTCTAATGGAGTGCTGCTGAAATCTCTCCAAAGTTTATTCCCTTGCCTGAAGTCTCAGAAAATACGCAAACCTCGTGAAATTATCGGTGTCTAAACTCAGGGTTCCACAAATATCATATGGCTGACACTGGTTTTGCAAGCATACGTGCATTTATCCAAGAGTCCAATCAATGAACTGAATGAAACTTTTAAATAAATATGTATCAGGGGAGGCTCATCCTGGAGAAAGCCTGTCTATGTGGTCGCTAAGAGTCAACACCGACTTGATAGTACATAATCAATCAATCAGTCAGTCAAGGAAGACAGAAGAGCCACAGTTGCTTAAATTCAAAACGAGGGATGCGTTTTCCACGATAAACATGCATAAGATTAAGCTAGACCTGCTGAGAGAGCAGCACAGAATTTTTTTGCACAATCCATCAATAAATCTCAGGCCACAATCCTACCACATGACACACTTCCTCAGAAGTAAACCCCCAGCCAACTCAACGGCCAACACTACATGCATCCAGGCAAGCCGGGGTGTCTACAGGGTGGGGTCGAAAAACCCAACTGTGGCCACAACTGTGCTCACTCCTGGGGCTAGGGCTTTGACTGCACAGTTGTGGCCACTGACGTGATTTTTTTTTTACAACCCCCCTCCCTTGACCGCCCCCCCTGGGCTTAGTCTGCCTGCTGCTCGCTACAGCTGCAATCCTTGGCAATTCAGTATGTGGTACGCTGAATTCTCTCGGATAACTTCCAAGGAAACCGGCCCAGAATCCTGCTGCAATCTTAAAGCATGTTCCATCGAGACCAATCCACAGACCCGAGAGGAATGTGTAAAAATTTAAATTGTCCAATGGCATCCTGCACCATTCTTAGGTGTGGCAAGTGAAAGGATCCTAGAGTTTCGAAGGCGAGAGTGTCTCATGACCTGGAATTGGGCAATATCCTGCAGGCTCTGCTACATACCTGTCCGACAGCCCCAGCAAAAATCAAGGCCCAGTCCCCCATCCAGGTGCATCCGGGAACGAGTAATCCATAGATGCAGATGCAGAAATATGGCAGGCCATAAAATAGATACACCAGCATCTGCAAGGAAGGACACCAAGCAACACTAGATGCCAGCACAGAGTAACAGTCAGAGATCTCTTGAATGACAACCATCCTGCAGCAAAATCTGGAACCAGAGGCCACCACATCGATCCAGATTTCAAAAACAGAATGCACAGTTTTAGCTGCATTCACACAATAACCGTAATCAGGATGGTGAATGAACCCGTTTTCTGATTTGGCTCAATCCACTAAGCCATAACGTGTCCAAACCGTAAATCAACCCACCGACCAAGCTGCGTTCACAAAACATGCTAAACTACAAAAGACCCGACCAAGGTGAGCCCTAACCAAGTTTAGCATGTCGCGTGAGCCCTTCTTCAAGGTCTTTCCTTGATTTGGCTAAGCATGTTGGGTGAACACAGCTTTTGGGCACGTAAAGTGTCCTCCTCAGCTGCAGAATTCATGGCATTAAAGAATCAGCTATCAATAACTTTCTGAAAATAGCTTTGCTGTGGATTTCAGGGACTTCCAGTGTTATTTAATGAACTGTAGTATGGGGGGGGGGGGGGAGGCAGGAAATTCAGAATACTGTGAGACTGACAGCAAGTGCAGAAGCAACTGGATATTCCTTCCCCCCCCCAAATCAGGCTAATGAAATGAAGGGGGTCTGGAGAGGAAAAATTTACATCTGAGAAATTGTGAGCTTATTCTGAGCTGAAAACAGCTCCTCTGTTGCCTGTTTAATTCTAAGTGTATTCTATCTAACTTTCTGAGCCCCTGAATAGCATCTGCAACTGATAAATGCATCTTGGGGACCTGTTAAAATTGCAGGCGTTCCCGTAAAGATTCCTCCCCGCTCGACAGAATATTAAGGAAGTGAGGAGAGCTTGTAATTGATGTACGTAATGCCCTCTAGCAAGTAAGGGAAAGATAAAAACTCTTTTGAGTTGAGCTTGACTGTCCTTATCATCAGGACATGGACATGAACCTGTTGTTGATGTAGTTTTCTTGACGACAATATGGAACTGGTTTCCTGGTGGTCTCCCATCCAAGTACTAACCAGGTCCAATCTGCTTTGTTTTCTAGGTCAGCCAAGGTTGGCTAGGTGCTATTCCCTGCCATGGACTCTCTAACACAGTGTTTCTCAACCTTGGCAACTTTAAGATGTGTGGACTTCAACTCCCAGAGTTCTTGTCACATCTTAAAGTTGACAAGCTGAGAAACACTAACAGATATTGTCATTATAATTAAAGGAAGAGGAGGCAATCAAGAGCTGCAGACCCAAACATCTGGAAGGGATTGGTTGGGAGAAGCTGCCAAGGAATATTCCACAGGGGATTCTCCCTTCCCAGACAATTTGGATGCACCTGAATCTTGGGATAGGCCACTGGATCACGAAGGTATGGTTCTTGCAGATAAACATAGTCAAAGCAGGAATCAGCTGGGCAGTCCAGAACAACCTGTAATTGCACAGAGACACAACATACACACACAGTTTGTACATTTACCTCCTTCACCCCTCCCAAACTCATGACTGACTCTAATATTCTCCTCTACTCTTCCAAAATGGGATGATTACCTCTCTGGACACCATATTTGAAAATGTTTGCATCTTCTGTATCAGAAGACAGTTTGCAAAATGCTTTATTCAGTTTTGCTTCTTTTAACGGACAGAGACTCAGGCAGGAACGAGTCAAGGGTTAAAGAGTACAGATAGTCCTCGTTTACTGACTGCCTTGTTTAGCGACAATTCACAGTTACGACAGTGATGAAGAAGTGACTTTGCGACCAGTCCTCTCATTTATGACCTTTGCAGGTTTGTATAGCAAAGGAAAGCTGAAGTAAGACTGTACGCAGAGTTGTGGCTTCACTTAGCGACTACTTTGCTTAACAACCGAGTTGCTGGTCCCAATTGTGGTCATTAAATAAGGACTACCTATAGTGTGAAACTGGGAGGAGGGGTGGGAGGAAAAGAGATGTGGGTTTTGTGAACAACCTCCTCTCTTCCAAACATTAGGGCCCCAAAGCTCAGGGCAGAAAATATACTTGGGTGAAGGTACCAGCATTCAATTTCAGAAAAAAAAAGAAAAAAGAAAAAACGATGGCCCCAAAGATTGGAGATTCCTAAATGTCCAGAGAATGGCAGAAGCCTCAAGTTCTGGTTCTGTAAGTCCATCTGTCTGCTTTGCTGTTGCCTCACTCATTACACCCATGGAAAAAGGCAGTGAGTATCGCCCCTCCTTTTGCCTTTAAGACACAGGCTCCATAGGCACGCTTTCCCACACACCATCATAGAGCGCATGAAATGACCCAGAGAGCCACGTGTGGCCCACAGGCCACAGGTCTGAGCCCTCAGTTTGGTGGCTGAGCATCTCCCTTGTATGCAAAACTTCCCAGGTTTAAATGCTGGCCCAGCTGGAAAAAATTGTTGAAGGGCTGTTGTAAACATTGCTGCCCAGCTTGGTCAACAAACCGGCCCAGTTTAAGGCATCAGGTATCATTTTACATGTGGGAAACAGTACCTTTAAAGGGAAAAAAAAAAAGATGGATGGATAGATAGCTATGATTCTGGGCATCAGCAGGGTTGGCAAGAGTCTCATGATCACGCAGTTCATCAGTCACTGTTTCCCAGAAGATCATGACCCCTCCATTAAGAATGCTTACAAAATGCAGATCAGGACTGAAAATGAATCTGCTGATCTAGACATTTTGGACACTGCGGGCCTGGCAGAATTTACTGCCACAAGAGATCAGGACTCGCAATCCAGCATTGATGGATTACTGGCTATTCAATCATGGATCGCCAAAGTCCCCATCAACTGCGTGAGTTGAACCAGCTCATCTATTACATTCGGTGCACAAATGAAACCCTGACATTTCTCGTGGGAAATAAAAGTCTGTCTGTCTAGACCAGTGTTGTCCAAACTTGGCCACTTTAAGATGAGTGGACTTCAACTCCCAGAATTCCCCAGCCATGCTGGCTGGGGAATTCTGGGAGTTGAAGTCCACTCATCTTAAAGTGGCCAAGTTTGGACAACACTGGTCTAGACAGACAGCTAAACAGACAGCCAGAGAGACAGTTATCCTCACCAATCCTCGGAAGAGTGTGTAGAGCGCAGCCACGAGGAGGAATCCTACCAATCCCAGATCCATAGGGCGCTGGATCAGGTTTTTGTGTTGTTCTGCTGCCACCTTCCCCAAGCCAGAAAGAAAAGGAGATGGTAAGATGGGGGGCCTTGCTCTCAAAAGGGGGTTGCCCGAGGCACCTGGGGACCCAAAAGTGGGGCCTGGCAAGAGGAGCCAATGTCTTCTTTGGAAGCTGATGGGTGTCAACCTGTTTTTGAAGGTGCTGCGGGTCCAAGACTGTGGACAGGCAGGAAGTGACCTTGCAGCCACAGGAGTTCAGTGACGCACAGCAGCCTGTTGGCTTACACCTGACCCTACAAAGTGATTGTCTAGCCTGGCAGATTCTCAGTCTTGTAAATTATTTTCCGGGTGGCCTGTCAAGCTGTCGAATTCCCTAATTACTATCTATAATTAAGCCTACTTATTCAAGCCTGGTTCTTAGCCAGACTAATCTTTTTTCCTTAATAGTTTACCTTTGTCTGATGTCTTGTTTATCCAATAAAAAGCAGCGGCGGCCACAAAAACCTGTTGCGTTCCCAGCTCTTCCTTTTCCTAGGCATTCTGGCTAAATCCAAACCCAAAGCAGGAGGACATCTTAGCCCTCTGTAGCCTTGGAAACGAGATGCTAATAGTCTTTTATTTATGCGAAACCCTCTCGCTGGATCGGTCTAGTTACGAGGGAGTGTGATTTTCGGCGTTGAACACTGAACTACTTCCAGCGGCCTGTGAGCGGAGCTTGGAGAGGAGCTGGCTACTCTGCAGCTATCATCAGGATCTGCAACAAAATGTTGCAGCATGGGGCGATGCCGTTCAGGTTACTTCATTCTTTTTCACTTCCCAGGTGGCTCTCTGCATTCTGATCTGCAGAATTAAGTCACCATTTCACAACTACTGAGCATGCCCGGCCCTCCTAGGCTGTGTCCAGGGGCGGGCCACCCCAACATGCCATCACAATGCAACCTTTGTCTCTTTTGTACATGTGTGCGACCAACATTGTGTTGCGTGTACAAAAGGGGCAGAAGTTGCATTGCAACATCATACGGCTGCTTTGATCATTGGCTCCCACTGCAGACACTTCTGACCCCCTTCCCCCCCCCAGCACAAGGTTCCTTCCCCAAAGAAGTATTATACTTCTCTAAAAAAAAAAAAATGCTGATCCCTCACTTTTGTGCATGGGTGATGCTGTCTTGGCTATGTAAGCAAGAATACTTGTCTCTGAGCATTGGAAATAGAGGGAATGAATTAAAAACTGCATTGAATGCTTGTGGAGAGGTCGGTATCAAAGGCTAGGGACAAATCAATGGAAAGAAGAAAACACTATTAGTATACAAACGCTATAGTTGTGTCAGCCGAATACGGTAGACCAGATTAAGAAACCAGTGCCACAGAAGTCAGAACCACTTTTACTGTAACAACTATAGTAACAGCATCTTGCAAGTCTGAATGTGCTTCCCCTCCCTCACTCTCATTGTGTGAACTGGGGAGGGGCTTGTCTGAGATGTTTTCTCGTGTTATCTTTTTGGCCGGGGCTCAATCCCCTCTTATCTGACTGTTGCCTTGGTAGAGGCTCTTCCTCCTGTCCTTCAAGGCCATTCCCTCTGTCCCCTACAAGTCCTTTCCACTGGGCTCCCGTCGTCATCGTCGTCATCATCAACAACAACATCATTAGCCATTCTTCTTCTTCATGCTTCGAGCCCTATCCAAGGCTTGGGAATCGTAAAGGTACACCTAATTATGTATGAGGTACCCAACAGCGCTCTTATTGTCAGGGTTTTCTTTCTCATGGGAAAGGATTCATCCCGTTATCTTTACAACAATAACAAATAATATTTTGACTACAGAGATCATGTGAAAAACACCTGTTATTGTGTGTTGTGTATTGTGCTATTTACTGCCACCTATTGGCGTGTGTATGCTAGTTACCCAGTGGGGGTGGCATAGAGCTATAATACAAGGGGAGGAAAATGTTCAGCTTCTCTGAGTAGTTGTTAGTTGTTTTAGTGTTAGCCACTGTGTAGGTTTTATGGGCTACGTAGTTGTAACGAAGTACCAAGTAGCGTACCTCTTCTCTAAGAGTTTGTAGCTAGAGATATTGTTAAGCTTGTGTTGCTAATATTGTATTGCTAATATAATATGCCCGACACTTATTTGTAGAAAGGCTGTTGTAATTTGTGTGTGTGTGTATGCTCGTGCCTTCATGTCAGTCTTGATTCTTGGTGACTGCCTGGACAAGTCCCTGCAGTTTTCTTGGAAAGGTTTTTCAGAAGTGGTTTGCCATTGCCTCCTTCCTAGGGCTGAGGGAGAGTGACTGGCCCAAGGTCACCCAGCCAGCTTTGTGCCTAAGGTGGGACTAGAACTCACAGTCTCCTGATTTCTAGCCTGGTACCTTTAACCACCACATCAAACTGGGTGTCTCTTCTAAATTTAGTCAATCCAAATTCTTTCTTAAGTCTTTGTAGCATTGTACCTAATGCCACGATAACAATTAATACCGTTGTCAACTATTCCTTCCAAATTTCTGTAATTTCAATATTTTATCATCTTTTCCAATTCCTTGTTTCCAACACGACTGTCTCTTGGAATGGCTACACCAATAAATCAAACATGGGCTCTTTCCAATGACTAGAATTGCTGGTGAATTATGTTCCAGGTGTTGATGAGGCTGGATTTTAAAAATCTGTCATTTGCATTGACTTTATATGTGAATTTGTGTTTCCAGTCATTCTTCCTGACTGTGAATCCATACTTTTTGCATAAATGCCAGTGTAATATCTTCTCAATTTGATTGTGCCTTTTTTGGTAATCAGTCTGTGTGATTTTGCAATAATAATAATAATAATAATAATAATAATAATAATAATAATATCATCATCATCATCATCATCATCACCATTTTGGATGCAGCAAAATTACACAGATTAATTACAACAACAGCAATAATAAATCTTACATCCTCTCTTTCCTGGCAGAATGTTATGCCCCAGTTACAGGCTTCCCAGGAAAAGCTGTTTGCTTACAACTGGAAACCGTATAATCATAATTAATAATAACTGATTAAACTTGTATTCCACCTGACTCTTAACAACTCTGGGCGACTCACCACAATCAAACAAAGAAATTACAATAAAATCAATATGAATAAAAATAAAGATAAAAAGATACTGGCTTGGATGGCCCAATTCAACATGGGAATTCCATATGCCATTAGGTGGGCAGATACCATATACTTATTAGGCACGAGTACGGAATGGAATGAGTGGATTAATGCAGGCAGAAACAATAAAGAAACAACCTATTATATAAAAAGCAGAACAGTTCATCCTAACTCTTGAGAATGAACTGCAAATGTGAGTATTCACCTAGACTCACTGCTCTGAGGGAGGCACCAAGTCCACCACGGGGAACAAAATCTTATTGCGATCCAGGGGGGCAATTTCTCCGGAAGTCTACCAATAATTCTTAAACAGGGAATCTAAATGGATCCTCCACACACAAGGGCAGTATATCTCCATGGAACAGGGAATAGAAGATGTGGATCAGGGGACAGTCAGTGCTTCTGTGCTTTATGTTCAGCTTTTCAAAAGAACTTGGGTGCCTACTGTTGGGGACAGGGGGCTCTGACACTTCCCAGCCTTTAACATTTCTTTAAAAACCTTTGTTTTGAGTTTGCAATACTATAGGTAAACTACAGAGCAGTACTGACTATACATTACTATTATAGAACAGACAGTTTGGTGTAGTGGTTAAAGCAGCGGGCAAGAAACCAGGAGGCTGTGAGTTCTAGTCCTGCCTTAGGCACAAAGCCAGCTTTGGACCAGTCCCACTCTCCACGCTGGGAAGAAGGCAAGGGCAAACCACTTCCAAAAATCTTGCCAAGAAACTGCAGGGATTAGTCCAGGCCAGTGTTTCTCAACCGTGGCAACTTGAAGAGGTGTGGACTTCAACTCCCAGAACTCCCCAGCCAGCTGGCTGGGGAATTCTGGGAGTTGAAGTCCACACCTCTTCAAGTTGCCACAGTTGAGAAACACTGGTCCAGACAGTCACCACTGGAGTCAACACTGACTCAAAGGCACCCCAAAAAAAACCTCTTTAAAAAAGAAACAACCTATTATATAAAAAGCACAACAGTATACAGTGAGTGATAGCTATAGAACTATACATAAATTTTTCAGACCTGATCGGCTGTTGGCAGAGGGCAGGTTCTGGACTGAGCAAAGAATCTTTTGGCTGCCCAGACGGGTATAATGAGATAAGGAAGGTTGAGCAGAAAGCCTGGTCGGATCTCAGAGCTGTATTTCCCTACAAGCAAAGATCATGCGAAGGTTACCAGATTTTCCCAGCGTTTGTGCCATGGAACCCCCAATGTGTGCATCTTATCATCTGTATTTTTAAAGATCTATTGCAGATCTCCCCGGAATCAAAGTTGGGCCTTTCACACCCAATACATTTGGGAGAATTCGACCAACAAACCTGCTAGGAACAAACCTGGTTTGGTGGGACAAACCCCACAAAAGCTTAGTCTGATTTAATTTCTTTTCCATTTCATTAAAATGAAGTGCAGTTAATACGATTACTCTCCCACTGTATTTTTAACCATTTTCCCCTTCAGTCCCACGAACAATCAAACTAGATAACGTCTCCAAGGATACCCACCCAAACTTTGCTTGAGATTGATTCTGCTAATTTGGGGGGGGGGGGGAAATCCAATAGTAGCCCGTCTGTTCTATTCTTTTAGCTTCCTCCTAACATCTTTATTGTAAGGATCGGACCTATTTCTTTATTTTTAAATAATAATGGGGAAAGGGGAAAGGGATTTTGCCAAGTCCAGAGAAATAAATAGGACTCACCAATCACACTGCCCAGCAGGAAGACCACAAAGGCCATGGTGAAGGATCCAACCCAATAGAGGCCAATGTTCCGGTAACTCTTTCTAGAAAGCAAGCAAATATCTAGAAAGCATTAGGAGAAAGACTAGGAAGGAACCTGAAAAAACCTACCTGCAGTAGGAAGGAATCTTGTTTGCCATTCTGATCTATCAGCAACATCTTCCAGATGACCTCCCTCCTCCTTCCCTTCTTCTTCTCCTGCATCCCACTTGTCTATTCCCACCTCCTCCAAACTCAGTGCCTGGATTCCCACTAACTACCCCGAACAATTCCACACAACATACTAAGCCACAAACTAACTAACCCATTTTTGTCTAGCCGGTTACTAGTCTAGTTAGCCTTCCTTGGCCCTGAGACATGCTCAGTCCTCACTAGATGCTTCTGTAACTTTCAACCTATATGGTCCCATTTGCCGAGGGGGGGGGGCAACCGACTCACCAACAAAGCATGGAAGCTAACTGTCTTGTCTTGTCCTTCGTTTGCAGTATTTGGTGTACAGAGATAGGCTGCTCTTAAATATGGAAGTTCTAATGAATTATCCTTGCTGTTAGCTGTTATGAAACCTTATCTTGCATCAAAAGGTTTCTGAAGCATTAAATCAAAGATTCATCTCATAAATTAAAAAGAAAGGAAAACTAGTCCAACGTCATTTCTAATAATGGCCAACCAGCTAGGAAACCCAGAAGTAAGAAAATAAGGCCTTCCAGATTATTTATTCCCAGAAACCTGATACTCAGAAATAGATTGAACATGGCAGTTCCACTTATTTACCATGACTAATAGTATTAGGTGGATTTAGGACAGGTAGACTAGTTTCATATCCACTTCAGGAATGGAAGCTCACTGGTGCCTTTGGGCCACTCATTTTCTCTCACCCCAATCTACATACAGGGTTGTTATTGCAGGAAAAAACTGGAGGAGGGAATACTTAAGTGCCTGGAGGAAAATAGGATATAAATCTAAGAAACAAACAAATACATATGGATGGAGAGGTAAACTGCTTCTCTCTAGGGAAGCTCCACTTAGCTTGCATTGCAACTTTTTTTTTTTTCTGGAGAGAGGTTCCAGACCTCTGAACAATAGCATGACAAACCAAATTCCAACTGTTGCACCTTCAAAGCTATATAGATTTATTCTATGACCCCTGGAAACCATAAATGAGGCAAGTTAATGGGGCAGGTAACCCGGGTGCAAAGGAATACAGAGGTGGCCTTGAAGAAGGAATTCAGTGACTGTTACAAAGCATCAGCATAGCCCCAATAGACCGGAAGGGGTGAGGAAAAAACTCAAGATTGCCCTGCCTTGATTTGCTGTAGTATGAGAAGTGAGAGAGAGAATCTCTGTCAAGTTTTTAAGGTTCTGTTATTGTTAACCTCAGTAGGTAGACCAGACCAGAAAATCAACTCCACAAGAAGATTAGAATTGTACAGGTAGTCCTCGATTTACAACCACAACTGAGATCAGAACTTCTATCGCTAAGTGAGGTAGTCATTAAATGAGTCACACCTGATTTTACAATCTTTTTTGCCGTGGCCATTAAGCAAATCACCACAGTCATTAAGCGAATCCAGCTTCCCCCATTGAATTTGCTTGTCGGAAGCCCCCTGGGAAGGTCACAAATGGTGATCACATGACCCTGGGATGCTGCAACCATTGTAAATACATGCCGGTTGCCAAGTGCCTGAATTTGATCACATGACTGCCGGTACGCTGTGATGGTTGTAAATGCGAGGACTGGTCATAAGTCACTTTTTTCAGTGCCGTCGTAACTTCGAGTGGTTGTTAAACAAATGGTTGTAACTCAAGAACTACCTGTACTTTATTGAGATAGACTATAATAACAGGCAATGGCTCTGTATTGTACCTCCCCAATGGATCAGGGAGGTGTTTGCCTGATCCGCTTCAGAATATTATTTTGTTTCTCAGGGCTTAAAATGTTTTACCCCCCTTGCCTGCATTATGGTTTTTGCCTATTTTCATCAAGACCATCTCCCTTTCTCTCCTACCCTATAACAATACAGTAGAGTTCCAGCAGTTCTTGTGGTGTGTTTCTTGACTTGGTCCACCTCAAAGGGCTGAGACTTGGCCTCACCTTTGAACAATGGCTGCAATCATGATGAGATACATGGCGTAGTTCACCACAGCATGCCAGTAGGAGATCATGATGCCATATGCTGTGCCAAGATAACCCTATAATGCAGAGGACAAAACAGCAACACCATCAAAAAAAACATCCTGATCTCATTCCTATCCCGGATGCCTTCAGGACAGGTCCACCAGCTGGGCAGAGCAAGCTTGTTCTCTGTTGCTCCAGGGCTGGAACGAATCAAAACAAAGCTGAGCTAGATTTTAGGAGAAACGCCCTAACAGGACAAACTGCCTTGAGAGATGGCGGGGTCTCCGCCATTGGAAGTAACAAAGCCGAGGTCAAACTAAGATGCTTCTGGTTGCAAGATTCCTGAACTGAACTGGAAGCTTGGGTCCCTAAGCACCCTTTCAACTCAATCGGGCCTCACATGACACATCCACCACGCCAGTTAAAAACTCAGCAACTGAATTTTCACAATGATATTTCCCTTCTGAGACCGTCTCTCCCCAGCAACACCTGCCTGTCCCACCCAGTCCAACAGGTTGGGCATGCTCGGGCCCCATCTCTAAAACAAGGGCATCTGATGGGACCTTGGAGGTGGGCTTCTTCCGGTTGCTGCTGGAGTAATCTCCACCCCCAGCTTCAAAATATCACTGGCCTCGACCCTGTTGGCTTTCGGAAATCAAAATCTGCCTTTTTCTTCAGGCTGGGACGACTGGAGGTTCTCACCGGGAGAGGGATATGAACAGGATTTCCTGGTTGGCTCTTTGTTCTTTGGATTTTAACCAAAATTGTTATGTCTTGTTTTGCTTTTTGATCTATTGTACACCACCCGGAGCTGCGATGTCCGAGTTGGGTGGCCAGCTGGCCATATAAATTATTTAAATAAGCAAAGACAGAAATAAATAAATCTAACCTCATTTTATTTTTCAACCAATGCAATACATAAATTAATACATGGGAAGCTAATAAGCTATAAGGCATCATGTTTATTTTCAAGAATGCCTCTATATCCTGCGGTCTCAGCAAATAAAACATTGTTACTGGATGCAGTTCAATACTGAGCTTGAAAACATGCTCAACTGCCCAGAAAAAAGGCAGCTAAACTGGGGGCAAGTGGGTAAAAGGGCAGCAGGGAAGGTGCTCTGTGATTGGCCATATCCTTCAAGCAGCCATTTTGTGAATGTGCCCATGACATGTTCCCAAAATTCCAACTGTTTGCACCTGGCCAGTTTTCTCTCCCTCCCACCAACAGACATATTTATGTTTGTCTGCAAACATAAACCTGGGAAGAAAAAAGGGAAATGCCTTGTCTTTTTTTTTTTTCACATTGATCCAGCTGTGAAAGTGGCCAGTGACCTCTCCTCTTGTATTCTAGAATCATCCACAGTTAAGTTTCCATCAAGCAGAGCTCAACTTTTGACGATTTCGTGGATGCGCCCATATTGTTTGACACTGGCTTTTTCTGGGATTTTTTTTTTAATTTCCCACCCCAGGGTTCCCTGGTGATCCCCCATCCAAATATTAACCAGCTCTAACCCTGCTTAGCTTTTTGAGATTAGCTAGTTGGTGCCATCTAGAAGGGCTAAGAAGCTCAATTGTAGCACCTTGAATGGCATTCAGAACCAACCAGTTAGCAGTCAAGGCACACAAGGGGTAAGGTTTGGATAAGGATAAAGATTGCTGTCAGTGGGGGTGGGCTCCTTGTCCTTTGGCAACAATGCAGAAACGATCTCAAAACGTTAATCAGACTCAGGAATTAGTGGGAAAAGAGACCATTAGGAAATTCCAGGGCTGAGTAATAGACTGGGAGGTTAAAAAGATATCTGAAAGAAGGCATGGTGGCTGACGTTCAGCTGAATTTTTTTAAAAAATTGCTAGATCATATTGGTCATCTGGGGAAGGGACAGGGAAACTACTTTTCCTAACTCCTCACCCCATCAATCCTGAGACTGCATCTCCCAGAGAACCCATTGGCTCACAGGGTGGTCAAAAAAGTCAAGATGGCAGCTGAGCAATCAAAGCCTGCCCCTTTTTTTTACATACATCACTGCTTCTCTAGGTAGGCTGGGGACACAGAACTTAATGGTGTATTTCCCCCACTTCCAAATGCACAGGCTGGATCCCTGAGACAAACCTCTCTGATGTAGAAATCGGCAAAGTTGCTCGTGTAGCCGTCTTCCTCCAAAGCGATCACCACATCAACACCAGCAATGAAGCAAAACACCATGAACACTGGTGGAACAGAAAGAGCCGGTCAGTGGGGGTGCTTGGATGCCTGGATGCGCATTTTCCCAGGCTTTGCACTTCTGATGTGAGACCGTGACATTTCCTAAACAAATCCATGAATTTGCATTCTATGTTCAAACAGCTTTTCCGACCCCACAGCCGCAGGGGAACTAACAATTCTTTTCCTCCACTGAAAACGTGCTATAAAAACAGGGCTGTTCATTTAGTCTCCAGATGCTCAGATCATACAAGTCATTTGTCTCAAAAATTCCCACTGGTTTCTTCGCTCCATCTACTGAGAGCAGGGTGAGGGAGTGGCTAAGATGCTGTGCTGGAAATGAGGAGACCGTGAGTTCTAGTCCTCCCTTAGTGTGACGGAAGGCATGAGCGAGGAGGATCCTGGAATGGAGCTTCAAGATTACAGGGAAGGGGAGAAACATTCCAAGCCTCTCCTCAGCCCCCAGCCAGAGCGTGTGAAAGTGAAGAGAAGGGGACTGGCCCCTCCCTAAGGGATTCAGGGTTATAGTTGCTGTTGTTGGGGGTTAGAGTTAGTCTGGCAAGATTCTGTCTAGTAGGTATAAGCTAAGAAAGTAACTGAGCTGTTCCTGGACTGTCTTGTTGTGGTTCTTGGGCTGAACCTGACACTTAGACCAGAAAGCCAGCTGGGTGACTTTGTATGCCTCTGGTTTAGCAGAACAATTTCATCAGTGGGGTGAATATAGGAATGCAGGAAAAAGCTGTCTGCAGCAATTCAGAAATGTCTATCCATCCTGCAATGACCTCTAGAGCTTTGGCAGGGAGATATCTGCTTGCTGCAATCGCAATCCTTTCGGCTATCTTCAGTGGCAGTGTTTCTCAACCTTAGCGACTTTAAGATGTGTGGACGTCAACTCCCAGAATTCCCCAGCCAGCATGGCTGGCTGGGGAATTCTGGGAGTTGATGTCCACACATCTTAAAGTCGCTAAGGTTGAGAAACACTGTTCAGGGCCCTATTTATGCAAAACTACTGAGCAAAAACTTCCAAACAGACTGGCTTAATGTAACAATATTTCAGCCAGCCTTCCCTATTCAGTGATCTTGGAAGGAAGAGGTAATCTGGAAGTGAGCAATTATTTCCACTTGTCCCTCGTGGTTGAAGGATCAACCAAGATGGGAGTGAGAGGCCAAAAAAGGCATCACGCATGACAAACCAGACAAATAAAATGGAAAATGAACATACCATATAAGAGAGGATCCTCATAGGAGCAGTTTGGGAGATAAATCAGAACAAACGACAGAACAGTAACGCCAACTACTGCAATAACCAGAGGGCTGCAAGGAGAAAGAAACAACAAACACAGAGGTAAATGCTAAAGAAATTAATTAAAAAGCCACTATTTGGGGCTCTCCATATTCCCAAACTGCACCACCTCTGCAGGATCCAGACACTGGAATTTTAAATTAAATTTAAATTCCATGCAATTTCCTCAGATGGAATGCAAACAGAGATGCTTACAGGGAGAGGGGTCAACAAGTAAAGATGGCAACCACCAGGGCCCCCATTCCCACCATGGACCCCCATTCCCACCATGGACCCCCATTCCCAGGACCTGGCTTGCATTCAGGGGTGTCCATGGGGTGGGTGGGGTAAACTAAGTCAAGATGGAGACCACCACTATGTGTTCAAAGGCCCACCCCTTTTACATGATGCACATGAAAAGGGGGGGGCTTTGATTACATGGTGGTTGCCACCATCTTGCCTTTTTCAACCCCCTCATGGACACCGCTGAATGTAAACCAGGTCCTGGGAATGGGGAAGGGGAAGGGAAAAGGAGGTGCAGAAAAGATTCCAGAGCCCTGAGAAACAGGGAAGTGTGAGAAAGAGACTCAAAAGGATCCCACCTTGATTTTGTTAGGTATAAGATGGAGTAGAGAGAAACTCCAGCAGGCTTTCAAGATTTCGTTACCACAATAAAAAGCTGTGACAGTTTCTTGGCCTGGCCTACTTTACATTTCCCCTCTCCTTTTCTCCTTAAAATGTTTTGAAAGAACCTATAATTTCACATGATTAGCTCACCTATGTTCATATTGTCTTTCCCTATAGGTGACTGAAAAGAACAATGCAGTGAGGATAATAACAGAAAGCAGGGATAAAATGACCTCAACAGGTAACACCATCTAGCTGACCTTGGCTGATCTAGGAAGCTAAAGAGGACTGATTTTGGTTAGCAGTTGAAAAAGAGACCACTAGGAAATCCCACAGATATAAGCTACATGGGGAAGTTAGGAAAAACACTCTGGGGGAAGGCCATGGCAAACAAGATTGGTGTTGCTGCCAAGAGAACTTTGAATCCCCAGAACCAAGTTCAACTTGAAGGGGCCCTGTCTTTATGAACCACAAATTTGAAAGATTTTTTCCTTCTCTCTTTTTTTAATTATTATGTGAACAGTTGGTCTGGAGTCAGGTGGTGCTGCAATCAAATCAAACAGATCAGAAAGGTTGCAACAGGTTGACAGGAGAAGACTTAATCCCAATTAGGCCTCATTGACTGTATTCACACAACATGTTTAAGCAGTTCAGTTAAAAAACCAGAAACTGCATTTGGACAATGTGCTGATTAATGTTAAGCTAGGTTTGGTGGTTTGTTTGTGGCTTTCTAAGCTGTTTGGTTAGCTAAAATTCAATTTTATGGTGCAAATCCAAGAAATGGGGTACTGTAATTCAGGAACTAGCTTAAGGAAGTTGTATGAATACAGCCATTCCTTCTCTTCCTTGTGACCAAGTGACCCAATCAAACTATGGGAGGTATTGAGAGGGGTAATGTAAGCCCAGAGGGGGAAAAATCCTGATGAGTGATTGACATCTGTCACGTTTGTGGTTATTTTAAGGGTGGAGGATAATACATACCAAACTGGCTTCAAATGGCAATTTGGGGCTGCTTACAAAAAATGTGTGATATAAAACAATCTAAAACATCCAGCTTCTTCCAGAATATCAAACTTTAAAAAACCTCTCCTAACTGCAATACTGGGCTCCCAATTATGAAATTCTGTCTCCTGCTTTTCCTCCATACAGTTTTGGATGCATTTAAGAAACATTTGAAAACTTATGATTTAATGAAGCAGACTGATTGTGGGAGCAATTGTCAGCTGATGTCGAGAATGGCAGTAGGGCTGTTTTGCTGTAAATCTGATAGTTAGAACACTGTTTCTCAACCTTGGCAACTCTAAGATGGGTGGACTTCAATTCCCAGAATTCCCCAGCCAGCCATGCTGGCTGGGGAATTCTGGGAGTTGAAGTCCATACAACTTAAAGTTGCCAAGGTTGAGAAACACAGAGAAGTTGGATAGGTTTAACACAGAGAAGATGGATAGGTTTAGCATTTTATCATTGTAGCAGTGTTATTTTCATTGTGATTGTAAACTTTTCACAGTGTGTACTGATATTATTGCTTCTGTATAATTTTCACTGTTAATCTTCGAGGGTGGTTTAGACTGTGCCCCAGGGTGGGGGGAGAGGGCCTTATAAATAAATGTTTTGCTTGTAATTAGACATGGGGTAACGCCAACCATAATATAACCCATAATATAGGCCCTACCATGGATGTGTGTGTGTGTATACAGAATAAAACACTGATGTTAGCCATATTCCAGAACCTGCAAAAATAATTCTTTCATCATCGGTGAGCTGAATTACTTTGTAGACCCGAGGGATGCTAAATTTCCACCCATTTATTCTTAATCGACTTATATAAAAGTTCCATAATTGCCCACCCACAGTACTCCAAAACTGCTGTTTCCCACCAATTGTAATTTTCCAGGGTCTAAGGCAGAGGAGGGTCTTTTCTCAGCAGGTGCTTGCCAGGGCTCCTTTTTAGCTGAAAATGCTAGAGACTCAACCTGGCACGGCTTCCGCATACAGCAGGGGCCACAGTTCTTGCTCCCCCCCCCCCCCCGGCTGCCCCAAAGCAGAGAGGAATCGCCCTGAATGCAAACTGAAGGGCTCAGCCTGTTCCTACCATCGGCGGCCACTGCAACCGAGCTCTGAGTGGCGGTGCAGAAAACAGCTGGTGCCTGGTGTTGAACTGCAATGCAGATCCCGCCTGGGATTCTTGCAGTAAACCCTGCAGTTTACTGGGGTCAGAAAAAGCTACTCAGCATCTGCAGAGCTGCATGGGGTCTCTGGATCAAGAGTTATCAGCCGAGGAGGCAAATGAGGACATGGCAGGAGAGCACAGAGCTCCCCCCCCACCCCACCCCACCGCTAGCATTTTTAGATGGACCCAAAACTCAGCTGCCTTTCAGCAGGCAAATGCTGGGTGAGCCAGCTAACCCCAGAGGAAGACGCCTTTCCCCTTGCCCAGTGAATTTTTCTATTCTCTCCTAGCGTTAGAAAAAGGCATTTCTCATTCTTTCTAATGCGGTGCCTTGCAAGTGGGTTAAATGTGGCCCAAAGCCACACTGGCTACATTCCTCCCCTTTCTCTTTCTGCCCTGGTCAGATCACACCATGAGTATTGCATCCAGTTCTGGAGGCTGTATTTTAGGAGGGACACTGACAAATTGGTGCCTGTCCTGAGGAGAGCTACCAGGGTAATAAGGGACTAGAAGAGAAAAGTGTTCAGGAACGATTGGATGCACTGGGTGCATTTAGCAAAGAGATGACTGCAGGAAGACATGAGAACCGTCTTTGTGTATCTGAAGAGAGTGGTGTAGAACAGTGTTCCTCAACCTTGGGCACTTGAAGATGTGTGGACTTCAACTCCCAGAATTTTGGGAGTTGAAGTCCACACATCTTCAAGTACCCGAGGTTGAGGAACACTGGTATAGAAGATGGGTCAGAATTGTTCAGAGGCATTGCAGAAACAGGACAAGAAGCAACAGAGGCCAATTTTGAGGGGAGATCAGGAAGAGGTGGTGGACTCTCCTTCACTGGATCACCATCTGTTAGGGATACTGTAGCGATGGGTTCGTGGACTGGTAGGGGGTTGGACTAAATGTTCTCTAAGGGGCCTTCCAACCCTTACATTCTACATTTCTATGTCAGGGAAGAGAGCCAGTTTGGTGTGGTGGTTAAGGCACCAGGCTAGAAGCCAGGAGGTCCTGAGTTCTAGTCCTGCCTTAGGCACAAAGCCAGCTGGGTGACCTTGGGCCAGTCCCTCTCTCTGAGCCCTAGGAAGCAGGCAATGGCAAACCACTTCTGAAAAATGTAGTCAAGAAAACTGCAGGGGCTTGTCTAGGAAGTCGCCAGGAGTCAACACTGACTCGAAGGCATAAATGTATGTATGTATGTTAAGGAAAGGCTGTTTTAATCAGATGTCAGAGGGTTTAGAAAATGATGGGCCCTCCCCTTGCTGCACTAGATCCTTGTGTCCTTGAGACACATTTCGAAAACCCTCTGCAAGAGATCAGACTTCCATTCAACTGGGGTATCTAATATGTGGTGGTGAGTTGCCTTTGAAAAATCTCTATCTTCTAAAAATGAGAAGATGACACCATATATCGCTCCATATTCTGTGTATATAAATTGCTCTACGGCCTTAAGATGTAATGATAAGCTTCATAAATGAATTAACGTTATAACAGATACTATTTATCCTGTGGATTTTTCATCTGTTAATTAAGTTTGGGGGTTATGTTTAGCTCATTTTAATTACTGTAACACACTTAATTTTTTTTTTCTTCACTGCATAATCACTATTTAATGTAGACGTTGTAGGAGGACAGCTGCGCTATCTACGGCAGCCAAAAATCAGGAAGAGGAAAAAAAAAATCACGTTTACCAGCTAACAAATTTTCTTGAAGCCATCAACTTTCATGAGCTGCAGCTCTCAAAAGCTTCTGCCTTTTAATAAAATGGATTAGTTGGAAAAGCTGCTACCCGATTCCTCCTGATTTAATATAGGTGCTTCTCTTTTCCGTTTGGACAAATAAAAGTAATAGAAATGGACAGCAGGAGGCCTACACTCCTGTGCATGTCATCAGCCCATCCATTCCCAGCTCAAGGGAAACAGCCTCCATAAACTTGCAGGATGCTGGGTCAGCTCAGAAGTTTTGCTGTCTACAAAGTTGGGATCAAAGTGCAGCTGAGTCACCTGCTCTGACCAATCTGGGCAATATCCACCTGAATTAAGCTGGTCGTTCAAAAACTGGCAGCTTGCGGCCCACCCAGGCTGCCGGCGTCATTTTTAGCGGCCAAAAAGAAAATGTAAGATGGCATTTCCACCCCAGATTCCCCAGTGGGCTGGGCAGCGGCTCCCTCCCTTGAAGGCAGGGAATAGTGTCCCTCCTGGAAACCAAAACACAGCCTTGCCAATCAGGACAAGAGAAATACCGCTGGGTTGGGTGATCTTATGGACTAGAAACTTAGAACATTAAACAGAAAATGGACTGTTTTGCTCTCCTTGAAGGCAGGAGCAGTGGAGATGTCACTGCTAGAGTGGTCCACTCCTGCAGGCTCTCAAGCTTCCCATCTCTCTGTCTGGAGGCCTAAATTACACCAGTCCAGTGTTTCTCAACCTTGGCGACTTGAAGCTGTGTGGACTTCAACTCCCAGAATCCCCCAGCCAGCATGCTGGCTGGGGAATTCTGGGGGTTGAAGTCCACACAGCTTCAAATGGCTAAGATTGAGAAACATTGTATTAGTCCAAGCTCAGGCACTTATCCAGATTAGGATTTAATGTAGGGGTAGTATTTTAAGAAAGACACTTCAAAAGTTCTCTGTTTTTCTTTTAAGGGGGGGGGATATGTTTTAAGGATTCCAACGTGAGACTTTAGCACCTGCAAAGCTTCAGACCCTAATTTTGCTCCTTAAAACCTCCAACATTAAACAAGCAGAAACTTAGCAACATTTTGGTCACACCTACTGTGGGGCAGCCCTAAGGGGCCAAGAAAGGGGTGCTTTGGGGTTGTATGATGTCATCCCTGGGCTGTATGTTTTGCATCCCCAGCTCGGGTGCCATGCAAACATACTCCATGGGTAGAAATGAATGAATTTTGGGAAGACAAAGAGGCACTGACTTTTCAATCTTAGAAATGCCTTCAGAGTCAATCTAACCCAGTGTTTTTCAACCTTGGCAGCTTTAAGATGTGTGGACTTCAACTGGCTGGCTGGGGAATTCTGGGAGTTGAAGTACACACATCTTAAAGTTGCCAAGGTTGAAAAACACTGCCCTAAACAATAACATACAACAGGAGCCATCGCCACTCTGCATTCCTTTTGAACTGCTCTGCAACAGCAGTGGGCAAATTGCCACAGCACAGATAGGCTGGCAGTCCCCAGAATGTATTTTTAGGCACAGCCATTAATTATTTCCCTCCTTCCTGCCAAAGGAAAGGGGGCCAGGAGCCCTGGCAAGGGGAACGCATCACCTGCTTGGAGACAAGCAGTGATGCTGAAGATCAAGTGGAACATCCCTGTGTACAGTGGATGTTCGTTAATAACTACATATTGCTCAACCTTCAGCTCTGATCCTGCCACTGAATCTTGGGACTTGATCATTGGAGGTGATCTGCAAATAGGAATCGTAGCAGAAAATGAGGACCAATAAGCCAGGCCATCGCATCCACCGACCGAAAGACCAATTCCATTGGTCTTCTTCTTTCTGAATAGTTTCCTGGTTCTCATTTTAATAACTGCTGCTTAACTTTCATGAAACAATACCCAAATATGCTCTTTGTCTCTCCTCTTCCTGCCCCATCGCTTTTCCCTTTGTGCTGTGTCTTTTTGATGGGCAGATTATGGGGCACAGCTAGTGACAGGCGGATCCAGCGTGGGAACATTACCAGATTGGGCAAGACACAACCCTGGAGTTTTTAATGGAGGTTCAGCCTGCCAAAATTTCAAGAGAAGTTAAGTTCCCCCCCCGCCCCAGTGGTAGTTTTAAACAGAATGACTTATACGTACCTGCCAGAAGCAGAGAAGGGCACTGGGACAAGTTGGCAGCTAAAATTGTAGGTATATCAAGCAGGACCCTATTATTATTATTGCTGTTGTTGTTGTTCTTATCATTATATAAAGCATCTTTCCCTGATTGGCATTCAATGTTAAGCTATCTCATTTAAACCCCCTACATTAAACCCCCTGCCTTTAAACTGTCTACATTTTAAACCATCTAAATGCACTAAAACAATATAACAGCTTTAAATCAACATAAAACTCACATTAAAGCTATTGAAAATGACTAAAAATGATCATGTCAGGTTTTTTTCCAGGCTCATTTAAGGACCTCTAGAAACGGTCCTACAAGGAGTACTTTGACCAACAACCAGGAGGCCGTGACTGAGACCGCCCGGCCCTCGGTCGCTAGTGGTCCCTGAAGGTGGCTGCATTTCTGCCTCTGTCATTTCTCTCTTGTTCATTATTCCCATGTTCCCTTCCCACAGCTGGCCTTGTGACAGGTCATGTTGGTGCGCCAAACTTTTTAACGCACTTCCTCCTGAACCCCCAGAAGTTGTGGGAAAAAGGCATAAGAGGGTCAGGAGGAAAAAAAAAATCCAGGTGGAATCCGTGTCCTTTGTGCTGAATTCACACGATACTTACTTGTGCAAGGACGCTGTGGTGTTCAAGAGGTAGAATAACGGGAAGGCGGAGAAGAAAAGGCCGACGGCGGCCCAAAGAGGATGTAGCCGCATGTTCAGCGGCACGGAGAGCAGGCCTGGAAGAAGAGGGTCGTGAGAAGGGGCGCTCGCTCCAGCAGGAAAGGGTCAATTGGCCCAACTGGTTCCCTGCCGTAACGCGAAGCGCCTCGCCGCTCATGCGTTCCTCTCGCCAAAAAAGGAAAAAAAAAGGGACTTTTTTCTATCCAAAGGTCGTGACTGTTGGCAGCTTTCTTGCTCAAGAGATCCCGGGAAAAGAGCGAGGAGAGCCGGCGCACCTCTTAAAAGGGCAAGACACACCTTTGTTGGTTCTTCCCCCCCCCCCAATCCTTTCCCCAGCACCCCCTCGAGGATTGTGGATTTTGCCTTCTTGCAAACCGGCGTGGCGATAAGGCAGCGCAGGCAACTCTCAAACGTGAGGACGCGCGTCGGCATGGCCAAGCGGTGGGGTAACTGACTCGGGCTTTCCTCAGGTCGGGGGCGCAGGATGCGCGGAATCGCCGCAGGTGCTGCCTCGCCAACCGGGCCAATAGCCGTAATCGGTGGGCTTTGCCAACGCGCGGTGCAGCGTCGGAACAGAGCCCGAGCGGCGGGCCTCCCCCGAGCCTCGCATTTACGCAATTCGCTGCAAAGTCCTCCGATCCAAAACAAACATGCCTGCGCGGTTTCAGGTTTGCAAAATCCTCGGTCTCTCATGGAGACGTTTCCAGTGGAAACGTTCCGCAAGTCACCAAAAACGCTGGCACAGCCCCTGCTAGGACAAAGTGGCGACCGGGTTAAGAAAGAATAGAACCTTAGTTGCAATGCACCCTAGAGGTCATCCAGTCCAACCCCGATCCGTGCTGGAGCCATTACAGCAGTGTTTCTCAAGCTTAGCAACTTTAAGATAGGTGGACTTCAACTCCCAGAATTCCCCAGCCAGCCATGGCTGGCTGGGGAATTCTGAGAGTTGAAGTCCACCTATCTTAAAGTTGCTAAGCTTGAGAAACACTGCATTACAACATCTCTGACAGATGATCACCCGTCTCTAATTGAAGATCATATTTAGGAACAGTCTGGCATCTTTTTCAGCACCACAACGTATAGACTTGCCCCGCTGTGGAGCTTACTGGCAGGAATTCTTGATCGGATGGCAGCTGTAAATCCCCCAAGTGTTAATAATGCTTTACTGAAAAGAGACAGCTGCCTGTCAAGGCAGAAATGGAGCTGCGAGATCTTTTCCTACTCATTCATCATCTCCAGTACAAGCTTCCCCTGTTTCAGCTTTGTTCTGCTGGTAAATTGCTCTTAAGGGCATGGCCCAAAAAAAACAGGCCAGGAGATAAGATGGGTTGGAAATCAGTTTTTTTTTAAAAAGGAGAACCTGTATGGTTATAAGTAGGCTAGCTTTAGACTACACGTGTCATGTTTTCCCGTCTCTGACCAAGTTTTTAGAAGAGGGGGTTTTAAACTGGGGGTAATTTCCCCTAAGGGGATAATCTGGGCATGCCCTGGGGGTAGTGGAGCAATTTGTAATTGCTAGTTTATGAGTCAAGGATCCCGTGGGGACTGATGCTGCCAAGACGCTTGTCTAAAACAGTCTTTTTTTCTTTGTGGGGGTAATAATGTTATTATTTCCGGGAAAAGGGGAAATTGGGTCAAACAATTTAAGAATGTTTTAGGATACATTTTAAGGCCTTGCATCTATCCCACTCTCCCAAATCAGTAACGCTGATTGTTCTCTGTCCCTTATCATCTTTTCGTTAATTGTGGTTTTGTATCTTGTACAATGAGCAGAGGTATTTCAGACTGGGTAGACTTACAAATCCAGTGCATCAAATTAAAATAAACGGCTTTGGACTTGTGTTTATTTATTTTGTCTGGGCCACTTCGTTTTGAAAACTAAGTTTCTTGTTTTCAGGAGCAATTCAAGGTGCTCTTTTCCCCTTTAAAGACTTTAATGCAGTGTTTTTCAAGTCTGGGAACCTGAGTGGACTTCAAATCCCAGAATTCCCCAGCCAGCATGATGACAACTCACCGGACCCCAGGGCCAAACCCCGCAAGCTACTCCATTTTGCTAGTGTTGAGTTGCAAATGGTCCCTCCCCATCCAGGCACCCGCGGCCTCCGGGCACTGGGCAAACAGTTGTACAGGCACGGGCTTCCTTTGTTTTATTGATTGATTTTACAGTATTTATAGCCTGCCCCAGTCTTGATGGACTCTGGGCAGGATATAGCAAATTCCCCCTGCCCAATGCATTAAAAACGTACGTACATATATACGTACGTACGTGTGTGTATGCGTGTGTATGTGTCTGTGTGTCTGTGTGTATGTCTGTGTGTATGTGTGTGTATGTCTGTGTGTATGTGTGTGTATGTCTGTGTGTCTGTGTGTCTGTGTGTATGTCTATGTATGTGTGTGTCTGTGTGTGTATGTCTGTGTCTGTGTGTATGTGTATGTGTGTGTATGTCTGTATATATGTGTATGTGTATATATATATGTATGTATGTATGCATGTATATATGTGTGTGTATGTGTGTAAGTATGTATGTGTGTGTATGTATGTGTGTGTGTGTGTGTGTATATATATATATACACATACACACACACACACATACATACATACATACATACATACATACTAGAAATCCACAATAAAAATGTCGTTGAGAGCCAGGGTGGTATAATGGTGAAGGTGCTGAACTAGGAGTGGGGAGACCCAGGTTCTAGTTGCCCCGCAGCCACTGAAGCTCATTGGCTGAATTTCGGCCAGCCCCTTCCTCTCAGCCCAAGAGCCGATCAGGTGTAGTGGAGAAAGGGCTGGAGTAGGAACGGGGAGACCGAGGTTCTAGTTCCTCCTAGGAAGCTCATTGGCTGACTTTGAGCCAGTTCCTCCCTCACAGCCCAACCTACTTTGCAGGATTGTTGTGAGGAAAAATAGAAGAAGTGAGCTCCTGTCCAAAAGGCAGAATATAAATCTAATAAATAAATATCTGGATACATCAAAGGCTCCATTCGCTTAACTGAAGGGCAAACGCCTAATGGAACATTGCTGCTTTGGCCAATAGTTTTCCAAATACCTGAAGAATATTCCATAAATTGGGGGCCACCGCTGAGGAGGCCTGTCACCTGGCCCATGCCCCGTGAACTTGGTGAGCAACAGGGACCTGCAACAGACCCTCTTGAAATTACCAAAATGTGATTAATTCAGTGATGATGCCATCTGTTCCACAAAAGCAGTTTTTTGCAAAGGGCCATTGCTTAGTGGATGACTGCTTTTTTTGCCTCTGTTCAGACTCGTTTTAAAAGACAAACTACAGTCTGGCTGTAGTACATACAATTTAATAATTCATTTATTAGATTTATTAGACCTACCATTGGTCCAGCTTAGTATTTTCTACACCAGTAAATATAAAGCATAAATACAACGGTCTTGCTTTTTCGTGGCCCAGAAAACAACCTGAAAACTGCTGCCAAAAATGAGAAGAGACTAAAATTAAATCCAGTGGGATTCTTATGTGCTTATAACAGGAGGCTGGTTTTCACACATTTAAAGAATTGTTAAGTATTTGTCCTGCATAGATTGGTTTTTTTTTTAATATATTTTTCTTCATCTTGCAAGGATACAGAGAACCTTCTTCTTGTTAGGAACTGGCACATTTGTCAAGAGTGTGGTCACAAATGAGAGAAGAAAAAGAACCAGCGTTTCAACCCAAAAGGATGCTTGGACCTGTACAGGCACATACAGGTAACAGGATTAAGGAGCATCAAGTAATCAATGACAAAACAATGGGGGGTGGAAAAGTTAGTCATTTTCTTGAGGGGGGAGTAAGGGCAACAGCTGAAGGTACATGTAAGGTTCCTCCCCCCCAGGTGCAGCATTAAAACATGAAAAAGTGATGGATGGAGAGATTGATGACTCTGTGAAGTGTGTCAGCAGTATCTTAAATCACAGCTGATCAGAAGGCTGCTGGCCAGGGGATGGCTCCACCAATTATACAAATGCTGTGGGACTGCAGCTCCCATCATCCTTCACATGCAGTCTGGGGTTGCTTCAGCACCTTTGGAAGGGTCACACCTGCCTTGGAGTTTAAAAGGGCAGATGACTTCAAGCGGACCTTGCTTCTTCCTGTAATTAAACCCTTTTGGCTGCATTTCCCACACCGGACCAGCTGGCTTGGTCAGGTGGCTTTACCAAACCTCCATCTTCTGAACCAGTCTATCTGTAAATATCTATTCATGATAAGCAACCAATAGAAGAAGTATGCAGTATTGCTGCTTGTTGGATTAGATGGCTGTTTGGTTGGCTATGTTATTCACAATTTTTTTTTATATTAGACAGAAGCAGCTGTCTTGCTTTGAAGCAAGGCAGTGACCCCTCCTAGGTCAGTATTGTCTATGTCAGTGTTTCTCAACCGTGGCAGCTTGAAGATGTATGGACTTCAACTCCCAGGATTCCCCAGCCAGCCATGCTGGCTGGGGAATCCTGGGAGTTGAAGTCCACACATCTTAAAATTGCCAAAGTTGAGAAATCCTGGTCTGTGTTGACTCTCAACTTTTGTCCAGGGCATCAGAGAGATCGATCATACCAGGTGCTGCCACCAGGTGGTAGGTGTTGCCATGGACCTCCTCCAGAAATGCGTTTCTCCCCCCTTGTCAGGACATCCTTTTGCAAAACAAGTGACTTAACCTGTGGCTAAGCCTGTTTTGTTTTAATCATTAAATAAACAGCAAATGCCAAAGATGACAGAAGTCAAGGTGATGCCGTGGTGAAAGTGTTGGACTAGGACTGGTGAGATCCAAGTTCAGCTCCCTCCTCAGCCAAGGAACTTTTACTCAGTGACTTTGGACCAGTTTCTCTCTTTCAACCCAGCCTATTCACAGGGTAGTCATGGGGGAAAAATGGAGTGGTATATAGAATGACTTGGGGTTCTAGAAGGAAGGTAGGGTATAAATGCACTAGAAAGTCTTCTAGATCCTTCACCCCACTTTGCTCATGTATTTGCAGGTTGATTTTTGTACCTTGGATACTGACAAACATGCTTTAAGGAGCACACGAGAAGAAAAGATTACAGATTGCCAGCATGCTGAACAATCTGCCATCAAAATTGTTATTTTCATGCTATCTTGGAAAATTCCATAAGCAGCACAACTGTGTTTCCTCCAGATTGTACTACCTCTCTTATGACCTCTATCAACTTTTCATGCTGACTGGAATGATGGGAGCTGGAGTACAGCCAACATCGAGATGGCCACAAGTTACCCATCCATTGTTTCCAAGGCACTGACGTATTTAAAGCACTTCAAAATCTATTCTAAAAAGACTCCCTGGGTCGAGCTCAACTCTTGACGACTACATGTAGTTTTTGTGGAAACAACACAGTATCAATGTATCGTTGCCTCCTGGATTTTTTTTTTCAATTTCCCAGCCCAGCCTACAGTCCTGGAATCTCCAGGTTGTCTTCCACCCAAATACCAAGTCTGACCCTGGCCAGATAGATACTGCTGCTTTCTGAGTTTATATTCTGAGCACACCCAGAAGACAGACAGAAGGTTCATGCAGCATGGAGTCTCCCACAAGATGTGGGCTGGCTAGCAGCTTGGCTGGCTTCAAAAAAGTATTGGACCAATTCTTGGAAGTCCTGGGGTCAATGGGTGCCAACGTGATGGCATGGGACTGCCTCTGAAGGCATCTGCTGGGAGACTAGTGGGCTTCCTTGGGCAGTTGGTGGGCCACTGTGAAAGCAGACTCCAGGACTAGATGGGTCAGAGGTCTGATCCAGCAGGGCACAGCTTATGTTCTTACATCCTTTCCTAAAGGTCATGTACTATCTCTGCCGACCAGCTGTTTCCTCCCAGCAACCAAGGAGAAGCAATTATTGCCCCACCCATCTGTTTTTCAAGTGGCAAGTTAACCGCTATGAGAACAATCTTGCACTGTGGCATACTTGGCAGCACCGGTCCCATCCCCAGGCTCTCAGCACGAAGGGTTTCTTGTGTGCATCCCCTCCCAACCTTGGCAGATAGGAAAGCCCATTTTTTCCAAACACGTGTCCAGTGACCCCCTCCACCTCCCCATTCCTTCTCTCTCAAGGGCCATGCACACCCCTGGATCATTCCTGGAGTTTTGAAAAACCAAAGTCATTGTCAGGACGTTCAAAAGAAAAACGACCTTCGTCGCATTATTTCTCTAGCTTTATTAACATGTTTGGCAAAAGCCCAATGTATCAACTCTACATCATTAAGATTAACAAAACCGAAAATAAGCATCGTCTCAGAGCCTATCTGAAGGAACAACAGTTGTTTTGGTGTTGGAAGGACATGGAAAAGAAAGGATACAAACCAAAACAATGCCTTGATGCCAGGGCATGTATTTCTTGCATAAGAAAGAGATTTCTGGTTTTCCCCTCCTCTAACCTTTCTCCTTTGGGTCAAACCTGAAAGATTGTTAGAATCTACTAATGAGAATCCAGCTAAAGAGGTGTTTGGTTTTGGCCTCTGACTTGGTCTGAGAAGCAATTCAAGTCTTCTCGCTCTTTGAAATAACTAAAGAGTGAGAAAAAGGAGAGCTGATTGTCCTTTAAAACAGAAGGCTGGCAGACACACACTGGCTTTGCATGTTTTCACAAGATTCTCTCAGAACCAGGTTAAAAGTTAAACCCTCAGAGAGATTGTAATACTCTGGGATTGTTTGTCTCCCCCCCCCCATTTAAAAGCCATTCCCTTCCCCACATCACTGCAACCCAAGTCTTGCTCTGTTGAATTGCAGCTGGGAAGCACCTCTACTATTGCTTGGGGAGATCTACCTTCCTTATTTCCGCCTGTGCTTCTGCTCGCCCGCTACATCCCATGCAACCCTTCCCTGCAGGCCCACCATCAACAGGGAACAGCGACCCAGGGTTTCTATGCTCACAAGGAGAGAAACAGGGCTTCAAAAAACATGGAACGGAGTAAAATGAGGATTACTCATTATTTAACAAATATTTTAACGCCAATTCCCCCTTCGCACAAATGGTTGGGTTATGACTTGGGAGGGATTTCTGACAATCTCTCCAAAGAGAGATACCGGTTCCATCTTGGTCCTTCTCTTTCTTTGATAGGACCACATTAAAAAACCATAATAAAAGAGGGAGTGAGCTCTGCAACCACATCAAAAAAAAGTCCAACATCTGTGGGTGGGTGGACAGATGGAAGACTAAACCTGAAACGGAGTCCTTCTAAACGAAAGAAAGGGGCATTTTTTTAAATAAACTTATCACAGTAAACAATCCATCACTGGAGGAATAGGGAGAAGGTGGGAGGTGAGAAGAAACACACTGCTGAATCAATAATAGGGACGCCGAGGATTGTTCTGTGAGGAAGAAAGAAAAGGACAAAATCAGCTAATCATGGTAACAGAAGGCCAGCAGAATCTGAGGCTCCAACCCAACACCTTCCCTTGAAGTGATCATCACAATGTTTGACATCACGTGGGGTTTTGTCCATGGTTTAACAGGATGGATGAATGCAGCCATATGAGATTTTAATCCTGAAGGCTTAGTATATTGCTTCAGTTCTGGTGTGTTCAGGAATCATGATTAAATAACCTATACCCTAGTGCAATGGGCGAATCCAGCCATTCTGTGAACTCAAGTGAGAAGCAGAACCAGAACAGGCTGATGTTCATTCTACATCCAGAGGATGTAGAATGGCCCACTTACTTCCCCCAGGCGAACAGCCCTTGTCAGCTGCAAAACTGCATGGTATCTTCACAAGTGCAGCTGTCTGCAAAGTCAACGATGCTGCAAATCACCAGTTGATGGCCGATCTAACTTAAAAGCAATCCAGGAGAGAGTCCCTGCAGTTTTAAATTCTGCTGGCGTCTCTCCCATCACCATTTTCCTGATGGGAAAGGTATCCCAAAGGATCAAGGAGCACCCCAGTCCATCTGTCCTACTCCTCTATGCTAGACTGAGTGCACATGGTATGGAATCTCATCTTGAAGGCAGACATCCCGGGAAAGAAGGGACACCTTTTAAGTGCCAAGTTGGATGGTGCAATGTGCCTCATGCGCTTGAATTCTCACTGGGAAGAGGTGGTAGGACAAGAAACATATTAACGTGCAGGAGTCAAGGTTCAGTCCAAGGATGAAGAGCAGCAGTTGGTGCACAACCTACTATTTTCGGTGTTAAATTTATAACTGTTGTACGTTCTATAATACTTTCTTCAACTGCTGCTATTTTTACTGTTCCCATAGTTAACATGGACTTAATGTGGTCTTAAATATGCAAGATTAAATAAAGATTGAGCTATAAAGAGAGAAAGTTGCTGCACATTGTTCAGAAGATTTATGTTACAAGGACTTTTGAAATGATATTTAAACAACATTATCCTAGCAACAGATTATGTGAGAGTAGAATGGAGTCTCTGGAAAAAGAAAAAGAAAACTTGGGCTAGCTGGCTGGCACCATAAGGGGAAGCCATTTACTCTGCAACAGATCTGTGTAGATCCCACTAGCTAGATCCCCTTCCTAAACACTCTTACATGGATTCCTTGTGCAGAGTAAGAGGATACAGCATTTTAACTGTTTCACCTTATTTTATGTATTGTAAAATGTTTCTTATGATAAACTGCTCACTTTTTGGAACTGCTCCAAAGTGTTTTGAAACAAAAGTAGAATATGGTCAATCAGTTACAGTGAAGCAGGCGACCTATTCAAATAGTTCCTTCAATAACCTTTTTGGTACACAAGGCAACTCAGATCAGGAAATCCCAGTGAAAAAGGTAGTTCTGGCATTTTCAGAGGGTATCAAGAAATTAAAAGTTGATGCCTGCCCTTTTCACAAAGGCCTGATCAAATTTATCCCACACCCACTTGGTATATAAATCAATTGCATAAGCCTCATTTCTGCTCACCAGCGGGTTGGGCCGGAATCTGTAGGCCAACATCATCCTCTTACGAAAGGCCTCGTACTCATCATCATCCTTAGTCAAATCAGCAGGACGGTCAATTCCAAATCCTGCTCCATCCACGGCCGTCACCCCCCTGGTTTGGAAAGAGCTGTGTTTACTTTTTGTACATGGATATGAGGAAGCTGCCTGAGACCAGATCTTCTAAAACAGGGAGGCCAGTAGTGCACCACAGTCTTTGGCCCTGTCTCCATGGTGATTACTTGGTGACTTGCCCTTAGAGCTGAAGTAGGGGTACCATACCTTCCAAACCAGGCATGAGAGCTGGTGTGGCATAGTGGAGTGGTGAAGGTGCTGGACTGGCACCAGGGCGAGGTTCTAGTTCTGCCCTCGGCATGGAAACTCACTGGGTGAGTGTGGGCCAGTCACTGTTTCTCAGCCCAACTATCCCCCAGGGTTGTGGTGGGGAAAAATAGAAAGGGGCACTATGTACACCACCTTGAGCGACTTTATGAAATGTGGGACAGAAATCCAACAAAATAAATAAATTTTAAAAAAGGGTTTTTTCTGCATTGGGATACCTTGCTACCAAGCCAAAACCTGTGACTTCCAGGTCCTCCCAGCAATCATGACCCAGTCTCCTCTGCTTTTTTAAAGGACACTAATAGTGACTCAGGTATGAGAAAGGACTAGCAGGTCATCCCTTCCAAGCAGATCATCTGGGATGACCAATGACAGCCAGACTCAAGACAGTGCACAGCGCACATGTGACACCACCTCTGGCTCCTTCCTGTCTGTTCACAGAAAGAAGGAGAAATTCCTCCCCATGGCAATGTCACTCAGTCTGGCCACATGGGCGGTGCAGGGAAGAAAAAGAGATGCTTGTCTCGCTCTTCCCCCTGCAGCTTCTCCTCTCTACCAACCACTGAAACATCCCTGATTCTCAACTTTCTGGAACCAAATATCTGAAAAGCAAGCATCATTCCACTCTGAAACCACCAAACTTGCCCAAAGTGGAAAATTTTGACCCAGAAGTTTTCAGCCCACATCTCTGATCTGGGATGGGGGGACGGGGAGGAGGCTTGGAGCTTCAATCCAGTTGCCAAGCCCATATGCCATATCAAAAAGCACATGCTTGTGAAGTTGCATAAAAACTAGGCTTTATTCTGTTGATTTTCTAACTGTTCTTTTCTAGACTGATGGTCTAAACACCTTTTTTAAAATCTTCGTTTTCTAGCTTGTTAGCTGCTTTGTGTGCTTCTGAGCAGAGGAAAAAAAAGAGTGAAATTGTTTCAAATAAAGAAATAACAAAAGGGAGACCAGACACTTACTTGTTAACTGGAGCTTTGATACCCTGACCATCAGTTCCCAGACCATCACCTTCCTTCCAGCCCATTTTCATCAGCATCTGGTAACCTATGTTTTCCACTGTCAGTTTAAACTCCTTGTATTCAGAGTAATCAGGCTCACGGCCTTCCTGTGGAGGAAAAAACGTTTTGAAAAGAAATCATGTATGAGAGTCTGCTTCAAAACAAGGAAGCCTCCAGGCTGTCACTGTGGCTGACAGACAGAGAGGTGTCTTTCATGAATTTGTTCAGTCCCCTTTCAAAGGCCATCTGGGCCAATGCCACCAGTCTCGGGGCAGCGAGATCCACAACACTGTGAGTAATGTTTCCTTTTGTGTGTCTTCTAGATCTCAGGTTTTTTTGGACAATCGTTCAGTTCCATTACTATAATAGGAGAAATACAAAAGCATATTCTCTAAGGAATATTTTTATATAGCTATTTCCAGATTGCAAAGCTCCAAAGGGTTTAGGATTTCCCTAGAGAGGTGGTGCCCAGTAAACCTCTGCTTACTTTTGGTTATCCTTCTTGGTCCCTTTCCCAGTTTTGCAACAATGCTTTCTGGTGTGAACATACATAAGGTGGAAAACATGCTGAATTTGAAACATTCTTGAGTCTGAAGGGGCCTCTTTGGAACTCAAACGCTCTGCAAGTATTTTGAGCTTCAATTGGTACTCTTTTCAGCTGAATGTCAATCCATTTTGAGCAAAAAAAAAAAAAAAAAACTATCAGTTTGAAATGTTTTGCCTATCAGATATCCAATGTATTGTTTATTCATGCAAATATCAGCCAGAAGGTGAGGCCCAACCTCTTTTTGCAAACAGGACAAACTGATCCTCCTCCTTCTCCAATTCCCTTGAGAAACATTCAATCAGTGTGCATATGTATAAGCAGCATTAAAGAGAGGAGCACAAAGCATTTTACCTTCAGAGCTTTGAAGGTTTCCATGAACTTCTCAAGCTCATCAGGTGGCAGAAAGTCTCCAATGAAGTGTTTTCCCCGGCCCATCTGAGTCAGCTGCTCTGCCCATTCTGAAAAATAACAGGCAGAACAGAACTACTTCTCAGAAAGATATGGTTTGAAGAACATACAGAGTCAATACACACAAAGTCCATGTATTTGCTGGGGCCAGAGAATCTGAGTTTATAACATCCATAACCCCAGACACCTGGCTTATAATTAAGGATGGGCAGGAAGTTGATGCTCTACAGCAGTGTTTCTCAACCCTGGCAATTTGATGATGTGTGGACTTCAACTCCCAGGATTCCCCAGCCAGCATGCTGGCCGGGGAATTCCAGGAGTTGAAGTCCACATATCGTCAAGCTGCCAAGGTTGAGAAACACTGATCTACAGATTTAGCCTGCAGACCTGCCCTTACAGAGAAGAACCACATCCAAGGTTCTTTATTGGAGAAATACTCTGGCAGAAATATGAAAGGAGAACTGGATTCTAGAAGTCACCAGAATGAGACACCCAGTTATGGCCATGTCAGGAGTAACAGATTTAAGAGGTGGGAAAATCCATAGAATGTAAGGGTTGGAAGAGATCATGGAAATCATCTAGTCCAATATCCTGTCTAGTGCAGGAATCCTGTAACTCTTCCAGGTATCATTAAATTATAACTTCTATCATCCTTGGCATGCTAGTCAGAGGCTGTTGGCAACTGGAGGCTAACATCAAGAGGGCCACAAACCCCCCAGTTCAGAAGAACTTGCTTTAGGGAAGCTTGGTGACATGGATCCTTGTTCAGCTGTAATCCTTGGATGGACAGGGACCCTGCCTGAGAGCCCAGAGCAGCTGCCTTCTAGTCAGGCAGCATCATGTTCTTTATTTTGTACCATATATACTTGTGGGATAAGCCCATCCACAGATAAGCCAACCTTTGAATTTTTAACCAAAATACCATGAAAAATGCACTACCCATGGATAAGCCAACCCTCAAAATGTTCATGTTTTTGTAATGGTATGGGGGGAAGACCTTGGGAGACAGGGCAAAGAGACACAGCCAAGGGAATGGTCAGATAAAAGGCAGCTTAGCCTGCAGCAGGAACGTGGATGGGGCAAGAAGCTCAGAAAAGACCCTCCCTAGTTTCTTGGGCTGTAAAGGAGACAGGTGGGAGAAAGTACTTTTAAACTTGCAAGATTCTGTTAATGTAACCTTACAATAAAGTAGAATTAGCTCATCTGGTTGTGTTTCCTATCTGCAAGGCTGACATCAACCTTGCAAGCCTCAAGACTTGACCATTTCCTTGACTGCATCTCATTGCTCTGTCTCCCAAGGACATTCCCACATATTGTTACAGTTTTAATTTTCACAATTGGCTTATCCATGGATAGTCCACAGATTATCTGTTTTTCACGGTATTTTTGTTAAAAGTTTGAGGGCCAGCTTATGTATGGATGGGCTTATCTGTGTGTATATATAGGATATATGGGTATTAGTAACCATATATACTCGCAGATAAGCCCATCTGCACATAAGCTGAACCCAATTTGGGAGGCACATTTTGGCACCTAAAATTCTGGGCTTATTTGTGAGTATACATGGTAATCTTCCAGATGCGTTGAGACTCCAAATCCAAGAACACCATATCAGCTATGGAATCCTCTGAGGTGCAGTCCCAGTATTACTGGAAGGTGACAAGTAGGGAACAGCTGATACAAACGACATGGAGCAGGAAGAACTGGTCCTCCTCCAACCTGCTTTAAGGGCCTGTTTTAATGTCTTTTAATGCAGGAATTCACATCATCGTTTTTAAAACCCATTAAAATGTTTAAAAGATATAGATTCTGGGAATTACAGTGCATAGCCATGTCAAGTTCTTGTCAACAGCAGGTATGTGGATTTCCACTGCCTTTACTGGGATTATTTTTTCACTGTATATTTCAATTTTATTTATTTATTGAACCTATATATTGCTTGGATTGTGGTGGACGCTAAAGTCTTCCCTGTCTCCCCTCTAAGCACTAACCACGCGTCTTGTCCATCTCCATGCGCCTCAGCTGGTGCTCCCACGTGCCCAGCTCGCTGTCAATTTCCTCATCGCTGTCGTAGCCGGACTGGTGCTCTTTGATCGTCTTCTCCCACATGATCTGCATCTCCTGCATGGCCTGCTTGTGCTTCATGATCATGTCATACATTTGCTGCATCTGTCGGCGAGGAGTTAATATTCTTGCTTAAAAAACATGGTGGCAAATCCCATCAGGCTGTATTTGACAAT